>NC_136432.1:210045703-210695703 GCF_052849685.1 Lactuca virosa
GCATGCTAGTTAAAAGATTAATGCCTTGGAAACCATTTGCATGTATAATTAGTGAAAACATAGATCCAAGGTATTTAGGGTTGTATGTGCACCATAGGATGTTGTAGTATACTAAAAGCCATCATAAAATACTAATGGAAGAAGATTTAAAGCCCTCACAATATACCCAGCGAAGACCGAACCCTCCGATGATGGAAGTAGTTAAGAAGGAAATAATGAAACTTTTGGATGCTGAAATGATATACCTGATACCTGACAGCAAATGGGCCAGTCCGGTTTAGGTCGTACCGAAGAAAGCTGGAGTGACAGTGGTGGAAAATAAAGAAGGGGAGTTAGTCCCGAATCGAGTTTAGAGTTGACGGCGTGTCTACATCGACTACATGAAATTAAACACTACCACCCAAAAAGATTACTTTCCACTTCCGTTCATCGATCATATATTGGAAGAACTTGCTGGAAAGTCACATTACTATGTCTGGACAGATTCTCAGGCTTTCATCAGATTGTAGTTGCTCCAGATGATCAGAAGAAAACAACTTCCACCTGCCCGTTCGGAACTTTCGCTTACAGACGCATGCCCTTCAGACTCTGCAACGCACATGCCACCTTCCAAAGGTGAATGACAAGTATTTTTCTTAGTATGCAGAACATATCATAAAAGTCTTTATGGATGATTTTACTATCGATGGAGAATCATTTGATATATGTTTTAAGAACGTCATAAAAATTCTTCAAAGATGCATTGAAACTGACCTAGTCTTAAACTTTGAAAAATGTGACTTTATGGTTGACCAAGGTCTGATTTTTGGTCATGTAGTGTAAAAATGAGGTTTAGAAGTAGACAAAGCTAAAATAGATATTATCAAAAGCTTACCCTACCTGAAGAATGTTCGGGAAATGCGTTCTTTTCTTGGCCATGCATGAATTTACATGAGGTTTATTAAAGATTTGTGAAAGATCACAGTGCCTATGTGCCAAATGCTGCAAAATGATGCAGAGTTCAACTTTACCGACGACTATAAAAAGGCTTTTGACTTCCTGAAAAATCTACTCACTTCAGCTCCTATTATTTTGCCACCATATTGGAGTCTGCCTTTCGAGATTATGTATGACGCAAGAAATTTTGCTATTGGAGTTGGACTGGGACAAAGGAAAGATTGGGTCCCCCATGTTATTTACTATGCCTCAAAAACTTTGGACGGCGCACAAGAAAATTATTCAACCACAGAAAAAATTTGTTGTCCATTGCTTTCGCACTGGAGAAATTCATACAATACTTGATGGGGATGAAAGTCATAATCTTTTATGCCCACGCAGCCATTCATTATCTTCTCGCCAAGAAGGATTCAAAGCCTAGGCAGATCAGATGGATTCTGCTGCTATTGGAATTCGACAGAGAGATTAGAGACAAGAGTGGAAAAGAAAATCCGGTAGCTGTTCATCTGAGCCGACTCATCCTACAAGAAGACCCAACACCGATCCGCGAAACTTTTCCCGAAGAGCATCTTTTTGTTGTTCAGAATCCACCATAGTTAGCTGATATAGTGAATTATTTGGTATCCAGAGAGCTCCCTTCAGACCTCACTCTAGCTCAGAAAGACAAAATAAATAAGGAAGGGAAAAGATATGTTTGAGACAATAGTGGAAACGAAAATCTACGTTGATCATGTTATTAGAAGATATGTGGCACAATATGAAGTGAAATCAATTTTGAACTTTTGTTACATTGACGCTTGTGGAGGGTATTATGGTCCACAACGAACCACACACAAGGTTTTGGACATCGATCTTTATTGGACCCAAATTTTCTCGATTCGTTCTTGTTTTGCAAAACCTATGATCGTTGCCAAATAATACGGTCTTTAACCTCCGGGAACCAAATTCCACTCACCTTGATTCTAGTATGCGAGATCTTTGATGTTTGGGGCATAGACATCATGGGTCCGTTTCGACCGTCATTTGAGTTTGTGTACATCTTGCTAGCAGTGGATTACGTGTCAAAATCGGTTGAGGCTAAAGTTACATGAACAGATGACACGAAGGTATTGGTTGATTTCGTCAAAACTAATATTTTTGCTAGGTTTGGAACTCCTAATGTCATCATTAGTGAATGGGGCACACACTTCTGCAACCACACCCTTGAGGTAGTTCTTAAAAAGTATGGTGTTACACATCGGGTGTCAACTGCATATCACCCGCAAACCAACGCGCAAGGTGAAGCTTCTCACTGTCATATCAAGGGTATTATTGAAAAAACAATCAATCCGATAAAGAAGGACTGGAGTGTTAGGTTGGATGATGCATTATTGGCTCACCGGACTGTAGTTATCTAGATTTGAAAATTGTCTTTTGTTTGTTGCTACAGTTGCAACTCTCAAATGCTATCTCCATTTCATAAATCCAATCCATCACTGCCACTGGTGTTGGCTTTTCGGAAAGGATTGGTAGTTCGGATGCAATGAAGTCGTCATACTTGCATCCATCTCTATCAACCTCTTCTTCGGTATTGTCCTTCTTACTCCTTCATGGTTCAGCGTGTCTAAGGGCTCTACTACAATTTCCTTCTTCTGACTTGTTCCTTATTCTTCCGAAGTAGTTATCTTTTCTCCTCCGTTTGTTGGTCTAGCATTGTTCACATCATTTCCCGAACTCCTGCTATTGTGAAAGGTTCAGCTGTTGGAATAATTTCTGGTGCACGCTCGATTGCGCATCGAGGTTCAGGCTGCTGGTTTCCATTTTCGTTTCCTATTCTGCTTCGTGTCCTCACCATGACGTTTTATACACCAAAGCAGGAATTCAGTGTACCGAGACGAGAATATAGATCAGGAAGATTTTATTTATGATTGACGCATCAGTCCTCTTTATCTCTCTGAAAAGTTACATGCGAGTTCTAATACCGTAATTAAACGTGTAGAAATCTAAACACATAAAATTTCCTAATTCTAGGTCGTCAACATACCTTAAACTTATTCACCTAATATAAATTTAGATAGGAAACCTAAGGCACGCAATAATTCAATCCATTTAGCACGTAAAAGCAAATTAGGCATCTTGCCCTAAAGTAAGCTAGTGTTTGTGTCAATTCAGGTGTACTACCTAAAATATAATAGACACACACATCTCACAATCATCGCTTATCATTCTAAGTTTAAGTCTAGAAATTTCCTAAAATTCCTAGTTCGCTTCAACTAATGCTCTGATACCAACTGTGACATCCCTAAATTTCACGGTCAGAAAAGACATTTTTATTTATTTATGCTTATTTTAAAAAACAGAGTTTATGCATAATTTGGTCACATAAAAATATATCCAAAGAAATGTTTTTCATTGATTATTATGACTTTGCGATGTCATAACTGATACAAGAAACATAAGAATAAATGTAATCATTACATGACATACATTAACTTATTGTACTAATGGCTTAATCTCCTTGAATCTCTCAGTTGATTGTACCTTTGTACTGTTTCCTATGATAAAAAGAAACTGAGTGAGTCAGGTTGGGAAACCTAATGAGTACATAGGATTTTCAACCCACAATAATATAATTAATTATGTTTAATTATGAAACAATTAACCCAATTACCCATCCCCATTTTCTTCTTTATTCCTTCCTTAACGATCTATCCCAAGGGTTATTTTCAATCATCGTTGTTGATAATATTGTTACTGTCAGAGATTTCTCCACAATAAATGTCAGTAGGTTCCTTTACATTTTCATTCCTATGATTTCTTCCTATGGAATAGGCATGAAGTCTGTCGTTTCCTGTGTTTATCTAATAGACACGAAGTCCACTACTTCCAGTGTTTATCTAATAGGCACGAAGTCCATCACTGCTAGTGTTTATCTAATAGGAACGAAGTCCATCGCTACCAGTGTTAATCTAATAGGCACGAAGTCCAACGATGCTAGTGTTTATCTAATAGGCATGAAGTCCATCGCTGCTAGTGTTCCACGGGATGGTCATGAATAGTTCGGTGGTCGTCACCTATACTTTGCTAGGTGACTACATCATTAGTATACTCGTACCATTCTTATATCATTAGTACACTAGTACCAATTCTAAAGTTGTGACATTCTATCATTGCCTACATCTTTCATCATACTATGGCATCTTTCACTACCCTTCGTTACCTAGTGTATAATATTTATAAAAATAGATATACGTGTAGGAGCCCACTAGACGATCGACTAGGTGCAGAATATAAGGATCTTGAGATTTAACGATAATAAAATATATATGAAGAACATAAGATGAGTAATCTGATGATATTAATAGATAGAGAGGTTACAAATATGAAGAACACTTCGGTGGGAGAAATCCCAACCGTGAGTTTCTCTTTAACTAAAACAAATGACAACATTTTAGGTGCACACGAAATAAAATGTCGATCCCTCTCTATTTATAGAGAGAGATACCTTACAAACAATAAGAGGGAATAAAATAACCTAACTTATCACTCATAATTTGTAGAGCATTTCCATGCTCCAACAATACGGTATAATGATGGGTTTTATATGTTACAAAAAAATCTATTTTTGGCGGAAAAACATAAACCCTATGTTCACATGCATACTAAAGGATCTATGTTCTCACTAAGATTTGCAAACAACTATTGAATGTCAAGAACCCTAGCAGTACATTTCTATTTTTGAAATTACTAAAGGGTTATTAGAAAATATTTACCTTAGTTTATTATATCAAATAACCTAGTAATCCTTCCTTTATTGGTCTTCAGAAAGCAAGCACCAGAAGTCTCGTGCCTCTAATGGCTCACACCCAAACCCTAGCAAATTGGAGGCTAAAGAGGAGAGAGGAGAGGGAATGAGATATTTCAGTTCTCACTCTTGTAGAAGGGTTGGACGAAATTATGAACCCTAAGAAGGATTTATATAGGTGACTACCCTAAGGACTCTTATGCTTCCTTATTGACCAAGAAAACCCCTAAAGACCATCTACAATTCGCCCCCCCCCTCCCCTCTTAGGGAGGTTCTAGAATTAATCAATGTTTAACTTTTAAGCATTTTCACCTTTATTCCTTCAACTTTTAATTAATACAATTAATCCTAAAATTAATTCCAATTAATTTCTGGTTAATTTTTAATTAAATAATACTATTTTTAATTAATATATTATTCTCATAATATATTAATAAATCGTTTATTTTGATTTCTAATTAATTTATTATCTATACAATAAATTAATAAACCAGTTTCTCTCTCCAAAAAAAACATTCCAGTCAATTACTATGTTTGAGGGCAACCTAAAATGACTTTGCTAATAATTCAAGATTATACTAATTTAGTTATTGGCTTAGACACCTAATCCAATAGTCTTCCACTTGGATAATTCTAAAACTAAATTACAGGTATAACTTATAAGTTAAACAGCAAAGGGCGCTTTCGAAAACAATTGCCAAACTCTGATCCGATCAGATATTTGTCCTTTAGATAAGTGATCAAATATTCCTCCATTCTTCTAGATATCATATGGATATGAGACATGGATTGGAATCAATCTTATTGTCCAAAATTCTGTTTATCGATTTCCCGATTTATGACGATTGAATTCACACTACTAATTGAACACATCAATTCAGTCTACGCTCCGCCAAGCACTTTAGTGTCGACATTAAATCATACAGGGGCCCGAAGATATCTCTTTTCCTGTTAGGGAAAAAGGAACGAATAAATTTCGACTTATATGCTTGTATCTTTTACTCACCAAATCATTCACGACACTACGTTTTATAACATCACCTTCCCGATGCGTTTACGTAACACCAATGCATAACGACTTGTAAATTACAACTCATATATATCAATTTAAAGAATATAAGATATTATCGTCTCAGAATTCCTCGTGATAGAACCCATGAAGTAATTCTCTAAGTGTGGGTTTATCAAATACTCAAATCTCCATTTTATAAACACAATTGCTATGTCTAAACTCCTTAGACAATCTACAATCCATTTCATGACAGTCTTCATTCACTACTTACCTCCTAAAGTATGAGCGACTGTGGAATTTCGAATAATCTAATCAATCAGGAAATAAAACATGCAAAGTAAAACATAATAATAAACTAATTAACTATGGTCTCAAACTTATTGAAAATAAATAAATCTCTATTGGTTAGTCACCATAATAATTACGACTTTATTCATTGTCTAATGTTTCGAGTAATCAACTAACCACTTGAATTAAATAAGATCAGTTATGCCATGTTATGAACATACATACTATGCCTCTCTATGCTCCTCACTTTGTGAACAGATCGACTGGACACTATTCTAATGATGCTCATTTCATAATTCCAAATTCTTGTCACTATCTAAAATGTGTTGGAATTCCATCCTTACATGCATTGACATTTTGTGATGTCGAGGCTTCAAAGTCATAGAGACTGAGCCAACGATATTATAGAATGTTCCATTGGAACTATGTTACTAGAAACAATTCCATGATAATGAAGGTTCAAATTCAAAGTACACTCCTTGAACACTTCTCTTGCATTAAAGTTTCCAACTCACATGTAGATTTAGTAATCAACCCCCGTTATGGAAACATTTCCATATTCCCATATGACCATCATTTATGATCAAAATCATCTCAATCCAGAATCATGTCACTATGGTCCGTCCAAATTAATACCATACTTCCAATTGCCCACAAGCAACCAATCTTCAGTAAACCTCAAAATGTTCTTGACAGTTTTTTTAACAACTCCAGTCATACAAAAATTCTAATCCTTTTCCTTTCAATGCTCAAGGAATTTGGAATAATCGAAATACGTGAATATTACAACATATGTAATCGATCCTATATCCAAAGTATATAGGACTCGATTCATTATGCCTCACATAAGGATTTGATATCTTTTCAGTCTCTTGCTATAAAATTTTCATATATTGAATTTCCTATGTGGAACCATTTCAAAATGATATTCATATATGTCTATGACTAATTTCTATTAAACTATACAATCTAAACCTTTAGATTCGAAAAGACGTATGAGTGCCCTCTCCCTTGAGTCTACTATAGCAAAACAATTCCCAAACTTTGCAATTTGTAAATTAGAAACATTGTTCCATACAAATAGTATTGTCAACATGCAATACTAGAATAACACTTATACTCCCACTAGCTTTGATATGTACCCAAAAATCAACTGGAATTATAGAAATCAATACTCTTGACCTTCTTAATGAAGTACATAATTATTTTATGCGATGCTTCGATAATCTCCAACTAGACTTTTTAAGCTCATACACCTTCATTGGACAACATATGTGTGTGTTTAACCCCTTTCATAACTGATAACTATAAGTCCTTGAAAGTTCAAACAATTTATTGCCATTTCTTACAATTTGAAATATAAAGAGGAATGCCATAATTATATTATGAATTTGAGATTGCAATTAATTCAAACAATATCGATACTGATCTTTATTAGATACTTTAAAATATACTAGCAAAAGTGTTTCCTCATAATCATTCTCAAGAATTAGAGCGAGAACTTTGCCACCTAGATTTTATGGTGCACATGTTCCCATCCATGTGAATCTATCATTTCCAACCTACAATCATAAGACCAGGTTTAAGATAAAACCAAATTTAGATTTAGCTTTCCTTTCATGGACTGAACTTCGCTTATTCTAAATTTCTTGCCCTCTGGTAGCACAAGGGCCTACCAGTGCTTCCGTTTTGTTAACCAGCTCACCCATATTGATCAATGTACTTTCACTGACCAACATGCTTTGCTTTTGCAGTTAAATGAAAAACATAGAATTCATAATGCATTAGTAACTTAACTAAAAGTGCACAGAAATAAGAATGTGTCAACCAAATACGATAGGTTATCAACCTCAGGTCGCGTGCTAGTGATAACTCAAAGGTTTATTGTCGATTGACTCTTGAAACTTTCAATATCAATACGACTCCCACTGACTTCTTCTTCTTGACATATGAGTTTTCTCTCAAGGAACAATCCTTGATGAGGTAAAACAAATATTCAAAAGTTCGTATGGATTCTCGATAGGAAAAAACTCCATAGAATAGGTCTCAATTTATCTTTTGTTTCTCGATGAACGAAACATCACAACTCTAATTCCATATGTGCTAAACTAAGAAAACATTTTTTACTCCACATATTTCGAGGTGTTTTCAACCTTCTTAGTTTGAAATGAGTTTCCAGATACAATTTGTAGTTACTAGAGTATGGCTCTAAACTTGATTTGGAATGAAATATGACCCATCTCTTGATCGAACTATTACCAAAAATATCTGATTCCTCTTCTTAGTCATACAATTACACTAATATGTTCTTCGAGGATCAATTGTAATATTAATCCACAATCACTAAGATGATCATAAAACATGATACTAAAGCATTCTCCTTTACTCTTAGATTAGAGAATCTTTTATCTTTATACCTAATAGATTTTGTCATTCGTTCTGTTACTCTTTGAATCTTTTCAAAGTATAAGAATTATGCTTAATCTTATAAACACAACCATATTTACTTAAACATCAGTAAATCATGACAAATAGAGTTATTGTCCTTTGTGGTGGATCTGAATAGTTGATATCAACATGTACTAGATCCATTAGTCCTTCACTTGACTCACATAAGCATGTGATCAATGAATTACTCATAATGTTCCACTGAACAAGATTCTCATATACTATACAATACGACTTGTACAATATCAGGTATCTGTCTAGTTGGTGATGAGATTTCTTTTCACATGGTGAATTATGACAATACCACAAGTGATATCATAAGAATCAAATCCACGATTAGAAATTTAACCAACACTTTCATAAAGGCTTTGCAAGGAAATATATAAAATGGGGCAACTAGATGAACCAAAATTTCACTTTTATTGAAAATAAATGAAAAATTGGAACTTGTCCTTATAACACATAAAATGAAAAACTATGTTTCTAGACATCTCCTAAGATTAATAGTAATCTATTAAATTATCCCAACTCCTTAGTAGTAGCTCCAAATTCTGATCTTTGAACCATGTGACCAAAGTCCATTTCTCACGATCATATTTAGCTCACCTTTCTCAAGCTTCGTTCTATCTCTTAAGCTACTTTAATACTATCAAAATGTGATAATCACATCATGTATTAAGAGTCTATGAATAGGAACCTATAAAACAATGAAGTCAGATAATGGATGTACATGAAGTAGAGTCACACGAATTGACTTTACTATCTCTAAGATCTTTCAGGTATTTTTAGCAGCTTTGTTTCTATTGTCCCTTCAATTGGTAGTAAAACAAATGGACTCTTTGGGGTCAACACATGGAACGATCCCAGAACTAGCCATTTCTCTTTACCATATGATCAAACAGTTTGACCTTGGATGACCCCTTTCCATTAGGAAGAGAAATCTTTTTTGGACCACCATTGTCACCATTTTCAATGTCCATGAAAACCTTGGAATTAGACCCAATAAGCATCTCTGCTTTACATGTGATGTTAAGCATTTCTGCTTCAACAACAATCAACATTTGGGTCAAATCAATTAGGGTCATGTCGATATTTCTCATATAAAAGTTCTCAATGAACTGATCATATAGCTTTGGAAGCTAAAGAAGAATCAAATCAATGGCTTGCTTTCTTAGGAAAACGACACCCATTCTATCCAACTTGTCAATATACGATTTCTTTTCAGAACATGGTGTACACACAAAGTTTTCATCTTGATGCTTATATGTCAATATGGATTGAATAGTCTCGTATCTTTCAACTTGAGGAAAATGTGACATTGGGAGAGTCACAGGAGAAGGAGATGATGTCTAGTTCCATTATTTCCTAAGGAAGGGAAAACACTTTTACTTTGGCTTGAAATTGGAAGACCATCTTTAGAAGATTGAGGAAAACTATTTCCTTAAGAATAAGGAAGACCATTTCTATCTTCATAAGATATTTTAAAAATAGGAGATAAGGAGAATTCAAGTTAGTTGATTTTAATCCTTACTTATTAATCGATAAATTTAAATTAAGGCTAGGATCCATATTTTCGATTCGAACTTTGAAGAGGGATGCTGTAATCAAATTCGAATCTATTTTAGTTAGGTAAGGCTTTTACCAATTCCAATCTTATGAAACTCCTATATATTTTGAGATTCATTGATTTTTATAAATGGCATGTTTAATCTCAGATTATGCTCTCACTTTTATGACTGGGATGCCAAGGATCACAAAGGAGATGTGAATAACCATGCAAACCCGCTTGACAGACTTGATATCATTTACCACCTTACATTGATGTGCCGGTTAACCATAGACGATCCATCACAAATGATAATTTTCAAGATGTCCATCATATCTCTTTATCATCCCTATTAGTCTGCCGGTTAACCACACACGCTCCACCAAGGAAATATAAAGCATGATGTGCGTTTTCATGGATTAGCATACTTTTCACATTTTTCCTAAAGTAACTAAGAGTGGGATTTGAAAAATAGTTTTTATATCATTATACTTATTAATGAGATTATGTCCAATCAAATTCGTTCGGTAAACGACCCTCCATCACACAGGAGAGCGGTGGGTGAGAGTGGACACCCATTCAACAACCATTTTATAAGTCGTTTCCTTATAACCTCTTTATAGCATAATTTCATGAATGAGGAGTACTAGCGATTTGACTGACTTTTCTTATACATATAGATATACTAAACTTTTAATAGTATATATAATGTGTATTTAAAAACTTTTCTAAACTACTAGGTTTAAGTTTATGTTTTCAAAATTAACATAAAATTTATTTAATTTAAAAATAAACCAATTTTGATTTAATCTTTATTTTTTAATTAAACAATTAATTAATTTAATTTAATCAATATGGATCAAATAATTATTTACAATTAAACAATTAATAAAATAATTCAATTTAATCCTTATCCTAAGCCTTCTATCTTTAAAAAAAGGGGGGCTAGGGTTTACTAGGATTTAATTGTTCCAATTTTAAAGGTCTTATAACAAATGAAGAAACAATGCAAACCCTAAAAGGGATCCTTGAATTTCGAAAATTAGGCAAGGGGCTAGGGTTTCTAAAACCCTTGTAGATTTCGAAAATATAGGGTGGAGGCTAGGATTTCAACCACCCTATGGCATTTTCGAAATTACCTCCTTAGGGTTTACTTTCTATAAAACCTAATTTTGATCTATTCAACTTTGTGCAAGATCAATGAGAACAATGGCTCTAATACCACTAATGGTTTTCACATGTTACAAAAAAATCTAGTTTTATGGAAAAATATAAACCCTAAGTTCACATGCACCCTAAAGGATCTATGTTCTCACTATGATTCAAACAACTATTGCATATCAAGAACCCTATAAGTACTTTTATATTTTCGAAATTACTAAAGTGTTATTAGAAAATACTTACCTTATTTTCTTATAGCAAATAAACTAGTAATCCTTCCTTTACTAGTCTTCAAAAAGTAAGCGGCAGAAGTTTTGTGCCTCAAGTGGCTCACACCCAAACCCTAGCAAGTTGGAGGCTAAAGAGGAGAGATGAGAGGGAATCATATATTTCGGTTCTCACTCTTGTAGAAGGGCAGGACAAAATTATGAACCCTTAAGAGGGTTTATATAGGTGACTAAGGAAACTTGGATAAGACATGTCCCTAAGGACTCCTAGTCTTCCTTATCGTCCAAGAAAATCCCTAAGGACCATCTACAATCCCCCCCCCCCCCCCTCATAGGGAGATTCTAGAATTGGTCAATGTTCAACTTTTGAACATTGTCGCCTTTATTCCTTCCACTTTTAATTAATCCAATTAATCCCAAATTTAATTCCAATTAATTTCAGATTAATTCTTAATTAAGTAATACTATTTCTAGTTAATATACTATTCTCATAAAATATTAATAAATCATTTATTTTTATTTCTAATGAATTTATGATCTATACAATAAATTAATAAACCAATCTCTCTCTCCAAAAAGCATTCTAGTCAATTACTAGGTTTGAGGGCAACCCAAAAGGATTTTTCTAATAATTCAAGATTATACTAATTTAGTTATTAGCTTAGACACCTAATCTAATATATAAATCATATAAATTTATCTTTATAACATTTCATCTAACACATAACATTTTTGTACATAAGCACATATAGAAATTAATTAATTAGATACTTTATATCTATGTGTAAGATGAAAGTAACTATGCACTCACCTAATAAGAGTGGATGCCTCGGAATTTGATCAGAACTTCGCCTTTTTACTTTATCTTTTCCTCTGATGTAACCTAGGTTCACATTACTAAGTCTTAGTCTTATATTCCTGGTGACTATTAATTGTCCAAAATCGTCACTAATCTCAATATCCGCATCAAGATCTATCTAGTTAGGAACAACCAGGTAGGATCATATTGGAGGTACGGTCCGTTTGGTATACAGAGTATACTGTTTGGAAATCTCACTTTAAACATCTCACTAAATCTAGCCAAGATATAATCCTCGTAAGTAAATCAATGAGTATAATGACTTGGAATCATTGATAAATCTTAATTATATGTTCATAATAACGACTATGACTATAATGAAAAGTTACACTTGAATAAAAATAAGTGTAGCTTAACTTACAAAGCTTTCTAATGAAAACCAGGGATTACGCGGGAAGAACTCTGATTCGGGATCTTCTATTCACTGGCTATTTAACACCGCAGGGCCTCGCTAACGGAGCCAGGAATTTAGGAAATAAAGGGCTAAAGATATGAAAGATTTTTCAAAGAGGATTAGAGTGAAGGGATGAAGAAATGAGATGAGAATCGAACATATTTATTGGGATGAAAAAAGTGTGCGTCGTGTAAATGTTCAGTGTGCCCCGCACTATTAGTTGGACCAGGTGACATGATAGCTTCTGGGTGGTGACACGTGTCGAGCATCTGTTGGAGTGTCAGTGTGCGTCGCGCATACTGTCTGTGCGTGCGACTGCGTGTGACAAATTATGAATTCTTAGAAAATTTATATCTTCTTCATACGAGCTCCGTTTTCGACGGATTTTATTTCCATGCGTAGCTATTGACGAGATTTACAACTTTTGTTTACACTATGTCGGCTAATTATGATTTTATTTTTAAAGTTATATTTTTAACAGGATTAGACTGTTAAAGTCCATTAAAAATTCATAACTCTCTCATATGATATCCGTTCTAGACTGCCTTTATATCGACGAATAGGTAATGACGAGATCTTCAACTCTCATTTAAATTGTTTTTCCCAACAATTGACCGATTTCAATTTCGGTTTCTGAGCCGTATATTGTTACGCTGAAATATTAAAAAAATCATAACTTCCTCTTATGAAGTCAAATTTGAACATTCTCTATATGTACGTAATCTTTGTCACATATACTATAACTTTGGTTCAGGTCATTTATCCTAAATGATCTTCTATCAACAAATCATTTTTAGCACTAATTATACCATAACAGACTAGCCCAAATCTGCGGGTGTTCCATTATGACATGGACGTATGAATATCAAGAAGCAAAAGGAATTTCTCTTCCATGGTTAAATCATCAGTATCGTTCAAAATGGTAGCATAAGTTCAAGATTCATCAACCTAATGAGAAAACAATAATCAAGTATTATCAAGATATGTATCATCAAGAACCAGAAGCTGAAATAATCAAAGATATTTCAAACATTCCTTCCTCAAACATAAATTTAGTGGCAAGACTCCTTGGTGCTTCCAGATTATCTCAACAATAACTCCAACGTTTATTACAATACATTCGTACCTCTACTTCTAGATCAGAAGAATCTTCGTCACGGTCAATAAAAATGAAATGTTTCAATATGCTCAAGACCCATTCGATGATCCCTACGAAAATTAAAATATTTTAAAAATTTATTTTGGTGTATACCTCAATTTAAGGTATTTCGTTTCAATGTTTTTCAATATTGTTAGTTTCTTAAAAGTGTGGCTAAAAATGTGTATACATTGGGTGCGTAAACACTTTTATCAAAATATATTATCGATATTTTATTGCATGTTTATTATCATTATTGGTCACAAGAATTCAAGATTGATGATTAAAAATTTGAAGTGAAAAAAGTAATCAAATTGTCAAAAGATTCTGTCAAATGTGTCGGCAAAATAAATGAAGAATTGACAACCGTTATGACAAGAAGACAAAAGCATTGCCAAAAGAAGAAAGATTTGACAACCATTATGACAAGAAGACAAGAAAGTTATCTAAAGAAGAAATTTTATTCTAAACCACTTATGCATATGACAAAGAGAAAACTATTCAAGAAAAGATTCGGTAAACATCCGGTTACCAAGATCAAAAGCAAAAATCTTCTATAAATTGAGTTAAAGTTTTAATTTTAAGTATTCAAAAAATTTTATTCTCTCAAATGTTTTGTTTATGTCTAAAAGAGCTCCTAGAGTTTCTCTATCTACGTCATGAAGTTTAAAATCTCTAGATTTCAAGATCATCATTTCTCCAAATTTATGTATGGATTGTACTCCAAGTTTAATAAAAAAAATGTAGTATTTCAAGTACTTTGTTCAATTCTTGTTATGTCATTATTCTTGAATTTATTTCTCCTTCAAAAAATTTTATTAAAGTTTTTGTAGCAAACTTATTGTTATAACCTCGTTCCATATTTTACAAAGTTTAGAAAGTCGAGAGGGTGAAAGTGACATTTAATAAATGCAACATCCCCCTCTGGCACGTATCACAATATTATCCGCTTTGGGCCACTCGACACGAGTAGTTCCCAGGGGGTCACTCATCCCGGTACTACTCCCGCCTGAGCACGGTAAACTGCAGAGCTCTTATGGGATCTGCTGCCCTCACGACTTTAAAATGCGCTGTGACAAGGAAGGTATCCACACCCCTTATATGGGAATGTTTCGTTCTCCTTCCAAGCCGATGTGGGAACAGGTGCAACCCACCTTCACCCCCCATTATAGGGTTCAACGTCCCTGTTGAACACATCGACCCGTGCCCTAGCTCTAATACCATTTGTAACATCCCCCTTTGGCACGTATTACAATATTGTTCGCTTTGGGCTCCCGGTGCAAAAATTTCCCAGGGGGTCACCCATCCCTGGATTGCTCTCACCCGGGCACGCTTAACTGCAGAATTCTTGTAGGATCTGTTGCCCTTACGTGAATGTTGGTTGCACCTGATCCCACATCGACTTGGAAGGAGAACGAAACATTTCCATATAAGGGGTATGGATACCTTCTTTGTCGCAACGCGTTTTAAAGTCGTGAGGTCAGCAGATCCCATAAGAACTCTGCAGTTAAGCGTGCTTGGGCGAGAGTAGTACCGGGATGTGTGACCCCCTAGGAAGTCGTCGTGCCGAGTGGCCCAAAGCGGACAATATTGTGATATGTGCCAGAGGGGGATGTTACAATAAAGTTGATGGATGGTAATTGTTAGTGGATGGAATAAACAATAAATTTTAGAAAGTCAAGGGGTGTGAAAGTGATATTTTATAAAGTTCAAATCCATTGGATGAAAATAACATTTTACATAGTTGAGTGGCACAGATAGGAAAACCAGATTATATATGTACAACAAGGTAAACAAGAAAGTTTAGAAAATAAAGGGTAAAAGTAATATTTTAGAAAGTTTGAAGTTGAGGGGGTGAAAGGGAAATCTTACAACGTATAATGTTGGAAAATGTAATATTTTTCATGGATTAATATGAATGTTAAGAATATAAAATGGTGAAAGCGATATTTTACAAAGTTTAAAATTGAAAGGTTTGAAGTGACATTTTAAAAAGTAGAGAAGGAAAGATATTATTTTACATAATATTTTAAAATATAAAAAGATGAAAAATTTTATTTTATAAAATAATGAGGTGTCAACTGTCAGTGAAAACATCCACCCATATTGGTTTTTAATATACAGTTAATTTGATTATCAATCTTCTGACCTGTTTGTTTAGCTCTTAATGCATCTTAAAAAAGAGGCATCTCTGAATCTATTAGACTCAGAGCGTTTGGTTAACAATAAATTTATCCTCTTAATTGAAAAAAAATGTTTGACCGAATCAGATGGGAACTCACATTGAAAAGAAAAAGTGCAAGCTAATCTTATTTTTTCCAATCCCTACCTCGTCACCATCTTCTCTCTTTTCTTGCAGCCATCAGACAACACCTACCCCCGTCTCTCCTCTGCATCCTGCTGGACTTTAGAGAGGACCACCACCACCCACCTCTGACCAACTCCAGTTCCGACCACGTCCTCCCATCTTCGACCTCATACAACACTGTTGCCCCCATCACCGACCTCGCACACCCAAAAATTTTCTATGGCTTCTAATATCGCTCCCACCTCCGACGCCATGCTCCACCTGTAACAACTGACTTTTTAACACAAGGTACACCTAAAAAATTTCACTTATTATTTATAAAAACACATTAGTGTACGCTTACATTAATAATATAGTACACGTAGTTATCAACATAATCGGTTCAGAGAAATTAAAATACAATGATCAAAATCGGGTATCACAATCTCTATTCTTCTATCCTTACTTCTTAAATAAAGTTACCTGCAAAATCACACATCGACAAAAAGGATAAGGTACAACAAACTTAGTGAGTAATCCTTACTGATGATACACACAATAATTATGACATATAAATACACCAATCGTCAGGTGTACATTTTTTTGAAACCCATTTACCAATTATAGCTCACAATTTCTCATTACTTAACTCATCATACTTTACACTCAGTCTTTCTCTCTCTCTCTCTCTTTCTATATATATATATATATATATATATATATATATATATATATATATATATATATATATATATATATATATATATATATATATATATAGACACACACACACTCTTGATATCCCTCTATCTTTATACATACAATATCTCGTTCTCTCTCAATATGTATATTCATACTCAATCTCTAAGTGCACACTCGCTCTATCTCTCCATCTTCATACATCTACCTTCTCTCTACTCTATCTCTTTATATCTCTGTTTATATACTTATACTCTCTCCCTGTACTCAAACTTTCGTTTTTCACTTATATACTCTATTTACACTCATACTCTCTTTATATACTCTCACTCTATATGTTTCTCTCTCTATACTAATATTATATCTATCCCTTTAGATCTTAATTACGTTAACTTGTCAACTCATATAACAATACTCTATTATGTATCTCAGTAATACTTGCTCCTTAACTCCTATAGTAATATACAAGTACATCAACCATAGTCACTCATTAACACATCTTTTAATACTCCATTATACAAATCTCGACTATACTTGCTAAAAATGTAATACTTCGCTATGTATCTCAATTATAATCGTCTATTTACTCAAACAATAATAAAGTACTATAATTCTCAACTGCTCTACTTAATATTTCATATAACATTAGATAGCTATAACTCTCCGTTATAATACATACTCAACTCATACGATATTAATAAATAAAAATTCGGATATTATGCTCTACTTTGAATATACACAAAACTATAATATATCTAGATATAAATAATCTAGAGAAATATAAGGTTACTCACTTCGTTAGCTAGTGAACACTAACTATTAATCTGGCTTCTAACTATGCAATACTTTCCGGTTCATCGCTTATCCAAACTTGTTTGAACAATATATCAAGTTCAGTAGTACTTTTATAATCTCACTTCTATATCGATGACAATTATCAATTACCTGATCACCAACTAGGCTTAGTAACCATTTGTCACCAAACTAGTTAAGGTTTCAAATAAAATCATCTAGCAAATTAACCCCTTAAGTCGTTAGCGCAATCGAAAAATCTCGGTAAACTAGGGTGCATAACCCTTACCAATCAGATTAACATTTAACTAATTATCGGGTTCATAATAACTCTATATTATGAAATCTTGTGACACTCTGGGTGTAACAACCCACTAAAGGTATTATGAAAATATAATTATGTAATAACGAGATAAAAGTAGCTCGACTCATCTGGTAGCTTAACCCTCGTATCCCGTACACTAGTACAACTATTCGGTAATAAGCCTCGAGAAATGCCTCCAATGCATCTCTCTCGATGGCGTGTGCCTAAACTCTCTAAATGACACAAACAAGATATATATATATATATATATATATATATATATATATATATATATATATATATATATATATATATATATATATATATATATATATATATACACACTTCTTGGCCGCCACGCCGCAACAAGAATAGGATCGTGTCGCGGACACGTGTTCTGAGGACTTGTTGTGTGTCTTGGATGTTGCCATGTGTCATGTACGATCACCACGTGTCTCGGTGACTCATTTCATCTCCGCTCAGAGGATTGTGCCATGAAACGAAGAACCACTATTGACTATTTGAAATTAACTATTGTTGACTTTCTCATAATAGCAACGTACTTTTACCTAAACTTCGAACGTTCGTAACTTTCTCATACAGACTACAATTTGGACGAACTTTATATCCACAGTGGAATCGCCTCGGAGTAAACTATCATTTTTTTTTTACAAATCCGTGGCTAAACTTTACTCATTTTCTGATACAATGCAACAAGTATAAGAACATATGTATTGCACCACCGCAGTATTATCATTTCACTACTTGAGTTCATCCTTAATTATATTTACACCAAATAAATATGGTAACACACAATATGAGGTTTTTAAGTCAATACATGTTTCGTAATAGTATATGTCATGAAAACAGGTGTCACACCACCTTCATGAGCACCTCCGCCTCCGTTGTCGCACCTCCGCCTCCGCCATTGAAGCTGCTTGCGTCTCCTTCAATCCGCGCCAAACTCGTCGAAAACATCGGGTTTTTCGTGATCATTGATAATAAGCTAAGAACGTTGTAAATTTACTACCGTTTTCTATTGATTGATGACAACACCGACATCTATAAACTTGCTAAAAGCTATCCTCATAGATGTAGGGTTTTGTGGTTCTATTTAAAACATCAAAACACTCATCGGTAATTTCGCTTTACTAGATTATGACACCAGGTATTTGTGAAAATGAAAATATAGCCATTAATACTTCCTGTCACAACCAATAGTATTTCTATTCCATTTCCAACAAGAACCGTTTTTATAACAAGAACTTATTACATAAACTTCAATTATCAAACTCGTGTTTTAGTTCTCTTTTACATATCAAAAGAACATATATATTTCCGAATATATATATATATATATATATATATATATATATATATATATATATATATATATATATATATATAATTGCACACTTGTGCTTTGTAAAGATTCGAAACTTCTAATATCGAATCAATTAAATAAGTTCGGAACATAAATTAAATATATTGAGTACGCAACTTTATTGTGTGGTGTCACAAAAAATTGTGTAGTCAATTAGCAGACATTTAATTTTAAATTGTACAAATTAGTTTGACTTAATTCTATTTTAGCATCCATCTTATTTTTTATATTTTATATGTATATTATAATATTCTTTTAGAGAAAAAGAACACATTTAATAAACCTTGATTAATTTTTTTAAACAACATGGATAGCAACGTGTACAAAATGAATAACTGTAGGAAGATTTTATTAGATTATAATAATGCTGTTAGGTCGAAGAAAGTGACCGTTTGCATAACCAAACGACGACATCTATCTCAACACCATATGCGTCGAGCACATGAAGCCACAACACCTTTGCATATATATGATATATCCGCTTTTTTATTTTTTAAAATGTGGTTACCCATAACACGACAACTTAAAGAAATAAATTTTTAATACATGCATGCCGAAAAAGGTATTTTTGTTATATATTTATTATCACATAAATAATTGAATATTTTTGGTTCATTGTATTTGTTATTTTGCTTGATTTTAGTTGACTTGACATTTTAATATGGCTTGTTGTTTTATAAAAAGAAAAAAATGATATTGTAGGGTTTTCGGAATTAGTCTAATTAGTCCATAATTTTTTTTTTGTAGTTTTATGGGGCATAAGGTGGATGTTGACTTGCTTTTTCGGTAACTACTACCTATTGCGACATTTGCTGTTGGGGAGTATTAGGGTGATGGTGGAAAATCAGATTCCTTATGGATCGTGTATGTTTACTTTCCGAACTGATATTTTCACCCTATGTTTGGGTTACAGGAAATCTAATCTGAGAAAATCCAAAAGGACACTTGTGTATCTAGGCACAGAAACACATGTTAAATCGCCAGAGAGTTTTAAGTTCCTTCAAGAAGAAGGAGAGCTAAGAAGGGTTATGTATACGGATCCAAAGAGGAGTCGTATATATACATGACATATTAGGGTTTTAATCTTCTAAATTAGTTAGGAGAATCTCGAATTTAATGGGTTAATCAATGGCTTCCAAAACTGACAAGATCTGTCAATCTTACCATAATCACCAACTAGAATTCGGTTTTTCCATGATGAAACCAATTCAAAATTTCGAAGAACTTTTGGGGCTCAGCCCCAAACCCCGCGGGGGCGTTTCCCTTAGGACCCTGCAAGGGGACACACTCCCTTCACCTCACTCTGTTTTGTCATACCGACTTATAATTCGATCTTTTATATGTATGTACTCCGCATTGAATGGACATATAATATATACTACACATAATAAGCCCCTTAGCTCACATGTTAGTTCTAATTCCCAAAGTGCCTCGTGACACTAAAATCACCAACATCTACCTACCACTCTCTTCTGTGATGAGGGACCACCGGAAACCACCATTAATATTCTTAAAAGTTGATGATTTCTCCTTCTTTCTTCAGACAATGCTTTGTTTTTTTGTTGTTGAGCTTCCGTCGGTCAAATCTGCAATCCAACATTAGGGTTTTCAGAATGTTAGGGTTTCAACGAAGAAGATGAAGGGTTTCAAATCTCCGAAGATGGTGGGACTGGTTGTCTTCTCCGATGATAAACTATGCCGCATTTGATTTGGCGTTGATCTACAATTCTCTATTTCTTTTCTTAAATCACGCATACACAATGGAGAGACCACAATGGTGTCTCCTTTATATCCCGTTCCGATTTTAAATTAATACTCACACAAACATTGTTATTGATTTGTTTCCAATTTCTCGTTTTCATCTTCCCATGACCTCATGAAAATGCACCAACTCATCCTCCTTCTATTTCTCAGCCTAAAATCACCACAATCCGACTAAAATCAGATGGACTTTGATGGTACTTTGAAAGGAATAGAAAAATTTATTCTAATAACAACAATAATGGAAGCAAATGATGAAGTTCTAGTCAAGTCTGGAAGATGTTCCAGTCGAGCCTTAAATAAGATAACCAAGTTATCTTGAATGCATTAATTGTAAAGCCATAATAAATGACCTAGAAATAAAGTTGAAGCACAAATAGAATGTTTGAGAGAAATATAATTGATGTATTACTCTTGAAAATAAACACAGAAAGGTACATGTAATACAAAGGTTAGGTTGTCTATATATATAGACATAAGGGAACAAGTAAGACAAAAGTAAAAGCTGTAGATCAACAAAAAGTACATATGACAAAATATTTATGTTGTAACGTCTCAAATTTCACAGTAAATTTTTTGTTTAATATCAAAAGCAGTTGTTCGAATTCAAAATTCAGAGATCTAAATAAAACCATCTGTTTTAAAAAAATAATCGAAGTCTAAACACAAAAGTAATTAAATGTGGAAATCTCCAATGGATGTAATACAATCTACCCGCGCCCTTCCCTTTGCTGCGAAAACAATCTGAAATAAAATAACCTTAAACTCGTAAGCAAAAAGCTTAGTGAGGTCCCTAAGACACCACATACCATAAGGAGCCTCGACCAAAAAACATATAAACGGGCCTCACCCAGCAAACTTAGAAACGAGCCTCGACCAAAACATATAAACGGGCCTTGTGCAACAACATATAAGCGATCATGCAAGAGTCACAAAGATAACGAGAATTCCAAAGCACATAATGTTCTTCGAGTATAGTGAGAAGACTCTCCTATCAACACTCTAAGTCCCGTAACTACATTTACGCAAATCATCTAAACTAATTAGGGCTCACATCTCAGTTGAAAACTCAAAACCTCCAAGTTTAACCAAAAGTCAAAATTGTCAAAGGTCAACAGTGAACGGTCAACCACCACCAACAAACCGAGCCGCAACTAGGTCCTTGGTCGCGCAGTGGTCACTAAATGACAAAATAGTCGCGGTTAGATCTTGCGACCCGCACCGCAACCAACATCCCACCGTGAGGCGGTGAACGTCTTAACAACTTATTCAAGTAAAACCTTAACCATTAATTTCAAGAACTACAAAGCTCAGATCTGGACTGAGTTAAGTTGTACATGGAGAAAGTTGGAAACTTTCTCCTTTCCATCCACTCCATAAGTCCCAATCTTACACCCTAACCATACTAGATGCTCAAAGTGTCAAGAACTTGTGCATGGCTCCAATGGAACCAATAAAAACACCTTTTTCCATGAAAACATGAACATAAACAAACACAATCCCAACTAAGGGATCTAGAGTTCCTCAAACCTCCAAGAACATTCTTTGAGAGAACCAAATGGGACTTTTTAAGTATGAAATGAGAACCAATATAATAAAGAAGAAGCTTTATACCTTCATAAGGTCCAAAGAGTGATTTGAATGCAGAAAATCAACTAAGACAACTCTACAAGATCTAAATCTCCTCATTCTTCTCTAAATGGTGCATAAATGCTCAAAAATCACACATCATACGCTAAAACACACACTCAAGGCTAGAGTTTCTCTTCTAGAAGGGTGGAGTCTATATTGAGATGAAACCCTAATCAATGTATTGCTTAAATAAGGACCAATGCCCAAGATCTAGGGTTTAGTGCCCAATCGCCACCACGCCACGGTGCGCTCTTAACCGCACCGACATTTAAATGATGTGGCCACGCTGCAATGGATTTTCGTCACCGTGTCGCGGTCCATAAAATGAAAAACCCAAAACTTAATTAAAAATAAAATATTCAAAATTAAAAATTGATGTTACAATTCTCCACCACTAGAAGCAGACTTCGTCCTCGAAATCCACCTTGACTAGATTGTAGAAAACAACCCTTACACATAACCTTTTTAACCTCTTATACCCACTTACTAAACTGATACATCCATATAGGGGTTCCCGAGACTATTCAGAACCAATTCAATGTCACTATTATAAACCCAAACGATAATACTAACACCAATAACCACAAAATTCTCTTCTACCACCAACGATCCAATCAAATTCTTAGCGAGACTAAACAAACCAGAAACTCCAACACCGCAGTCGCGAACTAAACCCAATGATAACCGCATAAGACTAGGAATCTATCGGTCTGCAACCTTAGAATTCAATACTCAAAGACTGACGACCACCTTTCTGATACAAAAATTCCCCAATCCCTTCGACTAGCAATATTACCATACCCCGCTGAAGCAAGCACTCAAAACCTTACAACCATCGTTCATAGTTTCCATAACCAATACTCCATCATTGGTAGTCCAACTCCATATTAACAACTCTCATAAACAAACATGGGTCCACGAATACAGAAACACAACAAAGAACTTTAAATGAATAACTATGACTTTCCAACAAAACAACATTCTACCAAACGCTTAACTAAAACCTGCTGGATACTACGCCTCCAATGGTATTTCCATGGTGCCCGAACACTAATATCTGTTAAAAAGACTAGTGAAACAAGACCTAAGAGTCTCAACAACATGGTTTTCGGATCGAACCCACATAAGTTGTATACACCCTAATTCACGATACGTCGTGATACCATCAAACCATTCGAATGATAAGCTCACGGTAGAAGCCTGCTCTTGCCATAAATCCTCCATGGGCTTGAAGACTCATGACCAGCACCTCAGTGGGCCTATAGTACTCGACCATCATCCCACCGACCTGTTGGAACCCGGTCAACATCCCTCACTACCCTTGCCAATTAACCGAACACATTTTGCTGATTATCCAACACATCCTGTCGTCTAGGGAAATTACTAAGGACCAACCACAACCTTACTTGCATATTCTAACATTCATCAATACCTTTTTATCCACTAGCTATGGTTCAACCATAGCTTCCTATAAGGATTATGGTTCCACCAAGATCTTCTACAATTTCTACCTTCTACTTCTCTTTAACTATGACCTCCTAGGTCAGAGTCAAATAAATTTCTTCAAAATACAGACTCTACCCGAACATCCTCAAAGATAAACTCTACGCAATAAAGAAGTCAAATGTCGCTCCAACATATGAGCTTGCAAATTTCCAAAACAATATTCGAACTCTAGCAAGATAGAAATGACATTACCACAATAAAACAAACGGAGGACACCCTTCCCAGAATCTTGGATATATAACTGTAAAACTTTGCAAGAATCCAATGCTTTACCTGAACCATTATTAATACTTGATAAAGAAATTCTAGAGACCTTAGATGACGACGAATGCAATAACAAATTAATTAAAAAGGAGCCAATCATTAAAATTCGTAATCCTATATATTGGTGATATATGCGGCCACGAAAGGTAATACTTCTACCTTTAAAAACCATAACTTGTATTGAAGGTTGTATTCTCAACAATTTTCTCATTCCCTCTATTAACGATAACCTCAATGAAGACCATATGAATACTACACACATACTTTACTTTGAGACTGGTCAAAAACAGCCAATCTTTGATAACCGGTACCAATCTCCTTTGCGAGATGACCACAGCCCTTAAACCCAATACACTACGCTAGTGATCGAAACGTTTTCTCATGAACATATCTTATGCTCCGAAAGGAACAACTTGCCACTATGAATTTCTTCTCCAACAGTTCCCTATTGTGAAGACAATTTATGCTTTCCTAAACACATAATACCGATAGCTACCTATGTCATGCCTGCGACTTGACCAATCCTTGAATTCTTCTTGTGACCAAAAGGAAATTCGACGGACTTTGGAGAAAGATAATAAGGAAAATTAATAATCCTAGTTACTCCGACGATAGTGTGCTACCCTTCCCTTCTTGCAACGATAAGTCAGAACCAATAACCCCGCATGCTCGAGCCATATATTATTCTAACTCGTGACATAGAAACAAAAATTCAAACTGTTCCTTAACCTCTGATTAGAATACTCGATTTTCACCCACTTAGTGTTCGAACTACCACTGATCGTCATCCACAGTTATCAGAGCCTCGAACCGGTCCAAGAGATACATGCCTTCCCTGATTTTCAAAGTGCATAAAATGGAAAAGATAAACCTCCGATAATTACCAGCCAATCCTAAGAAAACTCTAAATCTCAGATGGAGACCTCAATACCTTCGACTACACTACCGACTCAATCTTAGTCGGCCGACCAAAATACCGTTTTAGTTAACGAGGAATCCTATTTGAACTTTGCAAAGCCAAAATTTGCATATGAAGTATTTGGAATACAACCTCTCCCTCCTTAAGCCCTCAAGAAACTCATGTAGATGCTCTAGTAATAGCTCTAACAGACACAATTTAATACTAGTACTCTTCTTACCAACAACCACTAATCTAATCACACAACTTATTCGTGATTTCAAACCAACTCAACCAGTACCATCATCAAATAAGTCCACAAGATATAAAAACACTACTGAAAACATACGAGTGATAATGCCGGTTGTTGTGTCCAATATTAACCCTCACTGTAAGACGATAACCCATTCACAACAAGTTGGAATCTACCTATCATGGCAGAAACTGGTGCGGAAAACACCTTCCCTTTAATCTATCTATTGACTGATGAAATTCCGATCTTTCCCCCTCAAACACAAGAGGTTGAAATATAAACTTGTAGTAGCAATCAATAACTCAAGTCATCGGCTGATCAACAATGTCAAAGACTGCAATCCCCATGTCGATCGTCACCATCGCTTCTTCATTGAGTCCCACGACTCAAATTGAAAACTCCTCGAATAAAACCCTCAAGACATTAGAATCAACCAACTCGCGCAAGTCTGCAACATTCCAACCCAAACCATCATGTCCAACAGAGTCAATCCATAATCGAGATCATCCTCATCATGCCTAACCATCACCATATAACCGATAGAGATATAAATAGACTATAACAGATCATGGTGCCAAACCATGCGATCTACCTTCAACCAACTCCTTCGCAACCTTTTGATTCTTCCTGATCCACTTACAGATCCCGTGCTTCTAGTAGTACGTTCCCATACTACCTTCCACACCTATATGTACTCGTCTAAAGAATTGTCTAAAAGCTCTCAAGTCACTACATGCATCTACTGCTAAACGTTCTAATCACATATACATGTGCTTGAACGAGCACACACCACTAATCTTCCTAGACTCTCCTTCTAGGATTCTTCCCACCCTCGCTTTCCTGTTGGGGAAGAAACATCTATCAACATACCTAACTATTTTATAAATACCAACTACATGTAACTAGAATTAAGCATTCCTTCAACTAAAAGATCTTGCACTACAATAGTTCGAATCAAACAAGAGTTGTGCAATAGGACAAAACCAAGCAATTTAAAACTATTTAATTCTAGGGGCATGTAGTCCTAATGCATTCACTTAACAATTAGTAAATATTAATAAAGATTTCAAGTTGCACAAAGCAATCATCAGTCAATCAGCCAATCCAATAGGCAATAAGGTATCATAAAAATCAGGAAATTCTAACATGCAATTCCTGAAAGTTCCTTAGTTTACACTCTAGAATGCATCTCTAGCAGTTCATATAATAGGTATAAAAGGCATTCTAGCATGCAACCTTGAGCAGATCCATAGTCTAACTTGTAGCCTACAAATAATACTATAACATTTTTATCACAAAAAATATGTATGAGTATTTTCGGGATTACTTACTAGAGCTCTCGCTGATTGCACGCATCACATCCTTTTTCTTTATAGAAAACCTTTTTAGAAAAACCTTTTTGTAAAAAGATTCTTTAATTCCTTAGTTTGAGTTCATATGCACCCAGCGCTAGCTTGAATACATGAAACTAAGGATCTCATACCAACTTTTAACGTCCCAAATTTCATAGTAAAATTTTCAGTTAATATCAAAAGCATTTGTTCCAATTCCAACTTCAAATATATAAATAAAACCATATGTTTCAAAACAATAATCTGAGTATAAACATAAAAGTAATTAAGTGTGAAAATCTCCAATTGATGCAATACAATCAAGCCACGCCTTCCCTTTGCTGCCAAAACAACATGAAAAAATTTAAATATAAAACAATAAGCATAAAGCTTGTTGAGTTCCCCAAGATACCACATACCATAACAAGCCTCACCCAACAACCGTACCAATGGGCCTAGTCTAACAAATATATAAATGGGCCTCAACTAACAATATATAAGCGAGCCTCGTCCAACGAGTCTCACCCAACGGTCCTCTGCCAACAACATATAAGCAATCATGTAAGAGTCACAAAGACAAAGAGCCTTCCAAGGCACATAATGTCCTACGAGTATAGTGAAAAGACTCACCAGAATTAAAAGTTGGATATCAACACTCTAAGTCCCGTAACGACAGCTACGAAAATAACCTAAATCGATCAGGGCTCACATATCAGTCTAAAGCTCAAAACCTCAAAGTTTGCTCAAAAGTCAAACTGGTAAAAGGTCAATAGTCAACCACCATATACCATCGTGCCACGGACAGCTCCCTGGCTGCACCGTGGTAACTAAAATACAAAAATAGTTGTGAGTAGATCTTGCGACCCACGCCTCGACAAACATCCCACCACGCCACGGTGAACGTCTTAACAACTTATTCTAATAAGCCCTTCAACCTTAATGTCTAGAGCTACAAAGCTTAGATTTGGATCGACTTAAGCTCTTCATGGATAAAGTTTGCAACTTTATCCATTCCTTCCACTCCATAATCCCTAATCTCAAACCCTAACCACACTAGGAGCTCAAAACGTTAAGAACTTGTTCATGGCTTTAGTGGAACTAAAGCTCACATGTTTTTATAACAACCCATAGAATACGTCACCGACCGCCGTTAACACCTAACGATAGGGCGTAAGGATGTAATAAGGACGACCTTGTAACCACCCGATACATTTTAATATATTCGAAATATTCACCCTTAATTACGTAAACCTTTTGGCTAAAAACTAAGTGCACAAAAAGTCGCATCACTTTGAGAGCAGGTTAGCATAATTAGACTCCTTAAGCTACCGCGATTCCACAAATCTAAATTCAGTAAGAATCTGACACCGTATGAACGAGATATGACAATCATGGTATAAGAATAACTATCATGATTAAAAAGTTACAACGACGAAAACTACAAGGATATTGGTTGACTTTTGGAGAAAGTCACAAACTACACAATCATAGTACTAGTTAAAGTAGGATTTATGAGGTAAGGAACGCCTAAAACGGACATCACATGTGAGAGCTATGATTATTTATAAGATTATAATGGTAACAAAAACGTCGAAAAACGAAAGTCAAAAATCGACAAGAAGAACAAAAGGAAAGATGTAGAGAACGACGATACCTACACGAATATATAAGAGTCGCTGAGAATGGAGTTCGTATACGAGAGTTACGGAATTTCAAACTTTAGTTTTTATCATCACGCTTGCTCGCACGCACTGACAGTTGATTGTGTCGATATACGGGATGATGTGGCACACTGAGACGAGAAATCGTGGCACGATCGTGCGGTTTTCGTGCATTTTCATGGTGCACACTCCAAACCAGCTATAAATAGCAGGTCTCGGCAATCCATTTCCTCACACCATTCTCGATTCTCTCTCTAAAAATGCCATGTGTGTCATCTCCCTGATCGCCTTTCGAAGTGCTAACTTTCGGTTTCTACCCTACACAAATGTTTTCAAACTCACAGGTGAGTTTACGGCCCCATTTTCAAACTCACAATTGTTTTCAAACTCACAAATGTTTTCGGGGGGTGGGGGGGGGAGAGTACATGTCTAAACTACAAATTTACGTAGTTATCACTAATTATAGTTAGATAATTATGCTCATAGCATTAGGATAATTTTAAGCCTGGTAGTTACTCTGCCCAAACTCGTTAGCTAATATTATGCCTAGTTGTTATGCTGAACCACTATGATAAATAAGATCATACCTAGTTGTCACGTTGGCCAGTTGCCAGGAAACGTTGATACTCGTTATTATAGCCACCTTTGGATAACCATAGTACCTAGTGTTACTCTGTGCAAATTCTCGGCTATGCTAAGCACACTAATATATATATATATATATATATATATATATATATATATATATATATATATATATATATATGTGTGTGTATATATATATATATATATACACACACACATATATATATAAATATATATATATATATATATATATATATATATATATATATATATATATATATATGTATGTATGTATGTATGTATGTATATATAGTACGTATAAATACAACACATACGACAACAAGAACAACCATGGGAGGCCCCCACGACAAGAGTTAGATGAGACACGGTTCATCAACACGCTGATAGATTTTCAAATAACACCCGACCTATAATCGGTAATTCTTAAGTGAGCGAGAAAGATATGTATAGATCTATACGGGATTGACACTCCCACCCATGGTTGGTAGCTACAACCCCAAGGCATGTCGAAGCATGCATAACTTTCTAAACACAGCGACGTCTGATGAAGCGCCATGGTATTTTCGAGATCAAAAGTCATAACTCGATTATGGGAACTCATCGTAACTTTGCCAAAACTAAAAATAGCTATCTTAAACTACTATTAGGAACTAATCCAACTAAGTAGTGATAGTACTCACAAACTCGTGGAAGCAAGTTTAGGTTAACCAACACTCAACTATCTTAGACTCCCACTAGGAACCTACCAATGGAAGTGGTGATAGTA
This sequence comes from Lactuca virosa, assembly GCF_052849685.1. NCBI lineage: Eukaryota > Viridiplantae > Streptophyta > Magnoliopsida > Asterales > Asteraceae > Lactuca > Lactuca virosa. The sequence continues at coordinate 210,075,641 of NC_136432.1, forward strand.
CTCACAAACTAAAGGAAGTGAGTTTAGGATATACAATACAACTAAAATACCCACACACGTTTTTACAAAAATACATGTGGACTCACCAACATTATGTTGACCTCTCAAACTACATGTATTTTCAGGAGAATGAACTCATATGAAGAAGGTGATAACCCCGGTGATGCAGCCCGAAACTTATGTGCTTTGCTTTTGTACTTTGCTTTGGTAACCTAGCTATACCTTGAACAATTATGTAATATTTTTTATTTAATGAATAAATAGCTATGTTGTTTAGTATATCCCATGTATTATTCAATGCGAATCTTGGCCTGAAATCCCAACATCCTAATGCCGCACAGCCTGGCGCTTCTGCCACCGGCCAGGAGTGTGACATTTTCTATCAGAACTTGATGAGAAACAAACACAATCCCAACCAAGGGTTCTAGAGTTGCTAAAAAATTCCAAGAACATTCTTCTAGAGGACCAAATGATCTTCTAATCATGAAATACGAACCAATATCATAAGAAAAGAAGCTTTATACCTTCATAAGGTCCATAAAGTGATTTGAATGCCAAAACTCAACTGTGACAAACTCCACAAGCTCCAAAACTCGTTCTTCTTCAAATGGTGCTTTAGGGCTCAAAAATCACAGATTACACACTAAAACACACACTTAAGGCTAAGGTTTCTGTTATGGAACAGTGGAGGTTGTAATGAGACGAATCCCTAATCAATACATTGCTTAAATAGGGCCCAAGCCCCAAGATCTAGGCTTTAGTGCTCAACCATCACCGCGTCGCTATGCATTCCTGACCGCGCTTCCATTTAAACGACGTGGCCAAGCCACGATGGATCTCGTTCCCTCATCTATGAAATACATAAGAAAAAACAATCAGTCATAATCTTTGATTATCGTGCTTCTTTAGATCAACTTCATGTTGGAATGGTAGATGGCTTGCATGGATGATATCTCATATCATACTTTTCTATCAATCTTCCCTAAGTGACTTAAGCTATCTAACAAATTCATTTGTTATCATCATCAAAGGAAAACATAATCTTTGTATAGCCATACTCGGACTTCAGTCTACCAACTTAGCTCCTGAATAAGCTGCTTCTTCACTTTCTTTGGAGCTTTCTATCGGACAAACCTTTCTATGAACTTTTGAAGCACTTTGGTATAAACAAGGTGCTTTTGTCTTGTCTTGAAGAAGAGTTTATCGGTCGAGCCTTTCTACTGAAAGATGTATCCAAGCTCTGGTTTACCAATGGGATCGATAGACAATTCTTCAATGCCTTCCAGTGCAGAGTTGATTGTAGGATGATCTCTACTAGATTTGAACAATAGGTAGAGTTCAACATATGTTCTTGCAAATTCCCTCACATATCCCTTCAGAAAATTAAAATCATCAAGGAAGTCACTAGTGGCAAGATAGAATGTTTGTCTACTCTCAAAGTAATAAGTGATGATGAGTAAATCAGATGGATTGATTGTTGGAAAATCGACATCAATATTGGTGTATTGTTTGAAGTCGTTTATGACGGTGTAGTAGGAGATACGATGAAGTTTGTGACCGAACTTGTTAATCAACTTCTTACCACAACCTTCAATTTTTTGTGATTTTCTTCATAGACCACGTTTCCTTCATTGAATTTGCTAAACATTTGTAAAATCATTCCAAGTATCTCTCTCTGTGTGTATGTTTGGATTTGAATTTTCATTGGATCATTCAAATGAAGACTTGGAAATTTCATATACAATCTTCCATGAAGTGAGAGGGAGATCTAATTGAACCAAGTCAGAAGAGGGAATGGTGAAAGTGTTATAGGGAGCATAACGAATTTGAAAGAGACATGCTTCTAGATACCTAGGAGAAATCCCAAGCAGAGGATAAGGATTTTCTCAGATGTTTTAAGCGATCAGAATTTGTTAGATTTATTCCATAATATCTACTTTGGAAAAGCCGTTAGACTGGTTTAGCGACTTTATCAGGCTAATCTATTCGGTTTTCTTTCCTTTTCCTTTGTCCTTTATTGGAGTTCCTGGAGTTGCAATATTATCAATTATTTGGCATGAGGAGCGACAAGGAATTGCTTGACTGATTAATTCAGGACTGGAGGAGGCAAATCATCATCGATGCAACGTCCCAAAAACACGAAGTTAAATTTTTTCATTTTAAACCACCAAAACCATACAATCATTTTTTCAAAGCCAACTAATGTATAAAGTATTCTCAAGCATCCAAGTAAATCAAATAGATAGTGCAGAATAAATCTTCGGGAGATGTAGTGCGATCAAGTAAGAAGCTTTCTCTTAGAACCAGAAGTACCTGAAACATTTTAAACATAAAACCGTAAGCACAAAGCGTAGTGAGTTCCCCAAAATTCCACATACCATACATAAGATCGGGCCGCACCCACATAACTAACTATCCCCACCTACATACCAGGCCCCACCCACATCACGGTCCCCACCCAATATCATGAGACCCGCCCAACATACATGCAAGAGTCATAAACACAGTCTAGCATCCAATATAGTATAATGAGAAAAAGCACCTCACATACATGGTCGAAAACTAAAAATCTCACTCAATCGCAAATAGGGTGCTACAACCTCATACATAATCATACAAGGTAACCCTTAGTCTACCTTCTAAACTAGCAATGTGACTAAAAGTTGAACCAGGTCAAAAAGTTAACGGTCGAGGTCATCAGTCAAAGTCAAATCCAGCTGACCTCCACGTCATGGCCAACCAATGGCGACATCAAGGCCATCCAACTTGATCCCGATCAAAATCCGCTACCACGTTGTGGTAGGTATTCCACCACGTCGTGGCAGAGTCGAGACAAAACAGTTGCGACCAGACTAGTCTCTACGTTGTGGTAAGCAAGTCACCATGTTGTGGAAACTACATAAAGATAAATTAATGGATTAAGCTCTTGACCTGTTAAGTATTCAGTTCTAACTTTCCAGAATGCTTTTTGGGACCTTAATGGTTTAGAAAAATATGAACTTTATGGACATGCATGATCCATGCATGTCCTTTACCTAACTAGGTCAAAATATAAGAAAAATGACCTAAACCACATGAATGACTCTAAAACTCAACCAATTTCTAGATCCAGATGGTTTTAAGCCCAAGGGACCTTTATGAGTCGTAACATTGCAAACTTTTTCCAATTGAATCATTCAAATCACAACTATGAACCCAACTATGCAAATACGACTAGATCTACTAAGAAGGGACGAAAATGATCAAGTCTTGAAGTCTTACAAATGGTACAGAGAATTATCCTAAAGATGGAGAGGACTTGCTTGCTTGGTCTTGCACTAAAATCTTCTTCTTCTTCCTTCAAAGTGCACCAAAGAAGATCAAAATGAGCTCAAAGATTGCGAAGAGGCTAGGGTTTCTCAAGGATACTTTTTGAGGTGATGGAGTCTGAGGGTGAAGGAAACCCTCGCCATCACTTTTTTTAGATAAGGCCTTATGTCCAGAATTTAGGGTTTTGCACATATGTCGGCACCACCTCGTGGTCAATGAATGTCCATGTCGTTTTAGCCAAGTGAAACACTCGTTTCATGCATAAATTCCACGTCGTGGCCAACCAAATTTCCCAAAATTAACAATTAAAACTCATACCTGGAACCGGGCATTACAACTCTCCCCCATTTGACTCATATTTCGTCCTCGAAATCCCCTACTGGAAACAACTAGGATAATGCTCCCTCATCTCCTCCTCGGGTTCCCATGTTCACTCAGAACCCTTCCGGTGTTGTCGTTGCACCTTTACCAAACTCAACACCTTGTTGCGCAAGGTCTTCGTATTCCTGTCTAGAAAAACAACCGGTCTCTCCATATAGTTCAGGCTCTCATCAACCAGTATGTCATCCAAGGACTCGACTACGGAATCATCAACCAAACACTTCCACAATTGAGAGACATGAAATGTGTTGTGAATCTGACTAAGCTCGCGCGGGTAGATCCAAACGATATGCATACTTGCCCAACCGGGTGACAACCCTTAAAGGTCCAATGAATATAGGGCCCAACTTTCCCCACTTCCGAAACAGGATGACACCTTTCTATGGTAACACCTTTAGAATCACTAGGTATCCCACCTGAAACACAATATCGGAACGACATCGGTTAGCGTAACTTTTTTGTGCACCATGTACGGTCCACAACCTATCATGCACCTCCTCCGGTCAGCAAATCGAAGTCTAGCATCTCCTCCGATAAAGCATCTCAAAGGGAGGCATACCAGTTCTGGCATGGTAATTGTTATTATATGAGAACTTTGCTATAAGAAGATAAGTATCCAAGCTCCCACCAAAATCCAATACACAGGCATACAACATATCCTCAAGTGTGTGAATGCTTCGCTCGCTCTGACCTTCAGTCTATAGTTGGTAAGCAGTACTAAAAAGCAATCGAGTACCCAACACCTCATGAAACTTCCTCCAGATCGGGAAGTCAAATGGACATCATGATATGAAACTACCAAAACCTGAACCCCATGACGTGAAACCACCTCCTTTATGTAAATCTTGGCTAGCTTCTCAGCTGATGAATTCTGTTGAATTGGGATGAAGTGAGCACTCTTGATTGACCTGCTGATGATAACACAAATAGAATCGACACCACGTGCCATCCAAGGAAAATTTGTGATAAAATCCATGCTGATCTCCTCCCATTTCCACATGGGAATGTCTAATGGATAAACCTTTCCATGAGTTCTTTTATGTTCGAGCTTGACCTTCCAACAAGTCAAGCACTACTCCGCATACCAAGCTACCTCCCTCTTCATACAGAGCCACCAATAACTAAGTCTCAGATCCTTATACATCTTTTTAGCACCTAGATGGACTGAAAACTTGGACTTGTGAGATTCCTTAAACAAAGTCTGCCTAACCCCACCAAAAGCAGGAATCCATACCCTGCCACACTAAGTTTAAAAGCCTTGACTATCTCTGACAAATAAAGGAATCTGACCCCTAATCATTTCTTTCTTTCAGTTCTCATTCCTTAACCCCTTAACATGTGCCTCCTTGATCAAATATAACAAGAGTGAAGTGTTAGTCTTCCTCAAACATATGTCTCTGATAGGAGTAGTGGTCGCCTTATGACTCAAGGCGTCTGCACTACCTCATATTCAGGTTCAGCTTATCCATCAAATACCTAAAAATCTTGTGATCCATGTAGACGGTACACCAGACCCCATATAAATAATGTCACCAAATCTTGAGGGTGAACACCACAACCCCCAACTCCATGTCATGAGCAGGATAATTCACCTCACGAGGCTTAAATTGCTTCAAAGCGTAAGTGATCACGTGACCCTTTTTGCATAAGTTTTGCCCCCAAACCCATGCTAGAAGCATCACAGTAAACCATAAAATCATACACACCCTCGGGAAAGGTCAGTATCAGACCGTCATAAGGTCTCTGCCTCATGGTCTCAAATGATGGTTGCTACTCAGGCCCCCACCAAAAGGTAACATTCTTCTTCCTCAATCAAGTCAAAGGAACAAAAAAATCTTGGATAAATCCTGGATTAATCTCCGATAATACCCCACCAAACCTGGGAATCTACGAATCTCAGATGGAGACCTCGAAATCTCCCACTGCATCACATCCTCGATCATGGCCAGATCGACCAAGATACCATCCTGGATGATGAGGTGAGCCAAGAACTGACCCTCGCACAACCAGAACTCATATTTTGAGAACTTTGAATAAAGTATCTCCCTCTACAAGGTCTCAAGAACCTCTATCAGATGCTTTTCATGCTACTCCTTGGTCTTGGAGTAGACCAAAATATCATCAATAAATACAATCACTAATTGGTCCATCATCGACCTGCACACTAGGTTCTTGATATCCATGAACTTTGTCTGTGTGTTGGTGAGCCCAAAAGGCATCACCATAAACTCGTAATGACCATAACGAGTCCTGAAGGCTGTCTTTTGTACATCCTCATCCCGGACCCTCATCTGATGATAACACGGCCTCAAAGAAATTTTGGAGAACCAATATGCACCCTAAACCTGATCAAACAAATAATTGATCCTAGGAAGTGGATAATAGTTCTTCACCGTTAAATTGTTCAGATCTCGGTAATCGATACATATATAGTGTGAACCGTCCTTATTCTTCGCAAACATGATCAGTGCTCCTCATGGCGAACTGATATGCCTAATAAATCCCTTGTCGAACAGCTCCTGGAGTTGTGTAGACAACTCTTGCATCTTCGGAGGTGCTAGGCCATATGGTTCCTTGGCTATCGGAGCCACACCCAGAACCAAATCAATCTGAAACTCTACCTGCCTCTTAGGAGGCAGGCCCGGAAGATCCTCGAGAAGAACATCATGAAAATATCGAACGATAGGTACATCGTCCTCCGTCTTCGTCTCTACAAACCGAGTATCCATAACATACACCAAAAATCTGGAGCACCCGTGCTGACGATACCTCCTACCCCTTGCAGTTGAGCAAATAGATGGTCCACACTGAGTGTCTTCACCATGAATAACCAATTCTCCCCTACTTGGGGTTCGAAACCACACTAACTAATGCTCACAGTCAATCATAGCCCTTTTCTGGTTTAACCAATCCATGCCAACAATTATCTTTGTCCCTTGCAGAGGAATATGGACTGGATCTGTCAGATACTTCTCGTGTAAAAACTCGAGAACACAACCCCGACGTACTCTCGCAGCACTTATAGTACGATCATCAACAACCTCCACTTCCAATGGGTAATCTAACACTCCCATAACATCACCAAACTTCTTTCTAATCCCAAGAGACACAAAAGATCGGGTAGCCCCCGACTCAAAAAGAACATGAGTAGTCATATCATTGACTAAAAACATCCCTAATCAGAAGCAGATAAAACATAAGCATAAATAATGAAATCAGGAAAAATATAAGAGGGATACATACCAGTGACAACGTCTGGTGCTGCTCAGACCTCCTCCGTCGTCATCTGAAAAGCTCTGCTTTTCACTACCGGAGCCTCTGCCTTGCCCTCACGACCATGAGTAAGCCTCTGCATAGATGGAGCGAGTGTCCTCATTGCTCCTCCTGATAATCTCGGTCAATCGGCCTTCTTGTGGCCCATCTGATTACAGTTAAAGTATATTAGCGCTCCCCACATGCAATATATGTTATAGTGTCCAGTCTGGCTACAACTGAAGCAACCCCCTTCACACGACAACTCCCCTCAGGCGCTCTCCTACACTTGCCACATCAGCCACAAACCTGCTGGCCTATAGATCGAGAATGTAAGGTCCCGGGCCTCTTTTTGGGCCTTTTTTTGTCTGCACCTGAGCTCGCTTCCACTTCGTACAAAGGTCCAACCCGATCTCCCGCTCTCGGGCTCTATTAATCATATCCTCTAGAGTCCTATATCCCGAAATGCTAACGAACTCCCTGATGTCATCCCTCGGCATAACATGATATCTTATTTTATTTGTCCCCTCATCCACAACATATTGGAGAATCAGCAAGTCCCTCTCCCTGAAAATAGCGGTGATCTCCGTCACAGTCTCCGTCACCTGGAAAATGCCCTAAAACACCCTCACCAACTGTTGCACCTCGATAGCTAGTGCAACCTATGATATGAAACTAGTAACAAAATCAAGCTCGGTCTTGGTCTCAACGAATTCCTCTCCTAAAGCATGACCAACCTCATCCCAGTAATCGTGGGCTCGATACCTTAGAAGACAAGCTGCAAATCTCACCCTCGACCCCTTAGCACAGAAGCTCGTCCGTTGAGAACTCTCCATGTCGACAGTCTATCGTCTTCTAGCAATAGGGCCCTTATTCCTGAATAACTCTGTGTTATACCCCCAAACTAGACGGCGGAAACGTCCGGGGGTGGAGGACTTCAATTGTAGTATCACAACACATGCATCATAGTAATCAAAGTACAAACAACCATTGTATTTAAAAAGTATAAGTATTTACATGTGTTCAATCATTGTACATTAAAACCAAAATAGTTATACAAAAGAAGAAGATATGACTCAAAATAGCTCCATCTTCTCAAAAAGCTCGGGGAGTACCTATTTACTGTTTCCCTGAGAATACAAGTAATTTGAAAAGAGAGTATCAACATAAAGTTAAGTGAGTGAATAAGTATTTATGTTTAAAAGGATGTTTATGTATCTTGAATGTTTAAACTGTTCCAGAAAATCCTATATTTTCTGCTGTATATGAAAAGTAGTTTTATTCCCATAAAATCGTTGTATTTGTAAACCAATGTTATGTATTTGTATTCCTTTATGTAAAACTTATAACTGAGAGTGTGCCTGGTTTCACCAGCTGTTTATTGAAAGCTGTAATGTACTATTGTAGTTTGTATTTTATAAACTAGTACTTTGAAGATGTACTTTCGTTTAGTTGATTATACACTAACGTATTGTTAATATCTTTTTAACGAGTTATGATAACCATACTAAGACATGATGGCCTGAAACAAATGCTTGTAGGCGTTTAAACTGATGATAACAATTGTCACTCATTGGCGTGTATGCCTGACTGTAGCTAGCAGTCTGAGTGTGGGGTTGTCAATCCCAACATAGATCTACACACAACTTGTTTCGATCCCCTGGCTGGAGATTCTGGTTATAATGTCAGGACTTTAAGTGTGGTGTTTAAATGAATTAAACAACCTGAATTGAATGACTCATAAAAATAATATAAACGTTACATGTATAATAGTTGTGAAAACCCAATCATTCGGAAATAATGATTGATTGTATATTCCTGAATTAGTACTCTTAACATGTATTTGAAAGTTGTACACCCTTGATTTGTTTTGAATCAACCTGTGTTTCTTGTAAAACGGTGTATGTCACACCCCAAAACCGGAACGGCGGAAACGTTCTGGGGTGGAGGACGTCATGTACAGTATCATAACAATGCATAATAGTAAAGACAAGCAACAACATCCATTGCATTAATATAATAATTTTACTACAAGCATGTTCTGTACAGTTTGTAAGACACCAAAAGAATGATCAAAATAAAAGATAAGTCTTGTATGTGCTCCATCTTCTCAAAAGCTTCATCGGTACCTGTCTACTGATGACCTTAGAATACAAGTTATTTTGAAAGAGTTTATCAGCATAACGCTGGTGGGTTCATAAGTATTTAGTGTCCTTGCTTGTATGAAAATATATGTAACAACGTAGTGCAAATGTTAGTAACTGATTTCAAATGTTTGTAAATAGTTATACTCCCTAGAAAATCCTATATTTTCTAGTGAAATGTAGTCTTCTACCAAGACCCGACTGTTTGTATGTTTGTTCTTTTGTAAATGTAAGATTTTTCCCCAGTGAAACTATCCTTATGAAAATATAGTTTAAGACCTCACTTATGCGAGATGATTTCAAAATAACTGTAATAGGGGAAAATAATGTTTTACCTCAACGGTGGCACTGCTGGCTGAAAATGATAAAAATGCAGACTCCAGTAGTATTAAATGTACAATACACCTCGGGGAGTCCGTTTGCCTTTAATTCTTAGATAGTTAATTAAAGGTTTGAATGTGAACTCGTATGTAACCATGCTGATCGACGGCTGAATAACTGATGACCCTCCGGTGTCATATGTAGTTAGGTAACATTCTGTCACCCCTTGGCCTTATCGGCTGGGACTGTAGCTAGCAGTCGGGATGTAGGAGTGTTTGTCCCGTATAGATCTATACACATAATGCCCGCTCTCCCTCCAGGAGACTCTGGTTACAAGGTGATACAACAATGCAGTGTCGTATCTAGAAGTAGTATGTCACATTCTGTTTATAGTATTCAAAAGTTTTGTATAGTAGGTCATAGTATAGTAATGTTTTCTCTGTACTAGTGTATAGTATATCCTCTTGTGTAGTGTATAGTATGTTCTCTTGTATAGTGTATAGTATGTTCTCTTGTATAGTGTATAGTATTTATTGTTTCTCAATATAGTACTTATGTAGTGACTCGTAAATGTACTGACTCTTGTATGTATCGTTGTAGTAGTAATAGTGAGTAGTAATCCCTTAACTATACCTATTATAGTTAAATAGTAATGTTGTTTGTATGCCTTCGTTACACAAAGGTACTGAACTGAAGTGAAAGTTTTTATATCCAACACATATATATATGATATATAACTAAGAGTTCAACGACATTCGGACAAATAACAGGATACCCTAAGTCCACAACCAAACAAGGAACAGGAAATAAGGTGAGTTTAAGAAGGTTTGAAAACAGTTTTAGCATATGAGTTTGAAAATAATGTAAGTTTAAGAAGGTTTGAAAACAGTTTTAGCATCTAAAATAGTTTGATAAAGGGTTTTGAAGTGCTTGAAATCCATAAGTTTGATAGTAATTTGAAAGTAAGAGAAAATCCTTCTGTTTGTTCTAGACATTAATCACATGTGATTAAAGCAATATCTAGAATGTTTCAACTTGTATTCCCCCCCCCCCATAAATGCATTTACAATCATTTTAAAGGTTGATTAAGGGGTATGAACTCACCTGAAATGAGTGATGCGAATGTAATATCGGAAAAAGGATGCTAAGTGTCATGTGAAGACTTGAGCACACACGGATCCTATTTAGCATATAAAGAAACATATATGAATACAATTAGTGTTTACTCAACTAATCAGGTAAAGAATAACACTTTAAGGACTAAGAAATTCCTAAATGTAAGTGTTACAATCTCTTAGGATTGCATAAAAGGGTTGTATAGCCACTTAAAGGAGTTTCGGTCCAAGTGGTATGTTTCTTGAGGTTTTCGGCCCAAAGGGGTTTTCGGTCCAAAGAGGTTTTCGGCCCAAAAGGGTTTTCGGTCCAAATGGTTGGCCGAAAACTCATGATGTTTGGTGATTTTTAAGGGCTTTCCACAATCAATGAAGTGTTCTAGACTCAATACTCAGTATTAGGAAAGGCTTAAATTCATATTGCACCCTTCATAAGGGTTTTCGGTCTAAGGAGATGCACGAGACCGAAAACAACTTTTGTTCTTGGATAAATGATGATTTCAAGGCCCTAAATCAAGAGTTTCAACTAGATAACAAGTATAGGGAAGTAATACTTACGATTTAGAGGCTAATAGAGTTGATTTTGGACCAAAACACTAGTGTGTGTTCTTGGTGTTCTTGGTGTTCTTGAAGATCTAACCCAAAAGAGATGATTTCATGGATGAAATCAAAGGGTTGTACTAGATAAAGCTTTGTATCAACAAATTAGATGAAAGGAATTCTTACAATTTTGAAGATTGGAATGAAGAACTCGATGATACTTGAGAGAGAATGGAAGTTTTCTTGACTTGTAAAGGAAAGAATGATCAAAATGATCATGAAATATATATGTATAAGGGAGTTTTCGGTCACCTTGACCGAAAACCCAAAGATCTTGACCAAAAACTCCTTTGATGTACTAAGTTTAGAATACTCGAATAGACTCCAAATAGGGCTAAAAGATTGAAAAAATGAGTCTAACCTTGATTGAATTGATTACTATATAAGATTAAAAATTTCGGGTTGTCACATCATCCCCCCGTTAGAGAGAATTTCGTCCCGAAATTAGAGTTTCAAGCAAAGAAGTTGTTACAAATAACTAAGTAAACAGATGAGGATATTTCAGCTTCATTTGATCCTCGCGCTCCCAAGTGAATTCAGGTCCTCGCTTGGCATTCCAGCGAACCTTCACTATCGGGATACGGCTTTGTTTCGTTTGCTTGATCTCTCGATCCATGATCTCTACTGGTTCTTCCACGAAGTTGAGGCTCACGTTGATTTCGATCTCGTCTAGTGGGATTAGAAGAGTCTCGTCGGATAGGCACTTTTTCAAGTTTGATACGTGGAAAGTAGGATGTACATTATTGAGTTCACTAGGTAGATTGAGTTTATAAGCTACTGGGCCGATTCTAGCGAGAATCTCGAAAGGCCCTATCTATCTTGGATTTAGCTTTCCACGCTTTCCGAAGCGTATCAAGCCTTTCCTGGGTGAGACCTTCAATAGAACACGGTCGCCCACCTGGAATTCCAACGGTTTCCTTCGTTTATCTGCATAGCTTTTCTGTCGGTCTCTAGAGGCTTTCAATCGTTCACGAATCTGAACGATCTTCTCTGTCGTTTCACGAATGATCTCCGGACCTGTGAGAGTGCTGTCAGGAACTCGTCCTTTAGCTAACTGAGTGTCACCCACCTCAGCCCAGCACAGAGGGGATCTGCACTTTCGGCCACAGAGGGCTTCAAATGAGGCAGCCTTTATGCTCGTGTGATAACTGTTGTTGTAGGAAAATTCGACAAGGGGTAAAAGAGTATCCCATGCCTTCCCAAAGTCGATCACACAGGATCGCAACATATCCTCTAAATTTTGGATAGTTCTCTCACTTTGTCTGTCGGTTTGTGGATGGTAGGCTGTAGTCATGTCCAGCCTCATTCCTAGGGAGCTTTGTAGTGACTGCCAGAACCTCGAAGTGAATCTACTATCTCTATCGGAGATAATAGATATAGGAACACCATGCAGTCGCACGATCTCCCGAATGTATGTTCTTGTGAGCTTCTCCATCTTGTCAGTTTCCTTGATGGGCATGAAGTGTGCGGACTTGGTCAATCTGTCAACGATGACCCAAATGGTATCAAGTCCACCCGTTGTCTTGGGCAACTTGGTTATGAAGTCCATAGTGATCCGCTCCCGCTTCCATTCAGGTATATCCGGTTCTTGTAGTAGACCTGATGGTTTCTGGTATTCGACCTTGACCTTGGCGCAAGTAAGGCATTTACTTCTGAAGGTAGCGATTTTTGCTTTCATGTTAGGCCACCAGTATAGCTTTTTAAGATCCAAATACATCTTATCTGAACCTAGGTGGACGGAATATCGAGTGTTGTGCGCCTCGGTCATGACCAAGTCTCTGAAACCACCGTGTCTCGGTGTCCAGATCCGGTCCATGAGATATAAGGGTCCGTCACCCTTGACTTCCAAGTTCTTATCCATTCCACGTAGGGATTCTCTCGCCACATTTTCAGGTTTTAAGGCTTCGAACTGAGCCTCCTTAATTTGTGCGGATAGATGCGAATGGATAGTCATAGTTAATGACTTGACTCTTCGTCCAGAATATTCTTTTCAACTTAGGGCGTCTGCTACCACGTTGGCTTTACCCGGATGATAACGAATTTCGCATTCGTAGTCGTTTAGTAGCTCGACCCACCGTCGTTGTCTCATATTAAGCTCCTTCTGGTTGAATATGTGTTGTAGGCTTTTGTGGTCTGTAAAGATAGTGCTCTTCGTACCATACAGGTAGTGTCTCCAGATCTTCAGGGCGAACACAACCGCTCCTAATTCGAGATCGTGTGTGGTGTAGTTGAGCTTGTGTGTCTTCAGCTGTCTTGAGGCGTAGGCGATGACCTTACCTCGTTGCATCAGAACACAGTCGAGCCCCTGTTTGGATGCATCGCAGTATACCACGAAGTCGTCTATCCCTTCGGGGAGGGATAGTATCGGTGCGGTGCATAAGGCTCGCTTCAGCGTTTCGAACGCCTTCTCTTGTTTCTCTTCCCAGTCGAAGGCCACGCCTTCCTGGGTCAATGTCGTAAGGGGTTTCGCAATTTGAGTGAAGTTCTATATGAACCTGCGGTAGTAGCCAGCGAGGCCTAGAAATTGACGAATTTCCGTAGGCGTCTTTGGTGGTGACCAGTTCTCACTATCTTTAATTTTGGATGGATCCACGTGGATTCCTTCTTCGCTAACCATGTGTCCTAAGAATTCGACTCTTCGAATCCAAAATTCGCATTTAGAGAACTTCGCATAGAGCTTCTCTGAGCGTAAGGTTCCTAGGACTTGTCGTAAATGATCGCTATGTTCCTCCTTACTTCGAGAGTAGATAAGTATCTCATCGATGAAAACGATGACGAACTGATTCAAGTAAGGACGACATACCCTATTCATCAAGTCCATGAATACTGCGGGTGAATTAGTCAATCCGAACGGCATCACTACGAACTCGTAGTGTTCGTAACGACTTCCGAAGGCTGTCTTCGGAACATCCTCCTCCAGCACTCGTAACTGGTGATACCCGGACCTCAGATCAATCTTGGAAAAGTAACTCGCCCCTTGCAGCTGGTCGAATAAATCGTCTATGCGAGGAAGAGGGTAACGATTTTTGATCGTAAGTTTGTTGAGTTCCCTGTAATCGATGCACATACGGAACGATCGGTATTTCTTCTTCACGAACAAGACTGGTGCTCCCCAGGGTGAGAAGCTTGGTCTTATAAAGCCCTTGCTGAGCAGTTCGTTAAGTTGACCGGACAGTTCTTGCATCTCAGCAGGTGCTAGACGATAGGGCGATTTGGCTACGAGGGTAGCCCCTGGAACTAAGTCGATCCTGAATTCGACTTGACGTTGGGGAGGTAAACCCGGTAGCTCTTCTGGAAAGACGTCGGGGAAGTCGCGTACAACGGGGAGGTCTTTCAGGTCTTTTGTTTTCTGGCTCGTATCGACAACGTGCGCCAAGAATGTACGATATTCCTTGCGCACGTACTTCTGGGCTTGAATACTCGAGATGATACGAAGGCTCGTACTGGGTTTGTCTTCGTAGATCAACAAGGTTTCGTTATTTGGTAGGTTTACGCGGACTGCCTTCTCAAAGCATATAATATCGGTACGATGGAGACTCAACCAGTCCATGCCCACAATGACATCGAAACTCTTGATTGCTACTGGTATGAGGTCGATTGGAAATGAATGATTGTCTAGTGTGAGGGTACAACCTATGTGAATCTCATTAGAACTCTCTGTCTTTCCGTTAGCCATTTCTACGACGAAGGTTTCTTTTAGTGCTTGCGGTTCTTGATTAAGTAAGTGTTTAAATTTTTGGTTTACGAAGCTCCTCTCTGCCCCACTATCAAATAGGATACAAGCATAAGAGTTATTGAGAAGGAACGTACCCGTGACTACCGTGGGGTCTGCCACGGCTTCATTGTGGCCAATAAAAAGTAGTCTTCCTGCTCCTCCCGCACTCCCAGCTTTCGAACAGTTTCTTTTGAAGTGCCCTGTCTCGCCGCACCCGTAGCAGGCCTGACTCACTCCTGCACCGGGAACCTGGGTGATGGGTTTGGGTGGTGTTCTGCAAAACCGGGCGGTATGGCCCTTCCGGTCGCAATTAGTGCAGTGCATTTCTCGGCAGGGGCCGTTATGATGGAAGGAGCACTTGCTGCTCTTGGGTAGGCTCCCTGCATATGGTTTGGTTGGTACAGGGGCAGCAGGAGTAGTGGCAGCAGGAGTAGTGGCAGCGTGGACAGCCACCGTCTGTTGGTTATTGGAAGAGGGTTGAGCTGATTTGCCCTTCTTTCAGTCCCAACACTTCCTCTTGTTGTCAGCTGTTTTGGTTGGTGCGGGGGCAGTCATTGTAGTTGTTGTTGGAGTAGAAGGAACCCCATGATCGATGAGCCTTTGGGCCAATTCCTTGGCACTATCAAAGGTCGCAGGGTGTGATGCTAGAACGTTCCCTCGATATGGGGGTACCAGACCCCAGATGTATCTCTCGACCTTCTTGCTTTCAGTGGGGACCAGGTTAGGACATAGAGTTACCAGGTCGCAGAACCTGGCTGTATAAGCCACTATGTCGGAACCCTTCATTTTGAGGTTCCACAGTTCCTCCTCGAGCTTCTGAATTTCACCCCTCGGGCAGTACTCCTTTGTCATCAGGTCTTTCAGTGTATCCCAGCCCATGGCGTTAGCTGCTACCAGTGAGAGTGCTTTGACATGGCCATTCCACCACGTCAGGGACCTTTCAGTGAAGGTGCAAGCAGCGAACTTTATCTTGCTTCCCTCAGGGCATGAGACATCTCGAAGATTGCTTCTGTTCTTTCGATCCATTGGGACAGCGCAATAATCCCTCCGGTCCCGTTGAAGTACGTTGGTTTGCAGCTGATGAAATCCTTACAGGTACACTCCGGTGTACGCGGTTGGATTTCACCATGGCTAGAGTTTGTGCCAGTTCCAGCTCAACTTGCACCACCAGAGTTTACTTGGGCCATAGCTGCGGTCACCCCTGCTTGAAACATCACCGCATCGAACTGCGGAGGGGGTGGTGGTGGTGGAGTTTAATTTGCAGGCCTGCCCCTGGTCGGACGCGGACGAGGCGACATCTTTTACTGGAAGTTTTTAGAGATGATTATAATAGTAAGAATCAATTGTAAGTATGATGAGAGTGTTTCATGGACTAAATCGCCATAGTCCAACTATCAGATAGAGGTATAACAATAGAGTAGGGAAACACGAAGTAAATACTTTCCCATAGATTAGATAACTGCCAATAGTACTGGTATTAATGATGTAAAATGAGTATGAGAAAAATGACCTAACAGTAGGTCTTACATCAAACCATAAGGGAAAATGTTGGAAGTTTAGAAGTCTAGTTAGAGTACTTTAGAAACTAGGAATGTTTTACAGACAAGTGCTCCATAGAGCACGGAAAAGGAAAGGTTATTCCTTATCCCAAAAGAAAAAGACAAGTCGAGATCTTCTACCGGCGACGAGTATCCCGCGGGCGAACCTTCAGATCTGCCAGTTGACGTACAACCTCTTGAAGATGTCGCTCATGCGCTCTCTGACGCACTCGGAGTTCCATGACTTCGGCTCGGGATGCAGCTAGCGGTTGCTGCAGAGCCTCGTTGGTCCTCCTAGGTCTCTCCATAGCCTCTTCAAGTTGGCGAATGCGGACTGTATTAACGCCAGAGTTGGCGTCCACTTCCATCACTCGGTCGATGGCTGCACGACCTTGCTCGTCATTCCGGGCAATCCTTCGGACCATAATGGGTAGGACTCGGTCAGCTGAGCCTCCCTCGCTTATGTTGTAAAAGGTTCGATCTCTGTTGAAGGGTAAAGGCTGATCCTGCTCATTGCTCCAACGGTTCAAGTCTGTTGCCCACAAGGGAGTGGGGCCTTGAAATGCTGGTCGGGGGTTGAGGTTTGGGACTTGACCTTCTTGGGGTAGGTTGTTGACCTCTGGTTCGGAGTCGGAGCCATCCGAAAAGCCTTCTGCGAGGTGATCATCCAAAGGGATTGGGTGATCGTCTTCTGGCTCATCATCGAGCCACCCACCATTTCCTTGGTTGGGATAGTACGGATCGTCGGCGAGATGGAAGCCATCCATGTTATCTACGCGAGAATAGGGGAAAAGAATAATTAATAGACGTACTAATACCGACTCTTCTTAGTTTTGCACATGAGTACTTATAGTGCCACAAAATACTCCTATAGTATTTTAGGTTTATGTTCTGTTCTAATGTTCTCGTTATAGTAGTGTCGGTAAGTTTTTAGACTTGTTGCAACACCACAATCATTCTTAGGCACGTGCTAGTCACTCCTCGGAAGATATGGTTGATCAGCCTATATCCCCCTAGATTTGATTATATGTCTCTAAGCCTAATCGTGTTGTTCAACAATCGTAATACTTTTTGTTCTGTTCTAGTATGATACTGACACTGGTATGAATAGATGTATATATACTTAGTTAAATATTTTAGTATTTAAAAGTATATATTCTTGGTCAGAGTGTTTTAATCCCGCTGT
The DNA here is from genome assembly GCF_052849685.1 of Lactuca virosa. Taxonomy (NCBI): domain Eukaryota; kingdom Viridiplantae; phylum Streptophyta; class Magnoliopsida; order Asterales; family Asteraceae; genus Lactuca; species Lactuca virosa. The sequence goes on from NC_136432.1 coordinate 210,093,199, forward strand.
GCTTATAGTTTGTATATCTTTTATGGGTTGATATACTCAATTCACTATAAACAATGCTCTGATACCAATCTGTCACAACCCAAAACCGGAACGGCGGAAACGTTCTGGGGTGGAGGACGTCATGTACAGTATCATAACAATGCATAATCGTAAAGACAAGCAACAGCATCCAATGCATTAATATAATAATTTTAATACAAGCGTGTTCTGTATAGTTTGTAAGACACCAAAAGAATGATCAAAATAAAAGATGAGTCTTGTATGTGCTCCATCTTCTCAAAAGCTTCATCGGTACCTGTCTACTGATGACCTGAGAATACAAGTTATTTTGAAAGAGTTTATCAGCATAACGCTGGTGAGTTCATAAGTATTTAGTGTCCTTGCTTGTATGAAAATATATGTAACAACGAAGTGCAAATGTTAGTAACTGATTTCAAATGTTTGTAAATAGTTATACTCCCTAGAAAATCCTATATTTTCTAGTGAAATGTAGTCTTCTACCAAGACCCGACTGTTTGTATACTTTGTTCTTTTGTAAATGTAAGAGTTTTCCCCTGTGAAACTATCCTTATGAAAATATAGTTTAAGACCTCACGTATTCGAGATGATTTCAAAATAACTGTAATAGGAGAAAATAATGTTTTACCTCAGCAGTGGCACTGCTGGCTGAAAATGATAAAAATGCAGACTCCAAGTAGTATTAAATGTACAATACACCTCGGGGAGTCCGTTTGGCTTTAATTCTTAAATAGTTAATTAAAGGTTTGAATGTGAACTCGTATGTAACCATGCTGATCGACGGCTGAAAAACTGATGACCCTCCGGTGTCATATGTAGTGAGGTAACATTCTGTCACCCCTTGGCCTTATCGGCTGGGACTGTAGCTAGCAGTCGGGATGTGGGAGTGTCTGTCCCGTATAGATCTATACACACAATGCCCGCTCTCCCTCCAGGAGACTCTGGTTACAAGGTGATACAACAATGCAGTGTCGTATCTAGAAGTAGTATGTCACATTCTGTTTATAGTATTCAAAAGTTTTGTATAGTAGGTCATAGTATAGTAATGTTTTCTCTGTACTAGTGTATAGTATATCCTCTTGTGTAGTGTATAGTATGTTCTCTTGTATAGTGTATAGTATGTTCTCTTGTATAGTGTATAGTATTTATTGTTTCTCAATATAGTATTTATGTAGTGACTCGTAAATGTACTGACTCTTGTATGTATCGTTGTAGTAGTAATAGTGAGTACAAATCCCTTAACTATACCTATTATTGTTAAATAGTAATGTTGTTTGTATGCCTTCGTTACACAAAGGTACTGAACTGAAGTGAAAGTTTTTATATCCAACACATATATATATGATATATAACTAAGAGTTCAACGACATTCGGACAAATAACAGGATACCCTAAGTCCACAACTAAACAAGGAACAGGAAATAAGGTGAGCTATCAGTCCTAAGTCCTTCAAGTCTTACTTATACAAATATATTAGTGTAGATATGAGTTTGAAAATAATGTAAGTTTAAGAAGGTTTGAAAACAGTTTTAGCATCTAAAATAGTTTGATAAAGGGTTCTGAAGTGCTTGAAATCCATAAGTTTGATAGTAATTTGAAAGTAAGAGAAAATCCTTCTGTTTGTTCTAGACATTAATCACATGTGATTAAAGCAATATCTAGAATGTTTCAACTTGTATCCCCCCCCCCCATAAACGCATTTAAAATCATTTCAAAGGTTGATTAAGGGGTATGAACTCACCTGAAATGAGTTATGCAAATGTAAGATCGGAAAAAGAATGCTAAGTGTCAAGTGAAGACTTGAGGACACACGGATCCTATTTAGCATATAAAGACACATATATGAATACAATTAGTGTTTACTCAACTAATCAGGTAAAGAATAACACTTTAAGGACTAAGAAACCCCTAAATGTAAGTGTCACAATCTCTTAGGATTGCATAAAAGGGTTGTATAGCCACTTAAAGAAGTTTTCGGTCCAAGTGGTATGTTTCTTGAGGTTTTCGGCCCAAACGGGTTTTCGGTCCAAAGAGGTTTTCGGCCCAAAAGGGTTTTCGGTCCAAATGGTTGTGCGAAAACTCATGATGTTTGGTGATTTTTAAGGGCTTTCCACAATCAATGAAGTGTTCTAGACTCAATACTCAGTATTAGGAAAGGCTTAAATTCATATTGCACCCTTCATAAGGGTTTTCGGTCTAAGGAGATGCACGAGACCGAAAACAACTTTTGTTCTTGGATAAATGATGATTTCAAGGCCCTAAATCAAGAGTTTCAACTAGATAACAAGTATAGGGAAGTAATACTTACGATTTAGAGGCTAATAGAGTTGATTTTGGACCAAAACACTAGTGTGTGTTCTTGGTGTTCTTGGTGTTCTTGAAGATCTAACCCAAAAGAGATGATTTCATGGATGAAATCAAAGGGTTGTACTAGATAAAGCTTTGTATCAACAAATTAGATGAAAGGAATTCTTACAATTTTGAAGATTGGAATGAAGAACTCGATGATACTTGAGAGAGAATGGAAGTTTTCTTGACTTGTAAAGGAAAGAATGATCAAAATGATCATGAAATATATATGTATAAGGGAGTTTTCGGTCACCTTGACCGAAAACCCAAAGATCTTGACCAAAAACTCCTTTTTGAGGAGGTTTTCGGTTTGCTTCATGACTAGAACTTCAACCAATTCATCCTAACACTGATTCCTTTGATGTACTAAGTTTAGAATACTCGAATAGACTCCAAATAGGGCTAAAAGATTGCAAAAATGAGTCTAACCTTGATTGAATTGATTACTATATAAGATTAAAATTTCCGGGTTGTCATAGTGTATTCTAGTATACTTGAATCATGAATTAATGTTTTATGTATCATAAATTATACCTATTATAATTTATATGTACTTTCTGAATTAATTGTTTTCTAATGAAATCCCTTGCTCGACATGTTACAAAGGGTATTTAAACTGATGAAATAACTTTTATATTTATATACATATACAATTATATATAAGTAAAACTTAAACGACCTTCGGACAAATAACCGGTACTATAAGCCCACATCCAAACAAGGAAAAGGACCCATAATGAGTTATCAGTCCTAAGCCTTTTAAATCTTATATATATATATATATATATATATATATATATATATATATATATATATATATATATATATATATATATATATATATATATACAAATATGAATTTTGGGGAAAAATATAAGTTTATATAAGAGTTTAATATTTTGAGTATTTTTATGACTTAATGTCATTTTATCACGATTTGAAATCATTTGTTTATAACACAAAAATTATTGTGTTAGACTTGTATTCCCCCCTTAAAACAGTAAAAATAATGAAAATACGGGGGTATGAACTCATTTGATAGGTGGTGATTTGGATACCGTTTCGTTTTCTTGAAAGGAGTTTATTTGAAGAAAATATGGCTTTATTCGGGCAGAGTTTCGACTGGAAAGAGGTTAGCTTCTGGAGAATTTCAGGGCTTCGGGGCTTGCTTAGGGCTTTAGACTTGATACCGGGGCTGTGGGGGTTGTAGGTGAGGTTGTGGGAGTGAGAGATATGAGAGTGTGTGAAAATTGGGGTGAAAAAGTGTTTAAATCTGGAGGGTCTCGCATGCCTTATATAGGCCGTAGCCTCGGATCCGAAGCAAGGAGGGTGCGATGCGTGTTCGGACAGGTGGCGAGGGGGAGGGTTCGCTTCAGACAGCTGGCGAGGCGTGTCGGATCTGGAGTGGACCGTACTTCGGTCGAATCATAAGAGGACACGGTCCGAGTTCGGAAGCTCCATCGTGCGAAGGGCGTGTCGGATGGCCATTGGACCGCGACTTCGGTCCAATCAGAAGCTGACACGGGGCGGACACGAGGAAGCCTCGCATGCGAGGTGACGTGTCCGGATACCAGTCATGCGATTTTTCCCGGTTTTCAACATTTTTCGATTTTCGTGCCCAAAACTTGCGAAATTCATCACTTTCGCATACGAGCTCCGTTTTCGACGTTCTTTATATGAACGCGTAGGTAAAATTATATTGTACGACTTTCGTTTAGACTTCGTCAGCTAATTTTGATTTATTTTTAATATTATTATTTTCAACAGATCGGGACAGGAAAATCCGTTAAAAATTCATAACTTCTTCATCCGACGCCCGTTTTGGTCTGTCTTTTTACCGTTGTACTACTATTGAAGAGACCTACAATTCTCGTTTAGGTTGTGTTGGCTAAAAATCAATCGATCTTTATTTTGATTTTTTAGCTCTATACTGCTATACTGAAACTTAGAAAAATCATAACTTCTTCATACGAAGTCAGATCTTGACGTTCTTTTTATGAAAGTTCTCGGTTTAACATAATCTACAACTTTTATTTAGATTGTTATCGCTAAAAAGCCTTTTATTGAAAATTCACTTTTTATATTGAACAGTGTTTTGTCGGTTTTGTCGCGGATCTTCGATTGGTCATAACTTCTTCGTTATAACTCGGATTTTAGTGTTCTTTATATTTTTGGAAACCTTGTTACAATCTCTACCACTTTGTTCATCCCAATTGAGATTGTTTAATACTTTATTTTTGAGGGGCAATTATGTAATGTACACAGTATGCTAAAATTTCTCTTTATTATTTTAAAAAGAACTACAAATTGACCTACATTATTACATAGGTTTGAAATAACGGTTTGTTAAACTCTGGGTCCCTAAAAGCCTTGAACTCCTGAAAGGTGGGAGTTTATGCTCCAAACTGACCAACTACAATATCTGCACGAAAGACCCCTATCCGCTCATCTAATAACTCCATAATCCCCTCCATGGTTGTACCAAATATCACAGGTGCTACATCCAAGATACCACACGTGATTTCTGACGTGTTAAACTCACGTATCCTCTGATCAGTTGGCTCAACATCAGCACCTAAACCGGAACCAGAACCAGAACCTCAAGGAATCTCCACTATGATAAAAGGAAACATTACTAAAGGTTAGAACATACCCAAAGGAACATTCACACTATAAGCTTCTTATAATTTCCATGACTTTCCTTGACTTGAGTACGAATCCTATGTTTTCTGTAGTACAGGCCCAATACTACATTCCACACATATTTGTACTTTCCTTAAGAATTATCCTGAATACTCTAAGTTACTCCCCTATGAGTACTTTTGTATGTACTCACGTAAACAACGTACCCAAAGTACTATAGTACTTTCTATGCTCTCCTAGGAATTCTCCTCTTAGACGTGCCGAAAAGGTCACTGTCGATACCAAACACCACTCGTTGAATGCAGGTCACACATAATCGCAATAAAATAGACATACGAATAGATGTCTCTACCATAAGGCCTTCATCACACAAGTACATGCAATAATCCTGAATCAAACATTCTCAAGCTATTTAGTCGTAACTATGTACTACCCTACTGCATTCATCAAATAATTTCCAATGTCAACAAGACCCTAAAGTAACTAAGCAATCCACATATAACATACATATAAAGGCATCTCTCCTAACATGCATACTCATCATGAAATCATAAGTAGATCCGTAGCCCAGTTCTAGCATGCATTTCACAAAACAACATACTAAACCATAATATTCATGTATGGCTATTTTGGGAATCACTTACTTGAGCTTGGTTGATTGCATGCATCACCCCCGTATAATTATATTTATAAAATATTTCTTTGTATACAAATATTTATAAATCCTCCATTTGACAGATACACTTGAAAGTGTGTCTGAATCCCTCAAACCAAGGCTCCGATACCAACTTGCAACGTCCCAAAAATACTAAGTAAAATATTTTCATTTTAAACCACCAAAACCATATAATCATTTGTTCAAAGCCAACCAATTTATAATGTATACTCAAACATTAAATTAAATCAAATAGATAATGCAGATTAAATCTCTAGGTATATAGTTCTATCAAGTTGGGCCCTTTCCCTTAGAACCAGAAGTACCTGAAACATTTTAGACATAAAAACGTAAGCAAAGCATAGCGAGTTCCCAAAAATACCACATACAATACATAACATTGGGATCCACCCACACAACTAATGGGCCCCTCCCTTATAACGGGCCATGCCCAACATCATGCGCCCCGCCCAACATACATGCAAAAGTCACAAAGACAGTCTAGCATCCTACATAGTATAGTGAGAAAACTCACCTCACAGACGTAGTCGACAGCTAATAAACTCACAAAATTACAAAGTGGGTGCTACACACCTCCTACAGAAACATACAAGGTAACCCTTAGTCTACCTTCTAAACTAGTAATTTGACTAAAAGTCTAACAAGGTCAAAAAGTGAACGACCAGGGTCAAAAGTCAGAGTCAACTCTAGCTGACCTCCATGTCGTGGCCAACCAATGGTCACGTCGTGGCCATCCAACTTGATCCCAATGAAAATCCGCTACCAGTTTGTGGCAGGAATGCCACCACGCCATTGCAAAGTCCATAAAAAATAATCTTGACCACACCAACCTCTACGTTGTCGCAAGAAAGTCACCACGTCATGGAAACCACCTAAAGAAAACTTAATGGATTAACCTCTCAACCAGTTAAGCCTTTAGTTCTATCTTTTCAGAATGCTTCTTGGGATCTTAACGGTTCAGAAAAAATACAAACTTTAAGGACACGCATGATCCATGCATATCTGTCACTCAACTAGGTCAAAATATGAGAAAAATGACCTAAACCACACAAATGAATCTAAAACTCAACCAACTTCTAGATCTAGATGGAATTAAGCTCAAGGGACCTTGATGAGTCATAAAGTTGCAAGCTTTATCTCATTGAATCATTCAAATGACAACTATGAACCCATATATGAAAATAACTCTAGATCAACTAAGAATGGACCAAAAAGATCAAGTCTTGAAGTCTAAAAAATGGTTCAGAGAATGATCCCAAAGATGGAGAGGAGTTGCTTGCTTGGTCTTGCACTAAAATATTCTTCCTCTTACTTCAAATTGCACAAAAGAACATCAAAATGAGATCAAATCTTGCCAAGAGGATAGGGTTGCTCAAGGATACTTATGGAGGTGATGGAGGTTGAGGGTGGAGGAAAACCTAGACATTACTTCCTTTAAATAGGCCCTTTAGCCCAAAATTTAGGGTTTTGCACATCTGCCGCCACCACGTCGTGGCCAATGAATGTCCACGTCGTGGCTGCCAAGTGAAACACATGTTTTATGCAGAAATGACACGTCGTGATCCCTTCACCATGTCATGGCCAACCAAATTTACCAAGATTAACAATGAAAACTCATACCTAGAACCGGGCGTTACAATCGGTTCAGGTAGGATTGGCACGATCGATCAAAGTAATGAAGGGAGATTTAATTATAGGCTTCGGTTGGGTAGCTTTGAAGGCTTGAAAATTTCCCAATGTTTGTTCCTTGGCTTCTTGAATGCTTTGGCTAACAACATCTATAAGTGTAGCTGGCCGGGCAGACTATTTTGTCCTTTCTTCATCGGATATAATGTTCTTAGATGAGGGGTGTTATTTGGAAGGAGGAACTTGAATATCATCATCCGTGAATTCATCTTGGAGCTTGTATTCGCAGTTATCTCTGCTTTCTCCCCATCTTGGATCGGAGGGCACAACCTTTGGTGCAAGTTCTACATACTCCTTGAGCTTTCCGAGCTTCTCGAACAACTTTTGAAAAATGACATTAACAACCTTGGTGAGGTTATCATAAACAATGAAATTCAGAGCTTGATTCTTTTGTTCTTCCAAGTTGTCCTCCATTATCTTCATGACTTTGTTGAATTTGAAGTTTGGAATATTGAAAAAGTGTTGAGTAGATTGAGTGGTTCTGATAAAGACTTGTTAGAGCACCATATTTATACCATCCTTTTCTTGAATCTCCTTTTCCATCCTTTGAATTTGTTTCTTATGAAGAACACATGTTTGCTTGATCAGCTCATTTGTATCTTTGACTAGTTCATCATGAACATGTAGCATATTTTCAATAGTTTCTTCATGATGCTTAATGATGTTATATCGAAATTCTGACTCTTCCATAGAGTGCTTCAATATCAACGAGATTAGTTTGTCGAGTTGTTTCTTTCGATCATGGATAGAAGGGGTGGCAGACATCATTTGAGGAGCCGGTATCTTACTTAGATACTTCTTTGGCTTGTTATTGTTCTTGTTCTTCTTCTTCTACTACTTCTTCTTCTTCTCCTCCAAAATTTTTGTCTGATGAATCCTCAGTTGTATGAACGTCAACTTCATCCAAAGAGGATGGAAGATCAATGTCCATTAAAGACATGGATGGGGAGGGTTTAAGAATTTCGATCTTCCCGAGTGGATTTTGAATATTTTTCACGTTGGTTTCATTAGCTTTGAACACCATCTCTTATGATGGTTCATATTCATTTCCCAATAACACATTGTCATCGAAACCGAACACGAATTTTGGTTCATCAGTTTTCTCTTCCTCAATTGTCTTCTCTTTATTCTATTTCTATTCATCGATAGGTGGATCATCTAAGCCAGAAGTGAACTAAGGAACATCACATATCTTTTCGATTGCATCTTCCTTTTTCTCTTATTTTCTGTCACATCAACAAAATCAACATTGTATCTTGCAAAAACACATTCGACTTCCTGGTCAATGTCTTCAATAATATGAGTATCAACCACCTTTTCTCTTGGAAAAACTCCTTGTTGTCCTTCTCGTATTTTTTTGATGAAAGTGTAACATATCCTCCAGTATTGCATTTGGATACTTAGTTTGCAACATGAGAATAGAATGATCGAGAATGGAAGAATCAGTAGCACCCAAAACTCCTTCATCCTTGGTGGAGATCGGTTCGGTTTTGGCAACCGAAAAATGAGGGACCGCCTCATTCTCGATTTGCTTAGGACTTCCGACAGGGGTCGGAGGCTGTGCTTGTGTAGGAGGAAATGGGTCTGAAATACCTTGTGAGTGTGTTACAGGGGCTCCAAGGAACTTTGTTTAACACCAAAAATATCCTTTTGGAGGATGAAGGTGGATCATGTGCTTACTCCATGTGTTTGTGTGCATGTAGTTTTGAAACCGATTTGTGAATCCAGTTAAGTGGATTCACCGGTTCTGGTTCCCTTTATGGTTTTGATTCTAAAAGTAAAATTATCATGTCACTTTTTGATAAACTTAACTATAACTTTCTTTCGACCACTTGATAAGGTCGGTTTTGCTACTTCTGCAAAATTTTCTTTTACTAAGGATGAATCTGTTGGGTTATGAGCATTCTAACACTCCTAAGTGTACATGCAACCCTAAATACCTTGGATCTATGTTTTCTCTATTATACATACAATTATGAACATCCAAGGTATTATCCTAATCTAGCATACAAAATAATAAATATAACAAGATAGAATACATACCTCTTTGATGTAGAATGTCTTCATGAAGCTTGAGTGCCTAGTGCCCCAAGTGTGACACCTCAAATGGTTCACACAACACCAAATACACTTGGAATAAATTGAGAGAAACTTGAACACTCATTGAAATCGTCTAGCCCTCACACTAACACATTAGTACACGATTTCTTGAGCCATGGGATTCTTTTATATGGTGGCTATTAGGGTTACACCATGTAACTCATAACTTTACCCATTCCTTATGCTCCATGGATTTTAACCTCCATGGAGTATCCATGGGTCACCCCATGGACTTAGTCCAACATAAGGAATCTTGGATCACAAGCCCACATATATAAGAATGAATGATTTACACAATCAACCCATATATTTAATTAGTCTCCTTTTGATCACTTAATTAATTCCAAATTAATTCTTGATCAATACTAATTAAATAACCTTATTAATATATTAGAACTTATAATATATTAACCAACCTTAAGTGTTATTTCTCTCATTATAGTCTATCCAAATGCATGATGCCATGCAACCCAAATGGACCATGTCGGGTCGGGTCAAGTCTTACCAATTATAGTTATGGACTTAGACATTAATCCAACAGAATCAGAATGGGATGCGATAGGAATCGATGGGTTTGTCGGATCTGTATCCACCAAATGCTTTTCTTTAAGTGGAGAGTCGGAAGGAAGAGTAGCAAACAAGGACTCAAGAAAACGTTGGATTGGTCCAAATAATTTGGAAGTCTATAATATTTTACAATTTCGAAAGAGACATATACCTCATCCTTGGTTGTGTGGATCAGAACTGAGGAGATGAAATATCTTTGTCCTTCCGATGTTTGGTGAACTGAGGAGACATATACCTCATCGTTGGTTGTGTGGATCAAATGTTTTAGTAGTTCTAGAGAAAATGTTGTAAGCCAAATTCAACCATTCCTTGCTCATCATATCTTAGTCGCCATGCTTCCCTAAGAGTACATTCATTATGATGTGCAACAAAACAATACATAGCCTAGGGTCTGCCATCTTCTTGAAATCCTTTAGATAATAGTTTCCTTTAACCCTTATTTCTGTGAGAAATTATTGAAATTGGTCATTAGTGATGTCGGCAGTTACAAATCCTTCAGGTTGTTCTACAACTCCAATCGCCTTCAAGAAGATGGATCTGGTAATCATTGCTATTTGCTTATCTACAAACAAAAATTCAATGCAATCCTCCTTCAATTCAATGTGTTGAATGCTAGTTTCAGGAGACACGGTGGGAATTTTGGGTTTGGGATCTTTTTGAGAGGGACGAAGATGGGATGAATGGATATGAACTTTATCATTGCATGAACAGATTCGTCAAAATCACAAGGTTTGAGGGAAAGTAGTTAGGTTGTATCCCTGAGAATTATCTCAGATGACGAAGACTCGGATGAACCCTTTGATGATAGCTTGGCCTTTGAGGATTTGGGAGCCATTGCAGTGGGAGTTTGAAGATTGAGAGGAAACGATTATAGAGAAAATTTCTATGGATTGAGATACGACGGTTTGAAAGCCTAAAGAGGGAACGTTAGATTGCAAAATCAATTAAATAGGGTGTTTTTCGGGTGGGGTCGAAGAGATAATGATGACACTTAACGGTCAACTGGTTGTATTTAATGAAATGTACTTTATTACCTTATTTAGTGGATATAAAAGGCTAATTGATTTGATGTTAAACACGTTTACGGGAAGAATAATTGATTTAAAAAAAACAGATGTGACATTTTAGTTTCCACGAATTGCTCATCATATTTATTAAAACATGTGCCAGGAAAATTTATTTTGGGATTTAAAAGATTAAAAAAATTAATCGTTGCACTGTAATTTATCATTTAAGAATAAACACAGTTATTAAATGAAAATAAATCTCAAAATCATTTATTTTTTAAAGAAAACTTCGTTTTCAGATTATCTGATCAAAAAACAATAGAGACATAAGATACTTGAAAGAAATAAAACATCCACAAATACATGATAATGATCAGAGAAACGATGACTTTTCTTTAATGGGTATCAAATGTAAAATGGAGCAAGAAGATCTTAGAGGTCGGTTTGAAGAAAACAAAGAGACATGAAATCATATGAGGTAACCGTCGGATGGACTGAGAGGTACTCCTACCATATCAGATTGGAATTCCGAGGAAGACATTTTATCACAGATTTTGCTTGGTTATGAGTATATCATATTAATTGAAATTCGGTTGAACATGTACAACCCAGTTTCTGAAATGCAAAGATCGGATAGATATAGACTTCAAAATGGAATTTCTGAAAAGTACTTAAACTGAGGTAAAAGGTTAGACTAGAAAGACATGAAAATTATCGTTATTGTTCAGAGATAGAATATTTCTACTATGAGAAATGATGTGAACTCTGATTTATTTGACTCTCGGATGGAAACGTCAGAGACTGCAAATTAATTCCCATTTTCTTTAAGAAACCACTAAACATGGAGTAAAAAAATCAAAGTTAATATGAACACCGAATGTAAATAAGATCTTGATTCAACTTATATTATCTAGAAGTGGTACAAGTACAATTGTAGAGAGAGAAATCTTAATGCACAAGTTACAAAAATATAGAAAAGACATATCTACCTACTCTATTTATCGAGTACTCAACAAATGATAAAATTATATCAGGACTTCGACATTAACAACGAAATTTACAAATATGCCAGATAAAATACATACACAATCGAAGTCATGAAGACCTTCGATATTGACATAATATTCCCTACTAAGACCACTACCTATGACATCGTTATATCACAACACATGTGTGACAATTGGGAAAACTTCGTCACTAACCACCGTTAGAAATTATCTTAGATAAATAAATGTAATAGAATATCAATGTAATATTTCATTTTTATAAATAAATATGACTGAATATACTCTTACGTATAAGGATAAATCGACTCATAGGCTCAAAAATGAGTGTCCAAAAAGTCTTGTCGTTTTCTAGGCTGTTTAACGTATTCGAAAAGTACATGAAGATGTGATTCTAGGGATATAAGCTTCGTAAAAATCTGACTTCAAATGAAGGAGTTTTGAATTTAGTAAAAAGTAAAATCAACCATGTAATTAAAGTTATTAACGTCGAAATAGGATTAAGAAATTCGTAGAGTTTTGGCAAGTGTCACCGAAAGGAAAGTTGTAGTATTTATCGAGCTGAGAACAATAAAACAAAGAATGCTAGAAATGGAGGTCGCATGAAGAAGATATGATTTTTATAAAATCGTTTAATTTTAACCACGTTAGGTTAAAAGGTGAAAGTCCAAACTAGCCAGAATAATCAAAAGAAAAGTTGTTGTACTAGTTGAGACCATCCTATAGATATAATTGCGGTAATGATTGGAACTCATACATAGAAGATATGATTTTTACAAAATCATTTTTGTGAACACAAGGTGCACGCCTTGCTTGACGCGCATTCTGACCCTGGATTTGCGAAGATTGCGAGTGATGTGGCCCAATAATAGAGTGACTCGTCGCGACTCCCGGATGGAGCACCTCAAAATCCAATCCTGGTATAATTAGAGGTGTCTGCAGACCCCTTCTGCACACCAAAAACTCAACAACTCTCATCTCTCTAGTTGAAGCTAGTCCATCCCGAGCCGATCTATGATGTCCCGAGCTTGAATCTACACTACATCAAAGTATCACGCTACTAGGGTGAGTTTCACGGCCCCCCTTTTACCTTTTTCAAATGTTTTATGGGGGGAATACATGCTATAAAACTACTTCAATGATTTTTACAAAAATATTATTACTTGTAATATATCAATAATTTTGAACTGCATGCAAACGTTAGGATAATATTATGCCCGATAGTTACCATGTCTAAGCTTTAAATATGATATCGTGCATACTCGTTATAATGCCTAAGGTTATACTCGAGGATTATACCTAGTTGGCATGCTGGCTTATTCCCTAGAATAACCTAGTTTCTAGTTATTATGCTGGCCAAACTTTAGGATAAGCATTGTACCTAGTTGTTACTCTGGCCTAATATCCTAAGAATATCAAGATTCTAATAATTATTTTATATATATATGGTATAATATATATACGTATCAGAATATTATGGAATGCACTATATCAAAGGAAACGTAAGGATATGCAATGTACTTAACTATAACATAACCTATCAAAGAATATCCATAAAAAGATAATTATATATATATATATATATATATATATATATATATATATATATATATATATATGTATATAAATATAGGATTAAGTATATATATGAATAATTATGTAATAAAAGTATATTAAACGAAGAACTAAAAAAGAATAACAAAGATAAATGATCATTCTTAAAAAGGGTTAACAAACTAAGTGTTAAATGAGGCGTATTATTCGTCTATAGCTGATTGATATTCGGCTACCCCAAATCTATAATCGTTAATAATAAGTGATCGTTAAAGGTATGTGTAGATCTATAATGGATTGACATTCCCACCTGCGGTTGCTAGCTACAACCACGACAGGCTTAACTTTATTATATTTTTCACGATGTTCTATGAAGCGTCGTGGCGAGGAAATTTCAATTCATATAGCTCTGTTATAGGGACTTATTGTAACATTATCCACCAACCCTAATAAATTAAAATACCTAAAGGAGAATGCCTAGAAAGTAATTAAAGTATGAAAAGATAATACAAAGGAAAATTAAAGCTGTAAAGGAAAAGTTATTCGATAATGTTCTAAAAGAGTCGCTTATCCTAGGAAAACAAAAATGCAAAGAATATAAACCCTTTTTAAAGAGTTATAAAAATTATTCTCAAAATTATAGAACCCTAAAAACGTATGAACTCACCAACATTACTTTGATGTTTTCAAAACCTATGTATTCTCAGGGAATGAGTAGAAGTGGAAGTAGAGTGTCGAAGGAAGTCGTCACCTGACCGATGGAAGTTTTATTCTGTTTTCTTGCTATTTAGTTTATGTTTAGGGAGTGTTTGGGAGTCGAACAATTTAACCCTTTTAATAATGAAAAAAATAAGTATTTAAGTTAGATTTCCCTGTACTATTCAATATACTTGTCTTCATATCGAACATACCTAAACATCGCACAGGCCGACGTTTCCGCCACCGGCCGTGTGTGTGACAACATGTGATTATACATTCTCCCCCTTTGTGATTAAATTCGAGTTTCCAGACTATGGTAGTGTCTTGATCACTTGCAGCAACACTATTCTTATCTCTATGTGTTGAATCTATATGTCCAAGAATAATTATGGAGTGATATTACTAATAATATATGATCATATAGGGTCACACCTTTATCAAGTTGGCACATTTTGTATATTTATTATTAATATGATTATCAATAAATAATATCAATTATTGTATTTAATTAGAGAATAATTATTGTTTTGAGAAAATAATATATAAAAGAGAATATAATTAGTTATTATATATTGTAGTATGATTTAGTAAGTCATTTACAAAGTTTTGGACACTTTGGTTAACCATGATCAAGTTAATAAGTTAACATACCATGGTTAATAAACTAGCTAGATATATTTTTGTCTTCTTGGAGGGCATGGCCGAAAGTTCATGGAGTATGGGAGGTTGCTTGTCAACCTCTCTCCTTTGTTCTCAATGCTTCTAAAAGGTTACCAATACTTTATGTTATTATAATCTAAAGTTATGTCTTTCATGGGAGTATAAAAGGAAGGCTTTTCCATAATTTTCTGGCTATTGTTTTTACAAGTTCTTATTCTTTCTCTCATATGGCCTAAACTTTTTCTACTCCTCGCCACTCTCCTTTTGAAGCTAGTTTTTGGTGATTAGAAGCTCTCTTGAGTTGTCTCCTTTAGTACTTATTTGAGTTAAGTATAAAAAGGCTTAAGACAATGAAGAATACAAGAAGGAACTAGAATTCCATGTGCCTTAATCTTGATGGTGGATACTTGTAGAGACGATTATCTTCTTTGATCTTTCTATCTTCATGAACTCCCCAAAACCAAGTGGGTTAAAAGGCTCGAAAGGTTGTTATTCTAAAACACTCTATGGGTTTTTTTTAATATCATTATAACCTCTATAAATGGATCATAGATGGTTTGGTTTTGTTATAAACTAAAAAATAAACTTGTTATTTCTAAAAACTTCTGTTGCTGTTTTTATGAAAAACTAACTTATATTTTGTATTAAAACCCATCACCATGTACCATACAACAATCTTTCTTATCTCAACTCTATCTTCCCTTGTATTCTTCATGCAATTTTTGATATGAAGAATAACACTAGAAAGATTATGATTTGAATGTCTATCTACATCAGCACGAAAGAAAATTTTCTTTTTCCCACCCTTCATATTCTTTCCTTGAAAGACAACTCCCAAAGGTTGATTGGTGATTTCACCATCTTCATAATAACCAATATTCATTTTTCTTTCAACAACGAATTGGGAACCTTTGACTACTTGTTAAAATAGTAGCTAACTCAAAATCTATTAATGCTATATTAGCAAAGTAACAGTCTAAGAAGCTCTTGATGTGACCATACCTAAAGATGTACGAAGCTTTGTCTTGAACTTAGTTATTATTCATATCTCCCATAATCTTCGTAACAGTGATGAGATCATTCAGATTCATCAAGGGAAAGTCAGCAATAATGAAGTCAAAAAGCACATTGTTAGCGCTGACAACTTTATATTGATAATTTGAAGAACTCCTTCGAATACTACATCAAGAGTTGTGGATATAAGTTTGACAATTTTCACCAAGGACCATACATCTTCTTCATTCTTTCCATGAATTACATGGAATTAAATCTTCATCTTTTTAAAATCCTCTGTATTATTAAAAATCATAGCTACCATGAACTGAGCATGAGTGAATGTAGCATGATTAATTGGAAAGTCCAATTTGTTGAAATCTAAGTCTTCACTAGCGTAGCTTTTCTTTGGTCTTTTATCAAATGCATCCACTTCTCCATAAGCCACATTTTTAATTGTTTTGTAACACCATACCTTGTTTGGATATCCTTTGTTAAGACCAGGTGGGTCATTTGCTCTCATTCTCATGATACTGTTCAATTGCTTCATTCTTTCAATCTCAAGCTCTTGGAGTTTCTTTTTATAATTTTATGTAGGCTCCCTTTCGACACCTTTTCCCTTTCCTTTTGGTTCAATAGTCGCAACTAGTTTGACTATTAAAGAACCTAAGCCTCCTTCGCTTATGTTCAGACCTTTCTTCGATTGTAGCTTATACATATCAACTTCAACATTTGAAATATAAGTTGTTGTGAAAGTTGTCATAATGGATTTCATTGGAAGTGAAGTTGGAATTTGAGAAGAAATTACCTTCCGAACTACTTTTCCATTTTCTTCCCCACAATCTTTCGATGAACCACCCCTTATCTCCCCCTTATGACACGATTATGGATGGACGTGGAGCATTGGTGGGTAGTCGAAGAACAAGATCCAAGATTGTTGCAACTTAAGATTTAAAACATGATTCCACTGAAGAAACTACACAAGAGACTTGTTCTTTAGATAGCGAAGTAGTTGATGAAAAATCAAACTTCGATAAAGAATCATGAAAACTCGTAAGAGAGTTCTCAATGTTTGTAAACACCTTTCCATCAGATTCCTTTTTGAGCTTCAACTCGCCAGCATATTCCTGAAAGCTCTAATATCTACAATCAAGGTTCTAGTTGCTCCCATAAGAACATCAACACTATCCCTAATTCCCACACATAACTTATCATGCTTCATCCCTTCCTTTGAAAACAATTCCATCAACTCCCGAACTTTTAAAATAACGGACTCCTTCGAACAAGTTACCAAATGTTCAAACAAAGTATGCCTTTCATGAGCAACATTGTGTAATTCCTTCTCTTCATGTTTATAAGAACTAGATTGAGTAGCAAATTGTTCCTCTAAACTCGTAAGACCATTGTTTATCCAAGCGTTCATCCTCGACTCTTGAGAATCATCAGTTTTGGTTGTCGAAGATTAATCATTGTTTAGCTTCGATTTTAAATCATTATTTTCTTCGCTTTTGGATGACGAAGTGATGTTAATGACATACAATTTTGATCAATCTACACATTCATCTTCCTAAATTTTAAAAATATTATCATAATCATCTCAATACAACAAAGTTTTGGTAAGTACTTTGTGTCGAAGTCTCAGTTTTGTTCAAAAATTTCATTCATTCGTTTTTAGAAAGAGTGTCATTCACAATATTAACCAAATCATCAACATTCAAACAATAATCGATATTAACAATACCATAATCATACGGATTATTGGGAACTTGATCATATTTAGCTACCTTACTCTCACATGTAATCACATCAACTAACTCTCGTTCAAAATTTATGAAAGGAAGTAATTTTCGGTGTTGTTCCTTACAAATATTTGATGAATGATATGTTGGATCTATATGCCCAAGAATCATTATGGAGTGATATTGCTAATAATATATGATCCTATAGGGTCACACCTTTATCAAGTTGGCACATTTTGTATATTTATTATTAATGTGATTATTAATAAATAATATCAATTCTTGTATTTTAATTATGGAATAATTATTGTTTTGTGAAAATAATAATTATAAGAGAGTATTAGTAGTTATTATTTCATTTGGTATGAATTAATAAGTCATGCACAATATTTTGGACTAGTTAGATTCTTTTGTCTTTTACCTAAAGACAAATTTTATATTTTATAAACTTGGAGTTTATAAAAAAATAAAGAATCTTACTTTTTTAAAGGCATAATTGTGGTGTGGGAGGTTGCTTTTCAACCTTCCAGCTTTTGTTTCCCATGCTTCTAAAGACTACCATTACTTTAGATTATTTTAATGGTTAGACCTTAATTTTCATGGGCTATATAAGAGATGCATGAGACTTGCATTTTTGCAAGAGTGAAGCTCTTCTCTCTCTACAACTATGGGTTCTTCTTCTCTTCTTCCTCTCTCTCTCTCTTCTGAAGTTAGTTTGGTGTTTAGAATACCTCTTGAGTTGTTCCCTTTAGTGCTTAATTGAGTTAAGCACTTAAAGGCTTTAGACACTCAAGAATACAAGAAGGAACTAGCATTCCAAGTGCCTTACTCTTGATGGTGGATACTTGTAGAGAAGACCATACACTTTGATCTTTTGTTATCTTCATCAACACCCTAAAACCATGTGGGTTCGAAGGCTTCAAAGGTTATCTCTAAAACATCCTATGATTGGTTTTATTTCATTCTAATCTCTATAAATTGATCCATGATGGTTCGGTTTTGTGATGAACTAAAAATAAACTTATTATTTTTAAAGTCTTCCGTTGTCGGTTTTTGTGAAAAACAAACTTTTATTTCGTATCAAAATCCAGCAGTGGTATCAGAGCCATCTTTTATATTTAGAATGATTTTTTTATATTTGATAATCTTTGGTTTTTAGAAAATAAACATAGATTTCTTTTGGTTAAGAAAAATCCATATTTTTCTTCTTTGGCAACTTCTTGGTTAAAATTGTTTATTTTCATATATAACCATTTTTCATGCATTTTGGTTATATAAAAGTTGCCTTCGAAAAAAAACAAAGAGTTGTTTGTTATAATATTTGATATGTTGTTGTGTATAAACAAGCCATTTGGACATTTGTGTTGTGTTTGGTTGATATTTATTTATTCATAAGATGTAATAGATAAATAGGTATTTTTCATTTGTTGATTTGATTTAATGAATTAGTTAGACTAGTTGTATTTACTTTAAATATAACAAGATGAAGAAACTACCACCTTGAAGATCTTTTGAAGTGTCCCTCAAGTCCTTTAAGAAAGACTTAATAATTCTTGTGATGCCTCACAAAAATTATTAATAGACATAACTTGATTTATACACATTATAATGCATGCTTATGATGTTTATTTTTTGTTAAATGCATGTTATGTTTTATGTATGAAAATAGTTTTTACATGTCAATTAACATTTTTTCATAAGATAATATCACTTGGAGTATGAGTAAAAAATATTTTAAAGATAACATAAGATGTTTATAAATGAATATTTATAAAAACATTTTACCGGTTACCGGTTACAACTCAATTTTGTTGAAAATAATTTTATTGTAAAACTTATAAATACCCAACTTTAAAATATTTGAAATGGTTTAAAATATTTTTAAACTTTATATAAACTCCATGTCTTATAATAAATAAAGAGCTTTTATTAAAAAGACTAAAATCGGTTTATAGCGTTATAACGACAAATAATAAAACTAGTGATTATTTTTGCGTCGAAACTTAATATATGATATTCGTGTTTTAAACATAATGGAAAATGTTGATATTATGTTTTATGCATGCTAAATGAGATTGAAAACATAAGTATCATCACCCAAGTTTTGGTTTATCAAAATATGACTTTTATCATAAGATGCATAAAATTGAGTTTATAAAATAAAATGAGTTTATTCTATAAATTCACGAACTCATAAGTTTTTGATTGTTAAAAGGAGATTTAAAATAGTGATTTTATAACTCATCCAAAACTCCAAGTCTTAAGCATAAAATAAAGTTTTATTACGACTGTTACCGGTTCTTAAAACCGATCTACAACCAAACTTTAAAATACAGGATTTTACTTTATAATTGATCGCGGTTAATGGCAAATAAATAGTGTTTTATTTGGCACCTTAAGAACCTCATAACAAGTTATATGAATTTTACAAAAGGGTACATGAATTTTTGGATTCATGCAATATTCATGAGACCATGTTTTTATAAACTATAATGGTAAAACATATATAAACTCTTATTTACAAAACTTCAAATTTATGCAATCCAATAAAAATTCACTTAGGATTTTTGTGCAGTTCATATTGATTTTAGAGTCACCTTATTCATTTGTGTTGTCAAAAATAGTCAATGTGTTTTTGTATTTGCTTATGGGATAAAGGCCACCTAACCATTTGTGAAATAGAACTCACATGTTTTTAAAATGGATGATTTGATCATTTTCTTATGTGATAAAGGTCGCCTAAGCATAAGAGTTTTGAGGCATAGATGGGATAAACATGTCAAACGAAACAATAGTTGTTTAGGATCCCATAATCTAGGAGCTATATATCATATGCAATTGGTGATCGCTACCTACCAAGTTTGATTAAGTTTTTGGGATAAAGGTCGCTTAACCATTTACTTGTTTCGTTACTTGGATCCTAGACTTTAATAAATTAATCATTTAAGAAACAATATGAGGTATTAATTTTTAAAGACTAAATATTGAAAATACTAAATGAAACTTTGTTAAATTCTGTTGATAACTGTTAATAATTTTACGCCCTGCAAAACCTCACTTTTGTTGAGTTTCAAGAGACAGTAACATTTGATGGTTATAATTTCTATAACTGGTATAATACTTTGAGGTTCTACCTTTAAGATAAATAGAAATTATATATATACTGAAAGATATCATAACTGAATAACCTTTGCAACCAGTTAGTCTAATCATGATACTTTGATGAAAGTATTATTGTGATGATGTTGATGTGTTTCACATCATACTAGAGTGGTTAACCATGACTTGCTGAAGGTCTTGGATAATTATGAAACATATCAGATGTCTCATCAATTAAAGTAGATATTCAATCAGAACACTAGAAATAACTTCAAGTCTGTTCAAGCATTGAATAAAAGGAAGTCTAAGAGACTGTGCACTCATATAGACTTATACTTCAGTTAAAGGAAATACAACATATATCCATAAATCAAGAAAGGACTGAATGATTAGTGTTGTTTCTATTGTGGAAGAAACTAGCCACTAAAAGAGGAATTGCTCCTTTAATCTCATCGAGCTGAAGAAGTCTGACTTAGACAATACTTCAGATGTCTATATGATAGAACTATTTATTTTTCCATCTTTCACTTGAGTATGTAATACTTCATGTGACACTAATAATTGATATTATGTGTGGATGATTGGAAGAAATAATCCACTCATTACAAACGAATGGTATTTCGTGTTGAAGATATAACAACTGTTGCTATAGTCTTTTATTTAAACAATAGATGTATTGTACATATCCTTATAAGGACATGTAACAGTTGTAATTTATAAATAAATCTAGATTTACTTATCTTTTAATGGATGTTCACATTCATGTTCTGAAACGATGTATTCTGTGTTAAAGAATATTTTCTCATAATGTTATGTATGAAGTAAATCTATAATATTTCATTAAATTAATGGTTCTGATCATAACACCTATATAATCAAATGATATTTGATTGGAACTAATCTATGTCATAATCATCATGACAATATAAATAAGAAATACATATACCAACTTAAAAAGGATGGAATTTTTTAAGGCAAATGAGCTTGATTCAGTTGATATATGTGAATACTATTTATATGGGAAGATGATTCACAAGAATCTTTATCTATTATTAGTTAAAGAACAAAAGGCTTGACAAAGAGTTATACATATGTGATGTATGTAATCTTTTTTTCAATCCATGAATAGATTTGGTGATAGATACTTAATCAATTTCACTGACGACTTTTATTCGTTGTTGATAAAACTTTTTGATTTGATCAAAAATTTTCATAGTGAAGATTGAAATACACATTAATGAGATCATCATTAACCTTTCGTTGTGATAAGGAAAATGAGTTTTGTAAACCAAGTCTTCTTGGAACATCTTAGGAGTTGTGGAATCGATTCACAACTCATTTCAACAAAAACACTCACTCGTCATTAGTATATTTTCTTATGGCACATGATCACCTGGTCATTTGAATCAATCTTTTGATATTTGAGGTAGCCTTTGTATTCTCTAGTGGGATAGGGCCACCTAGCCACTAGCTGAATGTCGATATATAAGTTTTTGAAGAGGATATAAATACACCTTGCAATCTTTTGTATGATGTTTTAAAAGAACTATTAACTTTACAAAATTTCAGAATTATGCTCACTGCAACAAATATATATTGAATATATATTTCAAACCAAACAAGTGGGTTACATACTTATATTTTACTGAAGATGAAATGGTTTATCCTTATCTAAAAGGTATAGAGTTATCGAGCTTATGTTAGACAATAAATTTAACCACTCTAGCATCTACTAACCGCATTTATGTAGATTATCCTAAATGATTGTTTAGGATGAAGTTTCTACTAATCCCACTAATTTTCATTCCATAAGACAAGTGATTAGAAAGTGCTTTTTCTAAGTGGGAACAATTTGGAGATTTAAAATCTAAAGATCCATAAGCTAAATTAATCATTGTTTGGAACTAGCAAGTTTTAAAATGTGGTTGAATCTACTCAATGGTTGGTCAGAAACTAATAAAACGCGTTCAGATGCATTCATGTATGATTATCAAGTGTGCACTTGATTAATCTTCCTCGATATAAAGAGTTAAGTGAGTTTTCAAGGGGGAAAACATACATGAATGAAAATCTTTCCAAGATTTAAGCTAACATATCAAAGTAAGAATCTTCTTTCTTACAAGATAATTACATACTGTGATTTGATTATAAATCAAGATGACTCTTGTGTTTTTCTACAAAGCTAGTGGGAGCGCAGTAACATTCCTAATGTTATATGTAGTCGACATATTAATGTTGGATTTGGTGTCTAAGCCCATAATATAATTGGTATGTACTTGATTTGATATGTAACATGGTCCTTTTGGGTTGCCTTCACTCATGGAACTTGACAAGATGACTAGTGGAGAGAGAGTAGAATTTATTATGTGATGTGACAACCCGGAATATTTGGCTCAAGCAAGGTCTAAATTGTAACCCTATTACAATAAAACCTTGAAAACCAAAAGGGCATAAGTGCATGTATATGGGTGTATACACTTTGGAAATCATATATAAAATAACCTCTTTATCAAGGCAAAACTAGACAAATAAATTGGAATATGAATCATCGATTTTAAAATATTGTTTGTTAGTACTTAGCCTAGTATCCTTCCCGCCCAAGAACAATTGGAAGCCATAAGTACATTGATTTATAAGCTAACATATATGTATTTAAATATGTGTAAATAAGCTTTGTGGAAGCATGTTTAAATGCATCCTTGACAAGTCAACAAGATAGTACACAATAAGCATTAGCTTTATGAATTATGGCCTAGAACTCCATTATGGCCAAAAACACCCTTGTGGGGACAAGTTAGGATCGAAAACCCTTTCCATGAGGGACCCAAAACCGAAAAAAAACCAAAACAATCTACCTAGGACCGAAAACCACCCTAGTGGATAAATTTTTAGTCGTGAACACCTTTAGTGGGTCAGGGTTTGGCCGTAAACACCCCTTAGTGGACCATATTTGGCCGTGAATCCATCCTAGAGCCATTAGGACCTAAATCCCCAAGGGATAGGGTGATTTCGATCACAATAAAGTGTTTCCAAGAAGGTTTTCGGTCTAGAGGAGGAAACAGACAAAAATGGTTGACTCTAGGACTTGATATCTCACCTATTTCTAATGTAGTCCTCGTAAACCACGCATTATCCCACAAATATCCATACTATACCCTCCAGACTACCAAGCACATATCCCATCTTTCCTTTCACCCTTTACTTCGTCAGTAAACAAATACAAACCCCAACCATTTCCCTCATTCTCCAACTTCCCTCATTTTCTCTCTAATTATCCTCTCAAGAACAAGAGTTAGGTTTTTCTAGAGGCTCAACTCTTCAAGCTTCCTTAGATTTTTGACTAAGTATTTTCATAATCGCCTAGTGTTATATATCATTATATGTTAGTTCCACCTTTTTACACACATATTTGTGTGTTGATATTGTTAGGATAATAATCATTCTTAGAAGTTCATCCACTCCAACCAAGTGCCGAGCTCGAAATCTTGTTCTACTTATTTCAAATCATCCACCAAACCAAACCAAGGTGAGTTCATACCCCCATGTTTTGAAGCTTTTCCATGTTTTAAGGGGGGGGGGATACAAGTAAAACTTTGTTTATCCCACAAATAAGTTAATTTTTTTCATCTTTATGGTGAAGATAAAATATTATTTACATATTACTAATCTAGTGGATTTTAACACCAAAATATTATGTTTTGATTTCATATTTTCATGCCAGAATACACTTTTATATTTATATAAACGATTATATAAATAGTTTCAAACCAACAAGATAAACTATAATTGGTATAGTTTGGAAGTCACAAACCACACCTTTCGAAGATACATATAATTATTTAAAGGTATAATTATCTTATTTTGCATGTAAAAGGGAGTCATAGTTCACGTAAATCTATTAATGCTCTTGTGATACTTTCCTTCACCGTACCTACCTAGAGTACACCTTAAGTCCTACATTATAACCAGAGTCTCCTGGAGGGAGAGTGAAACCGTTGTGTATAGATCTATACGTGATTGACAACCCAACACCTCAGTTGTTCGCTACAGTTAGAGCGACAAGTATAGGGTGACAAAAGTGTACCAATTCCGACACCTGAAGAACGTCGCTCACGCATATCAGTCATATCCAGCATGGTTATAAGAACTCACATAGGGATTAGCGAAACTATTTGGTTTACGGGAACCTTATACTTCATTAGTTTTATTAAAAGAAATGAAACTATATAATATTTTATGTACAACATTCACTTCCATCTTGGTCTTAGGGTTTAAGACCACAGTTCACCTTCAAGAAAATATCGGATTTTCTGGAAATATAGATTATTACTTTACAAGGAAAAGATACAAAGGAATTACTTACAATTTCAGTTTATACTAAGGAAAATATCGGATTTTCTGGAAATATACATTATTACTTTACAAGGAAAAGATACAAAGGAATTACTTACAATTTCAGTTCATACTAAAGAAAATGTCGGATTTTTCTGGAAATATACGAAACCATATTTTCGCAAAAAAGTTACAAATCCTTTTATGCATAAATGCTTATGAACTCACCAACTTAATTGTTGACACTTTTCAAAATCACTTGTATTCTTAGGAAACCTGTAGACAAGTACTCAACTCTCCTTGAGGGTCGGTGTCGGCGTCTCATGTTTTCCTATTTTTCAGTTATGTGTATTCAACTTTTGAACAACAGAGTTTTGAAAACAATGTAATACTTGAAATCTCAATGTATTAATGTTTATGTTGCTATGTTTCATTACTATTCAATTGTTATGATATGGTACATGAAGTCACTCCATCCGCCCCCAGTCGTTTCCACCGTTCTGGTTTGGGGGTGTGACAGATTGGTATCAGAGCATTGTTTTTAGTGAACTAGTATATCAAACCATACAAGATATACAACTATAAATACAATGAGACTAAAACACTCTGACTAAAAGTATACTTTCAAAGTATAAGTATTTTATAAAAGTATGCATACATATATACTAGAACAGTGTCATAATAAGAACAAAACAAAAGTATTTAGATGTTGGACACTACGGTCAAACCTAGACAGTTATGTAATCATATATGGGATAAATATAGCCTGATCAACTATATTTATTTGAGATACGACCAAAATGTGTTTGGGAGTGATAGTGGTGTTGCAACAAGTCTAAAACTTACCAACTCTGCATGCAGAGCAACATTAGAATCAAACATAAAGTTTAAAATACTATAGGAGTATTTTATGATACTATACAATAACCACAAGTCTAAAAACTTATCAACTTCATATACCAAGAGGCTCTAGAATCAAACATATAATTAAAATACTATAGGAGTATTTTAGGCTCTATAATTAACTTATGTGAAAACTAAAAGACCCTTACTGGTAGGTCTATAATTACTGAGTGTATACGTTAAGGTTATATATAATCTGTATACACTACGTGATCATAGGAGGACCCGATAAGGATCATCATAAAAATTTCAATACAGATACCTTTATTAATCTCATAGATTCATTAGACATTCCCATTCTCGCACGAACAACATAGGTAGATATAGCCACTCCACTACAACAGTCAATAGAGGAGTCGAGGAAGAAATAGAAGGGGTTCGTGAGGTGGATTTCAAGAAGGGATCAGACGAAGAGTGAGGAGCTGGAGAAATCATTAAGGAGCCTTACCCTATCAAGAGCAGACATAGGATGCTCACTCGAACATCCGGAGTCGGGCTCTCCATGATGAAGTAATGGAGATCAGTGACAAAACTTGAAGCATGATGGAGAGAAGATTCAACATATCTACGAGGATCAAGAACACCATATGGATGCCCAGAGACAAAGAAACTTTACAGTTGAAACTAGGACAATCATAAAAAGGATACAGAAGTAGAGAAAACCACTCACAAGGTGTGCAAGGTGGCAGATCACCTTATGAGTCACTATAATAATTAATAAATTAATATATAACCTAGAGAGTTAGTGATTACACTACTCACACTATGTGTTAGGCTTATCGCCTCTCTCATCGGAACTAGTGATAATAAATCAAGCGAGATACTCCATCCCAAAACCTATAACACCCAAGCCAACTTAAGGTTTTGATATCTATAATCTATTTGGGTAACTTAACATTTGCACAATACCTATTTCTACTCTCTACCATAAATACATCATAGGGATGTAGGTCGAAACATTGACAATCGTGCAAAAAAACGTGAAATTTATATTTAAATATAAATAGATAGAATACAAATAGAAATGACCATAGTTACTTACGAGCTCGCTTCTCATCATGCAACAGAATCATGTCTTCCCATGGAAATAACCATCACACTGGCGAAACACCAATTCTGCAGATAGACTCCGCTACAATCCAAGCTGCCGTAACAGCTGTCGTGACAGCCGTTATGGCGCAACTCAACGCCAACAACACAAATGAAAATGGAAACAGTGTCGACGATTCTAACCGTAGTAACAACCAAGGAAACCAAGGAGAGACTACTTACAAAGACACCCCAAGCCCCAACCCTAAGAACATGAAATGAAAATTCGGGAATGAGAAAGGGGGAAGTTCGACTGAAGGGCATACCAAAAGGAAACAAGTTGTAGCAGTCCATACCCCCACTGACCCTCCCTCAACACCGGCCTAATAAATCACTCCAACCCCCGAGGATGGAATAAGTCCAGTATGCCACACATGCGGTTAAACGGTACATTTCAAGAGAGATTGTCCAATAGAGAGGAATGGCAGAGGAACGGAAGGAGTTTAACAACAAGACATGAAGAAGCAACGAGGAACCCTACTAGGATTTTTGGTACGTTTCCAAAAAACAGAAACTAAGCATCAAATTTCCTAAAATTTTGCCAATTAAAGAGCCTTGCATAATCATAAATTGCTCCCTCATCCGAACAAATCATATCATTCGTAGGAAAACTAAAGAGCCTTGCAGGTGAGCTATGATGGCTTAGTGTAAACGCAGGGTCATATATAATTAAGATTCTACAGACTTAGAGTGCGTGATTCCGCCTTAAGTTCTATTCCTTGTCTGATTATGGTCTTAGGACATGGTCACTCAGTCGACTGCCTTTTCGATCTTAGTTATATACGACTAGATTAAACCAAACTGTTATAGAGAGACCTAGTAAGAAACATACTACGAGATTTCATCATTATTTATCCAATAATTCGTGCTACTAGAACCTAGTATTCCCGATACAAAATATTCGCAGTAGTGATAACAACGATAAAACTATACATAGAATACACTATCGTTATAAATAATCATCTCCCTTCCAAATCGATTTAACATTTGTTACAATAAGAAGTCCAACGTCGTCATTTTACATAGGCCGGCTTGATCCTCGCCCCACCAATTTCATGTGCTGCAAAGAGACCCTTCGCCTTACCCGACCAATTAACAAAACTTTTTCAATCTATAACGACAAAACTCCGAATCATCTCTTGCATTTAGACTCATAAGTACCTATGAAAGAGGTACCACGCTCGTCCCTAGCCTACAATTGGAATAGGAAAAAAGAAGCAAAAGACATCAAGGGTATCCCGGAGTTTTATAACCTCCCCGAGATTCCCAGAAGTTCTTTCAAGAGATACCACCCACGTGCGAAGTTGAGTTCAGAATCGACTCGACTCTTGGAGCCATTCTTGTAGCCAAACCCCCAATACCACTTAGCACCGACACAAAAACATATATTTTTCGGTCAATGGAACGACCTAACAAGTAAGGAAATTATCAGACCAAGCCTCGAACCTCAGAGAGCATCCGTTTGACTCGTAAAGAGGAAGGGCAAATTGTCCATAGGGACATTAACTCCCAATAGTTAAAACCAACCCATCGCTAATGAGCAACATCCCTCATTCCGAATCAACGACCTATTCGACCAACTTCAAGGAACAAGCAAGGGTCGACATATCACCAGCCCAGAATTCCGTAGGAAGAAACTCCCAAGACAGCCTAAGATTCATAGGGCCAGCTGCACCACCCACAACCTTAACCTTAGTAACACTAGTGTTCATCTTAAGGTCTAGAGACACTACCTCTAAGGCATCAAAAACGCGATCTTCATTAGGCCATTAGAGATCCTTGCCAGGATAGGTCCAGAAGCCCATAGACTTCGGTTACCACAAGGACTGAGCATCGTACATCCCACGTATCCAACCCTAATAAGTTTCTACCCACCGAAGCTCTTGTAGTCCCACTCGACGAGATCAAGGTAAAAAAGAACCTACACCCTGAAGAAGAACATATGGGGATCATGGGCAGGGAAACCAAAAGAGCAAGGTCAAATACCAATAGCGAAGGTCCGCTGGAACACCAGGCAAGGACCTAAATTCTCCTAGGAGCGAAGAAACCAAACAAAACAGAGATACCCACAACTTTTTCCTAGTTGCAAGACTCGTCCAAGATGCTAATTTCGGGACAAAATTCCCTCTAACGGGGGGATAATGTGACAACTTGAAATATTTGGATCAACCAAGGTCTAAATTGTAACCCTATTACAATAAAGCCTTGAAAACAACAGGGCATACGTTCATGTATATGGGTGTATACACTTTGGAAATCATATATAAAATAACCTCTTTATCAAGGAAAAACTAGACAAATAAATTGGAATAGGAATCATGGATTTTAAAATATTGTTTATTAGTATTTAGCCTAGTATCCCACCCTCCCTACAAAAATTGAAAGCCGTAAGTACATTGATTTATAAGCTAGCATATATGTATTTAAATATGTGTAAATAAGCTTTGTGGAACCATGTTTAAATGCATCCTTGACAAGTCAACAAGATAGCACACAATAAGCATTACCTTTATGAATTATGGCCTAGAACTCCACTATGGATGAAAACACCCTTGTGGGGACAAGTTAGGACCAAAAACCCTTTCCATGAGGGACCCAAAACCGAAAAGAAAACGAAAACATACTACCTAGGACCAAAAACCACCCTAGTGGATCAATGTTTGGTCGTGAACACCTTTAGTGGGTCATGGTTTGGCCGTAAACACCCCTTAGTGGACCATATTTGGCCATGAATCCATCCTAGTGCCATTAGGACCTAAATCCCCAAGGGATGGGGTGATTTCGGTCACAATAAATTGTTCCCAAGAAGGTTTACGATCTAGAGCAGGAAACAAAATGGTTGATCTCTAGGACTTGATATCTCACCTATTTCCATTGAAGTCCCTGTAAACCACACATTATCCCACAAATATGCACATTATACCCTCCAGACTACCAAGCACATATCCCATCTTTCCTTTCACCCTTTACTTCGGCAGTAAACAAATACAAACCCCCACCATTTCCCTCATTCTTCAACTTCCCTCATTTTCTCTCAAATTATCCTCTCAAGAACAAGAGTAAGGTTTTGCTAAAGGCTCAACTCTTCAAGCTTCCTTAGATTTTTTAGTAAGTATTTTCATAATCCCCTAGTGTTTATATATGATTATATGTTAGTTCCACCATTTTTACACACATATTTGTGTGTTGATATTGTTAGGATAATAATCATTCTTAGAAGTTCATCCACTCTAACCAAGTGCCAAGCTCAAAATCTTGTTCTATTTATTTCAAATCATCCAACAAACCAAACCAAGGTGAGTTCATACCCCCATGTTTTCAAGCTTTTTCCATGTTTTGGAGGGGGGGGGGAATAAGTGTAAAACTTTGTTTATCCCACAATTAATTTCATGTTTTTCATATTTATTTTGAAGATAAAATATTATTTACATAAGTTATGGTTTATACTGGCTTTTGGTAAGAATATTTATGATTTACATAGTGCTAAAACAAACATAATCTATTTTATAATATCATAAGAGAAGTTATGATTTGTTAAACTACATGGCTTTTGGGAACTTATACTAACAGATAGCTTTACTAGCAAAAATGGTACATTATAGACATTTACTAATCTAGTGGCTTCTAACACCAAAATATTATGTTTTGATTTCATATTTTCATGCTAGAATACACCTTTATATTTATATAAAATATTATATAAATAGTCTCAAACCAACAATATAAACTATAATTGGTATAGTTTGGAAGTCACAAACCACACCTTTCGAAGATACATATAATTATTTAAAGGTATAATTATCTTATTTTGCAAGTAAAAGGGAGTCATAGTTCACGTAAATCTATTAATGCTCTTGTGAGGCTTTCCTTCACCGTACCTACCAAGCATACACCTTAAGTCCCACATTATAACCAGAGTCTCCTGGAGGGAGAGCGAGACCATTGTGTATAGATCTATACAGGATTGACAACCCCACACCTCAGTTGTTCGCTACAGTTAGACCGGCAAGTTTAGGGTGACAAAAGTCTAGCAATTCCGACGCCTGAAGAACGTCGCTCAGGCATATCAGTCATATCAAGCATGGTTATAAGAACTCACATAGAGATTAGCGAAACTATTTGGTTTACGGGAAGCTTATACTTCATTAGTTTTATTAAAAGAAATGAAACTATATACTATTTTCTGTACAACATTCACTTCCATCTTGGTCTTAGGGTTTAAGACCACAGTTCACCTTTAAGAAAATATCGGATTTTCTGGAAATATACATTGTTACTTTAAAAGGAAAAGATACAAAGGGATTACTTACAATTTCAGTTTATACTAAAGAAAATATCAGATTTTCTGGAAATATACATTATTACTTTACAAGCGAAAGATACAAAGGAATTACTTAGAGTTTCAGTTGAAACTAAAGAAAATATCGGATTTTCAGGAAATATACATTATTACTTCATAGGGAAAAGATACAAAGGAATTACTTACAAGTTTAGTTTATACTAAAGAAAATGTCGGATTTTTTCGGAAATATACGAAACCATTTCTTCGCAAAAACAGTTACAAATCCTTTCATGCATAAATGCTTATGAACTCACCAACTTAGTTGTTGACACTTTTCAAAATCACTTGTATTCTCAGGAAACTTGTAGACAGGTACTCAACTCTCCTTGAGGGTCGGCGTCGTCGTCATGTTTTCCTATTTTTGAGTTATTTGTATTCAACTTTTGAACAACAGCATTATGAAAGCAATGTAATACTTGAAATCTCAATGTATGAATGTTTGTGTTGCTATGTTTTGTTGGGTCTAAAATTATGGTTTATACTTTCCTTTTCTAGACATCTGTATTTTTCTGTAGTGTAATATGTGTTTGCGGCTGTGTTCACGGCCAGGTTGGTGTGTACGGCCGTAAACGGGTTTACAGCTGTAAACCCGTTCGGCCGTGAACCCGTGTACGACCCATGTTTCCTATATATATATATATATATATATATATATATATATATATATATATATAGGTGTAAGGGGTGAGGAGTGTTAGAGGCGTGTACGGTCTAGAGGAGCTTAAGTGTGTGAAATCCAAGGTGGTTCTAGAGAGAGAAAGTAAATCTTGTGTAAGGAACTTCATTCATATCATCAATACATTCAAGATTCATATTATTCTTCTTCTCCTTCTTCTTCTTTTGATATGGCATCATCCAATTGATTGGGATTCCGCACCATCAATTGGATCTGATTGATACATAAGCAGATTGGGGACTTACAAGTGGTATCAAAGCTTGGATTGTATCAATCAATTTTTCCAGATCTGGTGCTTATTTGATCTTTTTTTTGAAGGAATTTTGCGTTTTTGGATAGATCTCTGAAAATTAGGGGGGGTTTGTTTTTCACGTTTTTGATAAAAATGAGTTTTAGATCGAGTTTTGGAGCAAAGATGGTGAAAAACATCGTTTTTTTCACGATCTGTTGAAGGGTTTATGACCCTTGAAGAGTTCTCGGCCTTTGAAGGGTGTACGGCCGTAGACCCGTGTACGACCATAATCAGTTTACGTCCAACCTCGTACGTGTTCGGTCGGGGTTCACGGTCCGAAGTTCACGGCCAGCCTCGGACGTGTCCGGTCAGGCGAGTTTGCGGTGGAGCGTCGCGTTCACGGCTCAGCAGCGTTTCCCGCTTCGGATAGTTCTCAGCCAGCAAGTTTCTAGCCCTCATGTTCGCACTCGCGCGCGTAGCCATTACAAGCAACGAAATATTCAAAAGGATTTTTGGGGGTTGCAAGGATTGAACCCGGGTCCCCCAGCTTCATCAATCAGCGCCACTACCAACTCATCTAGCTTGCTAGATGTTACCTTCCTTCCCTTTTTAAATCAAATACCATATCTTCGATTCCTTAATTTCGCAACTTTGTCACTTTTAACCCAAAAATCAATTTCCTTTTATTTTTAAATTCCATTTTCTTCCAAAAATTTTAGTTTTTAATTTTTATCTTTTATTTTTGACTTTTTCCTAAAATTTTGACTTTGACTTTAAAGTTTGACATTTGACTTTAAACTTTGACTTTCTGGTTTGACTTTCAAAATTTCAAATTTAGCTTTTCGGTTTGACTTTGAAGTTTGACTTTTCAAGTTTGACTTTTAAGTTTGACTTTTTAAATTTGACTTTTAAGGTTGACTTTTGAGTTTTAAGTCAAATGGCATATTTTTAAACAATGAGTTCTTCAAACATTCCGGTCAATGAAGTTTCTTGTTCTCAAACTTGCATTAAAACTGTCAAATTTTTGCGTGACCAAATCGAGTTGATTAAGAGAGAAAATGAGGACCTAAAATACGAAGGATATCAACTCAGAAAAGGACAAAAACCATTAAAAGAAAAATTAGAAGCCAAAACAAATGATTTTAGGAAACTGCAAGAAGATTACAGCAACAAGTGTGAGAATTATGATCACATCAAAAACAAACTTGTTGCTGTAACCAAAGGACTTGACACATTGAAAATTCGTTTTGAAAATGCTGATTTTAATTTTAAGAAGTTCGATGTGTCAAGTGAAAAGGTTGCAAAAATAATTGAAGAACAAATGCAGTGGAGAGACCAAAAACAGCTAGGTATAGGATATGAGAGTGTTCCTCCATTTAATCACAACATATGCATCTATTTCTAAATCTTTCTTCCTCCTTAACAATTGTTTACTCACCTAAAGTAAGGAGTCCTTAGGAAGTTCTTGATAACTAGGGTATATCGGGAAGTGGGGAACACGTTCTAGTGCAACCAAAATTGAACCATTTAGAGGTTGTCTGTAGATCTCGCTACTTAATTTAAGTGGACAACAATACCCGTGGTCGTCGTCAGCTAAATGGTATATTTGAAAATTTTTGTCGATATCCATCGTGTTTAAGTGGACCACAATACCGGTAATTGACCAGATCTATTCATGAAGGTGAAGGTACTGATAAACAAAGTTAAGACTATCTCACAACTTTGATCCCAAAAATGTCTTATATTTAGTCAAATATTTTTGTTTTTGTTAAATTTGTTCATAGTTTTCCTCTATGCACAAATTTAGGGGGAGAATTAAAAAAAATCAAAAATCAAAAATCAAAATCAAACAAAAATCAGAAAAATCAAAAATCTAAAAATAGTGTTGTTTCTGTTTTATTTCTTGTTCAGAAAAATCAAAAATCCAAAAATATTTTTCTTTCTGTTTTTCCAGAAAATATGAAAAATTCAAAAAATATAGTGTGCTAAGTTTTCTTTTAGTTTTGTTTTGTCTTGAAAAGTGAATTCAGATGTAGATGAGACTCATGGAGATTATATCGAGATTTCTGAGCCAAGGCTTCATCTGTGAACATCGAAGAATTCTCATTCGAAGGAGCAAGAAATGAAGATTATTCTTTCAACATTCAATCCTTCAACCCCAGAAGCAAGGTGAAGCTGACTTGAAGATTATGTGTCAAGTTGCATTGAAGCCTCCTCAATCAATTTGTTGCTATCTTGAACCTGCTGAAGTGATCCAAAAAGATTAGTTCTCTCTGATTTTCTCTCTGAAGATTCTCAAGCTGAAAGCGCTATCTTTCAAGAATCTTATCATGAAGCCTACTCATCCAACGTGCGTTTAGAGTAAGATCTTGAAGAAAATACCAACTGCTCAAGATGAACTCATTCGTTGAAGATTCATCAAGTTCATCTTGAAGTTGTGAAGAATTTGAAGATTAATGCTGAAGCCAAGCTCCCGATGAAGATTGACAAGAAAAACCAGCTAGTTTTTAGGGGGAGTTTGTTGGGTCAGTTAGAAAAGAAAGCTATAAACCAAGGGGGAGATTTTTGGGTCTAAAATTATGGTTTATACTTTGCTTTTCTAGACAACTGTATTTTTATGTAGTGTAATATGTGTTTGCGGCTGTGTTCACGGCCAGGTTGGCGTGTACGGCCGTAAACGGGTTTACGGCGGTAAACCCGTGTACGGCCCATGTTTCCTATATATATATATATATATATATATTTAGGTGTAAGGGGTGAAGAGTGTTAGAGGAGTGTACGGTCTAGAGGAGCTTAAGTGTGTGAAATCCAAGGTGTGTTCTAGAGAGAGAAAGTGAATCTTGTGTAAGGAACTTCATTCATATCATCAATACATTCAAGATTCATATTATTCTTCTTCTCCTTCTTCTTCTTTTCATCTGGCATCATCCAATTGATTGGGATTCCGCACCATCAATTGGATCTAATTGATACACAAGCAGATTGGGGACTTACATTTCATTACTATTCAATTGTTATGATACTGTACATGAAGTCACTCCATCCGCCCCCATACATTTCCTCCGTTCTGGTTTGGGGGTGTGACAGGTGAAATAATAAATTGGTACTCAAATGATTTTATTAATATATTACAAGATTAATATATTATTTGGAATCATATCATTAATTGGTGATTAATCAGAAATTAATTTGATATTAATTTTAGGATTAAAAGAACTGATTAATAATGAAGGGGCTGTTTTGCAAATCATTCATAGTTGCATAACTGGGCTATTGGACTCCTTAATTAGGAGTAGACGAAATCGTATAGGGAGGCCCTATAAATTTCGTCCAAGGCCTCATAAGGAGGAGTCCATGGGCTACTTAACCCTTAAGCAGGAATTAGGGTTTCCTCCAGAAACCCGAGCAGCCCACAACTATATAAACCCCTTCATACACTAGGAATTTCAACCCTATGCTTCCTTGAAGAACCCTAGCCGATTTCTAGTGTCTCTCCTCTTATCCTTTGTATTGGGTGTTTATGACTCCATTAGAGGTGCAACACTTGGGGAACTAAGCTTTCAATAGTTAAGGATCTTTAAGAAACTCTTGTTGTTACTATATAACTAGTGAGGTAATCTTCTATCCCTTTTATATACATGAATTTCGAAAAATGTATGCTAGTCTCTAGGGTTATTGCTTTGGTGTTCTATTTGTATGTTCAATTAGTGAAAAACTTAGATCCAAAGCAATTATGGTTGCATGATCACATAGGAATGTAGATATGCTCATAACCCATCAGTGGTATCAGAGCCAGGTTGTTTTTTAATTGAATTGATGTAATAGTGAACTGTCCAAAGAACAAGAAAATTGTTTTTTTACTATCTGGAGGCTGAACTTGACGAGTTCAATATGGAGCTCGACGAGTTTGGTGAAATCGATGAGTTCCTTGCCCAACTCGACGGGTTGACTCGTCAGTTACCTAAAATTTCGATTTACAGATCATATTTTGATCAGGATAATTGCCATAATTCGTTTTTAAAGCCTAAAATCGAATTTTCTGAAAGATAATATGATATCCTTATCAAAATTGAAAGATTTGGTTGAATTTGCGGATTAAGATAAGATTATATTACTAATTTAAATTTAACCTAGTATTTTGAAAAGTTTTAAAATACACCCTTTGGTTTTATAATTTAAAATTTGATTAAATAGCTTAAAATTTAAAATCTTAAATTTTAGAACATTGGTATTTTTTAATAGTTTAAAAATACACCATCCTGGATTTTATTAATTAAGTTTTTAATTAAAAGAGAATTGAAAATCCATTACATGGTTTAAATTTAACTAAATTAAAAGTTTAATTTATTAAAAGATTAAACCGCTTAGTATTTTAAAAGTTTAAAATAGACCCTTATACTATATAAAAATTAAAAGTTTAATCTATATATATATATATATATATATATATATATATATATATATATATATATATATATATATATATATATATATATATATATATATATATGTAGAAGGAAAGTTAATCTTACCGTTAGTAGGCCTCATTCATGAAGCTGGTCTATAAGTGGTGTTTAAGGAAGCGGCCTGTAAAATGACAGCCATTGGGTATCCACCACAACACTCTTGACTAGTCGAGGGTCGTTAGCCGAACGGGTAGGATAGGACACTAAACTATCATTAAAAGTATAATGAATTATAAAGTAACTAAACGCTTTCCTAAATTCTCAATCATAGTTACTATAGGAAAAATGTGAATTTGATGCTAACCCATGAAATTGCACATTGCACCTTATTGGTCATTAGTGGAGCATGTATGGTTAACCGACACACTAGCATGGGACTAATGAAGAATGACAATAGGTAGCTCGTAAATTATCGTTGATCAATGGAGCGTGTGTGGTTAACCGGCACATTGATTAGACGATAAATGACATCGAGAGTACCAAGCTAATTTGCATGGTTATTCACACCATATTTGTGATCCTCGGTATCCCATTCACAAATTTGAAGGGCATAATCGAGATTAAACATGTCATTGAAAATTTCAATGAATCTCAAAAGATATAGGAATTTCATTTAAAACCTGATTCATTTAAAATTTCGTTTTCATGGTGGAATTGGTAAATCGTCATTTACCTGCCTTCAAATAATTTAAAATTGGATTACGGCATCCCTCTTCTGAATTGTGAATTATTGTGTTGGGTCCTAGCCTTAATATTTCATTTGGGTGTTATATTAAGGATTAAATCAACTAACTTGAATTTTCTCCCTTTATAGATG
Organism: Lactuca virosa; assembly: GCF_052849685.1. Classification (NCBI taxonomy): domain Eukaryota; kingdom Viridiplantae; phylum Streptophyta; class Magnoliopsida; order Asterales; family Asteraceae; genus Lactuca; species Lactuca virosa. The sequence goes on from NC_136432.1 coordinate 210,130,850, forward strand.
TCAAGTTCTGGAAACTATGGTCTTCCGAAATCCTTTGGAAAAGGATTTCCTTCTGAATATGATCTTCCTCCGCCTCCTCCCGTGATTCTCCCTAACCCACATTTTCGTCGACTTGAAAAGTTCAAGGTCACTCAAGCCCTATTGGCATGAAAACACCGAGATGGAAGGTTTGTGTGTGTGCACGTCCTGAAGATGAAGTCACACATTGACAGACTGGGAATGTTGGGTCTCGTTTTCCCAAGGAAGATAGTTGTTGACATGGTTCTTCAATCACTTCCTGATTCATATAGCCAGTTCCTCAAAGACTACTATATGACAGATCACGACGTGACCCTTATTGATCTGACATATTTGCTAATTGTTGCTGAAGAAGTAATGCTTTGGCGCACTAGTCAAGCAAATTTGTTTGGAGGATCAGTTTCTCGATGTTCCATAGACATTGGTGATGACAATGGTGATAGTGTTGGATAAGGTGTCTAAGTCCATAACTTATTTGGTATATACTTGACCCGACCCGGCATGGTCCATTTGGGTTGCACTTCACCCGAACTATTTATATGGATAACATTATGAGAAGAGTATATTTGCAGCCTACTAATATATTATAAGTTATAATATATTAATATGAAATTGTATTATTTAATTAGTATTGATCTTAAATTAATTATGAATTAATTTAGTGATCATAAGGTGACTAATTAAATAATGGGATATTGTGCTTATATAGTGTGGGCTAACACTCATAAGGAAATGGGCTAAGCTTGAATGGGAGTCCATGGATGATCCATGGAGCTTTTAACCTATGGATCCTTGGAATAGGAAAAGACATGGGTTATTAGGGTTTGCATGGTTCATAACCCTAATCATCTACACTATATAAAGAGGCTTATGGTTCTTGAAAAAAACACTATGTGTGTGTGCATAAGAGTGGCCGAATTTCTAGAGTGATTGGATACTCTCTCATAAGTTTTCCAAGTTTGTGCTGATTTGTGATTTCCATTTGAGGCATTCACATTATTGGTGCTTGGCTCTCAAACTCCCAAGGAATCAACTCACTAACAAAAGCTATGTAATTCTTCTAGTATCTTTTATGTTTAAAAGTACCCCATGTATGCTAGGTAGGTTATGAACCTTGGAAAATTATTTTGCATGTATTTTAGACAAACATAGATCCAAGGTTTCTAGGGTTGCATGAACACCTTAGGAGTGTTAGTTTGCTCAAAACCCAACAGTGGTATCAGAGCCTAGGCTTGTTTGTTTGATACTTGTTGCAAACTTGTTGAAAAACTCAAGTTTTCTGCATTCTGCAGCATGAACTCGCCGAGTCCATGGGGGCACTCGCCGAGTCCATGAGTAAATTCATCCTACTCGTCGAGTAGGTTCGTGCACTCGACGAGTAGAAGACTCAGAATGCAGATTTTCGAGTTTTGCTGCTGGAAATGGACTAGAAACATTACCCTAAACTGTTTTGGTGTTATAAAACCTGTTTTAGATGGTGTAATGTTTATGCTAATCCATTTACAATGGCTTATATCAAAATTGCATGATAATATGTGTTCATATGTTCTTGGAATTTTTGATATGATGTTCATGTTCTTATGAATTATTGTTAGATCATAGTAATTATTTGCTAAATTGTTTATTGATAATTCTTGATCATTTATGTGTTTTAATGGAGTCCATAATTTGTCCCCAAGGTATGGATTTTCAAAGGTCACTTTCATTTATACACACTTAAAACACATAAGTTACATGAAAATGAAGAGTCTTCATTTTATGAACCTTTAATTCATAAGTTATGAAATGAAAAGTTTTGAATAGTTTCAAAACTTGTCCTCAAGTTTTGGAATTTGTAAAGTTACACACACTTTAATATACTTTAATTCCAAACCCTTAGAGTTTTAAAAGTTAAAATTCAACCCTTATACTATTTATAACATTAATGGTTAATTATTATATATATGTATAAGATTAAGTCGTTTTACCGTTAGTAGGCCTCATTCACGAAACCGGTCTATAAGGGGGGTATAAGCTTGTTGCCTATAAAATGGCAACTTAATGGGTGTCCATTCTCACCCACCGCTTCCTTGATCGGTGGAGGGTCGTTAGCCGAACGGGTAGGACAATATTATAAAGTAACTAAACCTTTAATAAATTCCCAATCTTAGTTACTTTAGGAAAATGTGAATATGGTGCTAACCCATGAAATTCACACTTTGTACCTTACCAAGTCGTTGGTGGAGCGTGTGTGGTTAACCGACAAACTAACTTGGACTAGTAAGGATCACGAAGGGTGACTTAATGTTTATCATAGATCGGTGGAGCGTGTGTGGTTAACCGGCACATTGATTAGGTGATAATATTAAGGGTACCAAGTGAATTTGCATGGTTATTCACACCTTGTTTTGTGATCCTCGGCATCACAGTCACAAAACTTGAAGGGCACAATCGAGATTGAAACATGCCATTGAAAAGTTCAATGAATCTCAAAAGAATCTAGGAATTTCAAAAACCAATTAAACCTAATAATTCATTTCGTTTTCATGGTGGAAATTGGTGAATCGTCATTCACCTACCTTCAAATATGTTATAGCTTAGATTACGGCATCCCTCTTCTAAGTTATAATATATTGTGTTGGATCCTAGCCTTAATATTACATTTGGGTGTATTATTAAGGATTCGATATATCTAATCTAAACTTGTTTTCTTCCTTTTAGATGTCTTCCAACAACAATGCTTCGGGCTCTAACCCTATTGCTCCTTTTCCCTCACGAACCTTTGTGGGAGGGTCATCTTTGATGGTTCCAACTTCATGGATTGGATCCGGAACATCAAGATGGTCACTCGTTACGAGGACAAGGAATATGTCCTCGATAAGGAGCTAAAGGAGCTTGATGAGTCCACGCTACTCCTGAGGAGGTCGCTGAGTATCAGGCACATGAAAGAGATGCCACCAAGGTGGCATGCATCATGATGGCCACCATGACAGCTGAACTCCAAAAGTCCTATGAGGACTATTACCCTTTTGAGATGCATCAGGATCTGATGGAAAGGTACCATCAGAGTGCTCGTCAAGAGCGGTATGAAATAATCTCCTCCATGATCACTACCCGTATGAAGGATAGCGGACCAATCACGAGCCACATGCAGAAAATGCAAAGGTATGTGGACCGTCTAATGAAACTAAATGTGAACTTCCCTGAGGAATTGGCAATTGATATCATTTTGCACTCCTTGCCCTCGTGTTATGATCAATTTCGTATGACATACCACATGAACAAGGAGGAAGTCACACTCAATAAGCTTCAAGGACTTCTGAAGACAGCCGAAAGTGGTCTTAAGAGTAAGTCGGTTGCTACTCCTACTCCTACTACGACCCCTGTTTTGGCTATCAGGCAAGGCAAAGGGAAGAAAAGGAAGCACCCTTCGAAGGGTACCAAGGGAAAGTCCCTTGAAGGCTCCTCATCTGGAACCAAAGGTGGTTCTATCACTCCTTCTGCCATCCCTAAGGATGCTGAATGCTTCTACTGTCAAAATAAGGGGCACTGGAAGCGAAACTGCCCAAAGTACTTGCAGGATGTCAAGGATGGGAAAGTGAAACCATCTCATGCAGGTATTTACACTATATTGTCTAATAACTCACCATATTCTAATTCTTGGGTTCTTGATACAGGTTGTGGTATTCACATCTGTTGTGACTTGCAAGGCCTAAGAAGAAGTGAGGATGTGGAGCACGGAAAGATAAACTTAATCATGGGGAACAAGAAGGTTGCACCTATTGCCAAGATTGGAGTTTATACTTTGTTGTTAGATAGTGGGTTAAAGTTAGATTTGAATAAATGTGTGTACTCGTCTGAAATGGCGAGGAATATTATTTCCTTTCATGCTTTGTACAAACAAGGTTTTACCTTTTCTTTTGATAATGAAGTTGGTAGTATTAATGCTTTCTTTAATAATGTTCTTTATTTTAAAGCATTACCTTGTGATGGTGTGTATGAAGCTATATCGGTTGTTGATAATTTAGGAGATAATGTATTATGTATTGATTCTTCTACTACCTTGGATAAAGCATCTTTGTGGCATTCTCGTCTTGGACATGTAAGCAAGAAACGCATAGGCCAGCTCCAAAAGGATGGAGTCTTGGAGTCGTTCGACCTCAAGTCGGATGATAGTTGTGAGTCTTGTCTACTTGTAAAAATGACAAAATCACCCTTCACTGGTACTTGTGCAAGGGGTGAGGGTTTGTTGGACCTTATACATACTGATGTATGTGGACCATTCAAAACCGCCACAAGGGATGCTAATCACTATTATGTGACTTTTATTGATGATTTTATTAGATATGGTTATGTCTACTTAATCAAACATAAGTCAGAAACTTTTGAAAGGTTTAAAGAGTTTAAACAGGAAGTAGAAAATCAATTGGGCAGGAACATTAAGATACTTCGATCCGATCGAGGTGGTGAGTATCTTAGTATTGAGTTCCTCGACTATCTTAAGGAGTGTGGGATTGTCTCACAATTGACACCTCCCAGGACACCACAGCTGAATGGTGTAGCTGAGAGGCGTAATCGAACTTTGTTGGACATGGTTCGCTCTATGATGAGTCGAGCTTCGCTACGAATCTCTTTTTGGGGGTATGCCTTAGAGACTGCCGCCCACATCCTTAATCTAGTCCCTACAAAGAAGGTTGCCAAAACACCTCATGAAATGTGGACTGGGAAAGTTCCCAATTTGGACCATATCAAGATTTGGGGTTGCGAGGCTTTCGTGAGGCGCGAGACTCATGACAAGCTCGAACCTCGAAGTGAAAGGTGTATTTTCATCGGCTACCCAAAAAATCCTTTGGTTACCTCTTCTACAGACCCAGTGAGAATGTGGTCTTTGTGGCTAGGAGAGGGGTCTTTCGAGAGAGAGAATATATAAACCAAGGAGACAGTGGGAGGAAAATTGACCTTGAAGAAATTCAAGACTCAATTGGTGAAGGAACCTCAGACACTAGCAATCAACTTGAGGAAGAAATTCCTGTTGATCCAGCTGACGAATCTATACTTCCGAGGCATTCCATAAGGGTTAGGAACACACCTGAGTTTTATTATGGATTTCATATTACTACGAAAGGTGATACATTTATCAAGGACAGTACACTGGTAAATCTGGATGAACCTAACAATGTTAAGGAAGCCATGGCAGGCCCAGAGTCTGCTAAATGGAAGGAGGCTATGGACAGCGAGATACAGTCCATGTATGACAATCAAGTTTGGAACTTGGTTGACAATGTACCAAGCCGTAAGATAGTCGGGTGCAAATGGATCTTCAAGAAGAAGATCGACATGGATGGGAAGGTGCACACTTATAAGGCTCGACTGGTTGCGAAGGGTTTTACTCAGACTCAGGGTATTGATTATGATGAAACCTTTTCACCAGTAGCAAAGATTAAGTCTATTAGGGTTATGCTAGCCATTGCTGCATTTCATGATTATGAAATATGGAAAATGGATGTCAAAACCGCTTTCCTTAACGGAAAGTTGGCTGAGGATGTTTACATGAATCAGCCAGAGGGTTTTGTCAGTGCAAAGTACCCCAATAGAGTGTGCAAGCTTGAAAAATCCATTTATGGATTGAAACAAGCGTCTCGAAGTTGGAATCTTTGTTTCGATGAGAAGGTCAAAGAGTTTGGTTTCTCAAGAAGTGAAGATGAGTCATGCGTGTATGTCAGAGCTAGTGGGAGTATAGTTAGCTTTTTGGTACTGTATGTGGATGACATATTACTCATAGGAAATGACATCCCAACCTTGCAGGAGGTTAAGTCCTGGCTTGGGAAGTGCTTTGCTATGAAGGACCTTGGAGAAGCTGCCTATATCCTAGGGATAAGGATATTAAGAGAAAGGAGTAAAAGACTAATTGGACTTAGTCAGAGTATCTACTTGGATAAGGTGTTGAAAAGGTTCAACATGCAGAATTCCAAGAAAGGAGAATTACCGATCCAAAGCAATGCCAAACTGAGCAAGCCTCAGAGCCCGATTACAGAAGATGAGATAGCTGAGATGAGTCGATTACCTTATGCTTCCGTTGTTGGCTCGATCATGTATGCTATGACTTGTACCCGTCCTGATGTGGCCTTCGCTTTGAGCATGGTCAGCAGATATCAGGGGAACCCTGGCAAGGCTCATTGGACTGCGGTGAAGAATATTCTCAAGTACCTGCGGAGGACTAAGGATTGGATCCTTACCCTTGGTGGGAGTGATTACTTGAGAGTAGTAGGGTATAGTAATGCTAGCTTTCAGACTGATAGGGATAACTTCCGCTCTCAGTCGGGCTGGGTCTTTACCTTAAATGGAGGGGCAATCACTTGGAAGAGCTCCAAACAGGAGACTGTAACTGATTCGACTTGTGAATCAGAGTACATAGCAGCGAGTGAAGCGGCAAAGGAGGCGATATGGCTGAGGAACTTCATCGGAGACCTTGGAGTTGTACCAGCTATTAAGGAGCCTATGGAGATTTTCTATGACAGCAAAAGTGCGGTTGCCTTAGCCAAGGAACCAAGAGATCATGGCAGATCCCGACACATTGACAGAAAATATCACTTCATAAGACACAAGATAGAAGAGGGACTCCTCGTGGCAAAGAGGGTATCGTCAGATGAGAACCCTGCGGATCCCCTTACGAAGGGACTGACGAGGGTGAAGCATTTGCAGCATGCGAGACGCATCGGGCTGAGGGACGATATTAGTTTTACAGATTAAATAGTTATTACTGAAACTTGTAAAATGTAGTCGACGTTTGATGATGAATAAAAGTTGTGATTTATTCATGAGTAAGGTGTTGCTATCATTGTCAATTATTTACTATTGTTTCAGCTTTGCATGTTTTGACTTCCAGAATAATAAATTTATTCAAACTCTCCACAGTCGGTCATATGTCGGAAGTAGGTATGAATCAAGACTGTAATGAATTGGGATTGTAGATGACTAAGGTGTTTAGCCATAGCAATGGTTGCTACAACATTCATGAGTACTCATAAGTTATGAGTATTGGAATAAACCCACGCTCACTTGTATCACTTCATGGAATTTATCTCGAGTGATCGTGAGACGGTAATATCATATAAGTCTTCAAACCTAGAGATATGAGTTGTTACCTATGAGTTGGTTGTGCATTGATTGCATGTAAACGCATCAGTAACTTGATGTTATAAAACGTGCCTTTGTGTGCAATTCAATGAGTAGTAGAACAAGCATATGAGTCGAAGTTTAGCTGTTCCTTCTAGAAATAGAAGCGATATATGGGCCCCTCGATGATTTTGTTTTGACCTATGTACCGGGCCCGGTCAGAACTAAATTGATGTGTTCGATTAAGTTCTTTGTCAAACAAATCGGAAATCGGGAAACAAACTGCTGGACAATAAGTAAGACATTGTTCCATGTATTTGTCCGACTGATATCATGAGAGCAGAGGATTATGTGATCACTTATCTAAAATGGCGCTTCATAGTTCAACAGAGTTTTCGAGAGCTACGATTGTCGGTTGGTTCCTGAAGCTATATAAGCAAATACAGTTATCAGACTTATCCAAGTGGGAGACTGTTGGATAAGGTGTCTAAGTCCATAACTTATTTGGTATATACTTGACCCGACCCGGCATGGTCCATTTGGGTTGCACTTCACCCGAACTATTTATATGGATAACATTATGAGAAGAGTATATTTGCGGCCTACTAATATATTATAAGTTATAATATATTAATATGAAATTGTATTATTTAATTAGTATTGATCTTAAATTAATTATGAATTAATTTAGTGATCATAAGGTGACTAATTAAATAATGGGCTATTGTACTTATATAGTGTGGGCTAACACTCATAAGGAAATGGGCTAAGCTTGAATGGGATTCCATGGATGATCCATGGAGCTTTTAACCCATGGATCCTTGGAATAGGAAAAGACATGGGTTATTAGGGTTTGCATGGTTCATAACCCTAATCATCTACACTATATAAAGAGGCTTATGGTGCTTGAAAAAAACACTATGTGTGTGTGCATAAGAGTGGCGGAATTTCTAGAGTGATTGGATACTCTCTCATAAGTTTTCCAAGTTTGTGGTGATTTGTGATTTCCATTTGAGGCATTCACATTATTGGTGCTTGGCTCTCAAACTCCCAAGGAATCAACTCACTAACAAAAGGTATGTAATTCTTCTAGTATCTTTTATGTTTAAAAGTACCCCATGTATGCTAGGTAGGTTATGAACCTTGGAAAATTATTTTGCATGTATTTTAGACAAATATATATCCAAGGTTTCTAGGGTTGCATGAACACCTTAGGAGTGTTAGTTTGCTCAAAACCCAACAGATAGTCCATAAATGGTTTCTCCTCCCAAGGGAGAGAAATTGACCAATGTCAAAAAGTTTTACCATAAGAGAAAGGCCAGTTATGAGATAGTTCCATGTGCCGATGCTAAATAATCCATCTGTTTCTACTGCCAAATGAAATGGAATTGGAAGCGAAGCTGCCCAGACTACCTGAGAGATCTTAGAGATGGTAAAGTCAAATTGTATGACTCTACTTCAAGTACATCCACTATCTAACTCTATTAAGTTCCTGTTTATAGATTCTTATTACATGATGTGTTAATCACATTTTGATGTTTTGTAGGATCGAAGAAAATAAAGGAAGCTTAAGAGGAAGTAAAGGTTGATTGTGATCTTAAGAAATGGATTTCGATCACATGGTTCAAAAGATCAGAATTTGGAGCTGCTACTTAGGAGTTATGATAGATTGCTTAGGAATATTTAGAAACATAGTTTTCATATGTATTTGTATTGTAATGACAAGTTTTCCGCATTTATCAATAAAATAAATTTTGATTTTCTCTTATTTTACGTTTCCTTGCAATGGCATTGATGAAAATTGGTGTTTGTATTTCTATTGTTAGCAATGTTGAAAATGGATTTGATTCTTAGTTATATCGCTTGTGGTAGAGTCATAGTTTACCAAGTGAGGAAGGATTCTCATCACCCAAGTTTCATTTGGACAGAAACTTGGAATCATACGATTTGAATTGTGTGATGTATGAGAATCTTGATCTTTGGTAAATTGAGACTAATTCCTTGTTCATATGTGTATGTGAGTCAAGTGAAAGAATAAAGGATCTAGTACACATTGATGTGTACTGGTCAGATCCACCACAAATGACGATAAAGTTTGTTTGTCATGATTTACTGTTAGTTCAGTAAATATGGTTATACTTACAAGATTAAATGTAATTCTAATACCTTGAAAACTTTCAAAGTATAGCACAACGAATAAGAAGAATCCATTGGGCAGAAAGATAAAAGTTTCTCCAATCTGAAAGGAAAGGAGAGTACTTTAGTATCATGTTTTATGATCATCCTAATGATTTTGGAACCATGTCGCAATTGATCCTTTTAAGGACACCTTAGTGGATTTGTATGACTACGAAGAAGAACCAGGACTTGTTGAAATGGTTAAATCAAAAGGATGAGTCATACTTCGTTCCAAAATCAAATTTTAGAGTCATACTCTACTTACTCTAAGTTGCACCTTGAGTAACATGTTCTAAGTAGGTTTACAACACCTCAAGAAATGTGGAGTATAAATGTTTTCTTACTCTTGCAAATTTGAAATTGGTAGTTGTGATGTTTTGATTAAAACAAAGACCAACTAAGACCAATTACATGAAGTATTTATTGATAAGAACCAACACTAACTCTTGAATGTTTATTTGTTGAGAAATGTCTTTAACAGAGAATCTTATATGTCAAGAAGTTAGTGGGAGTCTTGTTGATCTTGAAAAGTTTCAGGAGACAATCGAAAATAAACCTTTTAGTAATCACTAGCACACGACCTAAGGTTGATAACCTATCGTGTTGACATATTCTTGTTTTCTATGCCATTCCAGTTAAGTTGACTATGCATATGAGTTCTATGAGTTCTTACTTGACTGCATGGGTGAGTTGTATGGGTGAGCTGCTCAATAACTTGGAAGCACTGGTAGGCCCTTGTTCTACTGGATGGCAACAAATTAAGATTAAGCAAGTTCAATCCATATGAGTTTGAATTTGTCATAAACCTTGTCTTATGATAGTGGTTGGAAATGACAAATTAACATGGATAGGAACACATACACTATAAAATCTAAGTTGCAAGAGGTTTCTCTACTTCATGAAAAATGATTATGAGGTAATGCTTTTCGCTAGTAGATTTTATAGGATTGATTAATATCATTAGAGTTAGCGGTTGTGATAATTGCGTTCTCAAGTTCAAGTACGATTACGGCATCCCTTTCCATAGTTCGAATTGTGGGAAATGGAAAATAGTTTGAACATTCGGGACTTATTTCTATAAGTTCTGAAAGGATTTAGACACACACATAAGTTGTCTAATGAAAGGTGTATGTGCTTGCGAACTCCAGATAAAGAATTATCGAAGCACCACGTATCAGAAATCTGATCTTTTGTAAGAAAGTCAATAGGTATTGATTTCTAGAAGTCCAGTTGATTTATGAGTTACATGTCAAAGCTAGTGGGAGCATAATTGTTATGCTAGTAAGAACATAATTGGTATGCTAGTGGGAGCGTGATTATTATGTTAAGCGTTGCAAGTTAGCAATGGCATTTATAGGAAACAAAGTTCTAATTTTGCAAAGTTGCAAAATTTGGAAATTATTTCGCTATAGTATGGCTCAAGGGAGAGGGAATTTATACTTCATCTCGAATCTAAAAGCTTAGATTGAAGTTTTGATGGAACTTAGTCATGAAGGTATATGAATATCATGTGAAAGTAATTCAACATAGGAAATTCTATATATGGAAATATTCTATATATGAATATCATGTAAGACATTATGAATCGTATCCCATATGCTTCGGGTATAAGATCGATTGCATATGCTATAATATTCGACTGTTCTGATTTTTCCAAATGCCTAGAGCATTATGTGACAACCCGAAAATTTTATTCTTGTAAAAGTCAAACATATCGTGTAAAGGTCAAACTCAGTTCTTTTATTATCTTATATGGCTAGATTAAGGGGTTTTAAGTGTATAAACCTTGTACCAAAGGTGTTGTTTGTTTAAGAAGTGAAACACTAGGGACCGAGAACACCTCACATCATTCTTCGTCCGAGCCGTGAACTAGCCTTCGGGCCATGAAAGAGCCTTCGGACCGTGAACGGACTTCGGACCGTAAACGTCTGCATGCGAGGTTCACGACCGCAAATGAGGGTTCACAGACGTGAAATCTTCGGACCGGACACTCTCCCTATATATAAGTGTTTGGCTGATTTATTCTTCACTTCTTCACTTTTGGTCGTGAACTCAAGCATTCTCTCTCAAGTATCATCAGCCAAAAACCCTCCTCTCTCCACAAGATCATAAGAAGCATCTTCCTTCTTGTAGTTCATATGGAGCTCTCTTGATTTCAACCTTGATTCATCATCATTCGTCAAGAACATTGGGCCGTGAACACCCAGATTGGGCCGTGAACTCAAGAACACCAAGTGTTCTTGGGCAGTGAACAGACAGTCTGGCCGTGAACAGCAGGCAGCCCTCAATCTTTGCTTCTAACACCCTTATTTGTAAGTTAAACTTGCAAATTAGTTCGTTTTCCTAGCATCCTTGTGAGTATATTCATTAATAGTATACCTATATATTATATGAATCGTGTTTAGGACTCATTTTGTTAGCGAGACTTCACTTGTGGAGCTAACGTCCTATACCAAATCTTCAATCGAATCCCCTACATAAGGTGAGTTCATACCCCTATAATCTACCTTTTTAATGGTTTTAAATGCTTTTGGGGGGGGGGGGAATACAAGTTGAACACAATTAAATTGTGTTAATATTTTCATGTGATAACAATCACACAAAAGGTTTTCTTATGCGTTTAAATATTGTATTAACAATAAAAGATTACCAAATACTTCCAAAATGACTTTAAGTCATGTAAACTCATATTAAACACTGTTAAACTCTTTTAAAATGTTTTATAATCTCTTTAAGGTTATATTTTTCAAAATCATGTTTATATATGTATAGGTATACAATTAAGACTTAAAAGGCTTAGGACTAATGAATTGTCTTATTTCCTTTTCCTTGTTTGGATGTGGGCTTAAGGTGGGGTTATTTGTCCGAAGGTCGTTTCCTTCTTAATTCTACATATTATACATGTAGGAATATAAAAGGTTATTTCCATCAATAGTGTCACCTTTGTGTCACGCTGAGCAAAGGGGTACATTCATGAGAGATCATGCTAATCAGATAGAACATATAAATTATAATAGGTATGATTTATGAAACAAACGAGAAATCTATTTTTACTAGAAATATTTTACATTGTTGTATATTATCAAAATCATATTCATTTATATATTTATGTATAAGTATGCTTTACCGGAATTAGGACTAATGCTAGATACCTTTACTCTTGTTCCTTGTTTGGTTGTGGGCTTACGGTAGGATCACTAGTCCGACAGTCGGCTAAATCATAGTTATACTTGCTAAATATATACATGAATATTAAACCCCATTTTTAAAGTACATGCTTAACTCAGTTGCCAACATTGAGCACTAGAGTCTTTTGCACAAATCAGTTACAGCTCAAACAAACATTCTAGTAAACTATAATAGGTATAGTTTAGGGGATCAATGCACATTATATTCTAGAACAGAGGATCAATACATGATTCACGCACATATACTTTAAACTCCAAGTAAACTAGGAAAGGAACGTTCCATCAATTCATTTATTTACAACAAAATATAATAATACTTTTAGTATATGATTATATGTTTATATTGGGTACATCTACAAAGTACCGGGTTATATATGGGGTACATCTACAAAGTATCGGGTTTTATATGGGGTACATCTACAAAGTACCGGGTTTTATATGGATTACATCTATAAAGTACCAGGTTTTATATGGGGTACATCTACAAAGTATCAGGTTTTAAAACGGTACATCTACAAATTACCGAGTTTTAAAAGGGTACATCTACAAAGTACCGGTTTGTAACAAATAAAACATAACAATATATAAAACATTCTTCTTATAATTTTATGGTAAGTTAAAGTAATGTTATCATAGGTTATAAGTACAATAACACTTAAACGGAACGGTTTTTATGGTATTAAAACTACTTTTCAGTTGTAATAGAAAATAAGGAGATTTTCTGGAACTCATTCTCAAAACTAAGGCAACCATAAATGAAACTAATACTTATGAACTCACCAACTTAAATGTTGATACTTTATTTCAAAATAACTTGTATTCTCAGGGAATCCAGTAGACAGGTACACTCCTAGAGCTTTTGAGAAGACAGCTTAGTGACGAGCTGCGTCTTTTGTCCTTTACTTTATCTACTTTTGATGTCAAATGTTCAATGTTTGAACACCTATGTAAAAACTTATACATTATTAATGCAATGGTTGTTGTACTTTGATTACTATAATGCATGTGTTGTGATACTTGACATGAAGTCACCTACCCCCGGACGATTCCGCCGTTCTGGTTTGCGGGTGTGACAGATTGGTATCAGAGCATTGTTCATAGTGAACTCAGTATAACAATTCATAAAAGAAATACAACTATAAACGCAAAGGGATAAAAACACTCTGACCAAGAGTTATACTTTAAAATATAACAACATTTTATAAAAGTATAAGTACATGCAGAATATATATATATATATATATATATATATATATATATATATATATATATATATATATATATATATATATATATACTAGAACGAGTATCGCAAGAAGAACAAAACAAAAGTATTTGGAGGTTGGACATTACAGTCAAACCTGGACAGTTATGTAGTCATATCTGTGATAAATATAGCTTGATCAACTATATTTATTTGAGATACGACCAACATGTGTTTGGGAGTGATAGTGGTGTTGCAACGAGTCTAAAACTTACCAACCCTATACGCAAAGGAATACTAGAACCAAACATAAAGTTTAAAATACTATAGAAGTATTTTATGATACTTTATAATAGCAAAAAAACTAAAAACTTATCAACTTCATATATCAAGAAGTTATAGAATCAAACATATAAATTAAAATACTATAGGAGTATTTTAGATACCATAAATAACTTATGTGAAAATTAAAAGACCCTATCTGATAGGTCTATAATTACTAAGTGTATACGTTACAGTTATATATAGTTGAGATTTTATAGACTTAGAATAGGTGATTTTCACTCTACTTCCTGTTCCTTGTTTGGTTGTGGTTTTAAATTTGGATCACATATTTGAGGGTCTATTTGATTTGGATTATATATAATTTGTACACACTATGTGATTATAGAAAGACCAGAATGGATTATCCTCGTAAAAATGTATTTGTAACGAAAATGTTTTATTAATCTCATAGATTCTTTAGACATTCCCATTCTCGTATAAACCACTTAGATAGATGTAACCACTCCAACAATCAATAGAAGAGTCAACGAGGATCCAACAGAGTTTCATTAGGAGAATTTCGAGAAAGAAACAGATGAGGAGTAAAAGAAACTATAGAAACCACCAAGTGCCTTTACCTTATTAAGGGCACCAATGAGAAATTCGCATGAACTTCTGGGATTCAAACTCTCCATTATGAAGTAATGAGGGATTAATGCCAAAACCTGAAGTATGACGGCACGGGAATTCAATATACCTACGAAGGAAAAGGACATCATATAGATACCAGGAGAGAACAAAACTTTACCACCAGGAGTAGAATAGAGAACAGAGGGAAGCCATGCATGAAGGATGCGAAGTGTTTGAGTACATTTTACGTCACAACTAATAATAGTAAATTGGATCACGAAATCTCAATTGAGAGTGATTATTTATAAAAATTCATGAGTCTGTTTTATGTAGACTCTGTTATAAATTGTTTTCAAATCTTTTCGAAAGTTGGAACATAATATCCACCAATCAAAGATAACTTACTTCGGACGACACTCGGTTTATAACCAATCCAAAAACTTACTTCTGCCCTTTACCAGGACTGCATCATAGGGATGTAGGTCGAAACTTTGAGAACCATATAACAAAATGAAAAACTTATATGTATATATAAATAATTAGAATGAAACTAGAAACAACCATCGTTGCTCACGAGCTCGTTTTCTCATCGTGTAGCAGAATCATGCCTCCAAAGAAACGTAACCAACCCACCGGCAAAACACCAATCCTACATATAGATTCGGCTACCTTTCAAGCTGCGGACACAGCCGCCGTAGCAGCCGTCATGGCACACCTTAATGCTAACAACGCAAATGTAGGAGGAAATGTTATCAAAAATCCCGATCGCAGTGATAACCAAGTACAGCAACGAGTGCCTGTTTGTAAAGACACTCCAAACCTCAAACCTAATATCCTGAAACGAAAGTTCAAGAATGAGAAAGGAAGTAGTTCAACTCAAGGACCTACCGAAGGGCAACAAACTGGGGCAGTCAATATCCCCATCAACCCTACTATCCCAACACCGACAACACTGTACTTACGAAACCTCCCACACTACAGCAAGTGCAGCTACCATCATTATGGAGCCTAGCGAGTGCCGCATTGCAATAGATGCAACATGAAGGGGCACACCGCCCGCTTCTATAGGATTCCAGTTGAGTACATTACTTCAACCACCAATGTCAGAATCAGTCCAATATGCCATCTATGTGGTGAAATAGGACATTTCAAGAGGGACTGTCCAACAGAGAAGAATGACAGGGGAGTAGGAGGAGTTTAACCACGGAACATGAGGAAGCATTAAAGAACCCTACTAGAATTTTAGGTACCCTTCCAAACCTCAATAATTAATCACAATTATAATTACTCTCTAGTTCGAACAAAATCACAACAATCATATAAAGCTAAGAACCCTAGCAGGTAAGCTATGATGTCTTAGTGTATAGATTAGGGTCATATATAATTAAGATTTGTAGACTTAGAGTGAGTGATTTCGCCTCATTTCATGTTCCTTGTTTGGTTGTGGATTTAGGGCAAGGTCACTAAGTCAACTGTCTTACCAATCTTAAAATATACATGACTTGTGTACACCAAGCAGTTATAGAGAGACCTAGTAGGGATCATTTCATGAAAGGTCATTATTTCAATTTATCAGGACCCTCGTTTAGTTAGTACTTGTTAATTTCGGTACAAAAAGGGTTCGCAGTAGTAATAACAAGAATAAAACTGAAGGCACTGAAAACACATGTACGTAGGATAGTTGATCGTCCTAGTAAGCACTTCTTCCAAATCAACTTAGTATCTATTATGTCGAGGAGTTTCGACATCGTCAGTCGACATGGTTTGGTTTGGTCCTCACCATACCAATTTCCTATGTTGTGTAAAGAACTTTTCCCTTAATCAACAGTCCAATGAAATTCATTCAAACCATAACGCAAACCCTTATATCGTCTCTTACTTCAAAACTTCAGAAGTACCCATGCGAGGCATACCACGCCCTTCTAGCCTACGCAGTAGATAGGAAACTTGAAGCGAAAAGCACCAAAGACGTCTCAGAAGTCAGTAACCACCCAAAGTATCCCCAATAGATCTCATAGGAGGATCACTTGTGCCGCAAGTCAAGTTCGAGAATAAAGACTAAGAAATCATTAGGTTAACCTATCACTACTAAGTATATACACGAGGGTGGTATATAATTTAGACTCGATAAGATTTAGGATGTGTAATTCCGTCCTATCTCCTGTCCTTGTCTGGTTGTGGACTTGGGGCAGAGCCACCCATCCGAACGTCTTGTCAATCTTAATTATATATGACTTATATACACGAGGTGATGATGGATGAGCCAAGTATGAGTCTTACCATGAACTTAAAAGCAAAAGCCTTCATCATATATTCGACCAAAAGGAGCTCAACATGAGACAACGACAGAGGGTCGAGCTACTAAATGACAACGAATGTGAAATTCGTTAGTATCCTGGTAAAACCAATGTAGTAGCTGACGCCCTTAGTCAGAAAGAGTACTCAGGTTGTAGGGTCAAATCATTGACTATGCCAATCCATTCACATCTGTCTACACAAATTAAGGTGGCTCAGCAGGAAGCCTTGAAACCTGAAAATGTGACAGGTGAAACCCAAAGAGGGATGGACAGGAACTTAGAAGTCAAGGGTGACGGAGTCTTATACCTCATGGATCGGATCTGGACACCGAAGTTCAGTGACTTCGGAGACATTGTCGTGAACGAAGCACACAATACTCGATACTCCGTTCATCCAAGTTCAGACAAGATAAAGAATCTAACTAGAACGTGTGTCTGAGAGTTAGTTAGACTTCACGGTGTCCCAATGTCTGTTGTCTCTGTTCGAGATAGTAGAGTCACCTCACGATTCAGGCAGTCACTTCAAAAATCTCTAAGGACTAGGCTAGACAAGGAATATCCTACCGTCCACAAACCGACAGACAGAGTGAGAGAACGATTCAAACATTAGAAGTCATGCTGAGAGCATATATGATCGACTTTGGTAAAGCATGGGATACCCATTTGCCAATTAGTCAAGTTCCTTACCATAGTAGCATTAAAGTTGCTCTATTTGAAGCCCTCTATGGTCACAAGTGCAGATCCCCTCTGCGCTGAACTAAAGTAGGTGACACGCAACTAGCTAGAGGTCAAATTCCATACAGCACCTTCGCTGGTCCGGAAATCATCCAAGAAACTACCGAGAAGAGAGTACGAATCCGGGAGAGATATAAAGCTTCGAGAGTCAGACTGAAAAGCTACGACTTCAATAGGATAAATGATGGATTTTAAGCATAAGAACAATCATATGTGCTCATACAAACCCTAATGCTTGGATCTAGGTTTCTCTATTGTACATGCAATGAATCCAAGACTTACAAACCCTAGATCTATCAAATAAGAACTGAAATAAGGGTTTAGTAATTACCTTTGATTGTTATATAGCAATAACAATCAATTCTTGCTTTGATTGGCTTCAGAAAGCTTAGTGCCTCAAGTGTTGCACCTCTAATGGAGTCACAAACACCACTAAGCAACTTGGATGAAGAGGGAGGAGAGAGGAGGCACCAAAAATGGCTGGAAACCCTAGAGGGACTCTTAGCCACGTTTTTGGGGCATAGGGGTCCTATATATACATGTAGGCTATTAGGGTTTGCAACTAGGAAACCCTAATCTGACTGCTTAAGCCCTAAGCAGTCCAATGGACCATTCCAGAAGGCCCTTGGATGATTTCTTTATGGTCCTCCATATAGAATTCGTCCATTGCCATCTAATGGATCCTAAGCCCAACTTTGTAACTATCTTATAATTACAATATCAGTCCCCTTAATTTAATTAATCTCTTTTAGTCACAAAATTAATTCTTAATTAATTCTTGACTAATATTAATTAAACATTATGATTTCTCCTTTAATATATTATTCTTCTAATATATTAATAAATCATAATTAAACCTTTCTCTCCTTAATTCATCCTACATATTGCTATGGTGAAGGCAACCCAAAAGGACCATGCTCATAATCGGGTCAAGTACATACCAAAATAGTTATGGACTTAGACACTAATCCAACAGTCTCCCACTTGGATAAGTCTAATAACTATTTGCATAACTTCAGAACCTGATCAGCAATCGTAGCTTTCAAAAGCCGTTTTCAACTCTGATCTTATCTGATACGCGTGTCCTTTAGATAATGGATCATATATTCCTCCATTCTACAAGATATTGTATATACATGAGACATGGATTGAAATCATTGTCTCAGTCTATGTGTCGTTTCCCGATTTCCGATATATGATGACTGACTAATTGAACAAATCAAATCAGTCCTGGCCCGGCCGAGCACTTTCCTTTGTCATCACTAAATCATCGAGGGGCCCACAAATATCGCTTTTATCCCACCTTGGGTAAAAGGAATGGATAAACATTGACTCAAATGCTTGCTTGCACCTACTAATCGAATCACACACAACAATAAGTTTTATAACACCAAGTTACTGGTGTGTTTACTTATCATCAATGTGCAACTGACCAGTAAATAACAACTCACACGTCTCGGTTTCAAGAATATACAATGTTATCGTCTCACCAATCACTCGTGATAAAACCATGAAGTGATTCAAGTGAGCGTGGGTTTAATCCAATATTTTAATCTTATCAAAGCACTCATGAACTCTGCAGCAAACTTGTGCTATGTCTAAACACTTTAGACAATCTACAGACAGATTCATGACAGTCTTCCTTCATACCTACTTCCAACGTATGACCGACTGTGGAGGTTCGAATAACCTAGTTATTCTGGAAGTCAAAACATGCAAAATGAAACGCAATAATAATATTAATCCTATATGGTCCCAAAACTTTTGAGCGTAAATAAAAACACTTTTATTTAAACACCATATTGATTACTCATTATTCATTGCTTATTGTTTCAGAAAATCAACTTATTACTCGAATTATAACCACAATTGTCCCATGCTCCAAGCATACACACTTTGGTTTCCTATGGTCCATACTTTGTGAAATAGATCAATTGAAAACTTTTCCA
This sequence comes from Lactuca virosa, assembly GCF_052849685.1. Taxonomy (NCBI): domain Eukaryota; kingdom Viridiplantae; phylum Streptophyta; class Magnoliopsida; order Asterales; family Asteraceae; genus Lactuca; species Lactuca virosa. The sequence goes on from NC_136432.1 coordinate 210,150,408, forward strand.
ATGAAACTCATTTCACAATCCCCAATCCTTATTATTAGTATAAGAATACCAAATTCTTGCCACTTTTAGAATATGTCAGATTCTAACATTTTATGCAATGATTCTTTCGTAATGTCATAGCACAAAAGTCACCAAGACCCGGCTAATGAAATTACAAGGTATTCTATCGGAAATTGTTACAAGACAATTCCATATACGTGAAGTCTCACATTCAAAGTACATTCCTTTGAACATCCTTCTCGCATAAAAGTTTCTAATCTAGACATATTTCTTAATATCCAACTCCCATTAATGGAAACATTTCCATATTTGCCATATGACAACTCATTCTTAATAGAATCTTATCTATTCATAATAATGTAAATATAGTCCATCCAGTACTATACTTCCAACTACTCACAAGTGACAAATCCTCAGTGAACCTCAAATCGTCCTTTGATAGTTGTTTAATTATTTTAGTCAAAACCAGTTCTAGTCCCTTTTCCCTCTTAATTCCCTAGGCATTTGGAAAATTTTAGAATGGTCAAATATTATAGCATATGCAATCGATCCTATACCTGAAGCGTATTGGACACGATGCATAATGTCTCACATAAAGACATGATACTTTATCATCCTTCTACCATAATATTTTATGTGCCCTGTTCCCACAATTCGAATTATGAAGAGGGATGCCGTAATCATAATCGAATTTTGAGAATGCACTATGTATCCTTGACTAAATTTATTAACATTTCTCGATCTAAGCTTTAGAATTTTGAAACAAAGTATAATATTCTCTCCCTTAGTTATAGCAAAACAACTTTTCAACCCTTGCAACTTTGCAAAATGAATCTTTGTTTTCTATAATTAATATTGCTAACTTGCAATATTTACCATAATAATCATGCTCCCACTAACATGATGATTATTTTCTTACCAGCATAACACTTATTCTCCCACTAGCTTTGACATGTATTCAGAAAACAATTGAACTTCTAGAAAACAATGCTTATTGAATTCCTTAAGTTCATATTTATAAAACCTAATGCTTTGATAAGCCTTTATCTAAGTTTTTTAAGCTCATACACCTTTTCCTTAGATAGCTCACATGTGTGTCTAAACAATTCAGAATTTATGTTACTAAGTCCCAAATGTTCAGATCAATTGCCAAATCTCACAATTCGAACTATGAAAAGGGATGCCGTAATCATAATCGAATTTGAGAAAACAATTTTTCACAATTGCTATCTTCTTAAAATCTCTCTTAGTGAAATCATTTCCTCACAATCATTTTCATGAAGGAGGAAAACCTTATAACACTTAGATTTTATGATGTATGTGTTCCTATCCATGTGAATTTGTCAAAACGAAAGTTTGCGACAAATCCAAAACCATATGGAATGAACTTGTTCAATCTTGACTTCTTGCCTCATGGTAACATGAATGCCCACCATGTCTTCCAAGAAACTCACCCTTTCATATCAATGTACTTTCCATTGATCAAGGTGCTTTGTCTTTATGCATTCAAATGAGAACTCATAGAACACACACGGATAATTAACTCAATTGGAATGGCACAGAAAAAGAGTATGTCATCTACGATAGGCTTTAAACCTCAAGTCGTGTGCTAGTGATGATCAACTAGGTTTACTCTTGATTTGTTCTTGAAACTTTTCAAGACCATTAAGACTCCCACTAACTCCTTGACATATAAGATTCTCTTGTCAATAACATTTCTTGACAAACAAATATTCAAGAGTTAGTGTAGCCTTTTGTCAAGTTTAACACTTCACACAATTGGTCCTGGTTGGTCTTTCTCTTATCCAAGACATCACAACTTACCAATTTCAAATGTGCAAGAATAAGAAAACTTTTCCAAATTCCACATTTGTCGAGTGTTATAAACCTACTTAAGACTTGTCACTCATGTCAGAATCTTGACTCTAATACTTGATATTGGAACGAAGTATGATTGACTTCTTGATTTAACCATTTCTACAATTCTCGATTCCTCTTCTTAGACATGCAATTGCACTAAGACTCACTTAGAGGATCAATTGAGATATGGTTCTTAATCATTAAGACTTATCATAAAACACAATAAAAGGTACTCTCCCTTCTTCTTGGAATGGAGAAACTTTTATCTTTCTGCCTACTTGATTCTTCTTATTCGTTCTGCTATTGATTGATACTTTTTCGATCAACTCAGAATTATACTTAATCTTATAAGTATAACCATATTTACTAAAATTTAGTAAATCATGACGAATATATTTATCACTCTTGTGGTGGACTTGATCAACGCACAACCTAGTATACTCGATCTCCTAGTCCTTCTCTTGATACTTTGTCAAAGAATTAGTCTAATTTTCCAAATATGAAGTTTCTCATTCATCACGCAACCCACTTCCATGACTCCAAGTTTCTGTCCAACTGAAACTTAGGCCATGAGAATCTTCCCATATTTGGCAAATTCTCGACATTTCCACAAATAACATAATTAAGAATCAAATCCATTATAGAAACAATTAGACATCAATTTTTCATACATACCATTGCAAGGATAAATAAATAAGACAAAATCAATATTTATTTTATTGCGGAAAAACTTGTCCTTACAATGTAATTCAACTGAAAAACTATGCTATTACATATTTCTTATCAATCTATCCTAACTCTAGAGTAGCAGCTCAAAAATCTGATCCTCGAGTCCATGCGATCGAAATCCATTTCTTCATGATGAGATTCAGCACGCTTCTACCTTAAGCTTCCTCTCTTTTCTTCGATCCTGCAAAAACATCAAAATGTAATCTTATCACATCATGTATTAAGAATCAAAGATTAGGAACTTATAGAGTTAGTTAATAGATTTTACCTGAAGTAGAGCCATACATCTTGACTCTCCCATCTCTTAGATTTCTCAGGTAAACAGGGCAGCTTCGTCTCCAATGCCTCTTCTCTTGGCAGTAGAAACAGATGGACTCTTTTGGAATGGCACAAGGAACTATCTCAAAATTTACCTTTTCTGGATTTCCAAAGTCGCCATTTTCAATGTCCATTGAAGTTTGGGAGTTTGATTTGCCAGACAAATTTGCTTGATCAGCACGCCAAATCATTTCTGATTCAGCAGCTATAGGTCAAATCAATGAGGGTCACGTGATGGTCCATCATATATTACTCTCTAACGAACTCACTATATGATTCAGTAAGTGACTGAAGAACCCAGTCAACACCCAACATTTCTGAGATATCGACACCCATCATCCTTAACCTATCAATGTGTGACTTCATCTCTAAGACGTGTTCACACACATGTTTCCCATCTTCGTGTTTACTTGCCAAAAGGGCTTGAGTGAGCTTGAACTTTTCAAGCCTTTGAACTTGTGAGTTTGGGAGAATAATTGGAGGAGGTGGAGGAAGTGAAGCATGACTCTCTTTTCCTTGATCGTATCATGGAACGTCATCTTCATTTGGAAAGCTTGTTCCAAGGGACTTGGGAAGACCATTGTAAGATTTAGACATCTACAAAACGGGAGAAAATTCAAGTTAGTTGATAAGAATCCTTGATGTAACACCCAAATGAAACATCAAGTCTAGGATCCAACACAACATTCTACAACCTAAAAGAGGGATGCCGTAATCTAGTTGCAGAATATTTGAAGGTAGGTAAATGACGATTTACCAATTCCCACCATGAAAAACGAAAAAGAAATTTAAGTTTTAAATGAATTGAAACTCCTAGATCTTTTGAGATTTATTGAACCTTTCAATGGCATGTTTAATCTCGATTATGCCCTTCAAGTTTGCAACTGGGATGCCGAGGATCACAAACAAGGTGTGAATAACCATACGAATCACGTGGTGCACCCAATTGCTACTATCACCTAATCAATGTGCCGGTTAACCACACACGCTCCATTGATCTATGATAAACTTCGAGCCACCCTTCACAACCAATGTCAACCCCAAATTAGTGTGCCGGTTAACCACGCACGCTCCACTAACGTTTGGCAAGGGTGTAAAGTGTAATTCCATGGATTAGCATACAAATTCACATTTTGCCCTAAAGTAACTAAGATTGGGAATTTGTAAAAGCATTTAGTTACTTTGTACTTCTTTATACTTATAATGGAAGGTTTCGTCCTATCCTACCCATTCGGCTAACGACCCTCCACTAGTCAAGAGTGCGGTGGGTAAGAGTGGATACCCATTCAATCGCCATTTTATAGGCAATTTCCGTAAACACCCCTTATAGACCAGCTTCGTGAATGAGGCCTACTAACGGTAAGACTGACTCTTTACTCATATATATAATATTAGACTTTTAATGTTACATATATATAGTATAGGGTGTATTTTACACTTTTAAAATACTAGGTGGTTTATTAACTTTCTCTTTTAATTAAACTTTTAATTAACTTAACAAAACCATGAGGGTGTTATTTGGACTTTTCAAAATACTAGAGTTTTAGAATTTAAATATTACATAATTAAACTATTAATCAAAATTTTAAGTTCCAAAACTTGAGGGCAAGTTTTGAAACATTTCAAAACATTAGGTTTTAGAATTTAAATATTTCAACATTAAACTTTTAATCAAAATTTTAAATTCCAAAACTTGAGGGCAAGTTTTGAAACTTTTTAAAACATTAGGGTTTAACTATTTAAATTTCAAAAACAAAACTTTTAAGTTCAAATTTAAACTATAAAACCTAAATGGAGTAATTTGAAACTATTCAAACTTACTAGGGATCAAATAACAAATATTATAAATCAAATAATTAATTTAGTGATTATCTATATTTGACCTAATTCAATTTCTTGCAAGATAAGTTACCCAATTAATACAAATAATCAATTTTAATCATATAAGGAATCTATTATCTAATCAATTGGTAAGTATCTTTTGTTTTTGGCAAGGATAGTCTCACAAAATCATTAAAATTCGAATTTTATCAGAAAAAACAGATTAGGCAACTATTCCATAGCAAAAACAGCAAGAAATCCCGATATTGCCTCTGTCAGACGATCCGACTCGCCGAGTCACTCATGGACTCGCCGAGTAGGGCCGACTAGCCGAGTCCAGTCGAACAGAAGGCAGAAAAACAATTTTTAGCATGTAAAACGACAATTGCATCACATACAACAGAAACCAATCAAGTCTCTGATACCACTGATGGTTTTTAGGCATAAGAACAATCCTATGTGCTCATACAAACCCTAATGCTTGGATCTAGGTTTCTCTATTGTACATGCAATGAATCCAAGACTTACAAACCCTAGATCTATCAAATAAGAACTGAAATAAGGGTTTAGTAATTACCTTTGATTGTTATATAGCAATAACAATCAATCCTTGCTTTGATTGGCTTCAGAAAGCTTAGTGCCTCAAGTGTTGCACCTCTAATGAAGTCACAAACACCACTAAGCAACTTGGATGAAGAGGGAGGAGAGAGGAGGCACCAAAAACGGTTGGAAACCCTAGAGGGACTCTTAGCCACGTTTTTGGGGCATAGGGGTCCTATATATACATGTAGGCTATTAGGGTTTGCAACTAGGAAACCCTAATCTGACTGCTTAAGCCCTAAGCAGTCCAATGGACCATTCCAGAAGTCCCTTGGACGATTTCTTTATGGTCCTCCATATAGAATTCGTCCATTGCCATCTAATGGATCCTAAGCCCAACTTTGTAACTATCTTATAATTACAATATCAGTCCCCTTAATTTAATTAATCTCTTTTAGTCACAAAATTAATTCTTAATTAATTCTTGACTAATATTAATTAAACATTATGATTTCTCCTTTAATATATTATTCTTATAATATATTAATAAATCGTAATTAAACCTTTCTCTCCTTAATTCATCCTACATATTGCTATGGTGAAGGCAACCCAAAAGGACCATGCTCATAATCGGGTCAAGTACATACCAAAATAGTTATGGACTTAGACACTAATCCAACAAGAAAACCCTTGGAATTCCAGGTTGGTGACCACGTCAGGTGAAGGTCTCACCCTGGAAGGGCATGATACGCTTCGCAAAGCATGGAATATTAAATCCAAGGTACATAGGACCATTCGAGATTCTTACTAGATTTGATTCAGTAGCTTATAGACCCCGACTACCTCGAGAATTCAATAAAATACACCCTACCTTCCACGTCTTTAACTTGAAAAGTTTTTGTCCGACGAGACTTTTCTTATCCCACTCGATTAGATCGAGGTAAATGAGAGCCTCAACTTTGTGGAAGAATCCGTAGAAATCCTAGACAGTGAAGTCGATAGGACTAATCAAATCCATATCCCGATAGTGAGGGTCCACTTAAGTGCATAGCGAGGACCCAAATTCACTTGGGAGCGTGAGGATCATCAGAAACATAAGTGTCCACCTATTTTCATTTAGTCCATGTGTATACCTTAGACTTAATTTCTGGACGAAATTTCCTTTAACGGGGGGACGATGTGACAACCCGAAAATTTTATTCTTGTAAAAGTGAAACATATCGTGTAAAGGTCAAACTCAATTCTTTTGTTATCTTATACGGCTAGATTAATGGGTTTTAAGTGTATAAACCTTGTACCAATGGTGTTGTTTGTTTAAGAAGTGAAACACTAGGGACCGAGAACACCTCACATCATTCTTCATCCGAGTCGTGAACTAGCCTTCGAGCCGTGAACGAGCCTTCGGGCCGTGAACGGACTTCGGACTGTAAACATCTTCATGTGGGGTTCACGACGGCAAACGAGGGTTCACGGCCGTAAACTCTTGGGACCGTACACTCTCCCTATATATAAGTGTTTGGTTGATTTATTCTTCACTTCTTCACTTCTAGCCATGAACTCAAGCATTCTCTCTGAAGTATCATCAACCAAAAACCCTCCTCTCTCCTCAAGATCATAAGAAGCACCTTCCTTCTTGTATTTCATATGGAGCTATCCTGATTTCAACCATGACTCATCATCATTCGTCAAGAACTTTGGGCCGTGAACACCCAGATTGGGTCGTGAACTCAAGAACACCAAGTGTTCTTGGGCCGTGAGAACACATCCAGGCCGTGAACTGCATGCGGCCCTCCATCTTTGCCTCTATCACCCTTATGAGTAAGTTAAACTTGCAAATTAGTTCGTTTTCCTAGCATCCTAATTAGTATATTCATTAATAGTGTACCTATATATTATATGAATCGTGTTTAGGACTCATTTTGTTAGCGAGACTTCACTTGTAGAGCTAATGTCTTCTACCAAATCTCCAATCGAATCCCCAACATAAGGTGAGTTCATACCCCTATAATCTACCTTTTTAATGGTATTAAATGCTTTTAGGGGGGGATACAAGTTGAACACAATTAAATTGTGTTAATATTTACCTGTGATAATAATCACACAAAAGGTTTTCTTATGCTTTTAAATATTGTGTTAACAATAAAAGATTACCAAAGACTTCCAAAATGACTTAAAGTCATGTAAACTCGTATTAAAAACTGTTAAACTCTTTTAAAATTTTTTATAAGCTCTTTAAGCTTATTGTCAAAATCATGTTTATATATGTATAGGTATATAATTAAGACTTAAAAGGCTTAGGACTAATGAATTGCCTTATTTCCTTCTCCTGGTTTGGATGTGGGCTTAAGGTGGGGTTATTTGTCCGAAGGTTGTTTCCTTCTTAATTATATATATTATACATGTAGGAATATAAAAGGTTATTTCCATCAATAATGTTACCTTTGTATCACGCTGAGCAACGGGGTACATTCATGAGAGATCATGCTAATCAGATAGAACATATAAATTATAATAGATATGATTTATGAAACAAACGAGAAATCTATTTTTACTAGAAATATTTTAGATTGTTGTATATTATCAAAATCATATTCATTTATATACTTATGTATAAGTATGCTTTAACGGAATTAGGACTAATGCTCAATACCTTGACTCATGTTCCTTGTTTGGTTGTGGGCTTAGGCTAGGATCACTAGTCCGACGGTCGGCTAAATCATAGTTATACTTGATAAATATATACATGAATATTAAACCCCATTTTTAAATTACATGATTAACTCAGTTGGCAACATTGAGCAATAGAGTCTTTTCCACAAATCGGTTACAGTTCAAACAAACATTCTAGTAAACTATAATAGGTACAGTTTAGGGGATCAATGCACATTATATTCTAGAACAGAGCATCAATACATGATTCACATACATATACTTTACACTTCTAGTAAACTAGGAAAGGAACGTTCCATCAATTCATTTATTTAGAACAAAATATAATAATACTTTTAGTATATGATTATATGTTTATATGGGGTAGATCTACAAAGTAGCGGGTTTTATATGGGGTACATCTACAAAGTGTTAGGTTTTATATGGGGTACATCTACAAAGTACCGGGTTTTAAAACGGTACATCTACAAAGTACCGGGTTTTAAAAGGGTACATCTACAAAGTACCGGTTTGTAACAAATAAATCTTAACAATATATAAAACATTCTTCTTATAATTTTATGGAAAGTTAAAGTTATGTTATAATAGGTTATAAGTACAATAACACTTAAACGGAACGATTTTTATGGTATTAAAACTACTTTTCAGTTGTAATAGAATATAAGGAGATTTTCTGGAACTCATTCTTAAAACTAAGGCAACCATAAATGAAACTAATACTTATGAACTCACCAACTTAAATCTTGATACTCTTTTTCAAAATAACTTGTATTCTCAGGGAATCCAGTAGACAGGTACACTTCCAGAGCTTTTGAGAAGACAGCTTAGTGCCGAGCTGCGTCTTTTGTCTTTTACTTTATCTACTTTTGATGTCAAATGTTCAATGTTTGAACACCTATGTAACAAATTATATGTTATTAATGCAATGGTTGTTGTACTTTGATTACTATAATGCATGTGTTGTGATACTTGACATGAAGTCACCCACCCCCGGACGTTTCCGCCGTTCTAGTTTGGGGATGTGACACATTAAAAAGGAAAAAGGACTAGAACTGACTAGAGTTATTAAACAACTATCGAGGACATTCCGAGGTTCGCTAAATATTGGTTGCTTATGGACATTTGGAAGTATGGTAATCGATGGACCATATTGACATGTTCTGAATAGAGGTAATTCTTGTTCAGAATTGAAAGTCATATGGAAATATGGAAATGTTTCCATTATGGGAGGTGGATATTAAGATCTATGTGTGAGTTAGTAACTTTAATGAAAGAAGGATTTTCAAGGAATGCTCTTTGAATGTGAGACTTCATTTCCATGGAATTGTTTTGTAACTAATCTCCAATGGAATGTTTTGTAATATCATTGGTCAAGTCTCTGTGATTTTGGTGCCTAGACATTACAAAAAGGATCATTGCATGTAAGTTTAGACTATAACATATTCTAGTAGTCACAAGAATTTGGTATTCTTATACTTGCGATAAGGATTTAAATTGTGAAATGAGCATCATTGGAAATGTGTTCAATTGATCTATTTCACAAAGAAAGGACCATAGATAAACATAGTGTGCATGCTTGGAGCATGGGATGACTATTGTTTTAATTCAAGTATTAAGTTGATTGTTCGAAATATTATACAATGAATAAGGTCTAATCAATATGGAGATTAAATAGTAAGTGTTTTATTTATATTCAAAAGTTTTGAGACCATATTGGATTAGGTTATTCTTGTGTTTCACTTTGCATGTTTCACTTCTCGGATAATTGGATTATTCAACCATCCACAGTCATTCATACTTTGGAAGTAAGTAGTGAATTAAGACTATCATGAATCTGACTGTAGATTATCTAAGTGCATAGACATAGCAAATGTTTGTTGCAGTGTTCATGAGTACTCTTGAAATAGCAGTTTGAGTATTGGATTAACCCACGCTCAAGTATTACTTCATGGATTTTGTCACGAGTAATTTTGAGACGATAATATCGTATATTCTTGAAATGGAGACATATGAGTTGTTGTTTACTAGTCGGTTGTGCATTGATAAGATGTAAACGCATCAGTAACTTGATGTTATAAAACGTATTGTTGTGTGTGATTTGATGAGTAAATTGTGCAAGCATATGAGTCGAAGTTTATCCGTTCCTTTTACCCTAAATAAAATAAAATAGATATATGTGGGCCCCTCGATGATTTAGTGATGACACCCTAAGCGCTTGGCCAAGCCTGGACTGATTTGATTTGTTCAATTAGTCCGTGGTCATAAATCGGAAATCAGGAAACAAACCTTGGACAAAGAGAATGATTATAATCCATGTGTCGTGTCCATATGATATCTTGTAGAATAGAGGAATATTTGATCCCTTATCTAACGACACGTCACTGATAAGATCAGAGTTCCAGAGCGGCTTTTGAGAGCTATGATTGCTAGTCAAATTTTGAAGTCATACTTCCAATAATAGTAATTAGAATTATCCAAGTGGGAGACTGTTGGATTTGGTGTCTAAACCCATAACTATAATTGGTATGTACTTGATTTTATTTGTAGCATGGTCCTTTTGGGTTGCCTTCACTCATACAACTTGACAGGAAGACTAGTGGAGAGAGAGTCGAATTTATTATGTGAAATAATAAATTGGTACTCAAATGATTTTATTAATATATTACAATATTAATATATTATTTGGAAATCATATCATTAATTAGTGATTAATCAGAAATTAATTTGATATTAATTTTAAGATTAAAAGAACTGATTAATAATGGAGGGGCTGTTTTGCAAATCATTGATAGTTGCAAAACTGGGCTATTGAACTCCTTAATTAGGAGTCGACGAAATCCTATAGGGAGGCCCTATAGATTTCGTCCAAGGCATCATAAGGAGGAGTCCATGGGTTGTTTAAGCCTTAAGCAGGAATTAGGGTTTCCTCCAGAAACCCTAGCAGCCCACATCTATATAAACCCCTTCATACACTAGGAATTTCGACCCTATGCTTCTTTGAAGAACCCTAACAATTTCTAGTGTCTCTCCTCATCTTTTTCATTGGGTGTTTGTGACTCCATTAGAGGTGAAACACTTGGGGCACTATGTGACAACCCAAAATCTCTATCTGTAAGTCAACTCGATCCATAAAAAGTCAGACATGTTTCTGCTATCGTTTTTCGGTGATTAGGGTCAGTTTGAGAGTCTCTAAGCCTAGTACACTTAAGGAGTGGATGTTGAGAAGTGTTAGCTTGGGATTAGAGGAATGCAATCGAACCAGAAAACTCATCAAAGGGTGTTCACGACCACAAACTAGGTTCGCGGTTGTGAACCCATCTTTGGCCGTGAACCCCTCTCTGTATATATATATATATATATATATATATATATATATATATATATATATATATATATATATATATATATATATATATATATATATATATATATATATATATATATATATATATATATATATATTTCCTTCATTTACTCCTCATTTCTTCCCTCCTTGGCCAAAAACTCCTCAAGACTCTCTCAAGACTCATCCAAGAAAATCCCTCTTTCCACCCCCACAAACGTAAGTGATTCTCCCCTCTTCACTTGTTATTCATCTTATTCATGTAAAGTGCTTCATATTCATCCATTGATTCATCACTTTCATCACCATCTTTATGATCTTCAAGAGTTCACGGCCGTGAACCCTTCATAGGGCCGTGAACCCTTCATACATGGGCCGCAAACCCTTCAAATGTTCATGTGTGGGTCGTGGACCCTTTATGTGTTCATGGGCCGTGAACACATCTTAGGCCGTGAACCCATAGTGGTTGGCCGTGAACTCCTTTATGTCCCTCATTTTCGGTTCTAACACTTCATTGTAAGTGTTTCCTACATTCTAAGGTTGTTTCCTATACTTGTTAGTTGTTATAGACACGAATTGTAGGCCTATACATATTAATATGTGCTTAATAGGACCTTATTGTGCTCGGGGCTTCACTTAGCATACAAAGTATCCTATCCTTGTCATTCATCCAAGTCACTCACAATCAGGTGAGTTCATACCCCTATATTTTCCAAGCTTTTTAATGTTTTAAGGGGGGGAATACAAGTAAAACACAAGAAATCGGTGTTTAAAAATATAATGTAGTTATTATATTTCCTTATCTTTAACACACATTTGAACACAGAACTTGCTAAATTTTAAACTTGAACAGAGGCACCATTTTCAAAAAGATACATGTTAATAACAAAAAGGGGTTTTCATAGTTTTATTCGTGAATTCGTTGAGAGAACTACATTGTGAGACACGACTTCTGGGAAGTCTACTCCTTAGGAACCGGAGTCTCCTAGAGGGAAAGCGTGAGTTTGTGTATAGATCTATATGGGACTGACAATCCCGCATCCTGACTATTAGCTACAGTGAACCGAGGGTGACAAACGTCATTTCAGTTTTCGACGTCCGAAGTACGTCGTATTGGTTATCGTCCATTAGCATGGTTATAAGAACTCACAGGGGAAACAACGACTCGTTCACGTAATAATGTACTTAAAATCAATCATCAGTGTTAATAACTAGGGGATTACTTAGTATATACATTAGGGTTATATGAAATTAACATCTGACATGCAGTGTGATGTGTAACTTCCGCCTCATTCCCTGTTCTTTGTTGGGTTGTGGGCTTAGGGCAGAAGCACCCAATCGACTATCTGTTTGATTTAGATTTCTATAATTTGTATGTACTAAGTGATCACAGGAGGGTATTAACAAAACTTTAGTTTACAAAACAATACATTTTCGACTAGTCTTACTTTTAGCAATAAAACTATTATACATTACTGGCGGTAGCCAGGGTTTTCAAACAAAACAATGCATAAACAACATAAGTATGGTAAATACATGTAGTCTTCAGTTTTGGAATAGTTAATTCATTAACTTACACTTAGGGAAAATATAGGATTTTCCAGGATAAACATCAGTAATTTACAAACAATTGGTTTATTATTCAACTAACGAATATTCATTATTAATTCTATAATCCCTTAGCTTATTAATTCTATAATCCCTTAGGGAAAATATAGGATTTTCTAGGATAAACATCAGTAATTTACAAACAATTGGTTTATTATTCAACTAACGAATATTCATTATTAATTCTATAATCCCTTAGCTTATGCATCCGGGTTACGTATGAAGAATATCCGATAGACTGTGGAATGTGTGGTTTCCGCCTCGGTATTGGTTTATACATAACTAGTATGAACTAAGTAGTTATAGACGGAATTGGTTTAATCATGCTTTCAATAAGATAATATTGGATTTTCTTGAGGAACATTATCAATAGATTTCAAAGGACCAATACAGTTAACTTTGTAAGTATTCAGTGATTACTTCAAGGTTATATACATGAAGATCCGACAACCAGTGGAATGTGTGACCTCCGCCTCATTTCATGTTCCTTGTTTGGTTGTGGACTTGGGGCAGAACCACACAATCGATTGTTTGTTCGATCTGGATTGTATATGATTGGTATACGCTAAGTACTCGCAGGAGGAACTTGTAAGAATCATTTTTCTTAACATTCATTACATCCGAAAATATAAGGTTTTCTGGAGAAACACAACGCACTTTTCAAAAGAGCACATAACCTGTTTTCTTAAACAAAACGCTTATGAACTCACCAGCTTAATGCTGATACTCTTTCAAAACCTACTTGTATTCTCAGGACATTAATAGACAGGTACACGCACCGGGATTCAAGAAGATGGAGCATAGTAGCTTCGAGTCTTTACTTGTTATTTTACTTTTAAAGTCAGAGCTATATGAATCAAATGTAATGTAAACATTATACTATTAATACAACGGTTGTTGTTCCTTTGATTACCATTATTCAATTGTTGTGATATTGTACATGACGTCCTCCGCCCCCAAACTTTTCCGCCGTCCCGGTTTGGGGGTGTGACAGATTGGTATCAGAGCATTATTTATAGTGAACTCAGTATATCAACCAGTAAAAGATATACAACTATAAATTCAATGGGGCCGGAGTGCTCTGACTAAAAGTATACTTTTAAAATATAAGTATTTTGCGAGAAGTATACTAACAAGCATACATACTAAGAACAAGTATCACCATAAGGACAGGTAAGAACAAAACAAATCAAAAGTATTTAGATGTTGGACACTAAAGTCAAACCTAAACAGTTATGTAATCATATCTGGAATAAAAATAACCTGATCAACTATATTTATTTGAGATACGACCAACATGTGTTTGGGAGTGATAATTTTGTTGAAACGAGCCTAAAACTTACCTAACTCTATATACAAAAGATCCCTAGAACAAAACATAAAGATAAAATACTATAGGAGTATTTTAGGCACTATAACAAACCTATATGAAAAATAAAAGACCTTTACTGGCAGGTCTATAGTTGCGAAGTGCATGCTTCCAGGGTTATATATAATTGGGATCTCATAGACTTAGAATTGGTGATCTTCGCTCTACTACCTGTTCCTTGTTTGGTTGTGGTTTTAGAGTAGGATCACCTATTCGAAGGTCTATTTGATCTTGGTTATATACAGCTTGCATGTGCTGCTTGACTATAGGAGGACCCAGTTTGGATCATTAATAACTTCAGAAGGAATGTTTTGTTTAATCTTATAAGATTCTTTAGACTTTCCCATTCTCGCGTGAACAACCTAGATAGAAATAGCCACTCCACTACAACCACCAACAGAGGAGTCAAGGAGGAACTAGAGAGGATTCATAAAGAGGATTCCTAGAAGGAATCATTCGAGGAGTCAAATCTTCCATCAGAAAGTGGTGGAGATCTGTGATAGAATGCGAAGCATGAACTATCAAGAATAGGAAACCATAAGAGAGTCCAGAGACAACAAATCCCCACAACTGAAATCAGAAAACACAGGAAACCACTCACGATGAGCGTTAGGTGGTAGAGCACCCTATATGTCACACTAATAATTAACTAACTAATACAATCTAGTGAGCTAGTGATTACACTGCTCACACTATGTGTCAGGCTTATCGCCTTTATCATATCAGCTAGTAACAGTAAACCAGGTCATAGAACTTCTTTAAGAGGGTAGTCACTATCAAAAATTCATAATTCTATGTTGCATAGACCTCTATTATGAATTGCTTCAAGAGTCAGAACATGATACACTCAAAACTAAGATGACTTCGATTCAAATAACTCTCGACTTGTAACCACTAAAGACTTACCCTCGTTTCGTCTTTTAAACCTTATGGAAGAAAGATGCCACCGAAGAAGTCGAAAAAAAACAAAAACAACACACCACCGCCTCCACCCCCTCAGTATGACCCAGTTGTCTTCCAGGCTGCAATAACAGCCGCAGTGGCAGCTGTCATGACTCAAACCCGCGCAAGTGGAATAGCCAAGGGAGTAACGAACATAGAAGGGAGTGTTCGTACAAAGATTTCATGAGTTGTTGACCCAAATCCTTCGATGGGAGTGGGGGAGTCATCGCTCTAATGCGATGGTTCGAGAAGTCAGAATCAATTTTTGAATTGTGCGTATGCCCAGAAGGAAGCAAAGTGAAGTTTGCTGCCTGCACCTTCTCCGACAGAGCCCTTACATGGTGGAATAGCCATGTCAAGTCATTGACCCTTCCGGTGGCTAACGCAGTGGGCTGGGAAAATCTAAAAGAGATGATGCTGGAAGAGTACTGCCCGAGGGGGGAAATACAGAAACTAGAGCAAGAGTTGTGGAATCTTACCGTGGCAGGCTTAGACATTGTAGCCTATACTGATAGATTCAGCTATTTAGCTGCACTATGCCCTGGGATGGTTACCCCGGAGAGCAGGAAGGTAGAGAGATACATTTGGGGACTACCTTCCCTAATCCAAGGAAACGTGTTAGCAGCGAAACCTCTTACGTTTGACAGTGCCAAACGTCTGGCTCGAACACTGGTGGACTATGGCATCCGCCAAGGCATAATGGACCTTGTTCCTGAGTCAACCAAAGGAAGTGATGATAAACAAAAGGCCAAGAGCGGAAAGAAAAGGCAATCAATACAAGAGCCCCTCCGATGAACAACAGACGGGTGCGACCTATACTGCCATAACACCAGCCACTCCAGCACCCGGCAGTCGTTATGCTGGAACCCTCCCTAAATGTAATAAGTGCAACTTTCATCATACCGGAAGGTGTCGGAAGATGTATTGCAATAACTGCCTCAGAAGGGGACACACCATCCGTTTCTGTAGGGCACCGGCACGACCAATCTCTCAGGTCCCATTTGAGGAAGTAAGTCAGACCTGCTACGAATGTGGCGAAACAGGGCACTACAGGAGAGATTGCCAATTGTCCAGAAACCCTGGTGAAGAGGGAAGAATGCTAATGATCAATGCAGGAGAGTCTAACCCGGAAACCTCCGAGAACAGCGGTACGTTTTCCAACTCGAATCATTTCTCAAACTTACATTTTCACGAAGACCGTTTCCAACTAGATCCTAACTATAAAATTTCTTCCTCATCCAAACTCAGCATATAGTCTATATAAAAACTAAATACCCTTTTCTGGTAAGCTATAATGACTTGGTGTAAACATTAGGGCCATATATAATTAAGAACCTATAGACTTAGAGTGCGTGATTCCGCCTTATTTCCTGTTCCTTGTCTGGTTGTGGATTTAGGGCAGAGTCACTCAGTCAACTGTCTTGTCAATCTTAATTATATATGACTTGTAGACACCAAGCAATTATAGAGGAACCGGATAGGAATCATAATATCAAGTATAATTCATCAGAACAATTCTTCAGTTAATACACGCTTAATACAGTACAAAACGTTCGCAGTAGTTATAACAGGGTCAAAACAGAAAGCACTAGAAACGTACACACAGATGCACCAATGTTCTAACAAAACACTCCTTCCGAACTAACTTAACACGCGGTCCGACGACGTCATCCCGCCTAGTCTCACTGAGTCCACGCTATACCAAATCCATGTGTCACCGAGGAGACCCTTCGCCTCAAACCGATCGAGTAACAAAACTCTCGACACTCATAACGACAAACTAGATGCAAACCTCGAAATTGTCCCTCGCTTCAAACCACCGAAGTACTCATGCGAGGAGTATGGTATCCTCCCGTAACCTTCCTTAAGTATTCACAACAGATCTTTTGGAAATACCACTCGCGCAGCAAGTCAAGTTCAAGCACAGAGGCTAGGGACGGATACGGTTAACTTATCAATGTTTAGTGTATACGCGATAGTGGTATATAATTAACATTCTACGAGCTTAGGATGTGTGTTTCCGCCCTATCTCTTGTTCCTTGTCTGGTTGTGGAACTGGGGCATAGCCACCCATCCGACCGTCTTATCAATCTTAATTATATACAACTTGTGTACACAAGGCGGTGATAGATGAACCAGGTATGAGTCCTACCACGAACTTCAAGACAAAAACTGCCCATGAGTATGAATGGACATCCTACCCGTTGGATAAGCATAGTCAAGCAAGTCAAATCAACACACTCTCCATAGATCAGAACAGCAGATCCAACAGTGAAGATCAACTGAAACAACCACCGAGGATCTGAATTCATTGAATTAACGGAAGGATTGAATAGAACCGAAGTACCCATCTCTCTTCCTTATCCTTAACCAACCACTTGGAATCCGAATTTCGGGACGAAATTCCCTCTATCGGGGGGATGATGTCACAACCCGAAATCTCTATATGTAAGTCAACTCGATCAATAAAAAGTCAGACTTGTTTCTGCTATCGCTTTTCGGTGACTAGGGTCAGTTTGAGAGTTTCTAAGCCTAGTACACTTAAGGAGTGGATGTTGAGAAGTGTTAGCTTGGGATTAGAGGAATGCAATCGAACCAGAAAACTCATCAAAGGGTGTTCACGGCCGCAAACTAGGTTCACGGCCGTGAACCCCTCTCCATATATATATATATATATATATATATATATATATATATATATATATATATATATATATATATATATATATATATATATATATATATATATATATATTTCCTTCATTTACTCCTCATTCTTCCCTCCTTGGCCGAAAACTCCTCAAGACTCTATGACAACCCGAAATTTCTATCATGTAAAGCCATTCCCTTCAATCAAAGTCAGAATTGTATCTGTTACCTTTTAGCCATGCTAAGGGTTATTCTGTGCCTTTTTAAGCCTCGTACACTTAGGACTTGATGCTATGATGTGTGAGTAACGAATCTATGACTTTCTAATTGAGCCAAGAACATTCATCAAGGGTGTTCACGGCCCAAACTAGAGTTCACGACCGTAAACTCTTGGTGGCCGTGAACCCCTCATCATAAGTATAGATTTCCTTCATTAGTTCCTCATTTCTCACTTCTTTCATCAAGAACACTCAAACTCTCTCAAGTATCATCAAGGGAATCCATATTTTCTCTTCAAAAACGTAAGTAATTCATACATTTTCAATAGTTAATCTTCTTGATCATATGAAACCTATGAATCACATCCTTGAAGTCATCACTTTTCCTTCAAGATCTTCAAATCTTCATCTTTTCACCAAGAACACCAAGAACACACACTTGTTCTTGGAGCCGTAAACACCTTCAAGACTTCCATTTAGTAAGTATCCTTTCCATATTCTTATTATCCATTAAGATCAATTGAATCCCCATAAAACAAACACCTTTTAAGCATCATATAAGCATCATTTTCAAGAGTTCACGGCCGTAAACCCTTCATATGGCTGTGAACCCTTCAAGTGATCTTGTTAGGGCCATACAATAACAAGAAACAGAAAGGAACATACATCCTTTTACAAGAACAAAATAACATTAATGTGTAACTACTTCACGGCTTAGCAATATACTTGTTAGGCCGCGTTTTGTAACCAGAGTCTGCTGGAGGGAGAGCGGGCATTGTGTGTATAGATCTATACGGGACTGACAAGCCTGCATCCCGACTGTTCGCTACAGTTTGGCCGGCAAGGCCAAGGGGTGACAAATGTCACATCAGTTTTGTCGCCAGAAGGTCGTCGTGTTAAACACTTGTCAATCGGTATGGTTATAACCACATCATATTTTAACCTTAATTAAACAATTGGTTTTAAGGTAGTTACTGTTTCAGTAGTTACTTATTACAACATTATTGTACACTGTCATTTTCCCCATTACATTCAGATAGTGATCTTCTCACATAAAAGGTAATGTAAACTATTTTCTGGTAATAATAGTCATATATTTGGGAAAATACTCACTTTTACAAAAGAACAAACGTACAGAACAGTCGGGTCTTGGTAGAAGACTACTCTCCATTTTAGTAGAAAATATAGGATTTTCTACGAAGTATACAAACTTTACATCAAATATTTACAAACTTTACATCAAACATTTACAAACTTTACATCAAACACTTACAAACATTTTCTTCAAACTTATACAAACATTTGACACTAAAATACTTATAAACTCACCAGCTTTAATGCTGATCTACTCTTTCAAAATAACTTATATTCTCAGGTTATCAGTAGACAGGTACACTGGACTAGGTTTTGAGAAGACGGAGCGTGTTCAAGACTCATCTTTTATTTTGATATATATATTTTTGGTGTCTTACAAATACATTAAGAACACAAATGTATTAACTATTTTATTAATGCAATGGATGATGTTGTTGCTTGTTTTACTATTGTGCATTGTTATGATACTGAACATGAAGTCCTCTGCCCCCGAACGTTTCCGCCGCTCTGGTTTGGGGGTGTGACAGATTGGTATCAGAGCTCTGTTTATAGTGAATTGAGTATATGAACCCATAAAAGATATACAACTATAAACACATCGGGATTAAAATACTCTGACCAAGAGTTAATATTTTTAAAATAATAGAATATTTTAGTAAAGTACTTATACAAGCATTCATACTAGGATCAATGTCATACTAGAACAAAACAAAAGTATTGCGGTTGTTGGACAGCACAAGTAGGCTTGGGGACATATAATCAGATCTGGGAGTGATATAGCCTGATCAAATATATCTTTCCGAGAAGTGATTAGCATGTGCCTAGGAATGGTTGTGGTGTTGCAGCAAGTCTAAAAACTTACCAACACTACTACAATGAGAACTTTAGAACAGAACATAAACTTAAAATACTATAGGAGTATTTTGTGTTACTATAAATTACTTAATTGAGAACTAAAAGGTCTTTATTAATAGGTCAATAGTTGCAGAGTGGATACGCTAAGGTTATATGTGACTAGGGTGTAATAGACTTAGAATCTGTGATCTTTACTTTATTTCATGTTCCTTGTTTGGTTGTGAACTTAGATTTAGGGTCACTTATTCGAAGGTCTATTTTGTTTTGGTTACATATAACTGGTATGCACTACGCAAGTATTGAAGTAACTGGTAAGGATCATCCTATAATTATCTTAAGTAGTACGTCTATTAACTATCTCTTTTATCCCTATTCTCGAATAGATAACATGGTTGGATTCCATCTCCCCGGCGACCCGTACTTTCCCAACCAAGGAAATGATGGATGGCTCGATGCAGAGCCAGAAGAAAATCATGCAATTCCTTTAGATTATGACTTCACAGAAAACTTCCCGGAGGATTCTGACTCCGAGCTAGTAGTCAATGATCTACCCCTAGTGGCTCCAATCCCAAATCCTAACCCTCGTCCGGCTTTTCAAGGCCCAACGCCTTCATGGGCTGAGAACTTGGGTAGGTGGAGCCGTGAGCAGGGTCAACCCTTACCCTACAACGGAGACCGAAGCTTCTACAATCTGAGCGAGGGAGACTCACCAGACAAAATTCTTCCTATCTTGGTTCGTCGAGTGGCTCGGAATGTTGAACTAGGGATGACAACCATTCAACAAACCGTGGAGCTAGATGCGGATACAAACGCAAATACGGATAGTATTCGTAATCTTTAGGTTGCCCGTGGGAAAGCTATCAGAGACAATGAGGCTCTGCAACATCAACTAGTTGTAACCCGAGCTGAAGTCATAAAACTCCGAGCACGCCAGACAGTGTATGAACGACACCTCCTTGATGTGGAGCGTCAGCTGGCTGAATTGAGGGTTCATCGGAGGGGTTCCCGTCGCCATTAGGAGATGCTCTTCTCATCCTTTCTTTTGGTTTAAGGAATAGCCTTCTTATCTATGCTCTAAGTAGCACTTTTCCCTGTAAATTCATGTTTATCTTAAGACCTTGAACTTTCAATCTGTTAGGTCTTAGTACTGTCAAATCTTTCTTATTCTGGTTTGATGTAAGACCTACTCCTAGGTCATTTTCATGAACTTATTACATCTTTAATATCAGTAATATTGACTAACATCAATAAATCGAATCACGAAATCTCAATCGAGAGTGATTATTTCTCACAATTCGTAAGTCTATTTTATGTAGACTCTATAATGAGCTACTTTCAAATCTTTTCGAAAGTTGGAACATGATATCTTCCAACCAAAGATAAATTAGTTCAAATGACACCCGCCTTGTGACCATTCTAGGAACTTCCTTCTACACCTTACCAGGACTGCATCATAGGGATGTAGGTCGAATCACCGAGGACGGTATAACAAAACGAAAAAGTTACATTCATATAAATGATTAGGATACATCTAGAGCAAACCATAAACACTCACGAACTCATTCCTTATCATGTAACAAAATCATGCCTCCGAAGAAACGTAACCAACCCGCTGGCAAAACACCAATCCTTCAGATGAATATGGCTGCTTTTCAAGCTGCGTTACAGCTGTCATGACTCACCTTAACGCTAACAACGCAAATGGTAGTGGAATTGTTATCGGCAATCCCAATCCAGGTGATAACCAAGTACAACAACGAGTGCCTACTCGCAACGACACTCCGAACCTCCAAATGAAGAACAAGAAACGGATGCTTTGGGATAAGAAGAAGGGCAAATCACTTAAAAAGTTAGCCAAGAGACAACAATCAGTGGCAGCCTCTGCGGCCACGACATCTGTTACTCCTACTGCCGTTTCTACTAGTATCCCAATTACCCCTACCCCAACAAGGCAGTATGATGGAAATCTACCCAAGTGCGAAAAGTGCAGCTTCCATCACCTGCGAGTCTGCCGAGTGATTCATTGCAAGAACTGCAACAGGAACGGGCACACTACCCGTTTCTGCAAAGTCCCGATCCGACACATTACTTCGACCACCAATGTTGGAATCAGTCCAATATGCCACCTTTTTGGTGAAATAGGACATTTCAAAAGGGACTGTCCAACAGAGAAGAATAGTGGGGGAGCAGGAGGAGTTTGACCCCAGAATATGGGGAAGCATCAAAGAACCCTGCTATAATTTTGGTACGCCTCCAAACCCTATTAATTAATTATAATTATAATAACTCTTTCGTTCGAACCAAATCAAAACACCCGTATAACACTCGGAACCCTAACATGTAAAGCTATGATGGCTTAGTGTATGCATTAGGGTCATCTATAATTAAGATTTGTAGACTTCGAGTGAGTGATTTCGCCTCATTTCTTGTTCCTTGTTTGGTTGTGGATCTAGGGCAGGGTCACTCAGTCAACTGTCTTTCCAATATTAATTATACATTACTGGTGTACATCGAACGGTTATAGAGAGACCTAGTAGGAGTCATTTCATGAAAGTTCATTGTGTCAAATTATCAGAACCCTCGTTTAATTTTAATTGTTAATTTTCAATAAAATAGGGTTCGTAGTAATCATACCAAGGTTAGTTCATCGTCCTAGTGACCATTTCTCCTTCCAATTAACATAATATCGGATTCGTCAAGAAGTTCCGACATCATCATCCGACATGGTTTGGCTTGGTCCTTACCATGCAAAAATTTTCCGTGCTGTGTAAAAGAACTCTTCCCTTAAGTCAACCGTCAGATGAATTTTTTTTTCAATCCATAATGCCAGCCCTTATATCACCCCTCACTTCATAACTTCAGAAGTACCCATGCGAGGGGTACCGCGCCTTTATAGCGTTAAAGCAAAAACACCAAAGAAGTCTCAAAAGTCAGTAAACACCCGAAGTATACCCAATAAATCTCCGAGGAAGACCACACGTACCGCAAGCCAAGTTTAAGAATAGAGACTAAGAACTCATTAGGTTAATCAATCAATGCTAAGTGTATACACAAGAGTGGTATATAATTTAGACTTAACGAGATTTAGGATGTGTGATTCCGCCCAATCTCCTGTTGCTTGTCTGGTTGTGGACTTGGGGCAGAGCCACCCATCCGAACGTTTTGTCAATCTAAATTATATACGACTTGTATACACAAGGTGATGGTGGATGACCTAAGTATAAGTCTTATCATGAACTTCAGAGCAAAAGCCGCAGGCTCACTACAAACCACTGGAGATACCCGAGGGGAAGTTGTGGCGGATTACAAGGAGCTTCATAATCAAGTTAACCAAGGCCACAGGTGGACTAGTTGCCATTTTGGGTGATCGTCGTCAGATCAGCCAAATTTGTACCTTTCCTACAATATTAAGGAATCAGGCAAACTAGGGAAGTTAACTAGGACAAGAGTCCGAGAAATTAGTTAGACTTCATGGTGTTCCAATATTTGTTATCTCAGTTTGAGATAGTAGAATCATCTCCCGGTTCAACCAGTCACTTCAGAAATCTTTAGAAACTAGGTCACTCATGATGCATAGCCTACCATCTTTAAAATCAACATACAGAATGAGAGGACAGTTCAATCATTAGAAGTCGTGTGGAGAACACATGTGATAGACTTTGGAAGAAACAAGAATACCCACTTATCAACTGGTCGAGTCCTTGACCATGCTAGCACTTAAAGTTGCTCCATTCGAAGCCACTTTGGTCGTAAGTACAGATCCTCTCTGCACTGACTTAAAGTAGGCGAAACACAACTAGCTAGAGGTCCAATTTCCAGACAGCACCTTCGCTGGTCCGAAATTCATCCGAGAAACTACCGAGAAGAGAGTACAAATCCAGGAGCGACGTGAAGCTCCCAGGGTCAGGCAGAAAAGCTAACGCCTTCGATAAGAGAAAACCCTTGGAAATTCCAGGTTGGTGACCTCGTTAGGTGAAGGTCTCATCCGGAAGGGCATAATACGCTTCGGAAAGCGTGGAATACTAAATCCAAGGTACGTAAAATCATTTGATATTCTTACTAGAGTTGATCCAGTAGCTTATAGACCCGACTAGCTTGGAAATCCAATAGCATACACCCTACTTTCCACGTCTCTAACTTCAAAATTGGTCGTCCGACGAGACTTTTTTTATCTCAATCGCTTTGATCAAGCTAAGCGAGAACCTCAACTTTGTGGATGAATCTGTAGAAACCCTAGACAGCGTAGTCGTTAGGACTAATTGGATCCCTATCTCGATAGTGAAAGTCCGCTTAAAATGCATAGCGATGACCTGAATTCACTTAGGAGCGCAAGGATCATATGAAACTAAACTATCCTCATCTTTTCCCTTAGTTTATCTATAATTGCTTAAAATCTAATTTCGGGACGAAATTCCCTTTAACGGGGGGATGATGTGACATCCTGAAATTTCTATCTTGTAAAGCCATTCCATTTAATCAAATTCAGACTTGTATTTGTTACCTTTTAGCCGTGCTAAGGGTTATTATGTGAGTTTTTAAGCCTCATATACTTAGGACTTGATGCTAGGATGTGTGAGTAACGAATCTATGACTTTCTAATTTAGCCAAGAACATTCATCAAGGGTGTTCACGGCCCAAACTAGAGTTTACGATCGTCAACTATTGGTGGCTGTGAATCCCTCATCATAAGTATAGATTTCCTTCATTAGTTCCTCATTTCTCACTTCTTTCATCAAGAACACTCAAACTCTCTCAAGTATCATCAAGGGAATCCATATTTTCTCTTCAAAAACGTAAGTAATTCATCCATTTTTAAAAGTTAATCTTCTTGATCATATGAAACCTATGAATCACATCCTTGAATTCATCACGTTTCCTTCAAGATCTTCAAATCTTCATCTTTTCACCAAAAACACCAAGAACACACACTTGTTCTTGGATCCGTAAACACCTTCACGACTTCCATTTAGTAAGTATCCTTTCCATATTCTTATTATCCATTAAGAGCTCTTGAATCCCTATGAAACAAACACCTTTTAAGCATCATATAAGCATCATTTTCACGAGTTCACGGCCGTAAACCCTTCATATGGTCGTGAACCCTTCAAGTGATCTTGTTAGGGCCGAAAACCCTCCTTAGTTCATGCCTTGGCCATAAACACTTAAGCATCTTTGGCCGTAAACTCTTCCTTTGGCCGTAACCAAACTTGGTGTGCCCGTGAGCTCCCTTAAATCAATCATGTGTGATTGATACACTCCATTGTGAGTGATTCCTAGTCCCTAGGGGTGTTTCCTATGCATGATTAGTTTTTATACACTAATTGTATGCCTATATATATGATTATATGCCTAATAGGATCAATTTGTGCTTCGGGACTCCTTTTGTGATCTCAAGCATCCTATATCTATCTTCCATTCGAGTCACTCACTACAGGTGAGTTCATACCCCTAACTTATGTTTTAAATGATTTTAAATGCTTTTATGGGGGGAATACAAGTAGAAAACCATATAGTTGTATAATCAATCACATGTGATTTATAACTATCAAAACAAGAGATTTCTTCTACTTCAAAATTGTGTTATCAAACAAACTATTTCAAATCATTTATAAATTGACATCAAGTCATCGATAGCCATTCAAATGGTTAAAACTCTTTTATATAATAAAACTCTTTATCGTTTTACAAAACTCTTTTAAACTTATATATTGTCAAAATCATGTCTACTTAGATATAGTTAATATAAAAAAGGTTGAAAAGGCTTAGCACTGATAACTCGCTTTATTTCGTGTTCCTTGTTTGGTTGTGGACTTAGGGTATCGGTTGTTTGTCCTAGTGTCGTTTAAATCTTAGTTATATATTATGTATATGTATGTAGATATAAAAGTACTTACAATCAGTTCAAAACCTTTGGGTAGCAAAGGTGTACAAACATGAACAGTAATTCAATTACAGAGCTTACTAGTAAACTATAATAGTTATAGTTTAAGAGAATAATACTTACTATTTCTAGAACAATGAAACTTACAAGAGTCAGTTCATACATTAGTCAGTTCAAACATACAATAACAAAAACAGAAAGGAACATATGATAACAAAAACTGAAAGAAACATACAATAACAAGAACAGAAAGGAACATACGATAACGAGAACAGAAAGGAACATACAATAACAAGAAACAGAAAGGAACATACATCCTTTTACAAGAACAAAATAACATTAATGTGTAACTACTTCACGGCTTAGCAATATACTTGTTAGGCCGCGTTTTGTAACCAGAGTCTCCTAGAGGGAGAGAGCGGGCATTATGTGTATAGATCTATACGGGACTGACAAGCCCGCATCCCGACTGTTCGCTACAGTTTGGCCGTCAAGGCCAAGGGGTGACAAATGTCACATCAGTTTCGACGCCAGCAGGTCGTCGTGTTAAAAACTTGTCAATCAGTATGGTTATAACCACATCACATTTTAACCTTAATTAAACAATTGGTTTTAAGGTAGATAGTGTTTCAGTAGTTACTTATTACAACATTACTGTACACTGTCATTTTCCCCATTACATTCATATAGTGATCTTCTCACATAAAAGGTAATGTAAACTATTTTCTGGTAATAATAGTCATATATCTGGGAAAATACTCACTTTTACAAAAGAACAAACATACAGAACAGTCGGGTCTTGGTAGAAGACTACTCTTTATTTTAGTAGAAAATATAGGATTTTCTTGGAAGTATACAAAATTTACATCAAACATTTACAAACTTTACATCAAACACTTACGAACATTTTCTTCAAACTTATACAAACATTTGACACTAAAATACTTATGAACTCACTAGCTTTAATGCTGATCTACACTTTCAAAATAACTTGTATTCTCAGGTCACCAGTAGACAGGTACACTGGACCAGGTTTTGAGAAGACGGGCGTGTTCAAGACTCGTCTTTTGTTTTGATATGTATATTTTTGGTGTCTTATAAATACATTAAGAACACAATTGTATTAACTATTTTATTAATGCAATGGATGATGTTGTTGCTTGTTTTACTATTATGCATTGTTATGATACTGAACATGACGTCCTCCGCCCCCGAACGTTTCCGTTGTTCTGGTTTGGGAGTGTGACAGACTCTCTCAAGATTCATCCAACAAAACCCCTCTTTCCACCTCAAAAACGTAAGTGATTCTCCCCTTTTCACTTGTTATTCATATTATTCATGTAAAGTGCTTCATATTCATCCATTGATTCATCCCTTTCATCGCCATCTTTATGATCTTCAAGAGTTCACGGCCTTGAACCCTTCATATATGGGCCGTAAACCCTTTAATTGTTCATGTGTGGGCCGTGAACCCTTCATGTGTTCATGGGCCGTGAACACATCTTAGGCCATGAACCCATAGTGGTTGGCCGTGAACTCCTTTCTGTCCCTCATTTTCAGTTCTAACACTTCATTGTAAATTTTCCTACATTCTAAGGTTGTTTCCTATACTTGTTAGTTGTAATAGACACTAATTGTAGGCCTATACATGTTAATATGTGCTTAAAAGGACCTTATTGTGCTCGGGACTTCACTTAGCATTCGAAGCATCCTATCTTTGTCATTCATCCAAGTCACTCACAATCAGGTGAGTTCATACCCCTATATTTTCCGAGTTTTTTAATGTTTTAAGTGGGGGATACAAGTAAAACACAAGGAATCGGCGTTTAAAAATATAATGTAGTTATTATATTTCCTTATCTTTAACACACTTTTGAACACAAAACTTGCTAAATATGAATCTTGAACAGAGGCACCATTTTAATAAAGAAACATGTTAATAACAAAAAGGGGTTTTCATAGTTTTATTCGTGAATTCGTTGAGAGAACTACATTGTGAGACACAACTTCTGGGAAATCTACTCCTTAGGAACCAGAGTCTCCTAGAGGGAAAGCGTGAGTTTGTGTATAGATCTATACGGGACTGACAATCCTGCACCCTGACTATTAGCTACAGTCAACCGAGGGTGACAAACGTCATTTCAGTTTTCGACGTCCGAAGTACATCATATTGGTTATCGTCCATTAGCATGGTTATAAGAACTCACAGGGGAAACAAAGACTCGTTCACATAATTATGTACATAAAATCAATCATCAGGGTTAATAACTAGGGGATTAAATAGTATATACATCAGGGTTATATGAAATTAACATCCGACATGTAGTGGGATGTGTGACTTCCGCCTCATTCCATGTTCATTGTTTGGTTGTGGGCTTAGGGAAGAAGCACCCAATCGACTATCTGTTCGATTTAGATTTCTATAATTCATATGTACTAAGTGATCACAGGAGGGTATTAACAACACTTTCAGTTTAAAAAACAATAAATTTTCGACTAGTCTTATTTTAAGCAATAAAACTATTGTACATTACTGGCGGTAGCCAGGGTTTTCAAACAGAACAATGCATAAACAACATAAGTATGGTAAATACTTGTACTCTTCAGTTTTGGAACAGTTAATTCATTAACTTACACTTAGGGAAAATATAGGAATTTCCAGGATAAACATCAGTCCTTTACAAACAATTGGTTTATTATTCAACTAACGAATATTTATTATTAATTCGATAATCCCTTAGCTCATGCATCCGGGTTACGTATGAAGAATATCCGACAGACTATGGAATTTGTGGTTTCCGCCTTATTCCCTGTTCCTTGTTTGGTTGTGGGTTTAGGGCAGATTCACACAATCAACTGTATGTTCGATATTGGTTTATACATAACTAGTATGAACTAAGTAGTTATAGACGGAATTGGTTTAATCATCCTTTCAATAAGAGAATATTGGATTTTCTTGAGGAACATTATCAATAGATTTTAAAGGACCAATAAAGTTAACTTTGTAAGTACTTAGTGAATACTTCAGTGTTATATACATGAAGATCTGACAACCAGTGGAATGTGTGACCCCCGCCTCATTTCCTGTTCCTTGTTTGGTTGTGGACTTGGGGCAGAACCACACAATCGATTGTTTATTCGATCTGGATTGTATATGATTGGTATACGCTAAGTACTCGCAGGAGGAACTTGTAAGAATCATTTTACTTAACATTTATTACATCCGAAAATATAAGGTTTTCTGGACAAACACCACGCATTTTCAAAGGAGCACCGAACATGTTTTCTTAAACAAAACGCTTATGAACTCACCAGCTTAATGTTGATACTCTTTCAAAATCTACTTGTATTCTCAGGACATTAATAGACAGGTACACGCACCGAGATTCAAGAAGATGGAGCATAGTAGCTTCGAGTCTTTACTTGTTATTTTACTTTTGAAGTCATTGCTATATGAATCAAATGTAATGTAAACATTATACTATTAATACAATGGTTGTTGTTGCTTTGATTACTATTATTCAATTGTTATGATACTATACATGACGTCCTCCGCCCCCGAACGTTTTCGCCGTTCCGGTTTGAGGGTGTGACAAACTAAGCTTTCAAGAGTCAAGGATCTTCAAGGAACTCTTGTTATTACTATATAACAAGTGAGGTAATCTTCTAACCCTTTTATATACATGAATTTCGAAAATGTATGCTAGTCTCTAGGGTTATTGCTTTGGTGTTCTATTTGTATGTTCTATTAGTGAAAAACTTAGATCCAAAGTAGTTAGGGTTGCATGATCACATAGGAATATTTTTGGATTAGTGTCTAAGCCCGTAACTATATTTGGTTTGTATTTGACCCGGTTGTGCATGGTCCTTTTGGGTTGCCTTCACCAAAGAAACTTGATAGGATGATTTATGGAGAAAGAGGATTAATTATGATTTATTGATATATTATATGAATAATATATTAAAGGAGAAATCATATTGTTTAATTAATATTAGTCAGGAATTAATTGATAATTAGTTTTGTGACTAAAAGACATTAATTAAACTTAGGGGACTGGAATTGCAATTATAAGATAATTGCAATTGGGCTATGGATCACCTTGGAACATAGGTTGGACGAACTCTATGGGATGCCCATAAAGAAATCATCCAAGGGGTGTTCTAAAGGGAGTCCATGGGCTGCTTAGGGCCTAAGCAGACAAACTAGGGTTTCGTAGTTGAAAACCCTAATAGCCTCACTATATAAAGCCCCCTATGGCCCCAAAAACGTGGTGAACTCTTTTGGAAGAACCCTAGGACGTTTTTGGTGCTCCTCCTCCTTCTCATAAGTCATTCTCTTGCTTGTGGTGTTTGTAAGCCATTAGAGGAGTGACACTTGTGACTCTAAGTTCCAAAGACAAGAAGATCCAAGCCATTGAAGAAGAGGTAATCATCTAGATCTGCTCTTATGTGATAATTTCGAAATGCATATGCTAGATTAGGGTTCTTGAGTCTTGTATGAATTGCATGTACAATAGAGAAACCTAGATCCAAGCATTAGGGTTTGCATGAGCACATAAGATGTTCTTTTGTATAAAACCCATCAGTGGTATCAGAGCTGTGATTGGTTTCAATTGTATTTGATGCTAATATGTTCGTTCATTTCTTAATATGAAAATTGTTTTTCTGAAAATACCCAGCTCTCGACGTGACTCACTGAGTTCACGACGTGAGCCCAGTCTGTCTGATAGACTCGACGAGTGCAGTAGGCTACTCGACGAGTCTGTGGATCAGATGGCTCAAAATTCAGATTTTTGGCAAATTTTGTGTTTGGATAGTCACCAAAATTGTTTTTGAATAATAAAATCTGATTTTTATATATATGTTACGATTATCCTTACCAAATTAAAAGATAATTACCATTTATTTGAATAATAATTTAATTATAAGATAATCTTTGATTATTTAATTTATTTGGTGAATTATGTTGTAAATAATCTTGATTAGGTCAAATTTAAATAATCATTAAACTAATTGTTTAATTTAAAATTATTTGCTATTTGATCCTTTGTGTTTTGAAAAGTTCAAAAACTTGCCCTCAAGTTTTGGAATTTAAATTTTTTTGATTAAAAAGTTTAATTTTGAAATATTTAAATTCTAAAACCTAATGATTTGAAATGTTTCAAAACTTTCCCTCAAGTTTTGGAATTTGAATTTTAATTAAAAGTTTAATTTTAAAATGTTAAATTCTAAAACCCTAATTTTTGAAAAAGTTCAAATTGCACCCTTTTGGTTTTATTAAATTGATTAAGCGTATAATTAAAGAGAGTTAATAAATCCATAATGATATGGTTTACATTTAATTAAATTAAAAGTGTAATTTGTTAAATTAGACCACATAGTATTTTAAAAGTGTAAAATACACCCTTATACTATATATAACATTAAAATTCTAATATTATATATGTATCACTTAAACTGCTAGTCTTACCATTAGTAGGTCTTATTCACGAAGCCAATCTATGAGGGGGGTATAAGGTTATGGCCTATAAAATGGTCGTTTAATGGGTGTCCACTCTCACCCACCGCTTCCTTGATTGGTGGAGGGTCGTTTGCCGAATGGGTAGGATAGGGCAAACCCTCTCCTCATTAAAATGATAATGAATGTTAAAGTAACTAAATGTTTTACAAAATTCCCAATCTTAGTTACTTTAGGCAAAAGTGAATTGATGCAATTCCATGAAATTACACTTTGTACCCTTGCTAAGACGTTAGTGGAGCGTGTGTGGTTAACCGGGACACTAAATGGGTTCTAAGCAAAGGTAGCGAAGGGTGACTCGATGTTTGTCATAGTTCGGTGGAGCGTGTGTGGTTAATCGGCACATCGAATAGGTGACTGTAACATTGGGGGCACCATGTAAGTTTGCATGGTTATTCACACCCTGTTTTGTGATCCTCGGCATCCCAGTCACAAATCGAGGGGCATATCAAGATTTAAACATGCCATTGAAAAGTTAAATGAATCTCAAAGGATCTAGGAGTTTTCAATACATTTAAAACTTAATCTCCTTTTCCGCTTTTCATGGTGGAAAATTAGTGAATCGTCATTCACTTACCTTCAAATGTTCTGCAATTTGTGTTGTGTCCTAGCCTTAATATCTCATTTGGGTGTTTTATTAAGGACTCAATCAATCAATCATCTAACTTGAATTTTTCTCCCGTTTTGTAGATGTCAAAGTATGACAACTATAGTTATGGTCTTCCCAAATCCCGTGGAACAAGCTTTCCACATGAAGATGATATTCCACGATTCGATCGAGGAACACGAGATCATGCTTCACTTCCTCCACCTCCTCCTATTATTCTCCGTAACCCACAAGTTCAAAGGCTTGAAAAGTTCAAGCTCACTCAAGCCCTTTTGGCAAGTAAACATGAAGAAGGCAAGTCAGTGTGGGCACACGTCTTAGAGATGAAGTCACACATTGATAGGTTAAGAATGTTGGGAGTCATTGTCTGTGAGAAGCTGGTTGTTGACTGGGTTCTTCAGTCGCTTCCTAACTCATATAGTGAGTTCGTAAGAGAGTATTATATGATAGACCACGACGTGACCCTCATCGATCTCACCTATTTGTTTGTTGCTGCTGAATCAGCAATGATTTGGCGCACTAGAGAAGCAAAGTTGAATGGTGGATCTGCCTTCCAAACCTCTATGGACATAGGCAATGGCAACGAAAGGCATGCCATGGTCGAAAAGGTTGATCATAAGAGAAACGCAAAGTCTGAAGTAGTTCTGTGTGCTGTTCCAAAAGAGTCAATTTGCTTTTATTGCCAAGAGAAGGGACATTGGAGACGAAGTTGCCCTGTCTACCTGAGAGATCTAAGATATGGGAGAGTC
Source organism: Lactuca virosa (assembly GCF_052849685.1). Lineage (NCBI taxonomy): Eukaryota > Viridiplantae > Streptophyta > Magnoliopsida > Asterales > Asteraceae > Lactuca > Lactuca virosa. The sequence goes on from NC_136432.1 coordinate 210,183,180, forward strand.
AAGACGTATGGCTCTGCTTCAGGTAAAATCCATTAACTAACTCTATAAGTTCCTATTTTTTCATTCTTGATACATTATGTGATAAGATTACATTTTTGATGTTTTGTAGAATCAAAGAAAAGAAAGGAAGCTTAAAGAAAGAAGCGTGCTGAATCTGATCGTGAAGAAATGGATTTCGATCACAGGGATTCGAAGATCGGATTTTTTGAGCTGCTATTTTAGACTTAGGATAGATTGCTAAGAAATGTAATAACATAGTTTTTCAATTAGTTGTGTTGTAAGGACAAATTTTTCTGCAATAAAATAAATTTTGATTTTGTCTTATTTATTTATCCTTGCAATGATATGTATGAAAAATTGATTTTTGTGAAATGGATATGATTCTTAGTCATGTTAGTTATGGTAGTGTCATAATTTTCTAAGTAAGGAAAGATTCCCATCACCCAAATTTCAATTGGACAGAAACTTGGAATCATACAACTTGTATTGTATGATGTATGGAAATCTTGGTACTTAAGTAATTAAGACTAATTCCTTGTTCACATAAGTATGTGAGTCAAGTGAAGGACTAAAGGAACTAGTACACAATGTTGTGCACTAGTCAAGTCCACCATAAATAATAATAACATTATTCGTCATGATTTACTAAAGGTCTAGTAAATGTGGTTATACTTACAAGATTAAGTGTAATTCTGAATCATTGAAAAGTTTCAATGAATGGCAGAACGAATAAGTAGAATCAATGAAGGCAGAAAGATTAAAAGTTTCTCCAAATCTAAGAAGAAGGGAGAGTAGTTTTGTATCGTGTTTTGTGATCTTCTTGGTAATTGTAGGAACCATATTACAATTCATCCTCTAAGGACACCTTAGTGCACTAGTTTGGCTAAGAAGAGGAATGGAGAATTGTTGTAATGGTTAAGTCAATAAGATGTATCGTACTTCATTCCAAAATCAAGTCTTAGAATCATACTCCAAGATTGTGACTTGAGTGACATAATCTTACGTACGAATGTTCTTACACTTGCACATTATGGTAAGTTATGATGTCTTGAATAAGACAAAGACCAACTAGTACCGAATTGTGTGTAGATTTTGTCTTGATATAGACACACACTAACTCTTGGATATTTGTTTTTGTCAAGAAATGTTTCTTGATAAGAGAATCTAATATGTCAAGAGGTCAGTGGGATTCTAAAGATCTTGAAAAGTTTCAAGAACAAATCAAGAAGTAAACCTATTAAACACTAGCACACGACTTGAGGATTGTAGCCTATCGTGTTGAAGTATTCTTGTTTCTGTGCCAATCTAGTTGAGTTGATTATGCATATGAGTTCTACGAGTTCTCAATAGACTGCATAAGGCAAGCGCCTTGTTTAATGAAAGTACATTGACTGGCATAGGTAAGCTGCTAAATAACTTGGAAGCAATGGTGGGACCCTTGATGGCAAAGAATCAAGTATGAACAAGTTCTGTCCATAAGAGTTTGGATTTGTCACAAACATTATCTGATGATTATGGTTATGACAAATTCACATGGATAGGAACACATGCACGGTAAAATCTAAGTGTCATAAGGTTTCTCTCCTTCATGAAAATGATTGTGAGGAAACGCTTTCACTAAGAGAGATTTTAAGGAGATAGCGATTATGTAAATTGCATTCTCAAATTCGATTATGATTACGGCATCCCTCTTCATAGTTCGAATTGTGAGATTTGGCAATTAGTCTGAACATTTGGGACTTAGTAATATAAGTTCTGAATTACTTTAGACACACATGTGAGCTGTCTAAGGAAAGGTGTGTGATTTTCAGAAGCTTAGATAAAAGGCTTATCGAAGCACATCGTATTGGAAAATATGAACTTTGGAAGTCAATAAGTATTGTCTTCTAGGAGTCCAACTGTTTTCTGAATACGTGTCAAAGCTAGTGGGAGTATAAGTGTTATGCTGGAATGGATATAATCATCATGATTAGTGGGAGCATGATTATTATTTAAGTATTGCAAGTTGGCGATATTAATTATAGAAAAACAAAAGTTTCACTTTGCAAAGTTGTAGGGGTTGAAAAGTTGTTTTTGCTATAATTAAGGGAGAGAATGTTATACTTCGTTTCCAATCTAAAAGCTCAGATTGAGAAATTTTAATTGAATTTAGTCAAGGATATATTTATTGCATTCTCAAAGTTCGATTATGATTACGGTATCCCTCTTCATAGTTCGAATTTTGAGAACACAACAAATAGAAATATTATGGCAATATTATAGCAAGAAACTGGTAAAATATCACATTTTTCATTATGAATCGTATCCCACACGCTTCGGGTATAGGATCGATTGCATATGCTGTAATATTCGACCGTTATAAAATTTTCCAAATGCCCAGGGCATTTAGGGGAAAAAGGGAGTAGAACCGGATTTGACTAAAATAATTAAACAACTGTCAAGGACAATCTAAGGTTCGCTAAGGATTGGTCGCTTGTGGGCAGTTGGAAGTATAGTAACGAAAGGGCCATAATGGCATTATTATGATTAGATATGATTCTATTAATAATGAGTTGTCGTATGGTAAATATGGAAATGTTTCCTTATTGGGAGTTGGACGTTAAGGATCTATGTCTAGATTAGAAACTTTTATGCAAGAAGGATGTTCAAAGGAATGTACTTTGAATGTGAGACTTCATGACTATGGAATTGTCATGTAACAATTTACAATAGTGCACTTTGTAATTTTATTGGCAAAGTCTTGGTGACTTTGGCGCTATGATATTACGAAAGGACCGTTGCATAAAATGTTAGAATCTAACATATTCTATAAGTGGAAAGAATTTGGTATTCTCACACTTGTGGTAAGGATTGGGAGTTATGAAATAAGTGTGATTGAAAATGTTATTCAAATATACTATTTCACAAAGTAAGGACCATAGGTAAATATAGTGTGCATGCTAAGAGCATGGGACAATTGTCGTTATAATTCAAGTAAGAAGTTGATTACCCGAAACAACAAATAATGAGTAATCAATATGGTGATTAAATAAAAGGTGTTTTATTTATACTCAAAGGTTTGGGCCATATTGGATTAGTATTATTCTTGTGTTTCACTTTGCATGTTTTGACTTCCCGAATAATAAGATTATTCAAACCCTCCACAGCCGCTCATTCTTTGGAAGTAGGAATGAATGAAGACTGTCATGAATCAGTCTGTAGATTGCCTAAAGTGTTTAGACATAGCACAAGTTTGCTACAAAGTTCATGAGTGTTGCTATAAGATTAGAGCATTGGATTAAACCCACGCTCACTTGGATCGCTTCATGGATCTTATCACGAGTGATTGGTGAGACGGTAATATCTTATATTCTTGAAACCGAGATGTGTGAGTTGTATCTTGCAAGTCGGTTACACATTGATAATATGTAAACGCACCAGTAATTTGGTGTTATAAAACGTATTGTTGTGTGTGATTCGGTGAGTGAGTACAAGCGAGCATTGAGTCGAAGTTTATCCGTTCCTTTTACCCAAAGTGGGATAAAAGCGATATTTGTGGGCCCCTCGATGATTTAGTGATGACACCCTAAGCGCTTGGCCAAGCCGGGACTAAGTTGATGTGTTCAACTGTAGTCTGTTGTCAGTCGTCATAAATCGGAAATCGGGAAACAACACATGAACAGAGAGTATGATTAAAATCCATGTCTCAGTTCATACGATATCTAGAATGGAGGAATATATGATCCCTTATCTAAAGGACAGGTTTCTGATAAGATCAGAGTTCGACAACGACTTTGAGAGCTACGATTGCTAATCGGATTGTACTTACATTATAGTTACTAGACTTATCCAAGTGGGAGACTGTTGGATTAGTGTCTAAGCCCGTAACTATATTTGGTTTGTATTTGACCCGGTTGTGCATGGTCCTTTTGGGTTGCCTTCACCAAAGAAACTTGATAGGATGATTTATGGAGAAAGGGGATTAATTATGATTTATTGATATATTATATGAATAATATATTAAAGGAGAAATCATATTGTTTAATTAATATTAGTCAAGAATTAATTGATAATTAGTTTTGTGACTAAAAGACATTAATTAAACTTAGGGGACTGGATTTGTAATTATAAGATAATTGCATTTGGGCTATGGATCACCTTGGAACATAGGTTGGATGAATTCTATGGGAAGCCCATAAAGAAATCGTCCAAGGGGTGTTCTAAAGGGCGTCCATGGGCTGCTTAGGGCCTAAGCAGTCAAATTAGGGTTTCCTAGTTGAAAACCCTAATAGCCTCACTATATAAAGCCCCCTATGGCCCCAAAAACGTGGTGAACTCTTTTAGAAGAACCCTAGGACGTTTTTGGTGCTCCTCCTCCTTCTCATAAGTCATTTTCTTGCTTGTGGTGTTTGTAAGCCATTAGAGGAGTGACACTTGTGACTCTAAGCTCCAAAGACAAGAAGATCCAAGCCATTGAAGAAGAGGTAATCATCTAGATCTGCTCTTATGTGATAATTTCGAAATGCATATGCTAGATTAGGGTTCTTGAGTCTTGGATGAATTGCATGTATAATAGAGAAACCTAGATCCAAGAATTAGGGTTTGCATGAGCATATAGGATGTTCTTTTGTATAAAACCCATCAGGAATGTAGATATGCGCATAACCCATCAATTAATTCATGGAATAAGGATCTATATAGATAGATCATGGAAACTTAAAGGATTAAGTAAAATTGAATTAATTGTCAAGGATCTTAAAAAACGCTTAAGATAAAGGAATCTGAGAGAGTTATCTTGTTAAAAGCACATGACATGATTTTGAGCAAATCCCAGTGCAAATGTTTTTGAACTAGATAACATGATTGTATTCCATATGCTGATGCAATTGGATTAATCATATATGTCATAATTATGCATAAAGGCCAAATGATTTGTATGCTTAGAGCATGTCAAATGATACCAGTATAATCCGAGAACAAGTCATTGTGTGACTTATAGGAACATTCTAAAGTACTTGCGAAAACTAGAGAAATATTCCTAATCTGCGGAGTATTTGAAAGAAAGTTATGTTTAAAGTTGTTACACATGTGCTAAATTTTCAAATAGATTAAGATGACTCTCAGTACAATCGGGCGTGTACTCATTATGAATGAAGATATAGTTACATGGATAGTGGTTCCATGTAGATTTTAATTACAGTTACACATCAGAGTTAGAGTACCTTGTGGTTTGGAGAACCATGTACAAAGATGCTTAATGTATAGTTCATTATGACTATGAGTAATCCCATTACACAAGTATTGGTATCTAAGTCATATTCAAGCTTCTAATTCATTCTCATTAGTTTTTCTTATATATGAGTTATATATACAACTAAAAATGATTGTATTCGCAAAGTTTACACAAATCAAGTTTGTTAAATCTACTTAACAAAGCTGCTTCATTAGCTAAAGCATGAAAGTCAAGCTGGTGCTATAGAGCATTGTTGATACAAGTAGATGTATTGATTGAAATTTAGTATTTGGATATTGGAACAATAAAACAACATATATCGTAATGAATGATATATTGGATATGAGTCTTTGATTAAATAATTGTTCGGTTCAATATTAGCATGTTTAAATCCTTGAATAACTAGATTATTCTAAATGTCCATAGTCGTTTATAGTTGTAGGAGAATCTATGAGGTAAGACTAATATGATTGGATTGGTGGATTCTCATGGAGATAAGAATGTCAAAGATCTGCTACCAACTTCATAGATACTTGATTGGGAGAATAAGTATTGGACTTGACCCGCATCAAAACCACTTTATGGATCATAGTCAAGAGTGTTGTTTTGAGCAAGGTTGTATCTTTTTAATCTTGGACCTGAGATACATATTTAGGGCTTGAAGTGTAGGAATTGTTGTGCTTAGACATGGTTTAACGTTGTTTCGTAAAAAGCAGTCATAAGGGTCATCGTTGAGTATGACATGAACTGCATTGATGGGTGTATGTAGTCAAGATGATCTTTGTATTCTTAGACCTGAGATACATATTTGGGACTTGAAGTGTAGGAATTGTTGTGCTTTGACATGTTTAACGTTGTTTCGTAAAAGGCAGTCATAAGGGTCATCATTGGGTATGACATGAACTACATTGATGGGCGTATGTAGTCAAGATGGGGTTTGGCCTTCTTATTTGTTGAGAGCATGACATCTAAGGCCTTAGTTAAAGTTGAACAGTAAATAAGATTGATCGAGATCCATATCTCATGTTCGACATGATGTCTGAGACAAAGGAATAAATGATACCACACCTTTAGTAACAATTGCAGCTTAGAGCTCCTGGAATTGGCTGTTGATGAGATGGCACCCTTCATATGTTGTTAGGGGCAGTAGCCCGTTGCTAGACATCAGCTAACGTCTATGTCAGTCTATAATGAATCTTGTGCAAGTGGGAGATTGTAGGATCTATATGCCAAAGAATCATTATGGAGTGATATTGTTAATAATATATGATCCTATAGGGTCACACCTTTATAAAGTTGGCACATTTTGTATATTTATTATTAATATGATTATTAATAAATAATATCAATTCTTGTATTTTAATTAGGGAATAGTTATTGTTTTGTGAAAATAATAATTATAAGAGAGTATTACTAGTTATTATTTCATATGGTATGAATTAATAAGTCATGCACAACATTTTGGACTAGTTGGATTCTTTTGTCTTTTACCTAAAGACAAAGTTTATATTTTATAAACTTGGAGTTTATAAAAAATAAAGAATATTACTTTTTAAAATGCATAATGATGGTGTGGGAGGTTGCTTTTCAACCTTCCACCTTTTGTCTCCCATGCTTCTAAAGGCCACATTACTTTAGATTATTTTAATGGTTAGGCCTTACTTTTCATGGGCTATATAAGAGATGCATGAGGCTTGCATTTTTGCAAGAGTGAAGCTCTTCTTCTTCCTCTCTTTTCTCTCTAGAACCGTGGGTTCTTCTTCTATTCTTCCTCTTTCTCTTTTGAAGTTAGTTTGGTGTTTAGAAGACCTCTTAAGTTGTTCCCTTTAGTGCTTAATTGAGTTAAGCACTTAAAGGCTTTAGACACTCAAGAATACAAGAAGGAACTAGCATTCCAAGTGCCTTACTCTTGATGGTGGATACTTGTAGAGAAGATCATATACTTTGATCTTTTGTTGTCTTAATCAACACCCCAATAACAAGTGGGTTCAAAGGCTTCAAAGGTTATCTCTAAAACATCCTATGGTTGGTTTTATTTCATTCTAACCTCTATAAATGGATCCATGATGGTTCGGTTTTGTTATCAACTCAAAATAAACTTGTTATTTTTAAAGTTTTCCATTGACGGTTTTTGTGAAAAAAAAACTTTTATTTCGTATCAAAACCTAACATGATAGAGACGTGTAAGTTTCCCATACAATCATTTTGATGTGTTACAATATATGTTTCATTGTTTAACAAGAAAACTATTGTCCATTCTAAGGGAATCTCTATCTATCATATTTTTCATGATGTTAAAATCTCGGCTCTCAATCCTAGTTTTCTTCATAAAGTAAAGCTTTATTTTTCTCCAATTCACTACACATAGAAATTATCATATCATTCAAGTAAGAACATGCATTATCAAAATCAGATAAAATTACATTGTAAGAATTTAAAGGAACGTTAAGAGAGATATGGAGATCATGTACCTTCTCAGTCATGGGCGATTTCAAAGTGGTTGATAAAAAACATTTTCCCTCAATCAAATCTTTTTCCTCTTCACTCTCATCTTCACTCTGCTTCTCCAACTATTTAAACATGTCCTACTTCTCAGAATTATCACCATAGTGCTTCGTATACATAACTCAATACGTTGGATGATGCATCGTTTTTTCGTCAGAACCAAAAGATCAAATATTGTAAGTTCCATCTTTATCATTTGAATTCATTGCCACCATGAGAGAGTTCCTTTGAATTTGCATGCATCTCTTCAATTTTCATTGCATAGTAAGCTTCGTCTTTTACTTCATCCTTTTCCTCCTATTCCTTCCTCAACATGCAGTCCCGTGCAAGATGATTATTTGCATTACAATAGTTGTAATTGTAACCAAAATCTCCTTTTAGCTTCTTCTCAACCTTATTTTCTTCTTTCTTCTATTCCATATTTTCTACAATCTTTTAAGAAACACGAGAATTGGACAATGACTTATTAACTGAGCTGTTATTGAAGTTTCCACCAATTGGCTTCTTATAAAATTTCTTGACCCTATTACTTGAATAATAGACAATAGCTTCGTTATCTGAATTCATCAAGAGACCTACTTCATTCTCTTCATCGTCACCATCAGAACACACTTCCTTCCCATTGGTTTTCTAAAATAGTGCCAAAGGACCTCCAAAGTTCATTTTCTATTTTCCTCTGCAATCTATTTCACATCAGACTCATGAGCTTTAAGAATGTTTTAGAGATTCGATAGTGAAAAAGTGTCGAAGTTCTCTTGAGTCTTAATCATCAGACATATTTTCTTCCATTCCATCTTCAGCCCAAGAATTAAAGTTATCTTGAACTCAAGAGTGGTACGAATAACATTATACCTGGTGCACTTGTAGATGAGCTCATTGAATTGATCGTATTATGCTTCGATAGATTCATTTTCCTTTTGTTTGAAGTCACCTAACAACGATAAACATTGAGTCATCGAGCTTTTCTTCAGTACGCTCATTTCCTTGGAATTTTTCCTTGAGTATGTTCTAGATCTCCTGTGTAGTCTTTCATCCACAGATGTAATTGTATACAACCTGTAGTAAAGCTCCACGTAACTCGCAAATGCATCTCTTATGATTAGCCTTCAGCTTGTTACCTTGAGAAATCATATCTTTTGCAAAACCAGTTGTTCCTACTACTTGAAGATGATCGAAACGATACGGACCTTTTTGAATAGATCTCTATATATCCTCGTCAATTCCATTGAGGTAATCTTTCATACGATCTGCCCACCGATCATAGTATTTCGGTAGCAACATCGAAATATTTGTGGAAGATGCAAGAATATTAGCATAGTTCATCACGATGTTAACATTCAAATTCGCCATTGAATTGAGTTGAAAAGGGAATAAACTTAAATAGAATGAAATCTGATACAAAAGATTGATTAACAATTGAAGAATCATTAAATCACAGGAATCAATCGAAGAATTACGTTTTCACTTGCAGAAAGATTGAATCGAAGCAAGTGATTCAATAAAATGAAAACGTTAACGATATTCCTTAATCGATATGTCTATTCTTGCTCTGATACCAATTAAAAAGTCGTATTCAATCAATCGTAAAATAAATCATAGTTAATAGGAACATCAAATGTAAATAAGATCTTGATTCAACTCATATTATCCAGAAGTGTTACAAGTACAATTGTAGAGAGAGAGAAAGGTCAATGCTCAAGTTACAAAAAGTTATAAAAGACTTATGTGCCTACTCTATTTATAGAGTACTCTACTGATGAACAAAGTATATCAGGACTTTGACTAATAGCGAAACTTACAAATATGCGTAATAAAATATGTACACAATGGAAGTCATGAAGACCTTCGATATTGGCATAACATTCTCTATCAAGATGTCACACCCCGCTAAAGCGGAAACACGAGGTGCAACAGTATAAAGGTTCTCATAGCATAAGGTAAAATTCAACACCAACCGTAGTATTTAAAAGCATTACAATTTACAATAAGTTTTGAAATTTTTTAAAAAGAATTAAAATACATTCGAAAAGCAACACATGTATAATTCTTCTATAAGTGATGTGTCTCTAGGTGTCACTTACTAGATGATTCCTGAAGAAAAAAAATGTAAAATGAGGGTTAACTATGGCAATAGTTGGTGAGTTCACAGGTTTATAACATAACATCGTTTTAATAGTTGGTGAGACTTCTGAAGATCAACAGACCGACACAGCCGCTACTGTTGATCTTGTCTCTTGTACTATGCTAGAAAAAAATAAGAAGAATAAAAAATAGTACTTGCAACAATAAATGTGTTACAGACACAAAATGTTCCTAAACACACACTCTATCTCAGACTGATCTTCACTTCGGAATAGTATTTACTTTGGAAAGTTTTCACCTCGGAAGTCTTCATCTCAGATTGCATAAGGATCACCTCTTTATGTTCCAACATACTCGAATTTTGACGTTTGTCACATAAGACCACCACCTAAGACTTCTATATATCACAACACATGTTACTCTACACTTGGTTTCATCTAATGGCTTACTAAAAACATCAAAAATTTCATCGCTAGTTGGAAAAAAAATGAGTTTGATGTTACCATTCAAAACATGATCTTTTTTAAATTGGTATTGATTATCTATGTGTTTTGTCATCGAGTGCTGATCGAATTGTGGGAAATGGCGATTATGCTTGTAGAATCATAATAGATGGGAATTTTCTTGAATCTAAAACCAAAGTCAAACAATTGGCACTTCGTCTAGAGAAGTTGTGAGGTGTAGCTTGTAACAACAATGTATTCCGCTTCGACTCTTGAGATGGCAATGCAACTCGATTTATTGGATGATCAGCTCACCAATCTACCACCAAGGAATTGACATCCTCTAGAGTTAATTTTACGATCGAGATGTAAGCCACCATAATTTGAGGCTGAATATGCTTGAAGTGAGAAACCATCGTTGGCGGGGTACCAGATTCCTAAGGCTTTTTGTACTGCGAAGGTATCGGAAAATTTGTTTCATAGATAACAGGTGAGACATTTTCAGATTGTGTTGGAATCGAGCATAGAGTGGCGATCCTATCACGCCTTGATATTTCTTTTGGATAACTGGTTCACCAATCGGATTAGAAAAGATATTGTGTTTGGATCTTATAGGATATTTGGAAGAGGCAGAGGAGTCCATTGAGTATTTCTTTAGAAGCTAGAAAACATATTTCTCCTGATGCATAAAAACCCCTCGGTTTGTTTGCTTGACTTTCAAACTGAGAAAGAAACTCAGTTCTCGGTTTACACTCATCTGGAACTGGCTAATCATCGCAAAATCTTCAACCATTTTTTGATCGATCGAATCAAATATGATCTCACCAACTTAAATTTGGACAAGCGTGAGATGCTTTCAATTTGATTTTCTAAACAATATAGGATCGAGTACTCCTCTTTGAAAACCTGAATGCTGAAGAAAACATGCTAGAGTTTCATACCAGGCCCAAGGAGCCTGTTTAAGACCATATACAACTTTTTGGAGTTTGTAACAGTAATTTAGAAATGCAAGATTAACAAACCCAGGTAGTTGTTGGTGATAAAAATCCTCTTTGAGTTCACTAATGAGAAATGCACTTTTAACATCCATTTGGTAAACTTTAAAGGCTTTATGGGCAACATATGCAAGGAAAATACGAATAGCTTCAAGGCGAGCAACAGGGACGAAGGTTTCGTCATAGTCTACACGTTTAATTTAGGAAAATCCTTTGGCTACTAGTCTTTCCTTGTTTCAAATGATAACTCATGTGCCATCAAGTTTTTTTCGCAATATTAATCTGTTTCCGACTACAGGGTGATCCGGTGGAGGAGGAACTAAGGTCCATACTTGATTTTGGTCAAATTCAGCTAAATCCTCTTGCATTGCTATGATACAGTCCAAGTGATACAAATCCTTTTTAATAGACCTCGATTAAACAAACGAAATGAACATAGCATAATGATTAGGGATGAGTTATTAAAACGGAAAACCAGACCGAAACTGGAATCCAATCGGAACCGGAACCGGTAAAACCTGAAAATTCTGAAACGGTCCGGGTATTGGTTCTAAAACTTAGTCTTATCTGGGTTCCGGGTATTCCGGGTACGGGTCCAACGGGTTCAGGTATTACGAATTTGTAAAAAAACTGAAACTAGGTTTAATAGACCAGAAACGGTTTAGTGGGCCAAGAAAACAGAAACTAAATGTTTATCAAAAAATATGCTTACTGATTCAGTTCTCAAAAATTTCTTATTATATTCCATAATTTCTTTTTCTTTTTTTATTTTCTGCATTCTTGTTGAGTTCTTAGTTAGCTTTAAACTGTCATATCTGCTTCGTTATTAGTCCGTTCGAGCTGAATTTTTTATAATTGTAGTTCACTATTTTGCAATAGTTATATATATATATATATATATATATATATATATATATATATATATATATATATATATATATTCTTTCGTTCCAAAGTTCTGGTTTTTCGGTTATTTCTGGGTCTAATACACGAATCTGATTCTAATTATCAATATATGGTTCCAACTGGTTCTATACCCATTGTACCCGGTTTGATACCCAGAACCGAACTGGAACCGGTTAACGTATACCGCTCTGGTTCTCGGTTTTTATAATCTGTTAATTCCGGGTTCAGGGTTTTCTGGGTCCAGGTAAACCGGTATGGTTTCAGACACACTTTCATCCCTAATAGTGACATTCATTTAGAACATCACTTGCGGATCTTGTTTGAACACCTACATTCAAATTACCAATTACTTGAATTGAGGGATGATCCTTTGTCCAAATATATAATCCTGGAAATTCGTTTGCAGCGGAGGATCTAATGTCAATTGTTGAGTTGTATTGCTCCAACCTGAATTTCATGAATTAGGGATTAATGCTCCCCCCTTCACTTCTGAACATGATATATAAACATCAATAAAGGGAAAATCAAAGAAATTCACATCATCGTTGACGGTCGGGATGACATGATCGGTTCCATGAAACTGATCTGCTACATATCGAAAACTTTCATTTTTTGATTCGAAGTTTGGATTACTATTGTGCCTTTGAGGCATGGTAGTCGAGTTATTCTCCCCCACAACCTTAGACAGGAAAACTTAAGAATCAAAAGAAGAAAATATTGGTGGAGGGCCAAAAATGGTCTGTGCAACCAACGGAGTTGGAACACATAGATTTTATGAGTTTAAGGCACTTTTTGGAGGCTCGAACAGGTTATCAAAGTCCATTTCGAACACAATTCAATGATTAAGTGAACCAGATGGTGGATCATCACACTCAAGAATATGAGTAGTGAGATGAAATAGTTTTGCAGAATATCCCAAAAATATGGCTTTATCCGACTTTGGTTGAAATTTGCTTATCTAGTCTCAGTTGTTCTTAATAAAGCTTCTACATCTGAAGATATGAAACACATGAAATGCTCGGTTTCTACGATTCATGGCTTCATAAGGAGCCACGTTGAGATGACGGTTGATGACACTTTGGTTCTGAGTGAAGCAAGTTGTTCTGTTTCAACCAGAGTTATGTTTCTCCTTTTAACGCCACCATTTTGTTGATGCATGTAAGGAGCCAAGAAGTTGTGATCAATCCCTTTGTCAAAAAGAGATTTTTTGATTGTAGCATTGCTAAACTCGGTTCCATTGTCTTCTCTAATTCTTTGGACACGCAATTTGATAAAAACTTCAATTCCTTTGATAAATTTGATAAGTTTAGCTACGGTCTCGGCTTTTAACCGAAGGAAGAAAACCCTAGTGAACCGTGTGTAGTCATCAACTATCATTAAAATGTACTTCTTATGATCAATCCTTTTAACTGCTGATGGACAATAGAGGTCAATATAAAGAAGTTCGAGGGGATCGGAAATCGATTTTTCAATAAGAACAAGTAACCTTTCTTAGACTGTTTTCCACACTCACATGAAGAACATAAATTCTCATTATCAAACTTGTGGAGAGGCAATCCTTGGACCATTTCACCAGTGACCAAATTGTTCATATATCGGGAATTCAAAATGAGCAAGCCTCCGATTCCATAACCAACTAACATCAGATATTGCTTTTGCAAGGAAGCACATTTGAGGTTTTCCAATAATGATGTTAATATATAGAGCATACATATTTTTTATGCAGCCATATTGGATGAGACATTTAGACCGGTCTTCGGTTATAACGTAGTTGTGTTTGTTGGTGAATTCAACACGATGCTTCACATCGGTAAGATGGGCTACGTTGATTAGATCATGTTTCATCTCGACAACATAAGCTACATTCTAAATGTTGAAATTTCCATTTTTTAGGGTGACGTAAACTTAGATGGTATTTTTCGTCTTGTTACCGAAAGTAACAAAGCTACCCTTTGGGGTCAATTTTTATTCCAGCGAAAATTCTAGTTTACCAGTCATATGCATAGAACAAACACTATCAATATACCATATTGACTTGCTTTTAGATTTTGAAACATAAGATATATTGAATGGCTTCTTCTGAAATGATTTTGGGAAAATAGAAAATGCTAAAGTCTCTTCATTAATCCAGAAGTCATAATCAAGTTTGCTCACGTTTTTTACTGGAGTAATATTTCTCTTGACTCGCCAATCAAATTTTAGAGTGGATTCTGACGGGACATGTTGGTCAAATGGATTCATTTTCTATTTTCCTTTATCTATATATTTGACAGAGGAAGTTGTTTCTGTCTTGGGGCTATTGCATTGACAAGTGCATGTAGATATCGACGAGATGGATTTCCGAAGAGAACAATTAGTGTTGGATGAGACATAAACCAAAGGTAATCCAGATTTCGGACTGATTATTGGAACATAATCAAATGAATTGGATGTGTGATTAACCAATGATCGCTTAAGAATTATGAAATGAACAAAGGTATTCTGGTTCCAAGTGGTCGGATGAACTATAAATGATTTTTGTGACTCATTCATCTTAGCCTTTTCAAGAAAGCTAGAATCAAGCTTAGAGTTTGTTTCGTTTTCTAAGGCTTTCCTAGCTTCTTCCTTTGGTTTCATTATGCCCTTTTTATTCAACCATGGTTTTTTCTTAAAAGCAACGTTCTGTCGGGATGTTGGATTTTTTATGTCTATCCGACGATCGGATTGTTAAAGCATAGTTTGATTGGAACAAGAAAATATTTTGATGTAGTCTTCGGATCAGAAATCAGAACTTTAGGAACGAATGGAATGTCTTGGTCACTACTAGGGGTGAGCAAAAACCGCACCGAAACTAAAATTAACCGCAAAAACCGCATAAACCGCAACCGATAAACCGCAACCGCAATAAAAACCGATGGTGAGGTTTTCTGTTTTTCAAAAACCGCAAATTTGCGGTGCGGTGCGGTTATTAGTTTTCAAAAACCGCAAAAAAACCGCACCGCACCGCATATATTATATAAATTTTTCTTATTAAATATTAAAAATAAGACAAGTTTCATGGATGAAAGATGGATAAAATACTAGAAAACAAAAGTGTTGGTTTTTTTTGTTATGTTTAACTTTGAAAAATTGTGAAATTAGACAATTTTAAGATATTTATTGTTAATTACTATTTATTTGACGTTTTTAACATATTAGTTGTTTGTGATTTAAGTTAATTCTCTTATACCTTATGGTTTTTTTATTCTTAAAAGTAATATGTTTGAACTCTTAAAACCGTTTGAGCTCTAAACTGTGGTTAAAAACCACACAAAATAATCGCACCAAATCCATGCGGTTAATAACCGCAACACAAAAAAAAAAACAAAACCGCACCGCAAAAATAAATGTCTAACCACACCGCAAAAATAACCGCACCAAGCGGTTTTGAAAATGGATTAACCGCATTTGCGGTTAGTGGTGAGGTTTTTCCTAATAACTGCACCGAACCGCACCGCGCTCACCCCTAGTCACTACCAATGATGATTTCTTCACCGCAGTCGTTATCATCGTTTCCCATGAAGAACTAGTGACTTTGATAGACTTGTCTAAGTCATGTCCAGAGGTCTCATGGGTGATTTCCTCGATGACAATATTTCTTGGTGAGATGTAAGGAACAAAATCACCAATGCCATGAGGAATAGTCTGAGATTGATTCATGTCCAAGGATATAAGAGGCTGAAGTTGTGGACTCAGGACATATAATCAAGATACGAATGAATTCATGAATCAAAGACTGTTATGTCTTCATCGGTTCTGCTAAGGTAGATGATATGTCCTAAATTATATATATTTTAAGAGTTATATCTTATACTTTTGTGAATGTTTTTGAAGATATATGATACTTAATTGTTATGAAAATTGTATTTTTTGCGGATTAAAAGGATAATATATTAAAACAAAAAATATAAAGGCATATTCTACTACAAATTTAATAGCTTGAAGACTAAGCAAAGATTTAATTAAGTATAATTCCAAAATTAATGAAGGTGGAAAAGGCTTCGAGTGAAGCTTTCGGACTTTGGTTTTCATTATGTTAGATCTTCTAGTTTGTTTTGGTTATTTAGTTTGATTACGGGCTAAGTCCTAATACTTTTATTTAGATGAAGATGATCTATTTTGATTATGGTTTAATTCATTGAAAGGATTTTGATTGTATTTAAGTTATCGTGATCATGCTCAATTAAAGACTCATTCATATTGATATTGATTTTGTTATGTTTATGTAGTTGAATGCATGATCAAAGAACTAGGTTCGGATAGCGTATCTTGAATCAACTGTTTAGTTAATAGCTAGGAGATCAGAACTTGACAAATTGAGGGTTACACATATCTAACTATCAGAGGCATCCCTAGGTTAAACATGATAAAATTAATTTAATATTCGTGATTGATCTGATTGCTTGGACAATTTGATAAGTTGCCACTAACCTTAGGACTGATCAGTGTTCTAAATAAAAGTACTTAATTATTTATTTAGTGTGCTTACCGATTTAATATTTTATTTTATTTTATTTGGTACACCTCGATTTCCCTTGAGTTCGATACCCTTACTTATCTAGCAAATATTATTCATGATCAGGTACACTGTCTGTTGTACACGGTCCGATGCTAATCGTCAGTTTGGTTTGTTAGGTTTTATAAATTTAAAACTATGTTTGTTTTTAAATTAAATTTATATTTTATAGACTATAAAAAACATATCAATTTTTGGCGCTGGTACCGGGGAATTGATTTCCACCAAGATAAGGATAATAAGATGTTTTATTGAAAATTTAATATTTCGTTTTTCCCTTTTTTTTCTTGTCGAGAATACAGTTTCTCTCCGCAATTTAAGTATCATCAATTGTAAATCGCAACGCTATTCGAGTAATCATGGCACTACTTTGTTTCAGACTTATTATTTTGAAAAAAAATTTAGTTAACTAGTTGGAATACTATTTTAATTTTACAAAAGCTATATGACTAGAAGTTTGACATCAATTTTGACAGAGTCAGTCAACAATCCAGAAAAGATTATTAAATTAACAAAGAATAAAGGAGCATTAGCTAGTAATATAGAACATCCAACTAGTCCCAAAATAGAAAATATGACAGACATAATGAATCTAGAGTTGTATATGACACACAATAGTGAAAGCGTAGGCGTTGGAGTAAGAATGCCAAACATTCAAAATTTGAATTTTGTACTAAAAGGGCAATTTTTTGTACTTTTTTGAAAGAAATCCCATTTTATGGAAAAGATCACGAAGATGCCATCTAACATGTGGAAGATGTTATAGAAATTCCTTACTAGATTTAGTCTACCATCTAAGATTGCCAAAAAGAAAGCTGAAATTCAAAATTTGCAACAAAGAGACGAAGAGACCTAATATAAGGCATGGTAACGATACAAACGAATGTTAAAAAATGCCTCAACATGACCTTAACTATCATCAACAGGTACAAAATCATTATAATTGTTTAGAAACTGCAACTAGACAATAAATAAATATTAGAGGACCAATACCTAAGAAATTACTTATTGAAGGAAAAGAAATCATAAAAGAATTAACACATCACTCACATCAATGCTTGTCCATTAGAGACCCGTCTATTAGGAACAAAAATGAGATAAATAATTTAATGAGATAGAAGCTTTGAATGCTAAAATTAAAGACGTGGGTAACATGATAAGAAAATTGTCTCAATCCATAAAGGTTGTACAAATAGGTTGTGATAATTGTAATGGACCTCACCTTACTAAGAAATATCCCCAAGATACTTTAAGTATGGAACATACATATATATGTTATGCTAGAGACGTGTACGAACCTAAAGAAAAAGTAGGATGGATACCAAATAACACTACAAAGAGATATATGATTACTAACCTTTAAGCAAAATCGAATTTGCTTCTACAACCCTTGTAGATTTCGAAAACCTTAAAGCTTCAGGAAGACTAGCATCCAAAGTAGAATGCATCTAAAGGAACACACCCAAAAGACGAAACACTAGAAAATTAAGAGAGAGGATAAGAGGATTCCAATACTTGAATTCTTTAATTGTAAGGAAGCAAGGGACAAAATCAATGAAGGCAATGAGGGTCTATTTATAGTTGAGCAAACTTGCAGAGAAAACATCTTTGAATTAATTAAATAATCATATATATTGTTAATTCAAATCCCAGGATTATCAACAACTATGGACAAAATCTTCAAGGGATTAATCCCTTAAATTCGTCCAACCCATCCACGGTTTCAGAATATTCCAGTTGCTCAACTATTTAACAATTAATATTCAATACTTGTACCTTTAAATAATTTCCTGATTAATTCTAATTAATTCCAAATTAATTCAAATTAATTAGAAATTAATTGTAACTTGTTTCTAATTAATTTATCAAGCTATGATAAATTAATAAACTATTTATCTCACTCTGTTAAATCCCTTTCTAGCTATTTTAGCTCTTAAGGACAACTCTAAAATGATTTTGTTATTATTCCCAAAGTTATACCAATTAGTTATGCCATTGGATACCTATTTTCAACACTTATATGGCTGACGAACTTCCTATAAGAACTTTCATGTAGTAGGAAGATTTTACATTGCATTATGACAACCATAATTGATTCCTCTTGGAAAAGAATCAAGTGTTTCATAGTAGGACGAAATACATTCAAATAAGATACCACTTTATCCGAGAACTGATAAGTGATGAGACCTTCAATCTAAAGAAAATTATTGTTATGAAGTTGTACATGGATTCAAATGGCCTTCCAGATACTTGATAAGAACGTGCATATTATACACATATACATGTTACAAAGTTCTAGATTTGATGGAACCAGACCGATTCAACAACCTCCAAGTGGGAGATTTTTAAGTTGTGGAGACTGATTCACGTTTGACCATATAGCTGTTAGACAGAACAAGCAATGGGTCTCACTCCCCAAAGAACAAACAGGGTTAAGGGGGAACAAATATGTTTCTCGTGTTCTCCCATGGACGTAGCCAATCATCTTGATCCTGAGAACCACATAAAATTGATGTGTCTTTTTTTTTTGTATTATTACTATGTGAAATCGTCTATCGTTTGTTGAAGTGCTTAAACTCTAACATATAAAGTTATTGAAAAAATATTAGATAATTTGTTTAGCAATGTTATTGACAGTATTGTTAGCAGCGAGTAGTTGAATTTCATTAAAGTTGTTAGATTTTAGACGATCCTTTAATTATGAATGAGAAATTTTACAGGTGTAAGTCTCATATGAGGAACACTATGGTGTTCAAAGTGAATTTCAAGAAAGCCCACGATTTAGTTCAATGGAACTTTTTATGATGTGCTTGCTTGCCTGGGATTCGGTCAGAGATGGAAGCGATGGATTAAAGGGTGCTTGAATTATGTCATAGCTTCGGTTTTGGTCAATGGGTCACCTACGACCGAATTTCAATTCAATAGGGGTCTTCGTCAGGGTTATCCGTTTCACCCTTTCTTTTTATCTTGCTGACGGAAGGTCTACATATTGCATTTTCAAAACGTGGTGGCTAATGGCGTGTTCAAATGCATACAAATTGGTGACTTATGTCACATTTGTATTATACAGATGATGCCACTTTTATTGATGAGTGATCTAAGTTGAATATTACAAATATTGTTAAAATTTTCAATGTTTACATATTGCTTTGACTTAAAATTTAATCTCCACAAAAGTAATATTCTGTCTTTGACAAACACTTTTCATATTGTTGAGCTTTTTAATCAAATATATTTGTTGTTTAAAAAAAAAGAATAATATAAGTAATTAAGTAAAGGTTTGCAACTCATAAAACGTTAAACTTTGTACGTGTACATGTATTATAAAGAGAGTTGATTCATACATAACGTTTTTTATCATACACAACAATAACATGTTTTCTTTATGTTTTCTTTATGCCTATTATACAATAACATGTATTATAAAGGGACTTTTTTTTCTTATATGAGTTCCCCACCACCATATCATACCCTCTCCCTTGATCACTCTAAACGTATTAAAGATGGTGACACTAAAAAGGCTTTTTGGTTAAACAGTAAAACGCCACTAAGTCTATTAATTTGTGACTTTAATCATCGCAAATATATAGATACGATTTGCTTGTCCTTCTAAAAGATTTTGTTGACAGAATCACCTTATATCATAAAAAATTACGTAATCAAAACAAATATAAAAGAAATTATATTATATAATCATACGATACTTAAAAGATCAAGAAATCTTGACACGAAATGAATGGATAAAAGACACATACTTGTAACCTGCAGTTGGAGGTTATTTTGCAGTTTTATACATGACATCGTATCAGATAAAGAATAAGAAAATGATCAAAGTGCAAGTTTGAAAAGAGGGAACAGTTAATAATATATTCAAACAATAATAAAATATCGTGATCGTATCACTATAATATATATCACGACTCTTCTTAATAACATAAAACAATACGTGGCATAAGATCATTATCCGTAAAGACGGTTGATCGAAAAGTCAACAGATCTATCATGAATTGTTTGACTTCTTCAAAGTGAGATTTGGAAGATAACTAATTTTCTGAATTTTGTAACCTACCGTAGTAATATCGGCTTGACAAAAAGAAATAGTAAAATAATATTCCGTCCTATTAATCAAACAAGGTGATGCCCATTATGTGTCGTGATCACGTCATACTAATATTTTTAAGCAAGTAACAAATAAAATAATATTTTTGAGTTATAAATTTGTGTCGATAAGCAAAATATTAACAACAAGAATTTGTGACACTTTATGTTCCAGTGAAAATATTGTATATGTATAAATAATAAATATAATTAAACAGTTATTTATCTTACTTTTTCGTTTGAAATTACAATTAAAATGCTTCTAAATGCATATCAAATGCTATCAAAATAATAAATGTACTAAAAATATATGTTATAGATATATGTTATGATTGAAAATAAAATTATGTAGGTTGAATTAGTTATAAAAATAAAATAATATTATTAAAAAAATATTGAATCTACTATTCATATATTCATACAGTGCTAAAACATACATAAATGATATAAAAGAGTATGAAAATCAATTTCTAAAATAACTAAATTTTTGTAAAATTCGATTCGTAAAAACCAAAGCTATAAAAATATAAGTTATGAAAAATATTTTTATATAAAAAAATAAGTTTTCAAAAAGTTATAAAAATATTTTTTTAAAAGAAAATGAGTTTTTAAATAAGAAAATAATCATAATAACAATTTTTTTAAACATTTTACCATACAATAACCAAAAAAATAAAAAATGACACAAATAGCCATCATTTTTGCAGTAAACCATATGCGAAAATGTGTAATCTGCAATTTTTTTTAGCGAAATGACGTTTTGCAAAGTTTGAGTGCGAAAAAGTTAGGCTTACAAAAATATAGTTTTTGTAAGCTAACTTTCAACCTTTATAACTCTTTCATACCAAGTGTGTCTAAGTTTTTTTTTTTCATTGTTTTATATGTAGCAAGGGGTATCCATAGATATATCACATTTCAAATTTAGATGTTGGGAATGCATACTTTTTTAGGTCTAAAGTAGGGTAATCCGTGAAAATTATAAAATAATACCCAACTTTGAAGCTTCATAACTCTTTCATGTGAAATTCGTTTGAGGTGATTATTTTTTCATTGTGTTCTTTGTAGCAAGAGCTATCCATGAACATATGCCACTCTAAATTTAGATGTTAGGATGACAAACGATTTTAGGTCCAAAGTAGTTAATTGACATGACAACTTCATGTTGAAATGAAAAGTAAATAATGAAGTGACAATTCTTATTAAATGTCGGAATTTGGTAGATAAAATTGATAATAATAGTTTTTATCGCCTATGGATAAGACTTATGAGTTATACAATTATACAACTCGAAAATGGCAACAAATGAACCCCTTCCCCGGACTTCGGAAGAGGAGATCGTAGTTGTTTGATCTTAGATTATCGTTAAAGATGATATTATTGCCATCGGTCTCCCACATTTGATGTATGGATCACTTCAGCTCCGTTTGACAAATAGGTTTCACTACGAATTAAGTCGTAGAACATATCGAACTAAAGAAGAAGTGAATACTAAGTTTAAGAATTTAACAATTGAGCTGAAGATCTTTAAAAAAATTTATTATAATATAGACAATGAAATTTCGAATGAAGATGAAATTATGGAGGCAGCTAGGGAGCAATATAGAATCCAAAGTAACAGGAACGACTTTGCACACACATATGATTGCAAAATTTTAAAAGATGGTTCGTAGTTCTAGTTTATGTTTTTTGTTATTTGTGGTATCTAATAAGAAGTATTGATAATAATTGTCTTTCATAATTCCAAGTCGAAACATAATTAGTTTTGATAAAACATAAATTATTTGATTACGAAGGAGTTAAAACAACCATCATTGGGTCTGATATTTCCCATTCAGAAATAGGTGGCAAAGGATGCACAATTGTCGTTTGGTATGCAACTCAATATACATCATCCCTCCAATACAGCTGAACCACGGAGTAAAAGTCATTATAGGTTAAAAATCGTGCTCCCGTCAAAGCATGATCGCACACTATACCACAACTTTACCATTTCCCACATGTGCACATTTGAAGTTAAATATCTACAACACAAGTATTCCTAAAATCCTAGCAAGTCGGAAGGCATATTGGAGGCCTAGCACCGAACAGACTTGTACATCATCCTTTAAAGCACCATCTCTCCATACGTGGTGAATACACCAGTGACCCCCATGAAGAAGAAACATTTTGATACTGGTTATTTTACAATTACCTAATATTTTATTATTTATATATTATTTTACCTCCCAAGTCATTGCATTGTAAAAATCCATTAAGTGTACTCAAAGACAACCTCAATGAGCGTTGTTAGCGGGAAATTACATTCATGAACCGATAACATGTAGATGGATTCTGTAATATCAAGGGTAATTACATTCCAATCGATGTTATGGAAAAAGGGTATTGCCTATTTCGCATGACCGATATTGGCAAGCCACACATATGTAGTACCTGTCTCTTATTGTAGTTGATAAAAGTTTTCTTCAAAATCAGACATTGTAAATGATTTGCATATTTGCCACAACCAAAAATCAAATGACTATTTTGACCAACTCTGGAGCAAACAACATTAGCCACACTCTTACAATAATACGCATGCTATGAATCATTGAATACCTAATCTAAGGAAAAAACTATCACATTGTCAATATTAGTTAATAACGTTATTTCTCTAGCGTTCCTAAGAGCTTCATTCAGTCTCATTGTGAACCGGGTACAAGAGTTGACACTATTTGACATGCCCGGACAAAACTCTATAAGCAAGTTCTGGTTCTTTTCGTCCATAGGAACCACCATGAACATTAAGTGTAAGTAGTCCCCTCTCAGAGGGACGCTATCTATAAAGATGATAGGTAGCATACACGCGAGGAATGTATAAAGCTACATTTTGTTGGAAAAATAAAACAATTAATCAAGGTTGTCAATATCGGGATCCTACGTAGTATCATTTTTGGGTTTGCAATATCGGGATCGTAAGATCGGGATCGGGATCCTAAGATCCCACAAAATAAAACGTAATTCTAATTTATAATTTTAAAACATGAAAATAGCTCAAACATAAATTTTTCCGTTTAAAAACTATAAAAATTTCAAAACATTAGTCACAACTCACAACACAAATAATAAACGGTAAAATGGTAAAGGGAAAAAGAGATAAATTGGTAAATTCATTTTTTCTCATTTTCAAAAGAAAAAAAAAACCAAGGGAAGGTAGGAATGAATTGGATCTCGATTATACAATCGTACTTACGATCTTACAATCTTACCTATGATCCTACCCCAAATATGATCCGTATACGATCTAACTCATTTTTTATACCTAGGATCGTAGGATCGTACGATCCTATGATCATGATCGTGATTTTGACAACCTTGCAATTAATTGTAACCAAGTTAACAAATTTAAATAAACAACTACAAACTTGGAATAAAATTATCTTACCACAACCCGAATAGCCATTAAACATAGTTCTAAATAATCTATATCATATGCTCTAATGGTGTAACAAAACATAGTTGGAAATGATCTATAACATATGCTCTAATGGTGTAACTATGGGGTTTGTTCTTCCAAGGTTATACAAGTAATCAGGTAAGTTGGAAAAGTTTTCTTCGTGATCACTATCTGTGAAACTTGTTATAAAATAATGTTAAAAAACAAAATATGAATACGTGGTTGTGTATGAAAGATAAGAAGATGGAATGCAAACAACATGTTGTGGAGTGAAAATTCTTATAAAATGTCTAAATTTCATAGTCAAATTGACTTTACAACTCCCTAAAAAAATGTAACATCCTAATTTTTTGTATATTTACTTGAAATCAATATTCAAGAAACAATAATATTATCCTTTATCAAAAATTTCCAAAGTAAAGTGTCATAATGAAATAAAAGATTCAAAAAAAATGTGGAAGTGTAAAACCTACGTTACATAATAATAAATGTCATAAAAAAATAACGAAAAACTATGAAAATGTGAAAGTCATCCACAGTCATGCCAATTTCTTTCTAATGTCCACTCTAGAGAGTCTTCAAAAAGATTAATAAACAACGGATAAGCATAAAGCTTAGTGATACCTCTTATTCCCCTTTCTACAAATAAGAAATATAACTTGTTTGAAATCTCTTATTTCCTCTTCCGAGAACAAGAAATATAACTTGTCCCCCCCTCACAGAACATGAACATAACTTGTCCCCCTCTAGGAACAAGAAACATAAAAGATGTTCCTTTTGTTCTCCATTCTATCCTAGATGATATCTATATGTGGCCAACATTATACATACACATGCAAAGTTAATACAATAAGTACGTTAGTGTAACTCACCTGAATAAGAATTCGTCTGATCAACACTACGAGGGTTGTAAGTGAACTGAACGTTTAGCGGACCGTTCGTGATACATTTGCGGAAAGTTCGTTTATGTTCAATTATATATATATATATATATATATATATATATATATATATATATATATATATATATATATATATATAAAAGAAAGAATTACAAGTATGGATATCATTAAAATATATATATTTAAATTTTATTAAATTCTTATTGATGCATTCTAGCACACAATAGATGTGAGAAAATTTTGAACATACCTCTCTCTCTCTCTGTCTATATATATATATATATATATATATATATATATATATATATATATATATATATATATATATATATATATATATATATATATATATATATATATATATATATAAGGAAATGATCAAATGAGAACACCTAAAAGCTTGAGAACGCGAGAACACTTCTGTGCCAATCATTTTATAAGGGTAAATTAGACATTTTTCATTTAAATTAAATTTTAACATATTAATATTAAATTATGATTTCCTTAAATCTAGCGATAATTAAAGTGACTACCTAAAAAGTGAATTAATCATTTTTTTTCTTTTTTCGTTAATAAAAATATTTTTTTTATCAGATTTCTTTTTTTAAAACAAGACTTTTGAATTATCATTCTTTTTTTAACTAACTATTTAAAAAAAACAATATTTTTTCATTTGATTTATACAAAATCTCATTTAGAAGTGAACAGTAAACAATATAAATTTACCAATTTATTGAATTAGTTTTCTTTAATCATATTTTTTTTAGTTATATTCAAACATGAATAAATATATATTGTTGTTTATGAATACAATTGTAATCATAAATTAATAAAACAAAATATGGAAATCAAAAATCAAATACAATTGTAACTATAAAAGATTAAAACACTTCAATTATATTCGGAAAACAACAAACAATGTGGTGAATAAAGTACTAATGTTATATTCATAAATGATGAAACACTTCATAAGTGACTATATATATAAAACAATTATATTCATAAATGATTAAAACATTTCGTACATGACTATATATATATATATATATATATATATATATATATATATATATATATATATATATATATATATATATATATAACGGTTATCTTCACAAATGATAAACACATTCCAGAAAAAAAAATCGCAACAAGAAATATAAAAATAGAGATCCCAAGTGCCCATCTAACACATGAAAATTCATCACGTTCGTTGCACTTCGTTCTTCCTGTTACATAGTGAATAAGCCAAAAAACAACAAATTAATACTCAAATGAAAATGATTATAATCAAATACAAATGCAAAACCACAAACCGAATGTATTTCCGGTCATTTTAATCGTTAGTGAATAAGATTATAAAGAAATCACTTGCCATACATTATTCCAAATTCTAATTCATGTTTTAATCATCTATGATTATATAACCCTATTCCCTATCATAGAACTAAATCTATGATTAGTAAAAGAAAAACAAACACTAACAGTAATTCCAAAACCAAATATTAATAATGATACTTCAAAAAAAGAGATCAATTGTAGACAAAAGAAAAAAAAATGAATAAAATGCATCAAAATAAAGTTAATACAAAAGAAGAGATGTGTGGTTTTTTATGAACATCTACCTATTGTTATAAAGTGAAAAGCAGCAGAAGCACCAAAAGGCAAACATGTTGATTCCTCTTTTCTTAATTCACAACACCCAAAACAAAATGCATCAATTCAAAATACACAGTCTATTAGCTTAGTAATCAATCCTACGATATTTTAAAAACATATGCTAACTAAAATCAATGATGCAAATTCAGGTGGGCCTTCCAAAATTATAGAATTAAAAATGAAGAAAATAGGATGTGTGTATACCGGTGACGGGAAGGACGGCGTAATAGGTCTGATAGTCGGCGAACCTTGGGTGTGGGAAGATTTTGACGAATGGCGAGTCACAAAAAAAACCCTAGTTCCTCAATTCTTTTCAGATTATCGTTAGGGAAAAAGGAACAATCTATCACTGCGATTAAATGGGTTGGGGTGATACACACACCACCATGGTGCGATGGTCTGAATATGACTACAACAAACGATGGCTCAGGGAGGAAGAGATCACGGTATGTAATCGGTGACTAGAGCAGAATCGATGCACGACTAGAAAAGCTGATTAAACCATAAACCCTTGAGTTGGCGACTTGTGATGGTCTGATTAGGGTTGCGACACATGATGGTGCTATGGAGGGAGGCTGTGAGAAGAATAAATTATGGAATGCAGACGATGAGGCGGATTATTGATCGAACCCTAGGTATAGAGAGAAAGAGAGAGAGGCAGAGAGGGGGAAGTAATTTGAACGGCATTATGAGAGAGATTGAGAAATTATAGGAACGAGTTAAAGTTGCAATTACCATTATAGCCTTATGACCTTTTACAAGTTACACTTTAATACCAGTTGTTTCAACATTTTACACAAATGACCCGTTTGATAATAGCCTCAGATCTGAATATTTAGATGGTCAGATCTGTTCTCGCGTTCTCAACATTTTAGGTGTTCTCATTTGATCCTACTCCTATATATATATTATATATATATATATATATATATATATATATATATATATATATAGAGAGAGAGAGAGAGAGAGGTAGGTTCAAATGTTTCTCACATCTATTGTGTGCCAGAATGCACCAATAAAATTTAGTAAAAATTATATGTATATTAAATGATATCCATAGTTATAATTCTTTTTTATGGAAACTAATTAAATTCTTCATTAATGTCAACAATAATATTCTTTCAGAATGAATTCGTGTATAGAAGAATGAGAGTGTATTTTATCAAAATGAGAGTGTATTCTAGTAGAAATACACTCTCGTTCTTCATATTCAATGCAACTTTATTGTATTTTAAGCGAATGAGTTCTGAAACAAAAAACGAACCCATACATAAAAACCTAGATGTGAATTCATTCTGAAAGAATGTTATTGCTGACATTAATAACGAATTTAATTAGTTTCCACAGAAAGAGAATTATAATTATAGATATCATTTAATATACATACAATTATGGAAATCGTTTAATATCTATCTTTATTTAATTAAATAATTATTTAATTTTACTAAATTCATATTGGTGCATTCTAGCACACAATAAATGTAAGAAACACATTAACTTAGGCATATATATATATATATATATATATATATATATATATATATATATATATATATATATATATATATATATATATATATATATATATATATATAGGGTCAGGATCATTTACGAACCAAAGATTCCCGCAAACCATACGAACTTTTTCGTGTGATTTAAAAAAAAGTAACTTAAGGCATTAACTCGGTCATATGGAAGTGCATTCACAAAAACATCTCGAAAAAATATACACATATGAAAAGTGCATACATGCAAAAACGTCGGAAAATGCATATATGCACATATTGACCTTTCGTGTATGCACATTTTTTTCGAGATTTTCTTTTGCGAATACACTTCTATATAAACGATTTAATGTCTTAAGTCACTTTTTTTTTAAAAGTCACACGAAAATGTTCGCATGGATCACAGGAAAATATTTCTTCGCAATATATATATATATATATATATATATATCTATATATATATATATATATATATATATATATATATATATATATATATGTATGGTTCTTTGTTTGCATGTTAGTTTATCTTTTATATATATATATATATATATATATATATATATATATATATATATATATATATATATATATATATACACGCTCAAAATTATAAAACAACTCTTTGTTTTTGTAAGACAATATTTGGTGACAAAAAATGCATGTAAACTTTTGTCACAAAAAAATAACAAATATAAATTTATAATAGAAAATCTGTATCGAGTTTCTTACAAAAAGAAAAACATCAATGTTTTCCAAAAACAAAGATTATAATATTTATCAAATAATCTAACCAAACTTGCAAAAATGGTACTGATACCAATTGTTGGGTTTTTATTCAATAATAGTCTAATTATAGTGACAAATTTGACGTAATTAGCAATAGATGCATTTTTAGATTTGAATAAAGTAAAACTATTTTATCCAAAATGAATCATTTTGCAAAGCCTATGAAGATTAAAACAGCCATAGAAACGGAAAAAATTACAACCTTTGAAGTCGTTCATTCATTTTGGCAATTAGGAAGATGAAGATGGCATGACGCTCTAAAGTAGAACTTCTCTAGAGATATCCACCTAGCAAGAAAATACCACCAAAGAGCTTACTCTTCACTTATATATATATATATATATATATATATATATATATATATATATATATATATATATATATATATATATATATATATATATATATATATATATATATATATATATTGTTCTTAAGCTTTAAGATTAACACCAAATAAACCTCAAAGAGAAGAAACATAAAAGCATTTTTATCTTGCACCAAATTGCAAGACAAATGGATAAGGGGGGAGGAAACCCATGAAATTTGGCTGCCAAAAAGAGAGAAAACGAGCCAAAAATATCAATCAAATTCACTAGTAAAACTCTCTTTATATACTCCCTTACATGTCATAATGCACCATGCCTTTAATCATATTAAAGTAGTATCATGTAAGAAGCACGGGATGAATAAAATAATCACAACACACCAACTCCATCACCTCTAAAAATTCATGGCTAGGAGACGGGGAAATGATGGATTTGTGTGCTTTACTCTCTCTTCCAACTAGATAGTTATATGACAACTAGATGATTAATCAAAGTGTCCAAATAAATTATACATAATGTATGTATTCATACCATATGAATATAACCAGTTTATGTTATCTTTTAATTATTATTTCCTAGAAACTATAATTCCCAAAAAGTTGGTAAAATATTTTTTTTATAAAAATAATGTTTTCGCATTAAATACAAGTGTTGATTATATTTATTAATAATAAAATTACTATAATAAATAAACAATTAGTAGTAACATTCGATAAGGTGTGTGACCCTATAGAATCATATATCATTAGTAATATCATTCTATAATGATTTTTGGGCATAAAGATCTTTAAGAACAATGTGTGAGTAACACAACTAGAGTAATAAATAAGAAGAGTAATATGTAATGAGAAAATAAGATTGAATAAAAAGTCATGGATACAGGAAGAAGACAAGCTTTTGATTGAGTATAAAGAGAAATGAGTTAAAACTTGTATGAGTTAATTGATGAGAATATGATATCATAAGAGGATTGATATCATTATTAAGAATCGAAGAGTTATTTGATTACCATATAATACATTATCCCTTATATATATATATATATATATATATATATATATATATATATATATATATATATATATATATATATATATATAGTTGAGTTAGGATTTGAGAGTAAATAGTTGAAATATTTATATGAGAGATTTTGAAAATTTCTTTTGTAGTTATTATGAGCATTATAAAAGAGATCTTATATTGAGTCCTTTCATAGTAAAAGTTTTAATTACATCTTTAATGAGAATCAGATGATGAATTGAGATGAGTGAATAATCATAGCTTAAAGCTATGTCTAATAGTAAGAGAAATACTATTAGTTGAGAATAGTCAAATATAATAGTTGATTGTGAATATTAGTAAAAAGTTAAGAGTTGTGACAGGTAGTAAGTAAAATACTATCATTAAGGATGATTAGAGTTAGAGAGAACAGACATTTAGAATGTCAGATAATAATAGAGAATAAAACGCAAATCCCTCATTTTGGAATAGGAGAAGATCTTTAGAATTAACTTTTCGTTTAGCATTCTAATAATACTTGAGTAACAAACACACGAGTAGAGTTTAAGAGTTGTTGCAATTATGTTTTAGTTGATTTAACTGCATTATAGTAATATTTAGTTTGGATATTTGCTTTTGAGATCTCAACAATTTCTTTTGCAGTCAGTATGCTTTTCATTTACAGAATGGTCCATAATGACCAATGTTTGGAAATTTACAAACATTTTTTAGATACATGTAAAATATTTGCATTATAATAAAGGGCGAGAACTTCACTTACTACTGTAATAGGAATATGGTAATCAATATGATAAGTCGAGGCATGAATTAATTGAGTTACTATTATGATAGAGATAAATGAATAATTAGTTATTAAAGAAAGTATAAGAGAAGATGAATTTAAAAATACCTACGAGTATTATATGGTATGAGAAAAGAGTAAGAGTGTTTAAGATACTTAAAGATTTAGAACGATCTTATAATAAAATGAGATTGTGACTTGAGAATCCTAGAAGATATTTAGGTTGAGATACCCTTACTTACTTAGCGAGATTCTGAGGATGGAAACCTTTTATGGAAGGGAACACTTATGACACATGTTTTCATGACATGTACTACTTTGAGACATGTAATGACCCCAATCCTCATACTACGTATTGTAGTATGTATTTGGTATAACTATGATTTAGGGTGAACTCAAAGTAGTGAAATGATGATATTTTGGAGATGTAGTATGCATGTTCATATACTTGCTACGTTGTATCATAAATTAAGTAGACTTTAGCCAGGTAAATGTGAAAGAAAGTTATAGTTCACTCTGAGAGGATTCTGTGGATATAAATTTTGTCAAAAACGGGGTTTGTATGAGCAATTATGGTCGTTCGAAGTTGTGAAAGTACGTTGCTATTTTGACAAAGTCAACAAAAGTCAAAGTTAAGCTGTCAATTCTCGGGTCACCACGTTGTGGTTGCATACTCACCACGGTGCAGAAGTGAAATGAGTCATATGACACATGTCAACTGCAAAGCGACACGTGGCGAAACGGTGAAAAATGTGGCAAAGTCGGAGAACCCTATGACATTGCAGCGCGCCACGGAATCCTTATCAAACTCATGCATTACCCTATTAAAAATCAAAGCTTCAATGGTCTCATAGAAGTAATGCTTTGTGGGATCTCCCTTTTCAAGACCAGGTGGGTCATTTTGTCTTTAACTCAAGATGGTTTGAATTTGTCTTTGTTTTTCCATCTCCATTTCTAAGGCCAACTTCTTCTCTTCGGCAGTTGGTTCTGTCAAAATACCCTTTCCTTTTCCCTTTGATTCTTATGTTGACTGGGGTGGCTTCAAACCTGATCCACTTGTAGACGAACCAATAACAACTCCTTTTGTCAAGGGCCTTGTAGTTGTTGTTGTAGATGTTATTGGAACAGTGATCTTGGGTAACAAAGTGGGAATCTGTGTTGGCATAACTTTCTCAACAACGTTTGCATCATCAACATCTTTCGAACATCACCTCCCAACAACTTTTGACGAACTCATGCCAGAATTCGTCTTCTTTTCTCCCCCTTGCACCCCTGTGTTAACAGGTGGGGTATCAGATGGCATGAGATTGATCAACTTCATCAATGGTGCTAAATCAGCTTTGATCTAATCCTCCAGTGATGAGAACATCGTAGACAATGATTCTAAAGAAATCGAAGACCGTGGTAAAGAACCAAGCTTCGAAACAAGATCTTTCAAATTCCCCAAAAGCTTATCAAGATTCGTAAAGCTTTGACCATCGGACTCAGATTTCGAATCCATCTTAGAAATCAAAGAGTTGTAGAACTCAACCACCTTGGTCACAGCATCAACAATAATATCCACCTTTTTGTTGTGAGATGAATATTTGTGATCAAATTGTTCAACCTCCTTAATCATATCAGTGAGAAGTTCTTTGATCTTCAAATTAACATCTTCTTGAATTTTCTTGACATCTTGAACACACAAGACATGTCTTGCTCTGGCAACAACTCGCAAATATTTAACTTCATGATTAAATGAATCAGATTGAGATTTCACTCGCAACTCATTATTCTTATCCACTTGATGAATCATGTTTTTCAATCGAATCTACTGAGCCTTTAGCATCACCTCGACTTCAATACCAGAAACATGATTTCGACTACCAGGATCGGCTTGAAGTTGTAACAAAGAGTTAAGTTTCCTGTTGAGAATTTTGAATTTCTTACCAGACATCAACATGTGATCTGGTATATTCTCCTCTTCGCGATCAAATTGGATTTCGGCAAAGGATACCATGAAATCATCTTCTTCTGCGATATCATCAGGAATAGACTGATGTCCTTCAGTGGATTGAGAAGGAAATAAAGAAGTGATGGGTTGCTCCATAATGTTTTGAAAAGTGGGTGAAGATGTGGATTGAGGTAATGTTGTAGAGATGGTTGTATGGAATGGTGGTAGCGAAGTAGATGTGTCAACACCAGATGTGTCGAAGGTAGAGGAAACAACAATAATATCCGAATCGCCTTGGGCTTGAGAAGTCGACACCACATCACCCTTATTGACATTTTCATTCATATCAGATATGTTCGCATGGATGCCTAAAGTTCACACCTCCTCCATATTGGACTCGACAAGCGAACTTCGGGTGGTATGATCGTAGTCTACTCAGGGATGGATATATGCAAAGGATCATCCAGTTTAGTGGTTGTGTCCATATGAGATGTTTCCACATTGCCACTAAGATTTCCAGTCGGCTTGACTGGAGAGTCCAACCTCATCCAAATTATCCTCCACTTGTTTGCGCTTTTAGTGATTTTCTTTACCATATCTCCAGCTCTTCCTTTCTTTGATGATGGAGAAATAGGAGCTAGAATTTCCCGAATAAGCACCCCCTTGCGATTGAGTTGAGGTTTGAGAATTTTCTTGACCTTTGATGCAAAAGTCTCTTTGGGAGATGAAATAGATTGCTCAAGAATTGGTTCGATAATAGGCTTCCTTTCAGGAGAATGACGAGGCCCATGTCCCATTTTCTTCAACTTTTTCAGAACTCCAGTCTTCGAAGGCATAGTCTCCTTGGCGGGGTGAGAAGCTTCTTCAATAACAAGTGTAGGAACTTTCTTTGGGGTGGGAACAGACACCGGTTTTACAACCTTCTTAGGAGAAGGAACATGCTTCGAAGGACTAGCATGTGTAACCTTCTTTGAACCCTTAGTTCTTTTAAAAAGACCAGCAACACCCTTCGCCAATAACACACCAGTCTCAATCGAAGGATTGATTTTTTGAAGATATGCAACAAGAATAGGATCAGCAGGATCCACTTTGTGAAGCATTGCATCAGGAATCCTTGCAACGGTGGGAAAAACTTCTGAATCATCCTCCATAATCTTAGGATGTTTACAGACCATGAACTCAGCTCTAGGATCATCATTAGGAACCATGATCCTTTCCTTTTCATAGACATTCTTCAAAATTAGACTCCAATAACGCGCACAGGATAACCTATTCACAACACTTGTATTGGCAATGCTGTTTGCAAACTCCTGCCATAACTGAGTTGCATAATCTACTTGCAGATCATAATACAACCCTGCAACCATAGCATAAACCTCGAGTTTTGCTTTATCCAATCCAACACCTCGACCTGTCAAGCATCAAAGGAAGATACCAAATAGAAAATTCCAGATACATGGAAGAGAATATTTCTTGAAATCACTCATTCTGGTAAGAGGTGGTTGATGACCCATCTCGTTGAACATATGAACCACTTGTTCATTAGTAACCTCATTGAAAGTTTCGACATTAAGAATGTTCAAGATTTGGGCGAACTGCTTCTTGGTCAATTTGTACTTCTTCTCACTGGTCAGTTGATGTCACACCCCCAAACCGGAACTGCGGAAACGTTCGGGGGCGGAGGACGTCATGCTCAGTATCATAATCATAGTGACGAAAGTAAACACAACCATCATAAATATAATTTAAAAGGTTACATCGTGGCAAAAATACATGTTTCCAAATAAATTACATATGATGTCAAAATAGTTCAAAAGAAATCTGCGCCTTAGCGTCTTGCCTTCAAAAATCTTGTGGTTACCTGTATTACTGAATACCTGAGAATACAACTTGTTTTTGAAAGAGTATCAGCAAAAAGCTGGTGAGTTCATAAGCAATTTATGAATGAGAAATGGATGTTGTTCCTTAAAGTTTGTTTCCAGAAAATCCAATATTTTCTAAAAGGTTTGTTGTAGTCTTATCTGAACCAAGACTTAGTATATGTAAGTAAATCATCATACTTATGTGTGTGGTTTTATATTTAAATAAAACTCTTTAAATCCCCGTGAACTGTGTGTTTTGTTAATTCCCCATGTGAGTTGTTATAACCATGCTAAAACTCGAAGACCTCGTACTCGACGTTCTTCAGGCGTCGGACTGTTATGACACTTGTCACCCCAGACCTGCCGGTCTAGCTGTTGCAAGCAGCTTAGGTGCGGGTTTGTCAGACCCAATATAGATCTATATACAACTATCACGCTCTCCCTCCAAGAGATTCTGATTATAACTACAGGACTTTTCTGTGGTACTTAAGAGTACCCTGAAGGAGAATGACTCACAAATTTATTCATTAACAAGTTCATGTAATTTGTAAGAAAGTACTCGTTTTGTAAATCGATTTGTGTTAGTGTTTCTTTGGTAAACGAAGTGTTCAAACTATACCTATTATAGTTTATCAAGAGTGTTTTATGTTTAATGAAAACTTGTTATGCATGACTTTGTATTTCAATAAAAATGACATTGAAAATATTAAGTGTAAACCCTACACACCTTGTTCAGCATGTTACAAGGTGTGAATAACTCTTAAAGTTGTTTTGACAGTTTTTATCCTTAACTGTCACTGTTTTAGAATATTTATAGAAAAATCATTGCAACTCAAAAACTGAATCCGTAAACTCTGAGAGTTTGGAAAAAGCGTCTACTGTATTCATAAATTTTCCTATAATTTTTGGTGGTCTCCAACCAGTGTGAAAATGTTCATCTTCACAGCTTGCTCCGATTTTGTTGCTGCTGTGACAGACAGTTTTGTAAAAATCACCATAAATTGTAGAAACATTTTATAGAGTTTTGCAAGTAGTCATTTTAAAAGTATAAACCTGAAATATTTGCATATTAAACAGTTTTGAAAAATATTGATTTTAAGTTGGGTAAAACAGTTCGTGAACAGGTCACAACTTTCTGTTGTAAGCTGTCAAGTTATGTTTTAAATATGTTTTGGTGTTTTAACTTGTATTCCCCCCCTGAAAACTAAAGAAAACTGGAAAATGTAGGGGTATGAACTCACCTTGAGTGATTTCTTGAAGAGTGGAAGGTCGAAGACGAGGAGTATCAAGTCAAGAACACTTGATGAACACGTGAAAGCTTGGATGATCCTAAGAACGATTTTTGGTGTTAAAATGTGGGTAGATGATTCAAGGATGTTATGAAAACATGGAATAACACTTGAGTTTAGATGAAATACTTACCAAAAAGTGCAGTAGTAGTTTAAGAACACTTTCACAAAGTGGTGGGAAGTAGAGAGGAAAAGAGGCTCTTGTGGTGGTTTGAGAAGTGTAAAAGTTTAGAATGATCAAAGTAACCCAAGAAATCCTCCAGGTATTTCTTTATATAGTGAAGGTTGCTGGAGCAACTTGCAAGTTGAAATGATGTTTACCTTGGTTTGTGTGATGTGGATAAGATTGGGCCAATGAGAAGATGACACATGGCTACAAGTGGGCACACTTGACCCACTTGTGTTGTAGAACACTCTCTTTAATGTAAAATAATGTTCTTTAATTCATAAACCCTTGAGAAATAAATAAAATATGAATTTTGGGGGTTTAAAATGGTAAAAATATGAATTTGGTGAAAAATCCCCGTCAAAATCGTCAAAAACGGGTTTAGGAAGCGGATGTAGTCGAAAACCGGGAATTAGGAGCGAACCTGCGAGGTTCGGTCCTTAGGAGGTGAGAACCGAGAGAAGGGAGGAGAAACCGAAGGGAAGGGAGAAGGAACTTAAGGGAGGGTCTCGGGTCCGAAGGTGCGAGAGGAGCGAAATGGACCGAAGGCTCGGTTCATTTCAGGTGTAGGGAAGGTTTCGGTCCTGCATGGCTTCGGTCCACTAAGCTTCGGTCCGAGATGCAATGTTCGGTTCTCAAGGGCTAGGTTCGGTCCTAATAGGAGGGTTCGGCTCTAAGAGGTTCGGTTCCTAAGAGATTCGGTTCCTAAGAGGGGTTTCGGCCCTATTTAGCTGTTTTTCGATATAACTTCCCGATTCAAGCGGTTTTTGGCCAAGTTAAGGGTCGGGATGACCCGGATGACTATAAAACGTTGAGAGAGATTTGGGAGAGATTCATTTTAGCCATTATTATCGTATAATCTTGCAATGCAAGGTTCGTGAACCCCGTTATGCTTCGTTTATGATTGTTTTAAGTCCCTGAAAGGATCCTTAGTCGTGTTTTGATGCGTTTAACTCCCTTCTTAGGGTTTCCCATTGATAAACACATAGATTCTCCGAGATACTTGAATTTTTGATATACAAATGCACATTCTTATATATAGAATAACTTTTAACATACAAGTACTAGTTAAGTTTGACCGGTTTGACTTGTTGACTTTGACTTTGACTTTGACTTGAATTTGACGGTTGTCACATTATCCCCCCGTTAGAAGGAATTCCGTCCCGAAATTTGCATTTTGAGTGGGACTTCAAGGGTTGGCGAATAGATGTGGGTAATTTTGCTTCATTTGGTCCTCACGTTCCCAAGTAAATTCGGGTCCTCGCTTGGCGTTCCAGCGGACCTTTACGATGGGAATGCAGCTTTGTTTCGTTGATTTGACCTCTCGATCCATGATTTCAACAGGTTCCTCTACAAAGTGGAGGTTCTCATTGATCTCAATTTCTTCCAAAGGAATGACAAGGGTCTCATCAGACAAACATTTCTTCAGGTTCGACACATGAAAGGTAGGATGAACATGGTTGAGTTCATGTGGTAGTCGTAGTTTGTATGCCACCGGGCCAATCCTGGCGAGGATTTCGAATGGTCCGATATACGTTGGATTTAATTTCCCACGTTTTCCAAAACGTATT
The DNA here is from genome assembly GCF_052849685.1 of Lactuca virosa. Classification (NCBI taxonomy): domain Eukaryota; kingdom Viridiplantae; phylum Streptophyta; class Magnoliopsida; order Asterales; family Asteraceae; genus Lactuca; species Lactuca virosa. Next base: position 210,221,197 of record NC_136432.1, read on the forward strand.
AATCCCTTCCAAGGTGATACTTTCAGTAGTACTCGATCCCCAACTTGGAACTCCAAGGGCTTTCGTCTCTTATCCGCGTAGCTCTTTTGTCGGTCTTGCGATGCCTTCATTCGTTCTCGAATTTGGACGATCTTTTCTGTTGTTTCTCTTATGATCTCCGTGTTGGATTAATGTCTAAGTCCATAACTATATTTGGCATGTACTTGACCCGACCCGGCATGGTCCATTTGGGTTGCACTTCACCGGCACAATTTATATGGATAGTCTTTTGAGAATAGTATATTTATGATTTATATTAATATATTATAAGTTCTAATATATTAATATGGAATCATATTATTTAATTAGTATTGATCAAGAATTAATTTAGAATTAATTAAGTGATCAAAAAGAACTAATTAAATATGGACTCTTATATATATGGAATGGGCCAAATTCATTTAGGTTGGGCTAAGCTTTCATGGATGGTCCATGGAGCTTTTAACCCATGGATCCTATGTAAATGAAAGGTCATGGGTATTAGGGTTTACATGGATGTAACCCTAATCCTCCATAATATATAAAGGGGTCCTTGGCTCACAAAACTGGAACAAGTGTGTGAAAATAAGAGTGGGCCAATTTTAGTGTGCATACATATTCTCTCAAGTTCTTCCAAGGTGTTTTGGTGATTTGTGATTCCATTTGAGGCTTCCACACTGTTGGGGCTAAGCTCTTAAAGCTTGAAGACATCAAGCTACATCAAAAGGTATGTCATCTAACTAGAACTTTGTAGTATAGGTGCTTCATAATATGCTAGTTAGGATGAAACCTTGGAATAGTTAATATTTGCATGTATAATAGAGAAAACATAGATCCAAGGTTTATAGGGTTGCATGTACACCATAGGAGTGTTAGAATGCTCAAAACCCAACAGTGGTATCAGAGCCATGGGTTGTTTTATGTTATATTGATGCAAATGTTTTATTTTCAAGTTGAAAAAAAAGGAAAAAAAAAACATGACGTTTGTCAAATTTTAAGATAATTACTTGTTTTGTGAAAAACGAATTATTTGTAAAATTTGAATCATTTGTTATATGAGTTGAATTAGGTCAAATTTAGTAAAAGATAAAATGATATGATTATTTTATTAGTTTTAAAAGTTTGATCTAAATGTTTTAAGGATTTACATATTTTGTCATAAAATTTTGGAGCTCAAAAGTTTTTTTTAAAGTTGTGATCTTAAGGGTTTTTGAAACTTCCATAAGTTATGGATATGAAAGTTTTTTTTTAAAAAAAAAATTTGATTCAAAGTTTTTATGGAGTGACAAAGTTTGGTGTTAATGTTTTAAAGAATTCCATAACTTGTTCTTAAGTTATGGAACATGGAAAGTTTCATCATAAAACACCATTAATTCCATAAGTTATGGAATCCAAAGGTTTTCAAGAATTACAAAACTTGCCCTCAAGTTTTGGAATTTGAGAAAAGTTTTTTTGAAAAAAAGAATTGAATTCTAAAACTCTTGGGTTCATAACTTAAACAATTAATTAAATGGTTTTAATTTTGAGTTTAATAATTGGAATTATGATGTTTTGTTGAATAGTTCAAATTAACTCTATGGACTTTATTAATAGTTAATTAAAGCGTTTAATTAAAAGAGTATTATTAATCCATAAATATATGGTTTGAGTTTAATTAAATTAAAAGTCTAGTTTAATTAATAGATTAAACCACCAAGTATTTTAAATGTCTAAAATACACCCTTATACTATTATAATATTAAAAGTTTAATATATTATATGTATAAGAGCAAGTCGTCTTACCATTAGTAGGCCTCATTCACGAAGCCGGTCTATAAGGGGGGTATAAGGTCACTGCCTATAAAATGGCAGTTTAATGGGTGTCCACTCTCACTCACCGCTTCCTTGACCGGTGGAGGGTCGTTAGCCGAATAGGTAGGACAAGGACTATAATTCTCCCTTCATTATAAGTATAATGATAAATACTAAGTAACTAAACACTTATAAATTCCCAATCTTAGTTACTTAGGAAAATGTGAATTAGGTGCTAATCCATGAAATTACACTTTGCACTTTGTTTAAGCTGTTAGTGGAGCGTGTGTGGTTAACCGGCACACTAACCTGGACTTAACAAGGTAGGCAAAGGGTAACTTAATGTTTATCATAGTATCGTTGGAGCGTGTGTGGTTAACCGACACATCGATTGAGGGGTAAATATTAAGGGTACCAAGTATATTTTCATGGTTACTTCACACCTTGTTTTGTGATCCTCGGCATCCCAGTCACAAAACCTGAAGGGCACACTCGAGATTGAAACATGCCATTGAAAAGTTCAATGAATCTCAAAAGAATCTAGGAGTTTCAAAACCAATTAAAACCTAATAATACATTTCGTTTATCTTGGTGGAAATTGGTGAATCGTCATTCACCTACCTTCAAATATTTTATAGCTTGGATTACGGCATCCCTCTTCCAAGTTATAAAATAGTTTTTTGGGTCCTAGCCTTAATATATCATATTGGGTGTTATATTAAGGACTTAAATCAACTTTACGTGAATTTCTCCCATTGTTGATGTCTGGTTTAGACAACAATGATCTTCCCAAACCAAGCTTTCCTAATGAGTATGACTTCCCGAGTTTGGCTCATGGAAGTCATACTTCTCTTCCTCCACCTCCTCCAATTATTCTCCCTAACCCACAAGTTCAAGGTCACTCAAGCCCTAATGGCAAGCAAGTTCTATGTGTGATCACATCTTAGAGATGAAGTCACATATTGACAAGCCGGGAGAGTTGGGTGTCAAAGTCTTGAGAAAGTTGGATGTTCAATCACTTTCTAAGTCACATAGTGAGTTCCTTTGAGACTACTATGAAACAGACTATGACATGAACCTTAATGATCATATCTATTTGCTTGGTGCTGCTGAATCATCAATGATTTGGAACGATAGTAAAGCAAATTTGATTAGAAGATCAACTTCCCAAAAACTTTATGGACAGTGACAATGGTGACACTGGAAATCCAGAAAAAGCATTCTCTTCCCAATGGAAAGGGATTGGCCATAGTCAACCCGGTTGACCAAATGGTAAAGAGAAAGGCTAAGTCTGAGATAGTCCCATTACCAAAGGGTCCATATGTTTATTTTGCCAAAGGAAGGGGCGTTGATTGCAAAGCTGCCAAATTTACCTAAGGATGTTAAAGTCAATAAGTTTGACTCTACATCAGGTAGAGCCCATTATCTAACTCTGTTAAGTTCTATTCTGAGATCCTCATTACATGATGTGACTGGGTCACATGTTGATGTTTTAAGAACCAAAGAATAGACAGAAATCTTAAAGGAAGTATATGCTGATTCTGATCGCGAAGGTGGATTTCGATCGCATCAGAATTTTGAGCAGTTGCTTAAGAAGTTATGATATATTGCTAAGGAATAGATAACAACAGTTTTCCATGTGGACTGTAAGGATAAGTTTTTCTGCAAAGTTTTAAAATAAAAGAAAATTGTTTAATTTTATTTATTTGAAGTATCCTTACAATGGCATTTGTGGAAAATTGTTGCTTATATGATTCCACTGACAGCAATATTGGAAAATGGATTTGATTCTTTCATTTGTGGTAGTGTCTAAATTTACCAAATCAGGAAAGTTCCTCATCGCCTAAGTTTCAATTGGACCGAAACTTGGAATCATGCAAGTTGAATAGTATGATGAATGAGAACTTTCAAGCATTGGAAAATCAAGACTAATTACTTGTTCACATGGATGTGTGAGTCAAGTGAAGGACTAAAGGGATCGAGTACACATTCTTGTGCACTGGTCATGTCCACCACAAAGCTCGTTAAGACTATTTGATTTACTAAAGTTTAGTAAATATGGTTATACTTACAAGTTTAAGTATAATTCTGAAACATTGGAAAAGTCTCAATGTATGGCAGAACGAATGGGAAGAATCAAATTAGGCAGAAAGATAAAAGTTTCTCAAATCTGAAAAGATGGGAGAGTACTTTAGTATCATGTTTGTGATCATCTTAATGATTTAGAAATCATATCACAATTAGTCCTCTAAAGGTCATCTTAGTGCATTCTTATGACTAAGAAGAGGAGTCATGAATTGTTGAAATGGTTAGATCAGGAAGATGAGTCATACTTCGTTCCAAAACAATTCTTAGAGTCATACTCCAAGATTGTAACTTGAGTGACATATCTTAAAGAAAGGTTTAAAATACTTGTCAAATGTAAGAGTAACAGTGTCCTACTCTTGTACATTTGAAATTGGTAAGTTGTGATGTTTTGGATAAAACAAAGACCAACTAAGGCCAATTGTGTGAAGTGTTTGTCTTGATAAAGAATCCGCACTATCTCTTGAATATTTGGCAAGATAGTCTTGTATGTCAAGAGGATATTGGGAGTCTTAAAGATCCTAAAAAAAATTTCAAGAACTAATCAAGAATAAAACCTGAGGTTGTAGCACACGACTTGAGGTTTATAACCTATCGTGTTGACATATTCTGTGCCCATTCCAGTTAAAGTTGGCTTTGCATAGGAGTTCTGAAAGTTCTCAATTGGTTGCATAACAACTTGGAAGCAATGGCAGGCCCTGTACTGCCAGGTGGCAAGAAGTTAAGATTGCATAAGTTCAGTCCATATGAGTTTGGATTTGTCATTATCCTTGTCTTGTGACTATGGTTTTGACGATTCACATGGATAAGAACACATACACCATAAAATCTAAGGGTCATAAGGTTTCTCTCCGATTCATGAAAATGATAGTGAGGAAACACTTCCACCAAGTAGATTTGAAGCAGATGTCAAAAGGTCTAAACAATTGAGACTATAATTACAGCATCCCTTTTCATAGTTATGAAATTGTTTAGACACACATGCATGCTATCTAAGGAAAGCTGTATGATTTTGATAAAGTTTTATCAAAGCATCTCGTATCAGAAATCTGAACTTTGGTAAGAAAGTCAATAAAGTATTGATTTCTAGAAGTCCAGCTGATTTCTGAGTACATGTCAAAGGTAGTGGGAGCATAAGTGTTATGCTAATAATCACCATGTTAGTAGGAGCATGATAATTATTGTTAGTGTTGCAAGTTAGCAATGTTAATTATAGAAAACAAAAGATTCAATTCGTGAGGCTGCAGGGATTGAAAAAGTTGTTTTGCTATAATTAAGGGAGAGGATATACTTCATTTCAGTTATAAGGCTTAGATTGAGACCTTAATCATCTTTAGTCAAGAATATATATATGAATTTCATGTTGGATTGGTTCAACTTAAGGAAATTCTATATATTGCGTTCTCAAAATTCGATTATGATTACGGCATCCCTCTTCATAGTCAAATTTTGAAAACATGGCAAATTAAAATATTGTAGCAAAAGACTGGTCTAGAATCATGTCTTTATGTGAGACATCATGAATCGTGTACCATTTGTTGTGGGTACGGGACCAATTGCATGTCCTATAATATTTGTCATTTCTAAATTTTTCCAATTGCCCAGAGGCATTAAGAAGGGAAAAGGTCTAGAATTGGATATGACTAAAATGATTAAGCAATTGTCGAGGACAATCTGAGGTTTACCAAAGATTGGTTGCTCAGGGACAGTTGGAAGTATAGTGCTAATTTTGGAAGGATCATATTGACATATTCTGAAAAGAGGCATCTCTTATTCAGAAGTGATAGTCAAAATGAGAATATGGAGTTGTCTCCATAGGTGGAAGTTATATGTGTAAGATTAGAAAACTTAATGCAAGAAGCATGTCCAAAGCAATGTACTTTGAATATGAGACTTAGTTTCCATGGAGTTGATCTCCATTGGAATACCTTATAATGACTGTTGACAAGTCTTTGTGACTTTGTACATATTCATTACAGGAGGTCAGTGCATATAAGTTTAAAATCTAAACAAATTTCGATAAATGATAGGAATTTGAAATTCTCACATTTTTCGATAAGGATTTGGGAGTGTGAAATTAGAATCATTGAAATTATGTTCAATTGGTTTATTTCACAAAGTAAGGATCATAGACAAACATAGAGTGCATACTTGGTGTATGGCAAAGCTATTGTTTAAGAAAAACATAGTGTATGGCAAAGCTATTGTTCAAGGTGTATGGCAAAGCTAATATATTAATATGGAATCATATTATTTAATTAGTATTGATCAAGAATTAATTTAGAATTAATTAAGTGATCAAAAAGAACTAATTAAATATGGACTCTTATATATATGGAATGGGCCAAGTTCATTTAGGTTGGGCTAAGCTTTCATGGATGGTCCATGGAGCTTTTAACCCATGGATCCTATGTAAATGAAAGGTCATGGGTATTAGGGTTTACATGGATGTAACCCTAATCCTCCATAATATATAAAGGGGTCCTTGGGTCACAAAATTGGAACAAGTGTGTGAAAATAAGAGTGGTCTGATTTTAGTGTGCATACATATTCTCTCAAGTTCTTCCAAGGTGTTTTGATGATTTGTGATTCCATTTGAGGCTTCCACACTATTGGGGCTAAGCTCTTAAAGCTTGAAGACATCAAGCTACATCAAAAGGTATGTCATCTAACTAGAACTTTGTAGTATAGGTGCTTCATAATATGCTAGTTAGGATGAAACCTTGGAATAGTTAATATTTGCATGTATAATAGAGAAAACATAGATCCAAGGTTTATAGGTTTGCATGCACACCATAGGAGTGTTAGAATGCTCAAAACCCAACACTCTGGGCCAGTGAGCGTGTTGTAAGGAACTTGCCCCTTTGCTAGTTGCGTATCGCCCACCTCAGCCCAACACAGGGGTGATCTGCACTTACGACCATAGAGGGCTTCGAACGGAGCAACTTTGATGCTAGTGTGATAACTATTATTGTATGAGAATTCGATAATGGGTAAATGAGCATTACAAGCTTTACCAAAGTCTATCACACAAGCTCTTAGTATGTCCTCTAACGTTTGAATGGTCCTTTCACTCTGACCGTCGGTCTGTGGGTGGTAGGCTATACTTATGTCCAGCCTAGTTCCCATAGCTTTCTGCAGTGACTGCCAGAATCGTGACGTGAACCGACTATCTCTGTCGGAGATAATGGATATCGGTACTCCGTGAAGTCGCACGACTTATTTAATGTAGAGCCTTGTCAGTTTCTCCATTTTGTCTGTCTCTTTTATTGGTAGGAAGTGTGCGGATTTGGTTAATCTGTCGACGATTACCCAAATGGTGTCAAGTTCACCCGTTGTCTTGGGTAACTTGGTAATGAAATCCATCGTAATCCACTCCCACTTCCACTCGGGTATCTCTGGCTGTTGAAGTACTCCCGAGGGCTTTTGATATTCTATCTTAACCTTGGCGCAATTCAAGTACTTGCCCACAAAGGTAGCTATTTCGGCTTTCATGTTCGGCCTCCAATACAGCTTCTTGAGGTCTAAGTACATCTTGTCTGAACCGGGATGCACGGAGTAATGAGTTTTATCAGCTTCACTCATGACAACGTCCCTGAATCCACCAGATTTTGGTGTCCAGATCCGGTTCATGAGGCAACGAACTCCGTCATCCCTGACTTCCAGATATTTGTCCATTCCTCTCAACGCTTCGCCTGTCACGTTCTCTGGTTTTAAGGCTTCTTCCTGTGCCTCTTTGATTTGTGCGGACAGGTGTGAATGGATGGTCATGGTTAACGTTTTTACTAGGCAGCCAGAGTATTCCTTTCTGTTCAAAGCGTCTGCAACCACGTTGGCTTTTCCGGGGTGATAACGAATCTCACATTCGTAATCATTTAGCAATTCCACCCATCGTCTTTGCCTCATGTTGAGTTCTTTTTTATTGAGGATATTTTGAAGGCTTTTATGGTTGGTGAAGATAGTACACTTGGTGCCGTACAGGTAATGTCTCTAGATTTTTAGAGCGAAAACTACTGCTCCCAATTCGAGATCGTGCGTCGTGTAGTTTACCTCGTGCGTCTTCAGCTGTCTTGAGGCACAGACAATGACTTTTCCTCGTTGCATTAGCACACACCCTAGACCTTGGTTTGATGCATCGCAATAAACCACAAAGTCCTCGGTTCCATCCGGTAGGGACAAGATCGGAGCACTGTTGGGTTTTGAGCATTCTAACACTCCTATGGTGTACATGCAACCCTATAAACCTTGGTCTATGTTTTCTCTATTATACATGCAAATATTAACTATTCCAAGGTTTCATCCTAACTAGCATATTATGAAGCACCTATACTACAAAGTTCTAGTTAGATGACATACCTTTGATGTAGCTTGATGTCTTCAAGCCTTAAGAGCTTAGCCCCAATAGTGTGGAAGCCTCAAATGGAATCACAAATCACCAAAACACCTTGGAAGAACTTGAGAGAATATGTATGCACACTAAATCGGCCCACTCTTATTTTCACACACTTGTGCCAATTTTGTGAGCCAAGGACCCCTTTATATATTATGGAGGATTAGGGTTACATCCATGTAAACCCTAATACCCATGACCTTTCATTTACATAGGATCCATGGGTTAAAAGCTCCATGGACCATCCATGAAAGCTTAGCCCAACCTAAATGAACTTGGCCCATTCCATATATATTTAATTATTTCTTTTTTATCACTTAATTAATTCTAAATTAATTCTTGATCAATACTAATTAAATAATATGATTCCATATTATTAGAACTTATAATATATTAATATAAATCATAAATATACTATTCTCAAAAGACTATCCATATAAATTGTGCCGGTGAAGTGCAACCCAAATAGACCATGCCGGGTCGGGTCAAGTACATACAAAATATAGTTATGGACTTAGACATTAATCCAACAGTCTCCCACTTGGATAAGTCTAAAACTATTATTGAGTATGACTTCAAAACCTAACTGGCAATCGCAGCTCTTAAAGCCGCTGTCGAACTCTGACCTTGTCAATGACTTGTCCATTAGATAAGGGATCATATATTCCTCCATTTTAGATATCATATGGGCTGAGACATGGATTATAATCATTCTCTCAGTCCATTTGTTGTTTCCCGATTTTCGATTTATGATGACTGACTGATTGAACAAATCAAATCAGTCCTGGCTTGGCCAAGCACTCACATGTGTCATCGCTAAATCATCGAGGGGCCCACATATATCGCTTTTATCCCGAAGGTAAAAGGAATGGATAAACTTCGACTCATATGGCTTGTTCTACTACTTGTTGAATCATACACAAAGGCACGTTTTATAACATCGAGTTACCAATGCGTTTTCGTGCAATCAATGTATAACCAACTCATAGTAACAACTCATATCCGTAGGTTTTAAGAATATAAGATATTATCGTCTCATGATCACTCGTGATAAAATCCATGAAGTGATTCAAATGAGCGTGGGTTGAATCCAATACTCAGAACTTATGAGCACTCATGAGTGTTGTAGCACCACTTTGTCCACCAACTTGGACCTCTACAAACCAACCCATGACAGTCTTGATTCATATCTACTTCCAACATATGACCGACTGTGAATGGTTTGAATAACTTAATCATTCAGGAAGAGCGACTTAGTTATTCTGGAAGTCAAAACATGCAAAGTGAAACACAAGAATAAATGAATCAAATATGGTATCAAACCCTATGAATATAAATAAACACTTTTATTTATCACCATACTGATTACTCATTATTCATTGTTTCGGTTTTATCAACTTTATACTTGAATTAAAAACACTAGTTGTCCCATGCTCCAAGCATGTACACTATGTTTTTCTTAAACAATAGCTTTGCCATACACCAAGTATGCACTCTATGTTTGTCTATGATCCTTACTTTGTGAAATAAACCAATTGAACATAATTTCAATGATTCTAATTTCACACTCCCAAATCCTTATCGAAAAATGTGAGAATTTCAAATTCCTATCATTTATCGAAATCTGTTTAGATTTTAAACTTATATGCACTGACCCTCCTGTAATGAATATGTACAAAGTCACAAAGACTTGTCAACAGTCATTATAAGGTATTCCAATGGAGATCAACTCCATGGAAACTAAGTCTCATATTCAAAGTACATTGCTTTGGACATGCTTCTTGCATTAAGTTTTCTAATCTTACACAGATAACTTCCACCTATGGAGACAACTCCATATTCTCATTTTGACTATCACTTCTGAATAAGAGATGCCTCTTTTCAGAATATGTCAATATGATCCTTCCAAAATTAGCACTATACTTCTAACTGTCCCTGAGCAACCAATCTTTGGTAAACCTCAGATTGTCCTCGACAATTGCTTAATCATTTTAGTCATATCCAATTCTAGACCTTTTCCCTTCTTAATGCCTCTGGGCAATTGGAAAAATTTAGAAATGACAAATATTATAGGACATGCAATTGGTCCCGTACCCAAAGCAAATGGTACACGATTCATGATGTCTCACATAAAGACATGATTCTAGACTAGTCTTTTGCTACAATATTTTAATTTGCCATGTTTTCAAAATTTGACTATGAAGAGGGATGCCGTAATCATAATCGAATTTTGAGAACGCAATATATAGAATTTCCTTAAGTTGAACCAATCCAACATGAAATTCATATATATATTCTTGACTAAAGATGATTAAGGTCTCAATCTAAGCCTTATAACTGAAATGAAGTATATCCTCTCCCTTAATTATAGCAAAACAACTTTTTCAATCCCTGCAGCCTCACGAATTGAATCTTTTGTTTTCTATAATTAACATTGCTAACTTGCAACACTAACAATAATTATCATGCTCCTACTAACATGGTGATTATTAGCATAACACTTATGCTCCCACTACCTTTGACATGTACTCAGAAATCAGCTGGACTTCTAGAAATCAATACTTTATTGACTTTCTTACCAAAGTTCAGATTTCTGATACGAGATGCTTTGATAAAACTTTATCAAAATCATACAGCTTTCCTTAGATAGCATGCATGTGTGTCTAAACAATTTCATAACTATGAAAAGGGATGCTGTAATCATAGTCTCAATTGTTTAGACCTTTTGACATCTGCTTCAAATCTACTTGGTGGAAGTGTTTCCTCACTATCATTTTCATGAATCGGAGAGAAACCTTATGACCCTTAGATTTTATGGTGTATGTGTTCTTATCCATGTGAATCGTCAAAACCATAGTCACAAGACAAGGATAATGACAAATCCAAACTCATATGGACTGAACTTATGCAATCTTAACTTCTTGCCACCTGGCAGTACAGGGCCTGCCATTGCTTCCAAGTTGTTATGCAACCAATTGAGAACTTTCAGAACTCCTATGCAAAGCCAACTTTAACTGGAATGGGCACAGAATATGTCAACACGATAGGTTATAAACCTCAAGTCGTGTGCTACAACCTCAGGTTTTATTCTTGATTAGTTCTTGAAATTATTTTTAGGATCTTTAAGACTCCCACTATCCACTTGACATACAAGACTATCTTGCCAAATATTCAAGAGATAGTGTGGATTCTTTATCAAGACAAACACTTCACACAATTGGCCTTAGTTGGTCTTTGTTTTATCCAAAACATCACAACTTACCAATTTCAAATGTACAAGAGTAGGACACTTTTACTCTTACATTTGACAAGTGTTTTAAACCTTTCTTTAAGATATGTCACTCAAGTTACAATCTTGGAGTATGACTCTAAGAATTGTTTTGGAACGAAGTATGACTCATCTTCCTGATCTAACCCTTTCAACAATTCATGACTCCTCTTCTTAGTCATAAGAATGCACTAAGATGACCTTTAGAGGACTAATTGTGATATGATTTCTAAATCATTAAGATGATCACAAACATGATACTAAAGTACTCTCCCATCTTTTCAGATTTGAGAAACTTTTATCTTTCTGCCAAATTTGATTCTTCCCATTCGTTCTGCCATACATTGAGACTTTTCCAATGTTTCAGAATTATACTTAAACTTGTAAGTATAACCATATTTACTAAACTTTAGTAAATCAAATAGTCTTAACGACCTTTGTGGTGGACATGACCAGTGCACAAGAATGTGTACTCGATCCCTTTAGTCCTTCACTTGACTCACACATCCATGTGAACAAGTAATTAGTCTTGATTTTCCAATGCTTGAAAGTTCTCATTCATCATACTATTCAACTTGCATGATTCCAAGTTTCGGTCCAATTGAAACTTAGGCGATGAGGAACTTTCCTGATTTGGTAAATTTAGACACTACCACAAATGAAAGAATCAAATCCATTTTCCAATATTGCTGTCAGTGGAATCATATAAGCAACAATTTTCCACAAATGCCATTGTAAGGATACTTCAAATAAATAAAATTAAACAATTTTCTTTTATTTTAAAACTTTGCAGAAAAACTTATCCTTACAGTCCACATGGAAAACTGTTGTTATCTATTCCTTAGCAATATATCATAACTTCTTAAGCAACTGCTCAAAATTCTGATGCGATCGAAATCCACCTTCGCGATCAGAATCAGCATATACTTCCTTTAAGATTTCTGTCTATTCTTTGGTTCTTAAAACATCAACATGTGACCCAGTCACATCATGTAATGAGGATCTCAGAATAGAACTTAACAGAGTTAGATAATGGGCTCTACCTTATGTAGAGTTTGACTTTAACATCCTTAGGTAAATTTGGCAGCTTTGCAATCAACGCCCCTTCCTTTGGCAAAATAAACATATGGACCCTTTGGTAATGGGACTATCTCAGACTTAGCCTTTCTCTTTACCATTTGGTCAACCGGGTTGACTATGGCCAATCCCTTTCCATTGGGAAGAGAATGCTTTTTCTGGATTTCCATTGTCACCATTGTCACTGTCCATAAAGTTTTCGGGAAGTTGATCTTCTAATCAAATTTGCTTTACTATCGTTCCAAATCATTGCTGATTCAGCAGCACCAAGCAAATAGATATGATCATTAAGGTTCATGTCATAGTCTGTTTCATAGTAGTCCCAAAGGAACTCACTATGTGACTTAGAAAGTGATTGAACATCCAACTTTCTCAAGACTTTGACACCCAACTCTCTCGGCTTGTCAATATGTGACTTCATCTCTAAGATGTGATCACACATATAGCTTGCTTGCTATTAGGGCTTGAGTGACCTTGAACTTGTGGGTTAGGGAGAATAATTGGAGGAGGTGGAGGAAGTAAAGTTCCAAGAGATTTGGGAAGATCATAGATGTCTGAACTAGACATCTTTTGGGAGATATTCAAGATAGTTGATCTAAAGTCCTTAATATAACACCCAATATGAAATATTAAGGCTAGGATCCAACAACCTATTTATAATTGGAAGAGGGATGCCGTAATCCGAGTTATAAAATAGTTGAAGGTAGGTAAATGACGATTTACCAATTTCCACCATGAAAAACGAAATAATTTAATTAGGTTTTTAATTGGATTTGAAACTCCTAGATCTTTTGAGATTCATTGAACTTTTCAATGGCATGTTTCAATCTCGAGTGTGCCCTTCAGGTTTTGTGACTGGGATGCCGAGGATCACAAAACAAGCTGTGAAGTAACCATGCAAATATACTTGGTACCCTTAATATTTAACCCTCAATCGATGTGCCGGTTAACCACACGAGCTCCACCGATACTATGATAAATATTAAGTTACCCTTTGCCTACTTTGTTAAATCCAGGTTAGTGTGCCGGTTAACCACACACGCTCCACTAACGGTTTAAACAAAGTGCAAAGTGTAATTTCATGGATTAGCACCTTATTCACATTTTCCTAAAGTAACTAAGATTAGGAATTAATAAAAGGCTTAGTTACTTAGTATTTATCATTAATACTTTTAATGAAGGGAGAATTATAGTCCTTGTCCTACCTGTTCGGCTAACGACCCTCCACCGGTCAAGGAAGCGGTGAGTGAGAGTGGACACTCATTAAACTGCCATTTTATAGGCAGTAACCTTATACCCCCCTTATAGACCGACTTCGTGAATGAGGCCTACTAATGGTAAGACGACTTGCTCTTATACAATTAATATATTAAACTTTTAATATTATAATAGTATAAGGGTGTATTTTAGACATTTAAAATACTTGGTGGTTTAATCTATTAATTAAACTAGACTTTTAATTTAATTAAACTCAAACCATATATTTATGGATTTAATAATACTCTTTTAATTAAACGCTTTAATTAACTATTAATAAAGTCCATAAGAGTTAATTTGAACTATTCAACAAAACATCATAATTCCAATTATTAAACTCAAAATTAAAACCATTTAATTAATTGTTTAAGTTATGAACCCAAGAATTTTAGAATTCAATTCTTTTTTTCAAAAAAACTTTTCTCAAATTCCAAAACTTGAGGGCAAGTTTTGTAATTCTTGAAAACCTTTGGATTCCATAACTTATGGAATTAATGGTGTTTTATGATGAAACTTTCCATGTTCCATAACTTAAGAACAAGTTATGGAATTCTTTAAAACATTAACACCAAATTTTGTAACTCCATAAAAACTTTGAATCAAATTTTTTTTTTTAAAAAAAACTTTCATATCTATAACTTATGGAAGTTTCAAAAACCCTTAAGATCACAACTTAAAAAAAAACTTTTGAGCTCCAAAATTTTATGACAAAATATGTAACTCCTTAAAACATTTAGATCAAACTTTTAAAACTAATAAAATAATCATATCATTTTATCTTTTACTAAATTTGACCTAATTCAACTCATATAACAAATGATTCAAATTTTACAAATAATTCGTTTTTCACAAAACAAGTAATTATCTTAAAATTTGACAAACGTCATGTTTTTTTTTTCTTTTTTTTTCAACTTGAAAATAAAACATTTGCATCAATATAACAGAAAACAACCCATGGCTCTGATACCACTGTTGGGTTTTGAGCATTCTAACACTCCTATGGTGTACATGCAACCCTATAAACCTTAGATCTATGTTTTCTCTATTATACATGCAAATATTAACTATTCCAAGGTTTCATCCTAACTAGCATATTATGAAGCACCTATACTACAAAGTTCTAGTTAGATGACATACCTTTTGATGTAGCTTGATGTCTTCAAGCTTTAAGAGCTTAGCCCCAATAGTGTGGAAGCCTCAAATGGAATCACAAATCACCAAAACATCTTGGAAGAACTTGAGAGAATATGTATGCACACTAAAATCGGCCCACTCTTATTTTCACACACTTATGCCAATTTTGTGAGCCAAGGACCCCTTTATATATTATGGAGGATTAGGGTTACATCCATGTAAACCCTAATACCCATGACCTTTCATTTACATAGGATCCATGGGTTAAAAGCTCCATGGACCATCCATGAAAGCTTAGCCCAACCTAAATGAACTTGGCCCATTCCATATATATAAGAGTCCATATTTAATTAGTTCTTTTTGATCACTTAATTAATTATAAATTAATTCTTGATCAATACTAATTAAATAATATGATTCCATATTAATATATTAGAACTTATAATATATTAATATAAATCATAAATATACTATTCTCAAAAGACTATCCATATAAATTGTGCCGGTGAAGTGCAACCTAAATGGACCATGCCGGGTCGGGTCAAGTACATACCAAATATAGTTATGGACTTAGACATTAATCCAACAAGCACTGCACAGAGTTCATTTCAGTGCTTGGAACGCAGCCTCTTGCTTACCCCCCAGACAAAAGTCACTCCTTTTTGAGTCAAGGTGGTGAGAGGCTTCGCAATTTTGGAGAAATTTTGAATGAATCTTCGGTAATAACCGGCGAGACCTAAAAAAATTCGGATTTCTGTGGGCGTTCTTGGTGCTGTCCAGCTTTTGATTGCCTTGATCTTTGAAGGGTCCACATGTATTCCTTAATTGCTGACTACATGTCCGAGAAAATTCACTTCTCGAATCCAGAACTCGCACTTTGAGAATTTTGCATATAATTTCTCCGCCCTCAGCGTCTCCAGGACTTGACGTAAATGTTGGATGTGTTCTTCCTTACTTCGGGAGTAGACTAGTATATCATCGATGAAAACAATCACGAACTTGTATAAGTAAGGGCGACACACCCGATTCATCAGGTCCATAAATGGCGCGGGTGTATTTGTTAATCCGAAGGGCATCACTACAAACTCGTAGTGACCATAGCGCGTTCTGAAGGCTGTCTTGGGAATATCCTCCTCTTGGACTCGTAGTTGATGGTCCCCGGATCTAAGGTCAATCTTTGAGAAGAAACTTTCTCCTTGTAGCTGGTCGAAGAGGTCATCGATTCGAGGCAAAGGGTATCGGTTTTTAATGGTGAGTGTGTTTAATTCACGGTAGTTGATGCACATGCGGAACCATCCATCCTTTTCCTTGACGAACAAGACCGGTGCTCCCCAGGGTGAGAAACTTGGCCTAATGAAACCTTTGCTTAGCAGTTCATTCAATTGACTGGACAATTCCTGCATTTCGGCTGGCGCTAGATGATATGGCGATTTGGCTACAGGGGTAGCTCTAGGAATTAAGTTGATTCGAAATTCGAATTGTCTAGCAGGGGGCACTCCTGGAAGGTCTCCCGGGAATACGTCGGGGAAATTACAGACCTCCGGAATGTCCTTGATGTTTTTCACTTCTTGCTTCTTGTCTACGACGTGGGCTAGGAAGGCGTGGTACTCCTTGCGGAGATACTTTTGAGCCTTGACGCAAGAGATGATCTGAAAGTTTGAGCTAAGCTTGTCGCCATAGACGACGAGGGTTTCGCCATTTGGCATATTAAGGCGAACGGCCTTTTCGTGACATAGGATTTCAGCATGGTGAAGGCATAACCAATCAATGCCAATGATGACATCAAAACTTTTTATGGTGACCGGCATAAGGTCGATTTGGAAAGAGTGATTGTCTAAGGTGGGGGTACACCCGGTGTAAATGCCGTTAGTGATCTCTGTTTTTCCGTTAGCCATTTCTACGGTGAATGTGTCTTTTAATGTTTGTGGTTTTTGTTTAAGTAAGCGTTTGAATTGGTGGCTCACGAAGCTTTTCTTCGCACCACTATCGAAAATAATGCATGCGTAAGTATTGTTGAGGAGAAACGTACCGGTGACCACAGTTGGATCTGCTACTGCTTCCTCATGACCAATCGCCATAACTCTGCCCACTTCACCAGAGTTGGGGTTTCTTGCCTTCGGGCAGTTCCGCTTGAAGTGTACTGGTTCTCCCCAACCATAGCAGGTTCGACTTGCTCCGGCGTTGGCAGCTTGCGCGTTTTGTTGGACTTGAGTTCTACAAAATCGAGCGGTGTGCCCCTTTCTGTTACAGTTGGTGCATTGCATTTAACGACATGTGCCGTTGTGGTGATAGCTGCACTTGTTGCACTTGGGTAGGTTCCCGGTGTATTGCCTTATCGGAGTTGGGTTGGCAGTGGTCGTAGCAGCGTGCATAACAACCACTTGATGCTTTTTGGTAGGGTCTTGAGCAGGCTGACCCTTCCTCTTGTTCCAGAACTTCCTTTTGTTGTTTCCTCCTTTTGCTTGATCGGGGGTGGTTGTCACAGTGCTATGGTTGGCTTTATGGTCGATGAGTTATTGTGCCAGCTCTTTGGCACTGTCAAAGGTAGTTGGCTTTGAGGCCAATACGTTTCCTTGAAGTTTAGGTGACAGTCCCCATATAAATCTTTCCACCTTTTTGCTTTCCGAAGGAACCATCCCTGGACACAGCATGGCCAGATCGCTAAACCTTGAGGTATAAGACAGGATGTCAGAGCCTGTCATTTTGAGACCCCAAAGTTCTTCTTCCAATTTCTGTATCTCGCCCCTTGGGCAGTACTCCTTCATAAACATGGCTTTCAGGTCTTCCCATGTTATCGAGTTAGCCACCGGAAGTGTCAGTGCTTTGACGTGGTCATTCCACCAGGTGAGGGCCCTTTCAGAGAATGTGCATGCTGCAAATTTGACGTTGCTTGCTTCAGGGCATGCGTATATCTCGAAGATGGATTCGGTTTTCTCAAACCATTGAAGCAATGCTATGACACCCCCGCTTCCACTGAAGTTTTTGGGCTTGGCATTAGTAAAGTCTTTGTAGGTACACTCCCTGGAGCGTCCCTGACTGTCCTCGTTGTTAGAATTTGTGGCACCATTACTCGCACCACCCGCATTATTGGTGCTGATCTGGGACATCGCGACTGCTTCTGCGGCCGTTACAGCAGCCTGGAACATTACCGGGTCGAACTGAGGGGGTGGTGGAGGTGGTGGCGCTGTAGTTCCTGCGGCGCTGGCGCGTCTAGGATTTCTATGAGGTGGTATTTTCTGCCATATCAAGAATGAAAAGACGATAAGTCTTTGATGATACTTACAAGTCGAGAATTAAAACTAAACATTATTAGTTCATTATGTGAACCATGATTCCGACTTGTAAAGATATTGTATGAATCCATTCATACTAGAGGTCTATAGATAATGAAATATAGACTTTATGAATGCTGATAGTTTCGATTCCCATGAAATGTCTGTGATAGTATCCATACCGGGCCCATCCAACAATCGTTTGATGTACAATATTTATATATAATTAAGATTTAATAAACTTTCGAATCTAATGGGTCTGCCCTGGGCCCACAACCAAACAAGGAACAGGATCCAAGGAGGAACCACCATCTCTAGGTCGACATGGTCTTAATTATATATAACTTTGATTAATACATCAAACAATCATAAATCGGACACCCGTAAATTCAATCTGAAAACAATCCTTGCCATGAACTTGATTTCATAAAGCAAATAGTGTGTCAATTTCATTTATATAACTTAGTATACAATATTGGGGAAAATTTGACCCTACAAGGGGTCTATGCTACATCAATGTAAGGGAACATTTTGACCGCCTAACAGATCCCGGAAGTGTAAACACTTAAATCGCGAGATCGGACATAAAATACTAGAAAATAACAGTAGTATTTATCCGCAAACTAGATTAAACTGAAGCGAGCAGTGCAACACTACTTGCGGCGGTTGAAGCTCTGAGGATCACAGAGTGAAGACATGAAGTTCCTTGTTTCCCTCATTTCAGCTCTGGATTCTGCCGCTTGGCGCTCCGCTTCTGCCAGACGTCCTTCCAAAGTGGCCCGGTGTTCTCAAATCTCTTGTACTTCGGCTCGGGTCGCAACCATTTCCCGTCGAAGAAGCTCGGTGCGGTCTCTAGTCCGATCGTGGTCATCATCCAACCGGAGAATGCGAACGGAGTTGACTTGGCTGGTGGCACCAATTTCCATGAGGTGGCGGAGGTTCACCCTTGTTTGCTCCTCGTGGTGTGCGACACGGTGAACTATGATAGGAAGGGCTCGGTCGGCTGATCCTCCTCTGATGAGGTCGTAAAAACCTCGTTGCATGCCATAGGGAGGGTGTTGGCCTTGCTCCCGGCTCCATCTATGTATAGTTTCGGCCCATTGGGGCGTCGGGCCCTGGAAGTGTTACGGGGGAATAGGGGCAGGGTGTGGATTGTAAACTTCGGGTTTTGAGTCGGTTCCATCTGAGTCTTCTTCTTCTTCCATGGGTTCTTTATCTTCCATGGGTTCTTCTTCTTCCATGGGTTCCTCTTCTTCCATGGGTTCCTCTTCGGAATCTTCCTCTGGGTCTTCCACAATCTAACCGGCATTCCCTTGATTGGGGAAGTAAGGATCACCCGGCAAGTGAAAGCCTGCCATTGCGCCTGTACGAGAATAGGGATAAGAAGGAAATCGCGAGAAATTTTGGGAGAAAGAAGTTAGTTATCTATAATATGATTATTACGGTTTTTGTGTTAAAATACTCCTATAGTATTTTTATGTTTGATTCTTGAGGTTTTTGGTAAGTTGAAGACTTGTTGCTCATTATGATTCTTCTTCGGCATATGTTGGTCATACCTTGGCTAAACATAGTTGATCAGGCTATATTCATCCAAGATCTGACTACATACCCCGAAGCTGTATCATGATGTCCAACTTGTCTCGACACTTTTATGTTATTGCCATTATGATACTGAATTAATGACTACGATTGTACGAATACTTTTATAAAAATACTAAATTCTATTTTTAAAGTATATTTTGAAAAGCTACGTCAGAGAATTTTTGTCCCGATGTATTTATAGTTTGTATATCTTACGTGGTTCGATATACTTAGTTCACTATAAACAAAGCTCTAATACCAATCTGTCACACCCCCAAACCGGAACGGCGGAAACGTTCGGGGGCGGAGGACGTCATGCTCACTATCATAACCATAGTGACGAAAGTAAACACAACCATCATAAATATAATTTAAAAGGTTACATCGTGGCAAAAATACATGTTTCCAAATAAATTACATATGATGTCAAAATAGTTCAAAAGAAATCTGCGCCTTAGCATCCTGCCTTCAACAATCTTGTGGTTACCTGTATTACTGAATACCTGAGAATACAAGTTGTTTTTGAAAGAGTATCAGCAAAAAGCTGGTGAGTTCATAAGCAGTTTATGAATGAAAAATGGATGTTGTTCCTTAAAGTTTGTTTCCAGAAAAACCAATATTTTCCAAAAGGTTTGTTGTAGTCTTACCTGAACCAAGACTTAGTATATGTAAGTAAATCATCATACTTATGTATGTGGTTTTATATTTAAATAAAACTCTTTAAATCCCCGTGAACTGTGTTTTGTTAATTCCCCATGTGAGTTGTTATAACTGATGGGTTTTATGCAAAAGAACAATCCTATGTGCTCATACAAACCCTAATGCTTGGATCTAGGTTTCTCTATTGTACATGCATTGAATCCAAGACTTGCAAACCCTAATCTAACATACATAATTCGAAAATTAACTTAATACATCAGATCTAGATGTTTACCTCTTCAAAGATTGGCTTAGATCTTCTTATCTTCTTCTCTTGAGCTTAGAGTCACAATTGTAACTCCTCTAATGGATCACAAACACCTCAAGCAAGAAGGCAACTTTGAAAGAGGAGGGAGGATGCTAATTTTCGGCCCTAGGGTTTCTCTTGGAAGCAAGTGGCCGAAAATTGGAGCCTTGGGATCTGATTTATAGTGCAAGCTGCTAGGGTTTCAGTCTAAACCCTAATGGATACCTTAGCCACCAAGTAGCCCAAGGAACCTTCTGGAATAAGGCCCTTGGATGAAAATATGATGATTCTTCATCATAATTTTGTTTTCCCTTAGTCCATTAGGTTTCCCAGCCCAAAACTCAACTATTACACATTTGACAGTTTATGCCCCTTTATTTAATTAATCTCTTTTAGTCACCAAATTAATTCCTAATTAATTTATGACTAATACTAATTAAATAAATATGATTTCTCCTTTAATATATTATTCTTATAATATATCAATAAACCATAATATCCTCTCTCTCATATCAAATTACCTTGTCAAGTTGCTTTGGTGAAGGCAACCCAAAAGGACCATGCATAATCGGGTCAAGTACATACCAAATATAGTTACGGGCTTAGACACTAATCCAACAGTCTCCCACTTGGATAAGTCTAGTAACTATATCTCACATACGACTTCAGGATCTGGTTAGCAATCGTAGCTCTTATATGCTTCTGTCAACTCTGATCAAAATCATGTCCTTCGGATAAGGGATCGTATAATCCTCTGTTCTAGATATCATGCTGGCAATACTTATTATCAAGCATTTTGTTTCTCGATCTCTGATTTATTCGACATAGAATTTAGTTGAACACATCAACTTCATTCTGACCGGGCTTGGCACATACGTCAAACTAAATCATCGAGTGGCCAAGATATCGCTTTTATTCTCTTAGAATAAAAGGTACAGAAAAACTTCGACTTATATGTTTTTATCATTTACTAGCTAAGTCACACACAATAATGCGTTTTATAACATAAAGTTACTGATGCGTTTTCGCGTTATCAATGCATAATCAACTAGCAAACAACAACCATATCTCTAGGTTTAAAGATTATATGATATTATCATCTTGCGATCACTTATGATAACTTTCATGAAGTGATACTAGCAAGTGCGGGTTTATTCCAATGCTCAAAACAAATTTCATAAGCACTCATAAACTTCGTAGCAAACCTTTGCTATGTCTAAATCCTTTCAGACAATCTACAAACAAATTTATGACAATCTTCTTTCATATCTACTTCCAACATATGAGCGATTGTGGACTGTTCGAACAATCTTATTATTCAGGAAGTCAAAACATGCAAAATTGGAAATAACAGATAAATAATCAACACAAGATAGTAACTTTCTTATAAATAACACACCTTTATTTAATCATCAAAATGTTGAATACAAAATTATCCATTACAAATTTCCTATCTATCTAATCTAAACTAATATCGTCCTTTAGTCCAACGCTCCTAGCGTGCTTCAAATGCTTAACCCTACTCAATCCCTTCGTAAGGGGATCTACTGGGTTATCTTCTGACGATACCCTCTTCACAACGAGGAGTCCCTCTTCTATCCGATGTCTAATAAAATGGTATTTCCTGTCGATATGTCGAGATCTGCCATGATCTCTTGGTTCCTTGGTCAAGGCAACCGCTCCTTCATTATCACAGAAAATTCCCATGGGCTCCTTTATGGATGGCACAACTCCAAGGTCTCCAATAAAGTTCTTCAACCATATAGCCTCCTTAGACGCCTCGCTTGCCGCAATGTACTCTGATTCGCACGTTGAATCTGTTGGATATAGTGTCTAAGTCCATAACTTTATTTGGTATGTACTTGACCCGACCCGGCATGGTCCATTTGGGTTGCATGGCATTGCAATACTTGGATAGACTAAATGAGAGAATAAGGCACTTATGATTATTAATATATTATAAGTTCTAATATATTAATAATAGTATTATTTAATTAGTATTGATCAAGTATTAATCTAGGATTAATTTGGTGATCAAAGTGAGACTAATTAAATATATAGGGTTGATTATGACAATCATCAATTCTTTTATGGTGGATTAATGATCCATGGTTTATGGGTTATGGATGTAACCAAATGGAGCTCCATGGATAGTCCATGGGAGTTACAAATCCATGGGTAATGGGAAATCAAGAGTCATGACAATTAAGGGCATTCATGTGTAAACCCTAATTGTGACAACACTATAAAAGGAACCCTATGGCTAGCAAAAAGTGGACCTAGTGGACATAGTGTTACTAGAGAGGGCATAACCAATTTTGAGTGCTAGAAGTATTCTCTCAAGTTATTCCAAGTCTTGTGGTGTTGTGTGAAGCATTTGAGGCACAACATTTGGGGTGCTAGGCTCACAAAGTCTTGAAGGAATCCAAGCAACAACAAGGTATGTATTTCTACTAGTTTTATGTTTTATGTAATCCCCATGCCATGCTAGTTAGGAAATAACCTTGAAAAAGAAATTTGCATGTATATAGAGAAAACATAGATTCAAGGTTATTAGGGTTGCATGTACACTTAGGAAGTGTTAGAATGCTCAAAAACCCATCAGTGGTATCAGAGCCTAGGATTGTTTTCTGTATACTTGATGCAAAACTGCTTAAAAATCGAAAATTCTGCACTCTGACGACTGTACTCGCCGAGTCCATGGGGAGGACTCGTCGAGTCCATGAACAAATTCATTCTACTCGCCGAGTAGAATAGTGCACTCGGCGAGTAGGAGCATGCTGGGCAGTTTTTTCGAGTTTTGTTGCTGGAAATGGATTAAGATCATTATCCCAATCTGTTTTGGACTTGTAAAATCTGTTTTTCAAAATGATAATGATTATGTTAACCCATTTTACATGACTTTTATCAATTTTCAAGTATTGTATATGTTTATATGATTTCTTGAAATTGCTTGACATGAATTTGTGTTCTTATGAGTTTTTAGAAGATCATAGGAATTATGTGTAACCACCATGTGTGTTTAATTCATGATCTTAATGGCTATGATGGTGTCCATAACTTGTCCTCAAGTTATGGATAACCAAAAGTCACTTCTTTTAATTGTGATTAAAGAACTAAAGAGGTTTCACAAAATGAAGAGTCTTCATTTTATGAACCATTAAAACTCATAAGTTACAAATTGAAGAGACTTGGAATAGTTTCAATTCTTGCCCTCAAGTTTTGGAATTTGAAAAGTCTTACACTCTAATACTTTAATTCCAAATTGAACCTTAGATTTTTAAAAGGTTTAAAAATCAACACTTATACTATTATTATAATTTTATTATATAGATATGTATAAGAATATGTCATTCTTACCGTTAGTAGGCCTCATTCACGAAGCCGGTCTATAAGGGGGGTATAAGGTTGTTGCCTATAAAATGGTGACTTAATGGGTGTCCACTCTCACCCACCGCTTCCTTGATCGGTGGAGGGTCGTTAGCCGAACGGGTAGGATACGACTTTAAATACTCGTTAAAAAGTATAATGAATTATAAAGTAACTATACATTATAAATTCCCAATCTTAGTTACTTTAGGAAAATGTGAAATTGGTGCTAGCCCATAAAATTACACTTTGTACCTTACCAAGTCGTTAGTGGAGCGTGTGTGGTTAACTGGCACACTAACATGGACTAGTAAGAGTGGCAAAGGGTAACTTGACCTTATTATAGATCGGTGGAGCGTGTGTGGTTAACCGGCACATCGATTAGGTAATATTGTTAAGGGTACCAAGTCAATTTGTATGGTTATTCACACCTTGTTTGTGATCCTCGGCATCCCAGTCACAAACTTGAGAGGGCACAATCGAGATTCAAACATGCCATTGAAAAGTTCAATGTATCTCAAAAGATCTAGGAGTTTCAAAACCAATAAAACCTAATAATAAAATATTTCGTTCTTATGGTGGAAATTGGTAAATCGTCATTTACCTACCTTCAAATATTTTATAGTATGGATTACGGCATCCCTCTTCCAACTATAAATAGTTTGTTGGATCCTAGCCTTAATATTTCATTTGGGTGAATTATTAAGGATTCCTAATCTAATGAAACTTGTCTTTCTTTCCTTTCAGATGTCTTCCAACAATGCTTCTGGCTCAAACCCAACAGGCTCCTTTTCCCTTATGAACTTGTGTGGTAAGGTCATCTTTGATGGATCCAATTTCAATGAGTGGATCAGAAACATCAGAATGATTACCCGCTATGAGGACAAAGAATATGTCCTCGATAGGGAGCTTAAGGTTGTGAATGAAGCCACTGCTACTCCTGAAGAGTTTGCGGAGTTTGTTGCACATGAAAAGGATGCTACTAAAGTAGCATGCATCATGATGGCCACCATGACTCCTGAACTTCAAAAATCCTATGAAGATTTCTACCCCTATGAGATGCACCTGGATCTGATGGAAAGGTACCATCAGAGCGCGCGTCAGGAGAGGTATGAAATCATCTCCTCCATGATAACCGCAAGGATGAAGGATGGTGAACCCATCACCGGTCACTTGCAGAAAATGCAAAGGTTCGTTGACCGGTTGCTGAAGCTAAATGTTGACTTTCCTGAGGAAATGGAGATTGACATCATTCTCCATTCCTTACCTCCAAGTTATGATCAGTTTCGTATAACTTATCATATGAACAAGGAGGAAGTCACACTTAGCAAACTTCAAGGACTCTTAAGGACAGCTGAAAATGGCCTTAAGGGTAAAGCGGTTGCTACTTCTACTCCTTCAACAGCCACTGTTCTGGCTATTGGGCAGGGAAAGGGTAAGAAGAGGAAAAACCCTTCGAAGGGTACCAAGGGTAAGACTCTTGATGGTTCCTCTTCAAGTGGGACAAAGAAAGGTCCCATTACTCCTTCTTCAAACCCAAAGGAAGCACAGTGCTTCTATTGCCAGGATAAGGGACACTTCAAGCGAAGCTGCCCTAAATATCTGCAAGATCTAAAGGATGGGAAGGTTAAACCCACCCATACAGGTATTTACACAATATTGTCTAATAACTCATCTAATGCTAATTCTTGGGTGCTTGATACAGGTTGTGGTATTCACATCTGTACTGATTTGCAGGCACTAAGAAGAAGTGAGCAAGTGGAGCACGGGAAGATAAACTTAGTCATGGGCAACAGGAAAGCATCACCTGTTACCAAGATAGGAGTTTATTCTTTATTGCTTAATAATGGGTTAATGTTAGATTTGAATAAGTGTTGTTACTCGCCCGAAATGGCGAGAAATATTATTTCCTTTCATGGCTTGTACAAACAAGGTTTTACATTTTCATTTGATAATAAAAATGGTGCTATTAATGTTTATTACAATGATGTATTTTACTTTAAAGCATTACCTTGTGATGGTGTATATGAAGCCGTGAATGTTGTAGACAATCTAGGAAATAATGTGTTGTATATTGATTCTTCAGATAGCTTAGATAAAGCATCCTTGTGGCATTGTCGTCTTGGACATGTTAACAAGAAGCGCATAGGCCAACTCCAAAAGGCTGGAGTCTTGGAATCATTTGACCTCAAGTCAGATGATAGTTGCGAGTCTTGTTTACTTGGAAAAATGACAAAGTCACCCTTCACAGGTACTTGTGATAGGGGTGAAGGCTTGTTGGACCTTGTACACACGGATGTGTGTGGGCCCTTCAGAGTTGCTACAAGGGATGCTAATCGCTATTATGTGACTTTTACTGATGATTACAGTAGATATGGATATATTTACTTAATCAAGCATAAGTCAGAAACCTTTGAAAAGTTCAAAGAGTTTAAGCAGGAAGTGGAGAATCAATTGGGCAGGAACATCAAGATGCTCCGATCCGATCGAGGAGGAGAGTATCTTAGCATTGAGTTCCTTGACTATCTTAAGGAATGTGGGATCGTCTCACAATTGACACCTCCCAGAACACCACAGTTGAATGGTGTAGCTGAGAGACGCAATCGAACCTTGTTGGATATGGTTCGTTCCATGATGAGTCGAGCTTCGTTACCAATCTCTTTCTGGGGGTATGCCTTAGAGACTGCCGCCCATATCCTTAATCTAGTCCCTACTAAAAAGGTTGCCAAAACACCTCACGAGATGTGGACTGGGAAAGTTCCCAATTTGGACCACATCAAGATTTGGGGTTGTGAAGCTTTCGTGAGGCGTGAGACTCATGATAAGCTTGAACCTCGAAGTGAGAGGTGTATTTTCATCGGCTACCCACAGAGATCCTTTGGTTACCTCTTCTATAGACCCAGTGATAATGTGGTCTTTGTAGCAAGAAGAGGAGTCTTTCGTGAGAGAGAATTCATAAGCCAAGGGGACAGTGGGAGGCAAATTGACCTTGAAGAGCTTCAACAGTCAAGTGGTGAAGGAACCTCAAATGCTATCGACCAACCTGAGGAGGAAACTCCTGTTGATCCGATAGATGAGTCTGTACCTCCAAGACGTTCCACTAGGGTGAGGAACACACCTGATTTTTATTATGGTTATCACATCACCACTGAAGGTGATACATTTATTAGTGACAGTAGACTAATAGATTTGGATGAACCTAATAATTACAGGGAAGCCATGGCAGGCCCTGAGTCTGCTAAGTGGAAGGAGGCTATGGACAGCGAGATTCAGTCCATGTATGACAATCAAGTTTGGAACTTGGTTGACAATGTACCAGGTCGTAAGACAATTGGGTGCAAATGGATCTTCAAGAAGAAGACCGACATGGATGGGAAGGTACATACTTACAAAGCGCGACTGGTTGCGAAGGGCTTTACTCAAACTCCGGGAGTTGACTATGATGAGACCTTCTCACCAGTAGCTAAGATTAAGTTTATTAGAGTATTGTTAGCCATAGATGCATTTCATGATTATGAAATATGGCAAATGGATGTCAAAACCGCTTTCCTTAATGGAAAGTTGGCTGAGGATGTTTACATGGCTCAACCAGAGGGTTTTGTCGATACAAGATACCCTAATAGAGTATGTAAGCTTGATAAATCCATTTATGGATTGAAACAAGCATCTCGCAGATGGAATCTTTGCTTTGATGAGAAAGTCAAAGAGTTTGGCTTTTCTAGGAGTGAGGATGAGTCTTGTGTGTATGTCAGGGCTAGTGGGAGCATAGTTAGCTTCTTGGTGTTGTATGTGGATGACATACTTCTCATAGGAAACGACGTCCCAACCTTGCAGGAGGTTAAGTCCTGGCTTGGGAAGTGTTTTGCTATGAAGGACCTTGGGGAAGCTGCCTATATTCTAGGGATAAGGATATTGAGAGATAGGAGTAAGAGACTAATTGGACTTAGTCAAAGTACTTACTTGGATAAGGTGCTGAAGAGGTTCAGCATGCAAGAATCCAAGAAAGGAGAATTACCAATCCAGAGTAATGCCAAGCTGAGTAAGACTCAGAGTCCGAGTACAGAGGCTGAGATAGCTGAAATGAGTCATATAACATATGCTTCCGCTGTAGGCTCGATCATGTATGTTATGACTTGTACTCGCCCTGATGTGGCCTTTGCTTTGAGCATGGTCAGTAGATATCAAGGGAACCCTGGCAAGGCACACTGGACAGCGGTAAAGAACATTCTCAAGTATCTGCGGAGGACTAAGGATTGGGTCCTTACCCTTGGAGGCAGTGATGACTTGAGAGTGGAAGGATATAGCGATGCTAGCTTCCAGACTGATAGGGATAATTTCCGCTCTCAGTCAGGCTGGATCTTTATCCTAAATGGAGGGGCAATTACTTGGAAAGTTCCAAGCAGGAGACAGTAGCTGATTCTACTTGTGAATCAGAGTACATAGCAGCAAGTGAAGCAGCTAAGGAGGCGATATGGCTAAAGAACTTCATCGGAGACCTTGGAGTTGTACCAGCTATAAAAGAGCCAATGGAAATTTTCTGTGACAGCGAAAGTACGGTTGCTTTGGCTAAGGAACCAAGAGATCACGGGAGATCTAGGCACATTAACAGAAAATATCATTTCATCAGACATCGAATAGAAGAAGGACTCCTCGTGGCTAAGAGGGTATCATCAAATGAGAACCCGGCAGATCCCCTCACGAAGGGACTGAGCAGGGTTAAGCATTTACAGCATGCAAGGCGCATTGGGCTGAGGGATGATATTAGTTTCAATAATTAGATTCCTGAAACTTGTAAAATGTAATTGACATTTGATGATAAATAAAAGTTGTTATTTATTTATGAGTAAGGTGTTACTATCTTGTGTTGATTGTTTACTATGTTTCAATTTTGCATGTTTTTACTTCCAGAATAATTATGTAATTATTCAAACCATCCACAGTCAGTCAAACTTTGGAAGTAAGTATTGATTTAAGACTGTCATGAATTTGGCTTGTATGATTTGTCTAAAAGTGCTTTGGACAATGCAATGGTTGCTACAACATTCATGAGTACTCATAAGGGCTGAGTATTGGATCCAACCCACGCTCACTTGCATCACTTCATGGAATTTATCTCGAGTGATCGTGAGACGGTAATATCATATAAATCTTCAAACCTAGAGATATGAGTTGTTGACTATGAGTTGGTTCTTCATTGATTGCACGAAAACGCATTGGTAACTCGATGTCATAAAACGTGCCTTTGTGAATAATTCAACAAGTAGTTAGTACAAGCATATCAGTCGAAGTTTATCTGTTCCTTGTAGAAATAGAAGCGATATCTGGGCCCCTCGATGATTTGGTTTTGACCTATGTACCGGGCCCGGTCAGAACCTAATTGATGTGTTCAATTTAGTTCTATGTCGAAACAAATCAGAGATCGAGAAACAAATGCTGGACAATAAGTAAGACCATGTTCCATGTGTTTGTCCGGCTGATATCATGAGAACAGAGGATTATATGATCACTTATCTGAAATGGCGTATCATCATCATCTCAGTTCCGAGAGACTTTGAAAGAGCTACGATTGCTAGTCGGATTATGAAGTCATATTTGCAAATATAGTTATTAGACTTATCCAAGTGGGAGACTGTTGGATATAGTGTCTAAGTCCATAACTTTATTTGGTATGTACTTGACCCGACCCGGCATGGTCCATTTGGGTTGCATGGCATTGCAATACTTGGATAGACTAAATGAGAGAATAAGGCACTTATGATTATTAATATATTATAAGTTCTAATATATTAATAATAGTATTATTTAATTAGTATTGATCAAGTATTAATCTAGGATTAATTTGGTGATCAAAGTGAGACTAATTAAATATATAGGGTTGATTATGACAATCATCAATTCTTTTATGGTGGATTAATGATCCATGGTTTATGGGTTATGGATGTAACCAAATGGAGCTCCATGGATAGTCCATGGGAGTTACAAATCCATGGGTCATGGGAAATCAAGAGTCATGACAATTAAGGGCATTCATGTGTAAACCCTAATTGTGACAACACTATAAAAGGAACCCTATGGCTAGCAAAAAGTGGACCTAGTGGACATAGTGTTACTAGAGAGGGCATAACCAATTTTGAGTGCTAGAAGTATTCTCTCAAGTTATTCCAAGTCTTGTGGTGTTGTGTGAAGCATTTGAGGCACAACATTTGGGGTGCTAGGCTCACAAAGTCTTGAAGGAATCCAAGCAACAACAAGGTATGTATTTCTACTAGTTTTATGTTTTATGTAATCCCCATGCCATGCTAGTTAGGAAATAACCTTGAAAAAGAAATTTGCATGTACATAGAGAAAACATAGATTCAAGGTTATTAGGGTTGCATGTACACTTAGGAAGTGTTAGAATGCTCAAAAACCCATCAGAATCAGCCACGGTCTCTTTCATGGAACTTTTCCAAGTCACTGCTCCTCCGTTCAGGGTAAAGACCCAGCCTGACTGTGATCGGTAATTATCCCGATCCGTCTGAAAACTAGCGTCACTGTACCCTCGCACCCTTAAGTCATCACTCCCACCGAGGATTAGAAACCATTCCTTGGTCCTTCGTAGGTACTTAAGAATATTCTTGACAGCAATCCAATGCGCCCTACCAGGGTTCCCTTGATATCTACTGACCATTCTCAAAGCGAAGGCCACATCAGGGCGAGTACAGGTCATAGCGTACATAATCGAGCCAACTACGGAAGCGTAAGGTACTCGGCTCATATCAGCTATCTCTGCCTCTGTACTTGGGCTCTGAGTCTTACTCAGTTTGGTATTGCATTGGATTGGTAACTCCCCTTTCTTGGAATTTTCCATACTAAAACGTTTTAGTACCTTTTCCAAGTATGTATCCTGACTGAGTCCTATCAGTCTCTTACTTCTGTCTCTCACTATCCTTATTCCCAGTATATATGCAGCTTCTCCGAGGTCCTTCATAGCGAAACACTTCCCAAGCCAGGATTTGACCTCCTGCAAGGTTGGAATGTCGTTTCCTATGAGTAGTATGTCATCGACATACAATACGAGGAAGCTCACTATACTCGCACTGGCCTTGACATACACACATGACTCATCTTCGTTTCGCAGAAAACCAAACTCTTTGACCTTCTCGTAAAAACAAAGATTCCATCTGCGAGATGCCTGCTTTAATCCATAAATGGATTTCTCAAGCTTGCACACTCTATTTGGATGCTTCGCATCGACAAAACCCTCTGGCTGATTCATGTAAACATCCTCAGCCAACTTCCCATTTAGGAAAGCGGTTTTTACGTCCATCTGCCAGATTTCATAATCATGAAATGCAGCTATTGCGAGCATTACCCTAATAGACTTTATCTTGGCAACTGGCGAGAAGGTCTCATCAAAGTCAACTCCAGGAGTTTGAGTAAAGCCCTTCGCGACCAATCGCACTTTATAAGTATGCACTTTCCCATCCATGTCTGTCTTCTTCTTGAAGATCCACTTGCACCCGACTGTCTTACGACCCGATACATTGTCAATCAAATTCTAAACTTGGTTGTCATACATGGACTGAATCTCGCTGTCCATTGCCTCTTTCTATTTAGCAGACTCTGGGCCTGCCATGGCTTCCTTGTAGCTATTAGGTTCGTCCAGATTTACTAGTGTACTATCACTAATAAATGTATCCCCGTCAGTAGTAATATGGAAACCATAAAATTGGGGTGGAACAATAACTCTACTCAAACGTCTAAGAGGTAAGGACTGGTCAATTGGTTCAACAGGAGTTTCCTCCTCAGGTTGAACGCCAGTGTCAGAGGTTCCTTCATCTCCTAACGCTTGAAGCTCTTCAAGGTCAATCTGACTCCCACTGTCTCCTTGACTTATGAGTTCTCTCTCTCTGAAAACTCCTCTCCTAGCAACAAAGACAACATTGTCACTTGGTCTATAGAAGAGATATCCAAAAGACTTCTGTGGATAGCCGATGAAATAACACTTCTCACTACGAGGTTCTAGCTTGTCGTGAGTCTCTCGTCTTACGAAAGCTTCACAACCCCAAACCTTGATATGTGCTAACGAGGGAGCTTTCCCTGTCCACATCTCGGGAGGTGTCTTGGCAACCTTCTTGGTGGGAACTAAGTTAAGGATATGGGCGGCAGTCTCTAAGGCATACCCCCAAAATGAGATTGGTAACGAAGCACGACTCATCATAGAACGAACCATGTCCAACAAGGTTCGATTACGTCTCTCAGCCACACCATTCAATTGTGGCGTTCTAGGAGGCGTCAATTGCGAAACTATTCCACATTCTTTTAGATAGTCGTGAAACTCAAGACTTAGGTACTCTCCTCCTCGATCAGATTGAAGCATCTTGATTTTCCTGCCCAGCTGATTCTCCACTTCATTCTTAAACTCTTTAAACTTTTCAAAGGTTTCTGACTTTTGCTTGATCAAGTAGATATATCCATATCTGCTATAATCGTCTGTAAAGTCACGTAGAAGCGACAAGCATCCCTTGTGGTGGATCTAAAGGGTCCACATACATCTGTATGTATGAGATCCAATACACCCTCACCCCTTTCACATGTACTAGTAAAGGGTGACTTGGTTATCTTCCCAAGTAAACAAGATTCACACACGTCATCATCCCTAAGGTCGAATGACTCCAAGACTCCATCCCTTTGGAGTTGGGCTATGCGTTTCTTGTTAACATGGCCAAGGCGACAATGCCACAAGCATGATTTGTCCAAACTTGTGGACGAATCACTATTCAAAACATCATTTCCTAAATTATCTATAACTAACACAGATTCATAAATCCCATTACAAGGTAATGCATTGAAATAAAAAACACCATTCAAATAAGCATTAATATAACCATTACTATTATCAAACGAATATCTGAAACCTTGTCTAAACAATCCATGAAAAGAAATGATGTTCCTTGCAATATCTGGCGAATAGCAACAATTATTTAAATCTAGCCCTAACCCATTACTCAACACTAAGGAATAAACTCCGAACTTGGTTACTGGTGAAGACGTCTTGTTTCCCATGATCAAGTTTATCCTTCCATGCTCCACTTCCCTACCTTTTCTTAGCCCCTGCAAATCAGAACAAATGTGGTAACTGATGGGTTTTGAGCATTCTAACACTCCTATGGTGTACATGCAACCCTAGAAACCTTGGATCTATGTTTGACTAAGATACATGCAAATAATTATTTTTCCAAGGTTCTTATCCTAACTAGCATGGCATGGGGTACTTGAATCAAATAAAACTAGTAGAATTACTTACCTTGTAGTAGTAGTTGATTGCTTGGAGTTTGAGAGCCTAGCACCAATAATATGGATGCCTCAAATGGAAGTCACAAATCACCACAAACTTGGAAACTTGAGAGAATAGTCACAAACTTCTTGAAATCGGCCCTCTTAGTTTACACACATCAACTAGTGTTATTTCAAGAACCAAAGCCTCCTTTATATAGTGTGGTGGATTAGGGTTACATCCATGTAAACCCTAATACCCATGTCTTTTCATTTCCATGAGATCCATGGGTTAAAGCTCCATGGAGTATACATGGACTTTCCATGCAAGCCTAGCCCATTCCAAATAAGCATTAACCCACACTATATAAATACAAGAGCCCATATTTAATTAGTCATACTTTTGATCTCTAAATTAATTCTAAATTAATTATAGATCAACACTAATTAAATAATATGATTTTATATTAATATATTAGAACTTATAATATATTAATAAATCATAACTTATACTATTCTCAAAATATTATCCGTAAATTTTTCGGGTGAAGTGCAACCCAAATGGACCATGCCGGGTCGGGTCAAGTACATACCAAATATAGTTATGGACTTAGACACTATCTCCAACAGTCTCCCACTTGGATAAGTCTAATAACTATAGTTGCAAGTATGACTTCAGGAACCGATCAGCAATCGTAGCTCTTCAAACTCTGTTGAACTATGAAGCACCATTTTAGATAAGTGATCATATAATCCTCTGTTCTAGATATCATCCGGACAAATACATGGAACATGGTCTTGCTTATTGTCCAGCATTTGTTTCCCGATTTCCGATTTGTTCGACATAGAACTTAACTGAACACATCAATTTAGTTCTGACCGGGCCCGGTACATAGGTCAAAACAAAATCATCGAGGGGCCCAGATATCGCTTCTAATCCTAGAAGGAACAGATAAACTTCGACTCATATGTTTGCTCTACTACTTGTTGAACTACACACAAAGGCACGGTTTATAACATCGAGTTACCAATGCGTTTTCGTGCAATCAATGCATAACCAACTCATAGGCAACAAATCATATCTCTAGGTTTGAAGACTTATATGATATTACCGTCTCACGATCACTCGAGATAAATTCCATGAAGTGATACAAGTGAGCGTGGGTTGAATCCAATACTCAGAACTTATGAGCACTCATGAGTGTTGTAGCCCCGCTTTGTCTAACATCTTAGACCTCTACAAGCCAACCCATGACAGTCTTGATTCATATCTACTTCCAACATATGACCGACTGTGGAGAGTTTGAATAATATTATATAAACCATAACATAATTATTCTGGAAGTCAAAACATGCAAAAAGAAATAATAGTAAACGATTGACAAGAGATAGCAACACTTTACTCATAAATAACAGCTTTTACTTATCATCAGATGTCAATTACATTTTAGAAATTTCAAGATTATCTAACTACTAAAACTAATATCATCCTTCAGCCCTATGCTCCGAGCATGTTGGAGATGCTTAGCCCGAGTCAGTCCCTTCGTGAGGGGATCTGCTGGGTTCTCATCCGATGATACCCTCTTTGCCACGAGGATTCCTTCTTCTATTCGATGTCTGATGAAGTGATATTTTCTGTCAATGTGTTTGGATCTCCCATGATCTCTTGGTTCCTTGGCTAAGGCAACCGCACTATTGCTGTCACAGAAAATCTCCATTGGCTCCTTTATAGCTGGTACAACTCCAAGGTCTCCGATGAAGTTCTTTAGCCATATAGCCTCCTTTGCTGCCTCGCTTGCTGCTATATACTCTGATTCACAAGTGGAATCAGCCACTGTCTCCTGTTTGGAACTTTTCCAAGTAATTGCCCCTCCGTTTAGAGTAAAGACCCAGCCCGACTGAGAGCGGAAATTATCCCTGTCAGTCTAAAAGCTAGCATCACTGTACCCTACAACTCTCAAGTCCTCACTGCCACCGAGGGTAAGGACCCAGTCCTTAGTCCTCCGTAGGTACTTGAGGATATTCTTTACCGCAGTCCAGTGTGCCTTGCCAGGGTTCCCCTGATACCTACTAACCATGCTCAAAGCAAAGGCTACATCAGGTCGAGTACACGTCATAGCATACATGATTGATCCTACAGCTGAAGCATAAGGTATTCGACTCATTTCTGCTATCTCAGCCTCAGTACTAGGGCTTTGTGTCTTACTCAATCTGGCGTTACTCTGGATGGGTAACTCTCCTTTCTTGGAGTTATGCATGTTGAATCTTTTCAACACTTTGTCCACATAGGTGCTTTGACTAAGTCCAATTAGTCTTTTACTCATGTTTCTCAAAATCCTTATCCCTAGGATATAGGCAGCTTCTCCAAGGTCCTTCATAGCGAAACACTTCCCAAGCCAGGACTTTACTTCCTGCAGGGTTGGGATGTCATTTCCTATGAGTAGTATGTCATCCACATACAGTACCAAAAAGCTGACTATACTCCCACTAGCCTTGATATAGACACAAGATTCATCTTCACTCCTTGAAAAGCCAAATTCTTTGACTTTCTCATCAAAGCAAACATTCCATCTGCGAGGTGCCTATTTTAATCCATAAATGGATTTCTCGAGCTTACACACTCTACTGGGGTACTCTGTACTGACAAAACCCTCTGGCTGAACCATGTAAACATCTTCAGCCAACTTTCCATTAAGGAAAGCGGTTTTGACATCCATTTTCCATATTTCATAATCATGAAATGCTGCAATGGCTAACAGAACCCTAATAGACTTAATCTTGGCCACTGGTGAAAAGGTCTCATCATAATCAACTCCCGGAGTTTGAGAATAACCCTTTGCAACCATTCGTGCCTTATAAGTGTGTACATTACCATCCATGTCGGTATTCTTCTTGAAGATCCATTTGCACCCAACTGTCTTACGATCAGGTACATTGTCAACCAAGTTCCAAACTTGATTGTCATACATGGACTGTATCTCGCTATCTATAGCCTCTTTCCATTTAGCAGCCTCAGGGCCTGCCATGGCTTCCGTGTAGCTGTTAGGCTCATCCAGATTTACCAGTGTGTTATCACTGATAAGTGTCTCACCTTCTGCAGTAATATGAAAACCATAATAATGCTCAGGTGCATTCCTAACTCTGGTAGAACGCCTCAGAGGTATAGATTCTTCAGTCGGCTCAACAGGAGTTTCCTCCTCAGGTTGAGGGCTAGGGTTTGAGGTTCCTTCACCACTTGACTCTTGAATTTCCTCAAGGTCAATTTGCCTCCCATTGTCTCCTTGGCTCATGAATTCTCTCTCTCAAAAGAATCCTCTTCTTTCTACAAAGACGACATTATCACTGGGTCTGTAGAAGATGTAACCAAAGGATTTCTGTGGGTAGCAAATGAAAATACACCTTTCGCTTCGGGGTTCGAGCTTATCGTGAGTCTCGCGTCTCACGAAAGCCTCACAACCCCAAATCTTGATGTGGTCTAGATTGGGAACTTTTCCAGTCCACAAATCGTGAGGTGTTTTGGCAACCTTCTTTGTAGGGACTAGATTAAGGATATGGGCGGCAGTCTCTAAGGCATACCCCCCAAAATGAGATTGGTAGCGAAGCTCGACTCATCATGGAACGAACCATGTCCAACAAGGTCCGATTGCGCCTCTCAGCTACACCATTCAACTGTGGTGTCCTAGGAGGTGTCAATTGTGAGACAATCCCACATTCCTTAAGATGGTCAAGGAACTCAGTACTAAGATACTCACCACCACGATCGGATCGAAGCATCTTAATGTTCCTGCCCAACTGATTCTCCACTTCTTGCTTAAACTCTTTGAATTTCTCAAAGGTTTCTGACTTATGCTTGATTAGGTAGACATATCCATATCTACTAAAATCATCAGTAAAAGTCACATAGAACGGATTAGCATCTCTTGTGGCGGTTCTGAAGGGTCCACACACATCCGTGTGTATGAGGTCCAGCAAACCTTCACCCCTAGCACAAGTGCCAGTAAAAGGTGACTTTGTCATTTTACCAAGCAAACAAGATTCACAACTATCATCTGACTTTAGGTCAAATGACTCCAAGACTCCATCCTTTTGGAGTTGGTCTATGCGTTTCTTGCTTACATGTCCAAGACGAGAATGCCATAAGGATGCTTTATCTAAGCTAGTGGAAGAGTTAATACACAATACATTATTTCCTAGATTATCTATAAAAGATACAGTTTCATACACGCCATCACAAGGTAATGCTTTAAAATAAAGAACATTATTAAAGAAAGCATCAATACTACCATTATTATATCAAAATAAAAGGTAAAACCTTGTTTATACAATGCATAAAAGGAAATAACATTTCATGCCATTTCTGGCGAATAATAACATTTATTCAAATCTAATGTAAACCCACTATTTAGCACTAAGGAATAAACTCCTATCTTGGTGACAGGTGAAGCTTTCCTGTTTCCCATGATCAAGTTTATCTTTCCCTGCTCCACATTCTCACTTCTTTTTAGTCCCTGCAAATCACAACATATGTGAATACCACAACCTGTATCAAGGACCCAAGACTTAGAATGAGGTGAGTTATTAGACAATATAGTGTATATACCTGCATGGTTGGGTTTTACTTTCCCATCCTTCAAATCTTGCTGGTACTTTGGGCAGTTTCGCTTCCAGTGCGACTTTTCATGGCAATAGAAGCATTCAACCTCATTAGGGTTAGCAGAAGGAATGACAAAACTTTTCTTGGTTTTGCTTGAAGAGGAGCCTTCAAGGGTCTTACCCTTGGTACCCTTAGAAGGGTTCTTTCTCTTCTTCCCTTTGCCATGCCCGATTGCCAAGACATTGGCCGCAGTTGGAGTAGGAGTAGGAGTAGTAACAACCGACTTACCCTTTAGACCACTTTCGGCGGTCTTCAAGAGTCCTTGAAGTTTGCTGAGGGTGACTTCTTCCTTGTTCATGTGATATGTCATGCGGAATTGATCATAACACGATGGCAAGGAGTGCAAAATGATGTCTATTGCTAACTCCTCAGGGAAGTTCACATTCATCTTCAGTAAACGGTCCACATACCTTTGCATTTTCTGCATGTGGCCCGTGATGGGTTCACCATCCTTCATTCGGGTTGTTATCATGGAGGAGATTATTTCATATCGCTCTTGACGAGCACTTTGATGGTAGCGGTCCATCAATTCCTGGTGCATCTCAAAAGGATAATAGTCCTCATAGGACTTTTGGAGCTCGGCTGTCATGGTGGCCATCATGATGCATGCCACTTTTGTAGCATCTCTTTCATGTACCTCATATTCAGCAAGCTCTTCAGGAGTAGCAGTTGGCTCGGGTACCTTCAGCTCCTTGTCGAGAACATATTCTTTGTTCTCATATCGAGTGACCATCCTGATGTTTCTGATCCAATCTGTAAAGTTGGACCCATCAAAGATGACTCTCCCACAAAGATTCATGAGAGAGAAGGAGCTAGTAGGGTTTGAGCCAGAAGCATTGTTATTGGAAGACATCTGAAAATAAAAGGGAATAGATTAGATTAGATATAGAGATAGTCCTTAACCAAACACCCAAATGTAATATTAAGGCTAGGACCCAACACAATATTTTATAACTTAGAAGAGGGAGGCCGTAATCTAAGCTATAAGATATTTGAAGGTAGGTGAATGACGATTCACCAATTTCCACCATGAAAAACGAAATATTTAATTAGGTTTTAATTGGTTTAGAAACTCCTAGATTCTTTGAGATTCATTGAACTTTCTTCAATGGCATGTTTCAATCTCGAGTGTGCCCTTCAAGTTTTGTGACTGGGATGCCGAGGATCACAAAACAAGGTGTGAAGTAACCATGCAAATTACTTGGTACCCTTAATGTATTACCCCTCAATCGATGTGTCGGTTAACCACACACGCTCCATCGATACTATGATAAACATTAAGTCACCCTTTACCTACCTTGTTAAGTTCAAGTTAGTGTGCCGGTTAACCACACATTTTCCTAAAATAACTAAGATTGAGAATTCAATAAAGTTTAGTTACTTTAGTATTATCATTATACTTTTAATGAGAATTTATAAGTCCTTATCCTACCCGTTCGGCTAACGACCCTCCACCGATCAAGGAAGCGGTGGGTGAGAGTGGACACCCATTAAGTTGCCATTTTATAGGCAACAACCTTATACCCCCCTTATACACCGGCTTCGTGAATGAGGTGTACTAGCGGTAAGACGACTTGATCTTATACATATATAAATATTATTAAACTTATAATATTATAAAGTATAAGGGTTGAATTTTAACTTTTAAAATTCTAGGGGTTGGAACTAAAGTTTTTAATATGACTTTACATGTTCCAAAACTTGAGGGAAAGTTTTGTAAACTTTCAAAACTTTTCAGTTCTCATAACTTATGAGTTAATGGTTATTAAAAATGAAGACTCTTCATTTTTTGTAACCTATGTGTTTTTTTAATGGTTATTTATAAATGTGACTTTTGGTTATCCATAACTTAAGAACTAGTTATGGACTCCATTAAAACACATAAAGATCAAGAATTAATCTAATCAATTATTAGCACATAATTTCTATGATCTTCTAAACTCATATGTTTATGAATGTTCATATCAAAAATTTCAAGAATCGTAAATACATATACAAAACTTGAAATTTTGATACGAGCTTTTGAACAAAACTTCGATTTTCAAGTTTTTTTTTTTTTTTTTTTTTTTTGCATCAAGTATCAAATAAACAAACCTGACTCTGATACCACTGATGGGTTTTGAGCATTCTAACACTCCTATGGTGTACATGCAACCCTAGAAACCTTGGATCTATGTTTGACTAAGATACATGCAAATAATTTTTTTTTCCAAGGTTCTTATCCTAACTAGCATGGCATGGGGTACTTGAATCAAATAAAACTAGTAGAATTACTTACCTTGTAGTAGTAGTTGATTGCTTGGAGTTTGAGAGCCTAGCACCAATAATGTGGATGCCTCAAATGGAAGTCACAAATCACCACAAACTTGGAAACTTGAGAGAATAGTCACAAACTTCTTGAAATCGGCCCTCTTAGTTTACACACATCAACTAGTGTTATTTCAAGAACCAAAGCCTCCTTTATATAGTGTGGTGGATTAGGGGTACATCCATGTAAACCCTAATACCCATGTCTTTTCATTTCCATGAGATACATGGGTTAAAGCTCCATGGAGTATCCATGGACTTTCCATGTAAGCCTAGCCCATTCCAAATAAGCATTAGCTCACACTATATAAATACAAGAGCCCATATTTAATTAGTCATACTTTTGATCTCTAAATTAATTCTAAATTAATTATAGATCAACACTAATTAAATAATATGATTTTATATTAATATATTAGAACTTATAATATATTAATAAATCATAACTTATACTATTCTCAAAAGATTATCCGTAAATTGTTCGGGTGAAGTGCAACCCAAATGGACCATGCCGGGTCGGGTCAAGTACATACCAAATATAGTTATGGACTTAGACACTATCTCCAACAGTAACCACATCCAGTATCAAGGACCCATGAAGTAGCAAGCGATGAGTTATTAGATTTAATTAAATACATACCTGCAAAGGTGGGATTTATCTTCCCATCCTTAATATCCTGCAGATATTTAGGGCAGCTTCGTTTCCAGTGGCCCTTCTGGTGGCAATAGAAGCACTCTGCTTCCTTGGGGTCAGAAGAGGGCTTAACAGAACCTGCTTTGGTCCCACTAGAAGAGGAACCATCTTGGGTCTTACCCTTATGGTGGCTCTTAGAAGGAGCCTTCCTCTTCTTTCCCTTTCCTTGGCCAATTGCCAACACAGGAGCAGCTACAGTAGAGGATGATGCAATAGATTTGTCCTTGAGGTTGCTCTCAGCTGTCCTCAGGAGCCCTTGAAGTTTACTCAGGGTGACCTCTTCTTTGTTCATATGGTAGGTCATTCTGAACTGGTTGTAGCAGGAAGGCAAAGAGTGGAGGATGATGTCGATAGCCAAATCCTCATCAAACTTAACATTAAGTTTGAGAAGACGATCAACATACCTTTGCATTCTTTGCAAATGAGCAGTTAGGGATTCTCCACTCCCCATCCTAGCGGTGATCATGTTGGTGATGATCTCATAGCGCTCTTGTCTCGCGCTCTGGTGGTACCTGTCCAGCAAATCTTGGTGCATCTCATATGGATACATGTCCTCATAGGACTTTTGGAGTTCGAGGTTCATGGTGGCCAACATGATGCAATGAACTTTCGTTACATCACGCTCGTGGGCCTCAAAGGCGGCCATCTCTTCAGGAGTAGCTTCTTCTGGGTTGATCTTTT
Organism: Lactuca virosa; assembly: GCF_052849685.1. Taxonomy (NCBI): domain Eukaryota; kingdom Viridiplantae; phylum Streptophyta; class Magnoliopsida; order Asterales; family Asteraceae; genus Lactuca; species Lactuca virosa. Next base: position 210,262,979 of record NC_136432.1, read on the forward strand.
CTAGCTTCTCGTCGAGGACATATTCTTTGTCCATGTAGCGAGTTATAATGCGAATGTATCTCATCCACTCGTTGAAGATCGAGCCATCAAATGTCACCTTTTGACATAGGTTCATCAACGAGAATGACCCAGAAGTGTTGTTGTTTGCGTTTGCGTTAGACATCTGAAATAGAAAGGAACAAAGTTTGATTAGAAATGAATCCCCAATTAAACATCCAAATGAGAAATTAGGGCTAGGATCCAACAACATTATTTACAACTTAGAAAAGGGATGTCATAATCTAAAAGTAAATAATTTGAAGGTAAGTGAATGACGATTCACTAATTCTCACCATGAAAAATGAAAAGAAATTAAGTTTTAAATGTATTTGAAAATTCCTAGATTTCTTTTGAGATTCATTGAACATTTCAATGGCATGTTTAAATCTCGATATGCACTTCAAATTTACGACTAGGATGCCGAGGATCGCAAACAAGTTTGTGAATAACCATGTGAATCAACACGGTGCACTCAATGTCTTCATCACCTAATCAATGTGCTGGTTAGCCACGCACGCTCCATTGATCTATGATAAAATATCGAGCCACCCTTTGTCACCAATGTCAATCCCCAATTAGTGTGCCGGTTAGCCACGCACGCTCCACTAACGTTTGACAGGGGTACAAAGTGTAATTCCATGGAATAGCATCATTTTCACATTTTACCCTAAAGTAACTAAGATTGGGAATTTATAAAACAATGTAGTTACTTTAATATTTCCATTATACTTATAATGAGGAATTAAGTGTCCTATCCTATCCGTTCGGCTAACGACCCTCCACCAGTCAAGCAAGTGGTAGGTGTGAGTGTACACCCATTAAGCGCCATTTTATAGGCAGCAACCTTATAGACTGGCTTCGTGAATGAGGCCTACTAGCGATAAGACTAGCTTATTCTTATACATATATGTATGTATATATATATATATATATATATATATATATATATATATATATATATATATATATATATATTAATCTTGTAATAGATAGAGTATAAGATTGAATTTTAAACTTGTAAAATTCTAAGGGTTGAAATTTAAATTTTTCAAAATTAAACTTTTAATCAAAAATTAAATTTCAAAACTTGAGGGCAAGTTTTGAACTTTTCAAAACACAAGGGATCAAATAACAAATAATATAAATCAAACAATTAATTTAGTGATTATCTATATTTGACCTAATTCAATTTCTTGCAAGATAAGTTACCCAATTAATTCAAATAATCAATTTTAATCATATAAGGAATTTATAATCTAATCAATTGGTAATTATCCTGTGTTTTGGCAAGGATAATCTTTCAATAACAATAAAATTCGAATTTTATCAGTTAAAAACATATAAGGCAATTATGCTTCACCAAAACAGCAAGAAATCCCGAGATATCCTCTGTCTGAGTCCCAAACTCACCGAGTAGCAATCTGAACTCGCCGAGTAGGGCTAACTCGTCGAGTCCAGATACTGACTCGCCGAGTTGGTTCGGGCAGAGGCAAGAAAATCGTTTTTCAGCAAGAATTCGACAATTGCATCACATACAACAGAAACCAATCATGGCTCTGATACCACTGATGGGTTTTATGCAAAAGAACAATCCTATGTGCTCATACAAACCCTAATGCTTGGATCTAGGTTTCTCTATTGTACATGCATTGAATCCAAGACTTGCAAACCCTAATCTAACATACATAATTCGAAAATTAACTTAATACATCAGATATAGATGTTTACCTCTTCAAAGATTGGCTTAGATCTTCTTATCTTCTTCTCTTGAGCTTAGAGTCACAGTTCTAACTCCTCTAATGGATCACAAACACCTCAAGCAAGAAGGCAACTTTGAAAGAGGAGGGAGGATGCTAATTTTCGGCCCTAGGGTTTCTCTTGGAAGCAAGTGGCCGAAAATTGGAGTCTTGGGGTCTTATTTATAGTGCAAGCTGCTAGGGTTTCAGTCTAAACCCTAATGGATAACTTAGCCACGAAGTAGCCCAAGGAACCTTCTGGAATAAGGCCCTTGGACGAAAATATGATGATCCTTCATCATAATTTCGTTTTCCCTTAGTCCATTAGGTTTCCCAGCCCAAAACTCAACTATCACACATTTCACAGTTTATGCCCCTTTATTTAATTAATCTCTTTTAGTCACTAAATTAATTCCTAATTAATTTATGACTAATACTAATTAAATAAATATGATTTCTCCTTTAATATATTATTCTTATAATATATCAATAAACCATAATATCCTCTCTCTCATATCAAATTACCTTGTCAAGTTGCTTTGGTGAAGGCAACCCAAAAGGACCATGCATAACCGGGTCAAATACATACCAAATATAGTTACGGGCTTAGACACTAATCCAACAATAACCATGCTAAAACTCGAAGACCTCGTACTCGACGTTCTTCAGGCGTCGGACTGTTATGACACTTGTCACCCCAGACCTGCCGGTCTAGCTGTTGCAAGCAGCTTAGGTGCGGGTTTGTCAGACCCAATATAGATCTATATACAACTATCACGCTCTCCCTCCAAGAGATTCTGATTATAACTACAGGACTTTTCTGTGGTACTTAAGAGTACCCTGAAGGAGAATGACTCACAAATTTATTCATTAACAAGTTCATGTAATTTGTAAGAAAGTACCCGTTTTGTAAATCGATTTGTGTTAGTGTTTCTTTGGTAAACGAAGTGTTCAAACTATACCTATTATAGTTTATCAAGAGTGTTTTATGTTTAATGAAAACTTGTTATGCATGACTTTGTATTTCAATAAAAATGACATTGAAAATATTAAGTGTAAACCCTACACACCTTGCTCAGCATGTTACAAGGTGTGAATAACTCTTAAAGTTGTTTTGACAGTTTTTATCCTTAACTGTCACTGTTTTAGAATATTTATAGAAAAATCATTGCAACTCAAAAACTGAATCCGTAAACTCTGAGAGTTTGGAAAAAGACTCTACCGTATTCATAAATTTTCCATAATTTTTGGTGGTCGCAAACCAGTGTGAAAATGTTCATCTTCACAGCTTGGTCCGATTTTGTTGCTGCTGTGACAGGCAGTTTTGTAAAAATCACCATAAATTGTAGAAACATTTTATATAGTTGTGCAAGTAGTCATTTTAAAAGTATAAACCTGAAATATTTGCATATTAAACAGTTTTGAAAAATATTGAGTTTAAGTTGGGTAAAACAGTTCGTGAACAGGTCACAACTTTTCTGTTGTAAGCTGTCAAGTTAAGTTTTAAATATGTTTTGGTGTTTTAACTTGTATTCCCCCCCCCCCTGAAAACTAAAGAAAACTGGAAAATGTAGGGGTATGAACTCACCTTGAGTGAGTTCTTGAAGAGTGGAAGGTCGAAGACGAGGAGTATCAAGTCAAGAACACTTGATGAACACGTGAAAGCTTGGATGATCCTAAGAACGATTTTTGGTGTTAAAATGTGGGTAGATGATTCAAGGATGTTATGAAAACATGGAATAACACTTGAGTTTAGATGAAATACTTACCAAAAAGTGAAGTAGTAGTTCAAGAACACTTTCACAAAGTGGTGGGAAGTAGAGAGGAAAAGAGGCTCTTGTGGTGGTTTGAGAGTGTAAAAGTTTAGAATGATCAAAGTAACCCAAGAAATCCTCCAGGGATTTCTTTATATAGTGAAGGTTGCTGGAGCAACTTGCAAGTTGAAATGATGTTTACCTTGGTTTGTGTGATGTGGATAAGATTGGGCCAATGAGAAGATGACACATGGCTACAAGTGGGGACACTTGACCCACTTGTGTTGTAGAACACTCTCTTTAATGTAAAATAATGTTCTTTAATTCATAAACCCTTGAGAAATAAATAAAATATGAGTTTTGGGGGTTTAAAATGGTAAAAATATGAATTTGGTGAAAAATCCCCGTCAAAATCGTCAAAAACGGGTTTAGGAAGCGAATGTAGTCGAAAACCGGGAATTAGGAGCGAACCTGCGAGGTTCGGTCCTTAGGAGGTGAGAACCGAGAGAAGGGAGGAGAGACCAAAAGGAAGGGAGAAGGAACCGAAGGGAGGGTCTCGGGTCCGAAGGTGCGAGAGGAGCGAAATGGACCGAAGGCTCAGTTCATTTCGGGTGTAGGGAAGGTTTCGGTCCTGCATGGCTTCGGTCCACTGAGCTTCGGTCCGAGATGCAATGTTCGGTTCTCAAGGGCTAGGTTCGGTCCTAAGGGACCTTCGGTCCTAATAGGAGTGCTCGGCTCTAAGAGGTTCGGTTCCTAAGAGATTCGGTTCCTAAGAGGGGTGTCGGCCCTATTTAGCTGTTTTTCGATATAACTTCCCGATTCAAGCGGTTTTTGGCCAAGTTAAGGGTCGGGATGACCCGGATGACTATAAGATGTTGAAAGAGATTTTTTAGAGAGATTTGGGAGAGATTCATTTTTAGCCATTATTATCGTATAATCTTGCAATGCAAGGTTCGTGAACCCCGTTATGCTTAGTTTATGATTGTTTTAAGTCCCCGAAAGGGTCCTTAGTCGTGTTTTAATGCGTTTAACTCCCTTCTTAGGGTATCCCATTGATAAACACATAGATTCTCCGAGACACTTGAATTTTTGACATACAAATGCACATTCTTATATATAGAATAACTTTTAACATACAAGTACTAGTTAAGTTTGACCGGTTTGACTTGTTGACTTTCACTTTGACTTTGACTTGAATTTGACGGTTGTCACATTATCCCCCCGTTAGAATGAATTTCGTCCCGAAATTTTCATTTTTAGTGGGACTTCAAGGGTTGGGGAATAGATGTGGGTACTTTTGCTTCATTTGGTCCTCACGTTCCCAAGTAAATTCGGGTCCTCGCTTGGTGTTCCAGCGGACCTTTACAATGGGAATGCGGCTTTGTTTCGTTGATTTGACCTCTCGATCCATGATTTCAACAGGTTCCTCTACAAAGTGGAGGTTCTCATTGATCTCAATTTCTTCCAAAGGAATGACAAGGGTCTCATCAGACAAACATTTCTTCAGGTTCAACACATGAAAGGTAGGATGAACGTGGTTGAGTTCATGTGGTAGTCGTAGTTTGTATGCCACCGGGCCAATCCTGGCGAGGATTTCGAATGGTTTGATATACCTTGGATTTAATTTCCCACATTTTCTAAAACGTATTAATCCCTTCCAAGGTGATACTTTCAGTAGTACTCGATCCCCAACTTGGAATTCCAAGGGCTTTCGTCTCTTATCCGCGTAGCTCTTTTGTCGGTCTTGCGATGCCTTCATTCGTTCTTGAATTTGGACGATCTTTTCCGTTGTTTCTCTTATGATCTTTGGGCCAGTGAGCGTTTTGTTAGGAACTTGCCCCTTTTCTAGTTGCGTATCGCCCACCTCAGCCCAGCACATGGGTGATCTGCACTTACGACCATAGAGGGCTTCGAACGGAGCAACTTTGATGCTAGTGTGATAACTATTATTGTATGAGAATTCGATAAGGGGTAAATGAGAATTCCAAGCTTTACCAAAGTCTATCACACAAGCTCGTAGCATGTCCTCTAACGTCTGAATGGTCCTTTCACTCTGCCCGTCGGTCTGTGGGTGGTAGGCTGTACTCATGTCCAACCTAGTTCCCATAGCTTTCTGCAGTAACTGCCAGAATCATGACGTGAACTGAGCTTCGGTCCGAGATGCAATGTTCGGTTCTCAAGGGCTAGGTTCGGTCCTGAGAGACCTTCAGTCCTAATAGGAGGGTTCGGCTCTAAGAGGTTCGGTTCCTAAGAGATTCGGTTCCTAAGAGGGGTTTCGGCCCTATTTAGCTGTTTTTCGATATAACTTCTCGATTCAAGCAGTTTTTGGCCAAGTTAAGGGTCGGGATGACCCGGATGACTATAAAAAGTTGAGAGAGATTTTTGAGAGGGATTTGGGAGAGATTTGGGAGAGATTCATTTTTAGCCATTATTATCGTATAATCTTGCAATGCAAGGTTCGTGAACCCTGTTATGCTTCGTTTATGATTGTTTTAAGTCCCCGAAAGGGTCCTTAGTCGTGTTTTGATGCGTTTAACTCCCTTCTTAGGGTTTCCCATTGATAAACACATAGATTCTCCGAGATACTTGAATTTTTTACGTACAAATGCACATTCTTATATATATAATAACTTTTAACATACAAGTACTAGTTAAGTTTGACCCGTTTGACTTGTTGACTTTGACTTTGACTTTGACTTGAATTTGACGGTTGTCACAGTTGAAAAGTTACCACCTTGGTTGTCTTGTTAAACACATCAGTGGAACCAGCAAGCGATAATCATGTCATCGGAACAGAGAAGGATTCCGACATAGCAGTAGATAAGACAGAGTGATTCAAGGTAACGATGAGCATCTGCAGTTCTTCAGGGTACATGGTAACATCAGGTTGAACTTAGTAATTAGTGCTATGGATCTTCATCAGTGGTTGAGATGTTGCATCATCTGTTGTTTGAGAAGGATCGACATTCATGTTGATAGCCACTATTGTTAGGGTTTGAAGCGTTGAGAATAAAACAAAAGAGAATTGGGGAAAATCTTGATTCTGATCGCGTAAAGTTGGAATAAGATGATTCCAAACCCTTTTATACGTAAACCCCAAGTTTGAATTTAAAGCGGTTAAGCATTAAATGCATGCCACGTGGTGCCTTAAAAACCGGTCCTGTAGCCGTAAAGTTCTGCACGTCTGAAAAGTGATGAGCAATTTTTCTTTGAAAACCATAAAGCAACCAAACCGTCACATCAATCAGTCGTTTCGCATGCCCCAAGAGGATATGAACTGTCAGTGACCCTTCGGAATGGAGGATGGGCTCTTTCACTTTTGGGTTGAGAAGCGAAGTCATATGCCAGACTTTTCGAAATCATCAGCCTGAGTTGGTATTACTCGGAAACTCAAGGATTTCAGTGTGTGCAATAAGTGTGCCAAGGAATGAGAGGAGATTAAGAATAAAAAAAATTTAGTTCTGTGATGTCAATTAAAATCGACATAAATACAGTAAGATCCCAGACAAAGATAACTTCATTCTACATCAAGAGAGATGTCGAACTGCTTGTTTGGCTTCCCATGAAATTCAATCGAATACTCATAGATGAGTATCGAAGAGCTTCTTTTCAAGGCTTCGTGGGTAGGTTGAATTTTATTACATTCCACAACTCAACATAAGTATGAGAAATTGTAAACAAATTTACTTGTGTGACCAGTATAGTCAGGGACAAGTGGGCTTTGGAAAAATTTCAAGTAACTCAAGTACAACAAGATATTCAGACATAAATCATATTTCAAGAAAATAAAGTGTTGGATCTTGTTGTGCAAAAATGTCTTGGGTTGAGAACATTTTATCAAGACCACTTAAAACGAAGAAATGATTTTGAATATTGAAGTGTGGTACTGAAACAAGTGTTTCATTTAAAATCTTGAACAAGAAGTTCACCGTCAATTCCTTAAAGGTTTCAAAATTTTGGGTTTCACGGTCTCATAAATCAGGATCATAAACATAGACTTTTTACATACCTAAATATTGGTTGGTTCGAACTAAAGATCTCTTGGGTAGATGTCATAGTGTGTGATCGTGAAATAATTTTATGGTGAAAAGGATTTGTTGAAGAAACGAAATGTACCTCTGCTATGTGTAGACCAAGCAGGAAACTCTTAACTCGACGTGAGAAGAGTAAGGTAGCTCAGTGACTAATGTGAATATAGCCTGATTAGGAAGGAATCCTCGTGATGAGAGATCCATTAAGGCTTCGATACACATTGAGTCTAGGAGGCTTGGGACAATATGATCCAGCATGCTTCTAGGGACACCTAACTAGTGCAAAGTATCAAAGTAATACCTTTCCCTAAAGCTACAAAGACAAGCGCCACCAAGAGATATTGAAAGCAAGCTACAAAAACAAGTTAACCCAACATAGGAAAACAAAAAAATATTTTTGGATTTTTGTTTTTGAAATAAAAATAACAAAATCTTTTTGGTATTTTTGATTTTTGAATTGAAATAAAAAAAATAAGAAAATCTTTTTGATATTTGAATTGAAATAACAAAATAAAAAAATATTTTTGGTATTTTTGATTTTTGAAAAATTTAATTCAATACAAATTAAGAAAAAATGTACATGAAAATCAAAATGTAATGTACCACAAAGAGAGTTGACACATCGACATAACAGTTTTGCTTTGAGTAACGAAGCGTAACATCTAAATCGGTCAAAGGAAAGTCGAAAATGAAGCATGTCGAATGCTGGACCGTGAACAGTAACATCTGAATCATTCAGCGATATGTCGACACATCTTGACTTTACGACGAAGTCCCATTTGGAATAGCATTCGCATCAATCATTCCTAAGCCCGACAAAATCATGAGAAAAGTCTTTTCGTCCAAAGGTTTGGTAAAGATATCTGCAAGTTGATATGTTGTCCTTACAAAATGAACTTCAATGTTGCCACCTTCAACATGATCTTTGATAAAGTGATAGTGAAGTGTGATGTGCTTGGTTTTCGAATGTTGCACTGGATTATGGCAGATGTGAATAGCACTTTGTGAATCACAATACAACGGAATTTTCTTCATGTTGATTGCATAATCATGCAGTTAACTTTGAATCCATATGATTTGAGAAGTGCAAGTTGCAGCAGCAACATACTCTGCTTTTGTTGTGGAAATCGAAACACAAGTTTGTTTCTTTGATTTCCAGCTAATAATCTTCCCATCCAAAAAGTTGACATCCACCACTTGTGCTTTTTTGATCTAGTTGACGACCTCCAAGATCCGCATCGGAAAACGCCTGAATGAAAAACCCTGTTTTTGAAGGATACCACAAGCCCAACGAAACTGTGACTTTTAGATAGCAAAAGATGTTCTTGACAGCAGTAAGATGAGGTTCCGTGGGATTCGACTGATACCTAGCACAATTGCACACAGCAAACATAATATTAGGTCGACTAGCAGTTAAGTATAGTAATGAGCCGATCATGCTTCTATACAATATGAGATTAACTGCAGGCTTATCTAACGAAGGACCAAGACGTGTGCTAACAGCCATAGGTACTCTCAGTTTCGAACTGTTCGTCATGCAAAAATTTTCAAGTAGATTGCGAGAATACTTCTCATGATTGATAAAAATTCCTTCCCTGCTATGACGAATATTTAACCTCGGAAAATTATTGATCTTCCCCATCATGCTCATCTCAAACTGGCTTTTCATCATATTCTCAAACTCATTCGACAATTTAGGGTCAGTAGAGCCAAAAATAATATCATCAACATAAATTTGAACAAGCATGAGATGATCCCCAACTTTCTTTCGAAAGAGAGTGGGATCAACTGATCCTTGTTTAAATTTTAATGAATTTAAGAAATTAGTAAGAGTTGCATACCAGGCTCTTGGTGCTTGTTTGAGACCATAAACAGCCTTATCTAAAACATAACAATGATCAGGGTATTGTGGGCTTACGAATCTTGGCGGTTGTTCAACATACACCGTTTCTTCCAAGACTCCATTGAGAAATGCACATTTAACATCTATTTGATAAACATCAAATTCCTTGTGTGCTGCATAGGCTAAAAAGATTCGAACAGCCACGAGTCTTGCGGCAGGGGCAAAGGTTTCTTCATAATATATACCTTCTTGTTGTGAATAAACTTTAACAACTAGCCTAGCTTTATTTCGCACTATATTTCCTTATTTATCAGTTTTATTTTTGAACATCCATTTTAAGCCAATAATTGATACGCCATGAGGTTTTCGAACAAGCCTCCAAACCTTGTTTCTTTCGAACTCAGCCAATTCGGATTGCATTGAAATAATCCAATCTGGATCTTAAATTGCAACCTTGACTGACTTTGGTTCGATTTTCGAAAGAAAAACATTGAACATACAAAATTCTTGATTAACATTAAGTACCCCATTCTTTGCACGAATTTAAGCCCTTGTCAACACTCCAGCTTGAGGATCACCAAGAACTTGTTCTTTTGGATAACTACGAGTCCATCTATCTATTGGTGGATATGGAGGATCAAAATCCAAAGGTGCATCTTCGAATCATCAGAATGCTTCGATACTTCAGGAATCTGATTAGCATTTGCATGTCTTTCTGCATCGGTTTCCCTATCAGGAACACCAAAAATTAAATCATAATCAAAATCCAAAGAATTCAAGATTTGAGAGTCATCATTAGTTTCATTAATGATTGGCTTTTGTTCAAAGCACTTTTCAATCTTTTTAACATAATGATCATCAAAGGTAAGATTAAAGGTTTCTTCAATCTTTCTTAGTCGCTTGTTCAACACCCTATCCACAACAGAATTATGCGAATATCCAAAGAATATCCCTTCATCAGCCTTTGACTGAAATTTCGAAAGGTTATCTTTAAGATTTATGATAAAGCACCTGCAACCAAAAACATGTAAAATTTTCACATTTGGTTTGCGATTGTTAATGATTTCATAAGGGGTGATGTTAAAACGAAGATGAATGAAAGATTGGTATTGAATAAAGCAAGCCGTCGAAACTGCCTCAGCCCAAAGATATTGTGGAAGATTCGCAGATGTACACATGCTCCTTGCTGCTTCGCATAGTGACTGGTTCCTTCTTTCGACAACACCATTTTGTTGAGGTGTGTAAAGAAAGGAAAAATTATGCGAAATCCCACGATCAGTTAAGAACGAATCAAGAACTTTGTTCTTGAAATCTGAGCCATTATCACTCTTGATCTTACGAACCTTCTTCCTTAAACTCTATTCGATGTGCTTGATGAAATCAATCATTGCTTGAGCTGTTTCTGATTTTAGTTGTACAAAATACACCCAAGTAAACCGAGAAAAATCATCAACAATGACCAAGATGTACCTTTTCTTGTTGAAAGTTTCAACAGTCGAAGGACCACAAAGGTCAATGTGTAGAAGTTCCAAAGGTTCAATGATCTTCGAATCAATAACCATTGGATGACCTTGTCTATGCCGCTTCCCTTGTTCGCAAGTTGCACATAAAGTATCATTATCAATTTTTAATACTGGTAAACCGCGAACAAGATTATTTACCACCAATTTATTCAGATTCTTGAAATTCAAGTGAGAAAGTCTCCGATGTCATAGCCAGGTCAGATCTAATGAAGCTTTCGAAAGTAAACAGATTGACGGAACACCAACAATTTATTTGATGTCAAGGGTAAACATATCTCCTTTCCTCTTGGATTTGAGCAGAACCTTTTTAGTTTCTTTGTTCGAAATCACACTTCCTTCTTCATCGAAGACAACCTGATTACTAATTCCCACAACAAGTTGCAAAACACGTATCAAGTTGTGTTGAAGACCTTCGACATATGCTACTCTATTCACTGTGAACTTCCCATTTGTGACTTTCCCATAACCTTTGACTTGACATTTCTGAGTGTTACCAAATTTCACTACACCATAATTTTCCAACCTTCGATAATCTCGCAAGTTTTCTTTCCTTCCGGTCATGTGACGAGAGCACCCACTATCGATGTATAATTTCTCATCATATTGCTCGTCACTCAAAACCTGCAATCAGTGAAAGAATTTAGGTCCCCAAGGCTGTTTGGGTCCTTGGTTACTAGAAAAATGCATGATGAAAAGAAGACCGTAAAACCCAATTACGAACTTTAGATTTCAAACTATCGATTAAGTCAATTTCAAGAAATGTAGGAATCGAAATGAAATCATCGATCGGTTTAGAATCAACACTGACTTTCCTTTTTTCTTCAATGGTTCGTTTGACCTCATCTTTTGGTTTCGAAACAGCCTTCCATTTTCTAACCGGAGGATTCAAATCTTTTGATGAAGAACTTCCATTTAATAACTCATACAAGAATCTCTCATAATCATGCTTGATTTCTTCTTGAGAGATTTTTCCAGACTGAAAAGTCTTCCCTTTTCCCCCAAGCGAGTGATTTATATTCTTCACATTGGATTTTCCTTTGACAAACGAAGCTTTGACTTTTTTCTTCGAATCTAGATTGGGAAATTGAGGTTGAGTAGGTTTGAAAGGTTCATTTTTCTTTTCTTTGACGTTCATCTGATTTTGATTTTGAAACTTTGGTATTGCTTGTGATCCATAACGGTTTTGAAAATGTCTCTTATAACCAACATTTGTTTGATTAAAAACATGTTGTGCATTTGAAAACTATTTTGGATGTCGAAATTGAGGAAAACTTCCTTGAACATCATTTTGAAATCCATTTCGTTGAAATTAATTTTGAGAAAACCTTTTATTTTGAAAATTTGGAACCGTATTCCTGGATTGTTGGTTTTTAACAAAATAATGATTTCTTTGAAAAGAATTTTGTGAAAATATCACATTTTGTTGATTTGTGTTAAAATTCCTTGATTGAGAATTTTTCCCAAAAGCTTCATTTCGTGGTTTTTGAACGGTTGGTTTTGGAGGTGATTTGGAAACATTTGTATTGCTTGTTGAAAAATCTTTTTTCTTCGGAGCGGGTTTTGGAATTGTTTTGGATTTAGCTAAAGACTCAGTTTGAGAATTAGCCTGAATGGATTTAGTTTTTTTCTTTTGCAGTCGATTTTGTTGACAAAACATGTTGTTTCCTTCGAGACTCGATATTTTGCTAATAAACCTTCTTTCGTGCTTTAGACTTCGAAATGCCATATTCTTTTGCAATCTTTTGAATTTGTTCTTTGAAATTTTGAACATCTTGAGTTGATTTTTCAGAAACAGGTTCATTAGATAGTGTGTCAACACTTGACTTTTCAGGTTTGACAGCCCAATTTCGTTTTGGTTTTTGTCTTTGAAAAGTGGACAAATTTTTATTAAGATTGTTTTCAACAGTGCTTTGGTTTGAAAAAAACCCTTCTTTCGAAACTTCTTTGTTATTTGCCACAACGATTTTGTTGATCTTTGGTTTTACTTTGTCTCCATTCCATGTCGTAACAAACACTTGATTCGGAAATACCAAGTTATCGGTGCATTTGAAGTTTGGATATACCACCGAATTCGACTTGAGATAATAAGGACTTTTTTCCTTCATTACCTTTTCTAATTTCTATGTATCCTCATACACTTGTTCAACAACAACTCTTGGAATAATTGTGTTTTTTTAAACTTCATCATCATCATCGGTATATGTTTGACTATCCTCGACAGTCACATTATCAGGGTGATAAACTTTCGAAATCGAGGGTTGATCGGTGTAATCCCTAACCATAGAGTCATCACAATTTTCTTTTCCTTTGTTTATTGAAGTGACATTAATAACAGATAACTTTGAACAATCATCAATTTCCTCCTCCTCAATTTCATTGATATTGTCAGAATCATCTTCGATATCAGCGAGATTGTTTTGTGAGTCAGATGTCGAATTCTCAGTTCTTTTCAAAAAATGTAGTTGTTCGTTTTTGGTCAAGGTCTTATTCACAATTTCAACAAGATCATTTGCATCTAAACATTCATCAATTTTAACAATTCCATATGCATATGAATCATTTGGGACCTTGTCAAACTCAGATATTCTCTTCTCACGGTCATAGGAAGTCGAATCAATTTTCTCCCTTTCGAAAGCTAAAAAGGGTAAAAGCTTCCTATGTTGTTCTTTACTAATGTCTGACGAATGATGCAATGCAGTCAATTTTCTATAAAGGCGCTTCGCAGAATTACAATAGATATTTCTTTGTTTTAACAAAATGCTATTATCAGTTCGCAAACAATCTCTATCACACATGATATTCGTCAATTGTAAATGTAAACTTTCTAACTTAGACTTCTTGACCTTCAAAATCCTCTAAGTTTCTAGCAATAATGTTTTGGACTTTTCAGCATCACTACTAGCAGATATAATCAAATTATTAACATATGTAACATCTCTATCGAACTCAGAAAAAATTGAATGATATGAACTAGGAGGAATATTAAAGGATTCGAGAAGAGTACGTACCTTAGACGTCATAGGAGATTTGTCTTCACCAGTAGTGACGAAGCACTTGCCAGTGAATCTATCTTCACCCTCACTTCCTTCTTCGAACTCAGCAAACATGGCACCATGCATTGGATTACGCATCTCCTCATCGTCAGATCTAGAAGACCAGATCTGATATGTGCCTTCTTCATCACAGCTTCCTTTGGCCACCAAAGGCAACCCTTTTGTATTTGCTCTTACCTCTTCGAGCCTCTCCAGATAATAGGCTTCATCTTTTATCCTATTCTTCTTCTCATCTCTCTTTTTCAACATACAATCACTCGCCATGTGATTCGCACCATTGCAGTAATGGCAGTCGAACCCAAAGTCTCCCTTTAGCTTTTTCTCAATCTTCGCATCCTCAGTCCTAACTTCCTTCTTCTCCACTTTCTTCTCCTCTCTCACTCCCTTCACAAATAAACAACCTTTCGAATAACTTGTTTTAGGATTCGAATTGAAAGGCTTCTTGAAGAACTTTTTCACTTTATTATTTGAATTAAATGCTATTGCTTCATCATCAGAAATCATAATCAGTCCTTAATCTTCTGATCCTTCATTCTCCGCAGACTCAATCTCAACTTCTTTGTTTGTGACCTTACACATCATGGCTATGGGACCACCCAAACTGATTCTTGTTTCCTCAGCAATCTCATGTACTTCCCATTCATGAGCCTTCAACTCATTGTAAAGATCACTAAGAGAAAGATTGTCGAAACATTGTTTAGTTTTTATCATCAGACCAACATTGCGCCATTCCTTACGAAGCCAAATAAGAAAAGTCACATTGTACTCCATTGTTGATCTATAGACTCCATATCTGCTACACTTGAATATCAACTCATTCAGACGATTGTAGAAGAGCTCAATTTTCTCACCTTTTTTCTGCTTGAATTCTCCTAACTCAAGCAAACATTGCTTAATTGAATTCTCCTAAATTAACGGGTACTAATTATGTAAAGTAGTGATACATATGGTTTGGGCTATTGATCCATGATGGACTAAATTTATGTAAGAATCCATAAAGAATTAGTCCACATGAGTTATGGATCATAAGCCTAAGTGTAAGAATTAGGGTTACATGTGACTCTTGGATTCTACACTATATATGTAACCCCTTTATGCACTAAATGGAGACACAAGTGATCTTGGAGATGCTATAGTCCAATTTTGGTGCCTAGAAACTCTATCTCAAAGTCCTCTTTTGTTCATGGTGTTTGTGACTTGTTTGAGGCATCACACTTGAGGTGCTAAGCTCTTGAAAGGCCAACAACTACAAGCCACAAATAAGAGGTATTCTTCTAACTAGTTTTATGATTCATGTACCATGTTTGTATTCTAGATAGGTTTTATGCTTTGGATAATTTTTTGTTACATGTATAACTAGAGAAAACTTAGATCCAAGGCATTAGGGTTGTATGTGCACCAGAAGTTACTAACCAAGGTGGGAGAAAGAAGAGGAATGACAAGAAGTGCTTGCGTGAATTGAGAGGTGCTCTTCCACCAGTAGTGTACAACTATGTCCGTGGGTGTTCTCCTTCAGTGTATCCCAAATTAGCAGGAGAACACCCACGGACATAGTTGTACACTACTGGTGGAAGAGCACCTCTCAATTCACGCAAGCACTTCTTGTCATTCCTCTTCTTTCTCCCACCTTGGTTAGTAACTTCTGGTGCACATACAACCCTAATGCCTTGGATCTAAGTTTTCTCTAGTTATACATGTAACAAAAAATTATCCAAAGCATAAAACCTATCTAGAATACAAACATGGTACATGAATCATAAAACTAGTTAGAAGAATACCTCTTATTTGTGGCTTGTAGTTGTTGGCCTTTCAAGAGCTTAGCACCTCAAGTGTGATGCCTCAAACAAGTCACAAACACCATGAACAAAAGAGGACTTTGAGATAGAGTTTCTAGGCACCAAAATTGGACTATAGCATCTCCAAGATCACTTGTGTCTCCATTTAGTGCATAAAGGGGTTACATATATAGTGTAGAATCCAAGAGTCACATGTAACCCTAATTCTTACACTTAGGCTTATGATCCATAACTCATGTGGACTAATTCTTTATGGATTCTTACATAAATTTAGTCCATCATGGATCAATAGCCCAAACCATATGTATCACTACTTTACATAATTAGTACCCGTTAATTTAATTAGTCTCTTTTGATCACGAAATTAATTTCAAATTAATTCTTGACCAATACTAATTAAATAATATGATTTCTCAATTAATATATTATACTTATAATATATTAATAAATCACAAATAACCTCTTTCTCAAATATCCGTCCTGTCAAATTGTTCTGGTGAAGGCAACCCGAAATGGACCATGCTACTCTCGGGTCAAGTACATATCGATTATAGTTATGGGCTCAGACACCAAATCCAACAATCTCCCACTTGGATAAGTCTAATAACTATAACTGCAAGTACGACTTCAAAACCCGACTAGCAATCATAGCTGTCAAAATCCGTTGTCGAACTATGACCTAGTCAATGACGCATCCATTAGATAAGGGATGATATATTCCTCCAATCTAGATATCGTATGGACATGAGACATGGATTATAATCATTCTCTTTGTCCATGTGTTGTTTCCCAATTTCCGATTTATGACGACCGACTAATTGAACAAATCAAATCAGTCCAGGCTTGGCCAAGCGCTTAGGGTTCTCATCACTGAATCATCGAGGGGCCCACAGATATCGCTTTTATCCCTCTTAGGGTAAAAGGAACAGATAAACTTCGACTCATATGCTTGCTCTATTTACTCATCAAATCACACACAACAATACGTTTTATAACACCAAGTTACTAGTGCGTTCACATATCATCAATGTGCAACCGACTTGTAAACTGCAACTCATATCTCTCCGTTTCAAGAATATAATATATTATCGTCTCACAATCACTCGTCATAAAATCCATGAAGTGATTCAGATGAGCGTGGGTTTAATCCAATACCCAAATATTATTACAGGAGTACTCATGAATACTGCAGCAAACTTGTGCTATGTCTAACACTTTAGACAATCTACAGATGGATTCATGACAGTCTTGCCTCAATACCTACTTCCAAAGTATGATCGACTGTGGATGTTTGGACAACCTAGTTATTTGGGAAGTAAAACATGCAAAGTAAAACACAAGAATAATCGAATCCAATATGGTCTCAAAACTTATGAATATAAATAAAAACTTTTTATATAATCACCATATTGATTACACATTATTCATTGTATAATGTTTCGATTAATCAACTTAATACTTGAATTAAAACAATAGTTATGCCTTGCTCCAAGCATGCACACTACGTTTTCTTATGGTCCTTCCTTTGTGAAATAGATCAATTGACAACACTTCAATGATGCTCATTTCATGATTCCAAATCTTTATCCCCAGTATAAGAATACCAAATTCTTGTCACTATTAGAATGTGTTAGGTTCTAACCTTTATGCAATGATTATTTTTGTAATGTCAATGCACCAAAGTCACAGAGACTTGGACAATGAAATTACAAAACTTTCCACTGGAGATTGATAACAAAACAATTCCAAGGAAGCAAAGTCTCAAATTCAAAGTACATTCTTTTGAACATCCTTCTTGCATAAAAGTTTCTAACCTACACATAGATTCTTAATATCCAACTTCCATTATGGAAACATTTCCATATTTGCCATATGACAACTCATTATTAATAGAATCATGTCTATTTATGATAATATCGATATGGTCCATCCATTACTATACTTCCAACTGCTCACAAGTGACCAATCATTAGCGAACCTTGGATTGTCCTTAACAGTTGTTTAACCACTTTAGTCATATTCGTTTCTAATCCTTTTTCCCTCTTAATTCCATAGACATTTGGAAAATTAGAACAGATTAATATTATAGCTTATGTAATCGATCCTATATCTGAAGCATATGGAATACGATTCATAATGTCTCACATAAAGACATGATACTTTACCAGTCTTTCGCTATAATATTTCCACATATAGAATTTCCTTATGTTGAATCATTTCAACATAACATTCAGATATGTCCATGACTAAACTCGTTTAAAATCTCAATCAAAGCTTTTAGATTCGAAATGAAGTATGAATTCCTCTCCCTTAATTATAGCAAAACAACTTTTCAACCTCTACAACTTTGCAAATCGAAAATTTTGTTTTCTATAATTAACATTACTAACTTGCAACAGTTACCATAATGATTATGCTCCCACTAGCATAACAATTATTTCTTTAATAGCATAACACTTATGCCCCCACTATCTTTGACATGTACCTAGAAATCAGCTGGACTTTGAGAAATCAATACTTGTTGACTTTCTTACCATAGTTCAGATTTATGTTACAAAATGCTTCGATAAGATTTTATCTATGCTTGTCAAACTCATACACTTTTCCTTACATAGCTCACATGTGTTTCTAAACAATTTTAGAAATTACATCAATAAGTCTCAACTGTTTAGACCTTTTCCATTTCTCACAATTCGAACTATGAAGAGCGATGCCGTAATCATAATCGAATTTGAGAATGCAAATATCACAATTGCTATCTCCTTAAAATCTACTTAGTGAAAGTGTTTACTCGCAATCATTTTCATGAATTGGAGAGAAACCTTATGACACTTAGATTTTATGGTGTATGTGTTCCTATCCATGTGAATTTGTCATAACCACAATCACAAGACAAGGTTAGTAACAAATCCAAACTCATATGGACTGAACTTGTTCAATCTTAATTTCTTTCCACCTCGTAACTCAAGGGCCTACCATTGCTTCCAAGTTGTTACGCAAACAATTGAGCACTCATAGAACTCACATGCATAGTCAACTTTAACTGGAATGAGCACATAAACAAGAATATGTCAACACGATAGGTTACATACCTCAAGTCGTGTACGAGTGATAAACTATAGGTTCATTCTTGATTAGTTCATGAAGCTTTTCAAGGTCTTTAAGACTCTCATTGACCTCTTGACATATAAGATTCTCTTGTCCTTGACAAACAAATATTCAAGAGTTAGTGCGGATTCTTATCAAGAATAACACTTCATATAATTGGTCTTAGTTGGTCATTGTTTTATCCAAAACATCATAACTACAAATTTCAAATGTGCATGAGCAAGAACCATTTCTTACTCCACATTTCATGAGGTGTTCTAAACCTACTTAAGATGTGTCACTCAAGGTACAATCTTTGAGTATGACTCTAAGACTTGATATTGGAATGAAGTATGATTCATTTATTTGATTTAACCATCTCAACAATTCTTGATTCCTCTTCTTAGCCATACAAGTGCACTAAGGTGTCCTTAGAGGATCAATTGTGATATGATTTTCATAATCACTAAGATGATCATAAAACATGATACTCAAGTACTCTCCCTTCTTTTCAGATTGGAGAAACTTTTATCTTTCTGCCTAATTTGATTCTTCTTATTCGTTCTGCTATACATTGAAACTTTTTCAATGATTCAGAATTACACTTAATCTTGTAAGTATAACCATATTTACTAAACTTTTAGTAAATCATAACGAATAGTCTTATCGTTCTTTGTGGTGGACCTGACCAGTGCACAACCAAATGTACCCGATCCCCTAGTCCTTCACTTGACTCACATACACATGTGAACAAGGAATTAGTCTTAATTTCCCAAAGACGAAGGTTCTCATTCATCACACAATACAAGTTGCAGGATTCCAAGTTTCTATCCAACTGAAACTTGGGTGATGAGAATCTTTCCTTATTTGGTAATTCTTGACACTACCACAAACAAAAGAATCAAAACCATTTTCCAATATTGCTAACAATAGAAATATACAAACATCAATTTTCACAAATGTCATTGCAAGGATAAATATAAAACAAGATAAAATCAAATTTTTATTTTACTTATAAAATGCGGAAAAACCTTTTCCTTACAATGCAATTACAAATGAAAACTATGTTCCAAAATATTTCTAAGCAATCTATCATAACTCTTAAGCAGCAGCTCAAAAATCTGATCATCGAACCATGCGATCGAAATCCATCTCTTCGCGATCAGATTCAGCTTACTCTTCCTTTAAGCTTTCTTTCTTTTCTTTGATCCTACAAAACATCAAAATTTAATTACACTACATCATGTATTAAGAATCTCCAAATATGAACTTAATAGAGTTAGATAGTGGACTTACCTGAAGCAGAGTCATACACTCTGACTTTACCATTGTTATGATCCTTCAGGTAGATACGGCAGCTCCGCAACCAATTCCCTTTTTCTTGGCAATAGAAACAAACAGACTCTCTAGGAATGGTACATGGGACAATCTCAGACTTAGTCTTTCTCTTTACCATTTGGTCAAATGACTTGACCATGGCTGATCCCTTTCCATTGGGAAGAGAAAGCTTTTCTGGACTTCCAACGTTTCCATTGTAAGTGTCCATGGAAGTTTGGGAAGTAGATCTTCCAATCAAATTTGCTTTACCTGTGTGCCAAATCATTGATGATTCAGCAGCAACAAGAAAATATGTTAGATCAATAAGGGTCATGTCGTGATCTCCCATATTGTCGTCCTTAAAGAACCCGCTATATGACTTAGGAAGTGATTGAAGAACCAAGTCAACAGCCAACTTCCTTGAAACAACGACACCCAACATTCCCAGTCTGTCAATGTGTGACTTCATCTCCAAGACATGTGCACACACAGACCTTCCATCTTGGTGTTTTCTAGCCAATAGGGCTTGAGTGACCTTGAACTTTTCAAGTTTTTGAACTTGTGGGTCAGGGATAATTATTGGAGGAGGTGGAGGAAGAGAAGTTCCACTACAGCACGAAGAAGGGATTAATCTTTCACCTCGATCGTCTTGTGGAATATCATCTTTATAAGGAAATTTATATTCAAAAGATTCGGGAAGACCATAGTTGTCAGAACTAGACATCTACTAGGGAGAAATTCAAGTTGGTTGTTTTAAGTCCTTAATATAGCACCCAAATGAAATATTAAGGCTAGGACCCAACACAATATTCTGCAATTTGGAAGAGGGATTCTGTAATCCAATTGCAAAATATTTGAAGATAGATAAATGACGATTTACAAATTTCCACCATGAAAAATGAAAATGAATATTAGGTTTTAAATGAATTGAAATTCCTAGATTCTTTTGAGATTCAATTGCATGTTTAATCTCAATTATGCCCTTCAAGTTTGTGACTGGGATACCGAGGATCACAAACAAGGTGTGAATAACCATGAAAATTAGCTTAGTACTCTCGAAGTCATTTATCACCTAATCAATGGGTCGGTTAACCACACATGCTCCACTGATCTATGACAAACATCGAGCTACCCTTTGCCACCCTTACTAGTCCAAGTTAGTGTGCCGGTTAACCACACACACTCCACTAACGACTTGGCAATGTGCAAAGTGCAATTTCGTGGGTTAGCATCAAATTCACATTTTTCCTAAAGTAACTAAGATCGGGAATTTATAAAATATTTAGTTACTTTATAATTCATTATACTTTTAATGACGGTTTAGTGTCCTATCCTACCCGTTCGGCTAACGACCCTCCACCAGTCAAGGAAGAGGTGGGTGAGAGTGGACACCCATTAAACCACCATTTTATAGGCAGTAACCTTATATCACCCTTATAGACCGGCTTCGTGAATGAGGCCTACTAACAGTAAGACTGACCTTTTACTTATACATATATAATATATTAAACTTTTAATTTTATATAGTATAAGGGTGTATTTTAAACTTTTAAAATACTTGGTGATTTAATTCTATTAATAAATTATACTCTTAATTTAATTAAACTTAAACCATGTTGTTATGGATTTATTAATCTTCTCCTTTAATAAACACAATAATTAATTTAATATAATCCATAAGAAGTAACTTGAACTATACAAAAGACATTAAGGTTCTAAACATAAAATACAAAATTAAAAATATTTATTTAATTTTAAGTTATGAACCCAAGAGTTGCACCTTTTAATTATAAGAGTTTTAGAAATCAATGTTTCATAATTTGAGACTTTTTAAATACCAAAACTTGAGGGCAATTTTGTAACTCTTGAAAACCTTTTTTAGTTCCAAACTTGATGACAAGATTTGTAACTCCATAAAAAAAAACTTTTGAGTTCCAAAATTTGATGGCAAGTTTTGTAACTCCTAAAAACATTTAGATCAAATTTTAAAACTAATAAAATAATCATAATTTTATCTTTTACAAATTTGATTTAATGCAACTCTTATAGTAAGATAACTTCAAATCAAATTTTACAAACAATTAGCTTATCATAAAAAATTTCAAGATTTGACAATTCATCTTTTAATTGGATGGAATAATCATTACCATATCAGAAAAAACATTTTTTATGATACACAATAGTTTAAGGTAATAATCCTAATCCAATTTAGGCCAAAAAACTAAAAAATTTGCCCACTGACCAGCCACCACGTCGTGGTAACATTGACAACGTCGTGGTGGTCATGCATATTCCAAAAAAGGATTTTTTTTCTATGAACAATTACCAATGCATCAATATAATAGAAAACACTCATGGCTCTAATACCACTGTTGGGTTTTATGTACTATAACACTCCTATGGTGCACATACAACCCTAATGCCTTGGATCTAAGTTTTCTCTAGTTATACATGCAACAAAAAATTATCCAAAACATAAAACCTATCTAGCATACAAACATGGTACATGAATCATAAAACTAGTTAGAAGAATACCTCTTATTTGTGGCTTGTAGTTGTTGGCCTTTCAAGAGCTTAGCACCTCAAAGGTGATGCCTCAAACTAGTCACAAACACCATGAACAAAGGAGGACTTTGAGAGAGAGTTTCTAGGCACCAAATTTCAACTATAGCATCTTCAAGATCACTAGTGTCTCCATTTTGTGCATAAAGGGGTTACATATATAGTGTAGTATCGAAGAGTCACATGTAACCCTAATTCTTACACTTAGGCTTATGATCCATAACTCATGTGGACTAACTCTTTATGGATTCTTACATAAACTTAGCCCATCATGGATCAATAGCCCAAACCATATGTATCACTAATTTACATAATCAGTCCCTGTTAATTTAATTAGTCTCTTTTGATCACTAAATTAATTCTTGACCAATACTAGTTAAATAATATGATTTCTCAATTAATATATTATACTTATAATATATTAATAAATCACAAATAACCTCTTTCTCAAATATTCATCCTGTCAAATTGTTCTGGTGAAGGCAACTCGAAATGGACCATGCTACTCTCGGGTCAAATACATACCAATTATAGTTATGGGCTTAGACACTTAATCTAACAGTGATGCAGTGGGAGGTCCCGAAGTCCCCCTCAAATATCATGAATTTCTTGGGTTTAGGAGGATATTATCGAAGATTTATCCAGGATTTACCCAAGATTGTTGTATGCCTCACTCGCTTGACGAGGAAAGGCGTGGATTTCCGATGGGGCCTAAGCAGCAGACGGCGTTTGAGACACTGCGACAGAGATTATGCGAGGACCTAATATTGACCCTTCCGGAGGGTGTTGAGGATTTCGTTGTATTTTGTGATGCATCCATTACTGGTTTGGGGGCGGTTCTTATGGAGAGAGGGCAAGTGGTTGCATATGCTTCTCGACAGCTGAAGCCACATGAGGCACGATATCCTACTCATAATCTGGAGTTGGGGGCAGTAGTGTTTGCCCTCAAGATTTGGCGGCACTACTTGTATGGGGTCCGGTGTACTATTTATGCAGATCACAAGAGTTTGCGATATTTTATAGAGAGGTCGAACCTGAACATGAGGCAACGCAGGTGGCTTGATGTGGTCAAGGATTATGACAGCGAGATTCTTTACCATTCGGGTAAAGCTAATGTGGTCGTGGATGCTTTAAGCCGCAAGTCGGCTGGATCTTCAACTTGGAATATGTGTATGAGGATATTCATTGATTCTCCACTTTTGGATTTGATCAGAGGGGCACAAGCAGAAGGATTTAAGAAGGAGAACTGGAAACATGAGAGGATCAGGGGCGAGATCAACAGATTTGTCACTGGTAGTCAGGGACTGTTGACCCAGTGTAGTTGGGTTTGGGTTCCGGTTTCCGGAGGGGTCAGGCGGATAGTTCTGGAGGAGTCACATAAGTCTCGTTTTTTGATACACCCGGGAGCCACTAAGATGTATCAGGACTTGAGACTAAGTTACTGGTGGCCGTGTATAAAGAGGGAGATAGTCTGGTACGTTGAGAGGTGCTTGACCTGGAGAATGGTCAAGGCCGAGCATCAGAGGCCGCATGGAAAGCTGCAACCTTTGGACGTTCCCATGTGGAAGTGGGAACAGACCACCATGGATTTTATCACCAAGCTACTGAAGATTTCCAAGGGTTTTGATTCTATCTGGGTCATTGTGGATCAATTAACCTAGAGTGCCCATTTTTTGGCCATCTGGGATAGCTCCTTGGCCGAAAATTTGGCTGATGTGTATGTTTGTGGGATTGTTGCTCACCACGGGATTCCAGTTTCCATTATATCAGATCGAGATGTTCAGTTCACTTCCCGATTCCGGCAGAAGTTCCACGAGGAACTCGGTACAAGGCTACATTTCAGCACTACTTATCATCCGCAGACTGACGGCCAGAGTGAGTTGACCATCCAGACACTTGAGGATATGGTGCGGGATTGTGTCATAGATTTTGGTGGGAGTTGGGATTCCTGCCTACCCCTTGTGGAATTCTCCTACAACAACATCTATCACTCCAGCATTGGTGCACCGCCCTTAGAGCTTCTATCTGGACGGAGATATCATACCCCATTCTGTTGGGGGAGGTTGGTCACAGAGTCATGGGGAGGACTGAGGTGGTCCTCCATACTATAGAGCTCATCAGCAGATCAGGAAAAGATTGCAGACAGCTCAGAGTCGGCAGAAGAGCTATGCCGATTGGCGTCGATCAAAGTTGGAGTTCCATGTCGACAATATGGTACTACTGAAGGTCTCATCCTTTAAGGGTGTGATACGCTTTAGGAAAAGGGGAAATTAGGTGTACGGTATATTGGACTGTTCCGTGTGATCGCTAGGGTAGGCAGGGTGGCCTACCAATTAGATTTTCCAAGTAAGCTCAGCCAGATCCATAACACTTTCCATGTTTCACAGTTGAGGAAGTACGTGTTGGGCGATGAGGCAGTGGTCCCTTTGGATGACATTCAGGTCGATGAGCGCCTGAATTATATTGAGAGGCCGGTAGCGATAGTGAAGAGAAAGATGAAGGTCATATGCAACAAGGAGATACCTTTGATAAAGGTTTGGTGGCAACATCGGAGAGGCTCCGAGTTGACCTTGGAGCCGGAGGTAGAGATGCGGGAGCATTATCCTGAGTTATTCGCAGCAGCTGACTTTGAGGACGAAGTCTAGTTCAAGTGGGGGAGAATTGTAACATCCCGATGATGAGGTATTTTCAATTTTAACCCTATGCATGAAGGAATATTTCATGTTGACCCTTAGGCTTATGAAAGTTTGCAAGAATGGCCCATAGTGGCATTTTGGTGATTTTGGGAAAGGCCTAGTACGTTGGGCGTACGTTGTGTAAGTTAGGCATACAAGGGCGGACCTTTGTACGCTAAGCGTACACCGCGTACGCAGGGCGTACGTGAAGAAACCTGAAACCCTAATTTTTAGGGTTTGTTCCATATATAAGCATCATTATCACCTCATTTCTCATTCCCTAATCAGCCTCCACCTGATAAAACGTGCCTCTAGCTAACCCTAAGTGAGAAGAATGCATCTTGAGCTTATCTTTGTGTTTTGTGGTATTCATGAAGATGAAGAAGAAGGTGGTGGAAAGACCTTGGAGCTTGGAAGCAACTTAGATTTGGGATTCACTTCTTGCTAGCAACCTCCAGGAGGTAAAAAGCTCTTTGCTTGATCATCTTATCTTGTAGATCTAGCCATTTCTTCATTTAGGGCATTTTTGGTCCCAACTATGATGATTCATGAGCATGGCATGCTCTTAATCGAATAATTCGTCCTTTCAGACCTTATAAGGGGTCTTGAGTCATAAAAATGTGGTCTTGATGCTTAGTTTTTCCCCATCCATTATCTAGAGGGTCTTAAGGTGTTAAGAAGTTGGGATTTTGTGTATTAAGCACTTATTAGGCATGCAAAGTCATAAAAATGTGTGTACCCTAGCGTACGTCGCGCGTACGGGGTCAACCGCCTGACTCCGGTCAAATCCAGAGTACGCCCAACATAGGAGCTAAGTACGCCCCGTATACTCGACTGAGTGGACCAAGTTGACTCCTTGACCCATTGACTTTGACTTTGACTTTGACCAGGATTGACCAAGTTTGACTTAAGGGTATTTTGGGTATTTTGAGCTATAGTTAAGCCTTGCTCTATCTGTTGAATAAGTGACCTGTAGAGCCGGTATTCAGAGTAGTGTATTGTTCAGCTATTCGTCAGACTGTGAGGTGAGCGTTCCTCACGGTACCCTTGGGTCGAAGGCACCAATGCCGACCCACTGGATTATTTATCCTGGTCAGGATAGTGATATGATAGTTAGTAGTTGTTCAGTAGATCTGTATGATTATCTGTATTTTTTAGCTTTGTGGTTATGTTTATTTGTTGCATATGTCGACATGGCGTGTTGGGTTGAGGCGGTCCTGCTTTGTGTTGTAGGCCAAGACACCCGGGGACGACCGGATAGGCTGTAGGTCTTGCGAGGCGATTCGGTCAGGTCGGCGGCCCATGGAGCGCTCCAGATAGGCTGTAGGCCCTGCAAGGCGGTCCATTCATGTCGAAGGCTCGTAGAGCGGTCCGGATAGGCTGTAGGCCCTGTGAGGCGGTCCATTCAGGCTAGTTGCTCATATTGTATACTTCTTTGTTATGTGGTGTGTAACATACACGTTTAGTTATCGTGTTTTGTAATGAATAATATTACGAAATATTATGTGAATTTGAGTATTGAGTTCTAACAGATAGTTTTTACTTGAATTGAAGTAAAACTATGTTTAGAATCATTTAGAATGTTTTGGAAGTCTTATGCGATTCCGAACGAAAGTCAAATATTGAAATTTAACGAAAATATAAAATTTGAAATAAGTAAAATTCTATTATTGAAAATTGTAAAGAATCTCGTTAGAAACATTTAGGCGAAAACCTCATCGAAATCCGAGTTATAACGAAGAAGTTATGACTATTTGAAGTTTCGCGACAGAACCGGCACGACGGCGTATGACGTAAAAAGTGAGTTTTCGATAAACTACTTTTTAGCCCTTATGATCTAAATGAAAGTCGTAATATTCGTTAAACCGAGAATTTATATAAAAAAACGTCCAAATCTGACTTCGTATGAGGAAATTATGATTTTTCTAAATTTTGGAATATCAGTAGACAGCTAAAAACTCGAAATAAAGATCGAGTGATTTTTAGCCGACGCAACCTAAATGAGAATCGAAGGTCTCGTCAATAGTAGTACAACGGTAAAAACACAGACGAAAACGGACGTTAGATGAAGAAGTTATGAATTTTTAACGAACTTTTCCTGTCCCGGCACGTTAAAAATATAATATTAAAAATGAAATCAAAATTAGCTGATGGAGTCTAAACGAAAGTTGTAGAGTATAATCTCACCTACGCGTGGATATAAAGAACGTCAAAAACAGAGCTCGTATGCAAAAGATATGAATTTTTGAAGTTTTTAAATAAAAATAAATGAAAATTCAAGACTTATCTGAAGGGTACGCCCAGCGTACTTCGCTTTGTACGCACAGAGTACTTCACACGTATGCGACCCGGAGTCCACCACGTCGCCCCTTCTTCGCTCAGATGCCACGTATCGCGCAAGACGACACGTCCGAGACCCGGGAAACGAGCAGCTGCCACGCCGCGTACGCGCAGCGTACTCCGAGGCTTCGGCCAGCTATAAAAGGGATGCGAAGGCTGTCGTGTTTATGTTACAAATTCTCACTTTCTTTCACTCTTTAGCCTCTCTCAAGCCCGTCTAACACCCCCGAAGTCCCGGTATTATCCCCGATACCCGAAGCAAGCCCCGACGCTCTGAAGTTCCCGAGAAAATCATATTTACAAGTCGAAACTCTGCCCAAGTAAGACCGGTTTTCAACCAAAATTCCCGGTTTCGTCACAGAAAGTCATATTTAGAGTTGTAGTGCTGCCCAAATTATCATTTAATCCCCGGTTATTTCACGGTGAGTTCAATATAGGGACAATTGTATGTTATGTGTTATATGTTCAATGTGCTTTCCCATGTTATTATGATAATGATCTATACCTTTAACGACGAAGTGTATGACATAAGCATCACTTGGGTACAGGTATGTAGCCTTTGGCCATGAAGTTTATGACATAAGCATCACTTTGGTATTGATAGAATGCTAAGATAAGGCTGAAAGCCTGTGTATTCTAGCAAAATGATATTCTTAAATTATATTTTCTGTGCCACTTGGGCTGAAGTCTTATTGATGTATATCAAGTATTGAAATTATTATGTCTCTTTGATTACAAATCTTTGAATCTGATTATTCGTTGATATGGAAAGCCTATTATATGATACTCATTTGTCTTTCTTGTTCCTTGTCCCTCTTTGCTTCTGTCATATTGATATGTATATGGCATAATGTTATATTGTAACTGTTATTGAACTCACTAAGTGTCACCCGCTTATACCTCTCAATGTTTAATCTATTGCAGGTGATAAGCATCCAGTATAGTTTTATACTGGTAGAAGATGTAGAATAGATAATATTATAACTTTTGTAATGTATTCCTGGGAAAGTATGTAATATATAAAACTTTGTAAAAAAAATCTTAATAGTCGGTTTGTATCCAGTCTATGTAAATAAACTATCAATGTAAAATATTGTTTTATGAATATGCATGTAGCATGTTTTGGAGTAACAATGTTTTCAGAAATACGAAAGTTCAGAAAGTTCGGGTTCTTTCAATCATGGTATCAGAGAAAATAATTTAAGTGAACTAAATATCACGTATTGGTATTTAGACTTAGACCGTTGGAAGTTCAATATATGAACGGATTCATTAGGAGTATATGGATACAAACCATAGGAAAGATTTAAGTAAAGTATTAGGTAATAATAAACCCTAATATTCTAAAATATTATGTTGCTACAAATTTTCAGAAGAATGGTTGAACAGGAAGGTAGCCATACACCAGAAGTGGGCGGAGATCCTAAACCTGGTGAAATAAATACTCCAGTATCCCCTCGAGAGGAGCGACTCTTGGGTAAACTTACTGGTATTATTCGGCAGACTCTCGAAGAACACAAGAAGGATAATGATAAAGGCAAAGAGAAAGCCACTGGAGAATCTTCAAAAGGGGAGGTGAAGCGCCCCTCGTTCAAAGATTTCAAGAGTAGTGGTGCTACAGAGTTTTCAGGTGCCATTAATCCTATTGTTATTCTAACTTGGATTCAGAACACAGAGAAAGTATTTCGTATTTCTCATGTGGATAATGAGGACAAGGTCAATTATGCTTCCTCAATGTTCACCGGAGAAGCCCTGATCTGGTGGGAAGCTACATTTGAAGCTCTTAAATAGTATGATCAGGAGAATTTGTCTTGGGGAATGTTCAAAACTCGCTTACTAGAAAAGTATTGTCCTATAGATATGAGACGAAGATTGAAGAAGGATTTCCTTGAACTTAAACAAGGAGGAATGACCGTGAATAAATATGAAACACAATTCAATCAAAAAGAACGGTTTGCTACAAAGTATATTTCAACTGAAGATGAGAAAATTCAGTTATTCATGGAGGGACTACGGTATCAAATCCACGATTTTGTAGCCAATCGGGATGTTCTGTCCTTTGACAAAGCTATTGAGTATGCTTGAAAGTGCGAGCATGACTTAGACATACGTGGTGCCACTCTTTCTGTTCCAAAGCATCCACGTATCGATCAATCTGTTCCTGTTTCCTCTATTCCACCAACCCAATCTATTCGAGCTGATACCGGTAAACAAGTGCAATCTCAAAATGCCTCTCGTGGCCGCGGTATGTCACAATCTTTTTCTCTTCAATCGCCATCGTGTCGAAATTGTGGGAAGAATCATCCGGGAGAATGCAGACTAGAAAAAGGATCAGTGGTGTATTTTGGATGTGGAGAAATAGGCCACAAGAAGCCCGTTTGTCCAATGAAGGATGTTACATGTTTTGCTTGTGGTATTACTGGCCACAGGAAGCGCTTCTGTCCTACTCTTACTAGCCAAGTGACGGGGAGTCAAGCTTCTGTTCAACAATCGGCGAGAAGTCAAGCCCCTGTTCAACAATCAAAGAGTACTCGAACTAAAAAGGAGGAGGTGCCAAAATCGAAGGGTCGTGCATTCCAGATTACCACAGAGGAGGCACGCGAGGACCCGAATGTTGTGACAGGTACATTTCTTGTCAACTCTAGACCTGCTCACATCTTATTTGATACTGGTGCCTCAGATTTTTTTGTGTCTCATGAATTTGCGCATTCCTTTCAAATTTCTTGCCATGCACTCACGCAACCATTTCACGTAAATACTGCGGGAAGTATATCATTACTTTCTAATAAAATCTATAGGAATTGTGTCATAGAAATTGAAGGCTATAATTTTCTTGCTAACCTGATTCCTATCTCCTTGCCCAACTTTGATATTATTCTCAGCATGGATTGGTTGTCAAAGAACCATATAGAACTCTTATGCTACGAAAAGATAGTACGCATTCCTATTGAAGGGGAGAATCCTATTTATGTCTACGGTGAACAAAGAAACTTAAAAATAATCTCTTTCCTAAAATCTCGTAAATTGATATCGAAGGGGTGTTCTATCTATCTGGCCTATACCGTAGATATCTCAAAAGAGGAGAAGAAAATGGTAAATGACATTCCTGTTGTTAATGAATATCCTGATGTTTTCCCCGGTGATTTGCCTGGACTTCCTCTGGACAGGCAAGTAGAATTCTGAATTGACCTTGTGCTTGGTGCTGCTCCAATTGCAAAGACTCCTTATCGTCTTGCACCAACTGAGATGAAAGAAATGATGATCCAACTGCAGGAAATACTTGACAAAGGCTTTATTCGACCGAGTACCTCTCCTTGGGGTGCTCCAGTGTTGTTTGTCAAGAAGAAGGACGGATCGATGCGAATGTGTATTGATTACCGTGAAATAAATAAGGTGACTATTAAGAACAAGTACCCACTACCTCGCATTGACGATTTGTTTGATCAACTTCAGGGTGTTAGCTCTTTCTCGAAGATTAATTTGAGATCTGGCTATTATCAGTTGAAAGTACACGAACAGGATGTACCGAAGACTGCCTTTCGTACTCGTTATGGGCATTACGAATTCCTTTTCATGTCGTTTGGTCTGACAAATGATCTTGTCGTATTCATGGATATGATGAATCGTGTATGCCGTCTAATTCTCGATAAATCTGTCATCGTATTCATTGATGATATTCTAATCTATTCCAAGTCTGAATCTGATCACGCCATTCATATTCGTGAAATATTAGAACTTCTTCGAAAGGAGAAATTATATGCTAAATTTTTTGAAGTGTGAATTTTGGCTTCGCCAAGTTCAATTTCCCGGCCATGTGATTTCTGGTGACGGTATATCCGTAGATCCTACCAAAATCGAAGTCATTTAGAATTGGGAAGCGCCCCGTAATGCTTCTGAAATTCGCAGTTTCTTGGGTCTCGCGGGTTATTACCGGAGATTCATTAAATATTTTTTGCGTATAGCTGTACCTCTCACGAGTCTTACACGAAAGGAAGCAAAGTTCGAATGGGGTGAAGCCCAAGAAAAAGCTTTCACAACTATAAAAGATCTTTTGACTCATGCTCTGATCTTATCACTTCCAGAAGGTGATAATGATTTTTCTATATATAGCGATGCTTCAAGGTTAGGACTAGGTTGCGTGTTGATGCAGCGTGGTAAAGTGATAGCCTATGCCTCAAGACAACTGAAAGAGTATGAAAAGAATTATCCCACCCATGATCTCGAACTTATTGCAGTGGTATTTTCCCTAAAACTTTGGAGACATTATCTTTTTGGTACAAAATGCCAATTGTTTACCGACCACAAAAGTCTCAGGTATATATTCAGTCAGTAGACTCTGAATATGAGACAACAACGAGCCATGGAGATGATCAAAGATTATGACTGTGAAATCCTGTATCATCCTGGAAAGACTAATGTAGTTGCTGATGCACTTAGCCGGAAGGTTTATCATAATAATGTGTGTTATGTTATTTCCCACACTACTGTAAGGTTCACTATTCTTGATGAACTAGAGAAATGGCAAGTAGAGGCCTTAAAACCAGAAAATGTGAAGAAGGAAGGGATGGTACATTATACTGATGTTTTACTTGATCCACGAGGATTGAAGGTATTTAAGAATCGGTTATGGATTCCAAAGATTGGTGGATTAAGACTGAAGATTTTAGATGAAGACTGAAAGTTTAAACTGTCAATACATCCTGGTGCAAGTAAAATGTACTATGATGTTCGAGCTAATTATTGGTGGCCTGGATTGAAGAGAGACATTGGAAGATACGTACAGGAATGCTTAGTATGTTTACAAGTCAAAGCGGAACATCAAAAGCCATATGGGAGTCCAGAAGGTATTAATGTCCCTATGTGGAAATGGGAGGAGCTGTCCATGGATTTTATTACCAAATTGTCAAAGACTGCTAGACAGCATGATAGCATTTGGGTAATTATCAACTGTCTAACTAAAAGCGCCCATTTTCTCGCCATGCGTGAAACGGCAACAATGGAGAAATACGCACAAGTGTACTTGGATGAAATTGTTGCAAGACATGGTGTGCCACTAAAGATTATTTCCGATCGTGATACTCGCTTTACTTCTCATTTTTGGGCGAGTATGCAACGTGAATTAGGATCTCGGATCGCTCTCAGCACAGCTTATCATCCCCAGACAGATGGTCAGACGGAGAGAACAATCCAAACAGTAGAAGATATGCTTCGTGCATGCGTCTCGGAGTTCGGTGGTAACTGGGATAAGTACTTACCTCTTGTCGAATTTTCATATAATAACAGTTACCACGCTTCAATCAAAATGCCACCATATGAAGCACTATATGGACATAGATGTCGTACTCCATTATGTTGGCGTGAAATAGGACAGAAAATCCTTGGAGGCCCTGAAATGATTCAAGCCACCACCGACCATATTCAAATCGTACGAGAAAGAATGAAAGTGGCCCAGGATCGACAAAAGTCCTATGCAGAAAGGAAAAGACGACCCATAGAATTCCATGTGGGTGATTTCATAATGTTGAAGGTATCCCCATGGAAAGGCATTATGCGATTTGGGAAGAAAGGAAAACTAAGTCCTAGATTTGTTGGTCCTTTCAAAATCATCCAGAGAATTGGTAAGCAAGCATACCGCTTGGAATTACCGAAAGATTTGGCAGGTATTCATGATGTGTTTCATGTGATTTATCTGCGAAAATGTTTAAGCATATATGATGAAGCGGTTCCGTTATCCGGGGTGAAACTGGATAATAGGTTAACATATGTAGAAGAACTTGAAGAGATCGTAAATGAAAGAACGACTAATCTATGTAATAAAGAAGTGGAGTTGGTGCTTGTCAAGTGGAAACACCATCGAGGCCCAAATTATACTTGGGAAAATAAGAATGAGATAAGAACGGAATATCCCCATTTGTTTAAATCGTTGTAATTTCCGGCACGAAATCCTCAAAAGGAGGAGGTATTTGTAACATACACATTTAGTTATCGTGTTTTGTAATGAATAATATTATCAAATATTATGTGAATTTGAGTATTGAGTTCTAACAGATAGTTTTTACTTGAATTGAAGTAAAACTATGTTTAGAATCATTTAGAATGTTTTGGAAGCCTTATGAGATTCCGAACGAAAGTCAAATATTGAAATTTAACGAAAATATAAAATTTTAAATAAGTAAAATTATATTATTGAAAATTGTAAAGAATATCATTAGAAACATTTAGGCGAAAACCTCATCGAAATCTAAGTTATAACGAAGAAGTTATGATTATTTGAAGTTTTGCGACAGAACCGACACGACGCCGTATGACGTAAAAAGTAAGTTTTCGATAAACTACTTTTTAGCCCTTATGATCTAAATGAAAGCAGTACTATTCGTTAAACCGAAAATTTTCATAAAAAGAACGTCCAAATCTGACTTCGTATGAGGAAATTATGATTTTTCTAAGTTTCGGAATAGCAGTAGACAGCTAAAAACTCGAAATAAAGATCGAGTGATTTTTAGCCGACGCAACCAAAATGAGAATCGAAGGTCTCGTCAATAGTAGTACAACGGTAAAAAGACAGACGAAAACAGACGTTAGATGAAGAAATTATGAATTTTTAAAGGACCTTTCCTGTCCCGGCCCGTTAAAAATATAATATTACAAATGAATTCAAAATTAGGCGACGGAGTCTAAACGAAAGTTGTAGAGTATAATCTCACGTACGCGTGGATATAAAGAACGTCAAAAACGGAGCTCGTATGCAAAAGATATGAATTTTTGAAGTTTTTAAATAAAAATATATGAAAATTCGAGACTTATCCGAAGGGTACGCCCAGCGTACTTCGCACGTATGCAACCCGGAGTCGACCATGTCGCCCCTTCTTCGCTCAGATTCCACGTATCGCGCAAGACGACACGTCCGAGACCCGGGAAACGAGCAGCTGCCACGCCGCGTACGCCCAACGTACTCCGAGGCTTCGGCCAGCTATAAAAGGGATGCGAAGGCTGTCGTGTTTATGTTACAAATTCTCACTTTCTTCCACTCTTTAGCCTCTCTCTCAAGCCCCTCTAACACCCCCGAAGTCCCGATATTATCCCCGATACCCGAAGCAAGCCCCGACGCTCCGAAGTTCCCGAGAAAATCATATTTACAAGCTGAAACTCTGCCCGAGTAAGACCAGTTTTCAACCAAAATTCTCGTTTTCGTCACAGAAAGTCATATTTAGAGTTGTAGTGCTGCCCAAATTATCATTTAATCCCCGGTTATTTCACAGTGAGTTCAATATAGGGACAATTGTATGTTATGTGTTATATGTTCAATGTGCTTTCCCATGTTATTATGATAATGAGCTATACCTTTGACTACGAAGTGTATGGCATAAGCATCACTTGGGTACAGGTATGTAGCCTTTGGCCATGAAGTGTATGATATAAGCATCACTTTGGTATTGATAGAATGCTAAGATAGGGTTGAAAGCCTGTGTATTCTAGCAAAATGATATTCTTAAATTATATTTTCTGTGCCACTTGAGCTGAGGTCTTATTGATGTACATCAAGTATTGAAATTATTATGTCTCTTTGATTACAAATCTTTGAATCTGATTATTCGTTGATATGGAATCCAGTCATATGATACTCATTTGTCTTTCTTGTTCCTTGCCCCTCTTTGCTTCTGTCATATTGATATGTATATGGCATAATGTTATATTGTAACTGTTATTGAACTCACTAAGCGTCACCTGCTTATCCCTCTCGATGTTTAATCTATTGCAGGTGATAAGCATCCAGTATAGTTTTATACTGGTAGAAGATGTAGAATAGATAATATTATAACTTTTGTAATGTATTCCTGGCAAAGTATGTAATATATAAAACTTTGTAAAAAAAACCTTAATAGTCGGTTTGTATCCAGTCTGTGTAAATAAACTATCAATGTGAAATATTGTTTTATGAATATGCATGTAGCATGTTTTGGAGTAACAATGTTTTCAGAAATACAAAAGTTTAGAAAGTTCGGGTTCTTTCATGGTGTGTCGGTACTTTGGGGGAAGTCACTAAGCTTTGGCTTACTGTTTTTAGTTTATCATTTCAGGTACTTCAGAGTATCGTGGAAAGGAAAAGGCGTGATCATACATAACTTCCTATTTTATGTCACTGGGTCTTGGGGAAAACTCTGATTTGAAAAAATGCTTTTGAAACAATCACTATTTTTGTAAACAATGTTGATGAATGGTTGATTTTAAAATTTTAAAATTATTTTTATTTTTTCAGTGTTACAAAAATCAATCTATCAAGTTTTGTATATAAGTTTTTATAAAAAAAAATTTAGTTTGTTAATTTTTAATTTTGTAAATATTCAAGTTGAGTCCCTATTCATTCTTATGCTCCTTTCTAGTTCAAAAAAATAAAAATAATAAAAAATGATAATAATAAAAAGAAAAAAGAAAATAAAAGAAAGAACCGAACCAAGCGATTCCATATTTTCCATTATGATATTTACATAGATCAAATTGTTGGTATAGTTATGATATTGTTGGCTTGCTTAGTATTGACAATTAATTTTAGGCAAACAATTGTCTTATACGGTTCCATTTATTTTCTTTATAGTTTTGTCTCCTATTATGGATTGTTGGAGGTTGACACAGGATTTGTAAGATGGCATGAAGATAGTGCAATCGCAAGTTGTTGAATAGCATGGAAAGAGGATTATGGAAAACTGGATATGCCTTACCGATGCCTAAGTGCCCTCCACCTTAAATAAACGAGTGTACATTCAATGGTAGGGGTGAGTTCACACATCTTGTGAAATGAGTGTATACACAAGTGGATGAGTGCTTCAGTGAGTACGCACTATAGCATGAGATGCAGCTGCCTTGTCAATAAACGTTACTAGGAGATTCCTTATACTATGACTCTATATATTTAAGCTAAGTGTTTGGCAAACATTTGTGTTCCATGTGTTATATTGACTTGATTTGGAATGCAGTAAATTTGTGTGTATATGGGGTATAGGTTGACAACTCTTTAATCATGATTATGTTGTCGAGATGAATAACTTGAGGCATTCTTTCTTTTTGTTTCTTGTTTGCATTTACATTTTCATTTCCATTTTATCTTTCCCGAGGTTGAGTCGAGTTTTGTTTTCTTGAATACAAGAAAAGGGTCAAGCTTGGGGAGATTTGTTAGCTGCATTTTATGCACCTTTTTATATATTCATTTCATGTTTAATTCAAGTATTGGATATCATTTTAGAGAAACTTTACATGCATTTTGCATTTTTGGGACATAATCGAGGATTACTTTCCACATTTTTTGTGGATGTTTAAGGGTGATTTGAATATTGGGGCATGCTTAGGATGTTCGTGGGAAGCTCTCGATAAAGTTTCAGAATTTTCGGAGCCAGATTGAAGAAATTGCAAAATTGGAAAAATCACATTTCTCGGCTTATTATGTGGCCCACGCTTTGGTTACTCTTGTTGTTACGCGAACCGAACCGCGCTTTGGAGTCTTTCAGCACATCAGGACTATTACACGGCCGTGTAATGTACGACATGATATTAAGCAGGTCGTGCAATGTGGTCTAGCAGTTTCTTTTGTATTTGCATCTTCCGATTTAAAAGAGATGTCTGGCCATTTTCAAGGGGAATTCGACTAAGAACTTTAAACGGTGGTTTTGGGAAGAACATAACATCATTTGGTGATTTGGAAACACCTTCATTTTGATTTTTAAGTTGTTTTAAGATCAAAACTTGTTGAGTTCATGTTTTAAGTTAGTCATGTGTGGCTAATTCTTCTATCGTTTCCGGTTCTAGATTCTAAATACTAGTTGTTTGGATTGTTATGTGAACTTAATTTCATGTTATTAATCTAATAATCTTTAATTTGGTTTCATTACATGTTTGATTTTGTGTTCTTTTCATTTGATCAATGAAAGTAGGGTTCATATTAATCTTGTTAGTCAAATTATGAAATTCGTAAATGTTTTGTGATTTGAAGTTTTTGAAAAACACTTAATTGGTTTCAAATGAATCAAAATTAGTGTAATCAAATATTAAATGTTCATATTCCCGAGCCTATTAGGAATATTGGACATTGTTGGTATTAATAACATGAACTTAAAGTCTTTTAGTGATCTAACCTAAGAGATTGTTTGGATTTCATCAACTCAATGCAGTTTTACTTAAAGATCATGTTTTGATTAATTACTTTTGTCAGTTTGGAGATATTAGAGCATGTTAATATCTTAATTAACATCTAGATTGAACATGAATTGATGTCACATTACATCTTACAACATAGTATTTGAATAAAATTTGGAATCATAAATGTCTTTTGAATTCTGAATTCTAATATTTACTTTGTCTATTTGATGAAGTTTCATTTAATGTTAACAACAAACCCCTTTTTAACAATTGGTAATGTAATGTGTGGAAATATGGTTAAACATTAAGTCCCGTCTCTTTGTGGTCCGACCCTACTTATTCTATACTATATTGTAGTATACTGTAGTAGTGATTTGTGTTTATTTGTTATTATTTTATCCCTTTATTTGTTAGTTTGGCATCCAAACAATATGGTGCTATTACGAACCCGATGGTTTTCTAAAAGTTAATCCGGTCATTATGGGTTAAATACCCTAATTTACCGAGATTTATCGATGGGGTTAACGGCTTCCGGGGTTAAGCTGTTAAGTGATTGTGTTTGAAAACTTTACTAGTTTGGTGACAAATGGTTACCGAATTAGGTAACTGATCAGATAATTGATCACTATGGTGGATATAATGATTAGATTAGATAAGTTCTAATGAAGTTGATATATTGTCCAAATAAGGTTGGACAAGTGTGATGAATTGGAAAGGAGTGCAGAGATGGATGCCAGAATAATAGTTAGTCTCCACTAACTAACCAAATGAGTAGCCTTATCTTTCTCTAGATAATTGTTATCTAGGAATGTGATAATTGTTGTGTATGTTCAGAGTAGAGTATAATATGTTAATTTTTATTTATTATTATCATATGAATTGATCAATTGTTATAATTGAGAATTATATCTATCTAATGTTATATGAGACATTAAGTGGAGAAATTAAGAAATATAGTATTTTATTACTATTTGCGTAATCAAACCGAGACAATTGAGATGCATAGGAAAGGGTTATATATTCATCAAGTACAGACGATATATAAAATAGAGTAATAAATGATGCGTTAATGAGTGACTATGGCTGAGATATATAATTTTATATTACTATGGAAGTTAAAGAGCTAGTGTTACCGATATATATAATAGAGTATTGTTATATGAGTTGATGAGCTAACATGATTGAGATTTAAAGAGATAGAGAGAATGTGAGTATAGAGAGAGAATATGAGTATAGAGATAGAGATATAGAAAGAAATACAAATACAGATACATAGAGAGATATAGATAGAGATAGACATACAGATAGATATACGAAGACAGATAGCGGTAGAGATACAGGAAGAAGTAGAGATAGAGATACAAAAAGAGATAGATTATAAGTAATGGGCCATCAACAGAGAGTAAGTGTATAGAGAAAGATAGA
This sequence comes from Lactuca virosa, assembly GCF_052849685.1. NCBI lineage: Eukaryota > Viridiplantae > Streptophyta > Magnoliopsida > Asterales > Asteraceae > Lactuca > Lactuca virosa. Next base: position 210,302,288 of record NC_136432.1, read on the forward strand.
GTATGAGTATGGAGATTAGGAGATGTAGAGCATGAGCATAGAGATAGAGAACGATAGTGTATGAGTGACTATAGACTGAGATAGAGAGAGTAGATAGAAAGAAGGAGAATGATTGTAAAAAATGAGTAGAGAGAATAAGAGAATAAAAGGGAAAGATAATGTGTATAAAGAGAGAGAGAGAGAGAGAGAGAGAGAATGAGAATAAGTATAGAGAAACTAAAGACTGAGAATGAGAATGAGTATCTTGTGAGAGTTTAATGACAGCTTGAGTAGTTGTAAGTCCACTACTATTGTTATTAGAGAAAATAATTGAGTCGTGAAACTTTAATTGATAAATGATTCTTGAAAAACTATACACTTGATGATTGGTGTATTTATGAGTTGTGATTATTATGTGCCTTGTAATAAGGATTACTCGTTAAGCTCTTTGTAGCTTTTTCTTTTTGTGATGTGTTTTGCAGGTAATTTTAGAAGTAGGGATTGAAGAAGATAGATAGTAATACCCGACCCAAATCATTGTAATTACTTTCTTTGAACCGACCCTATTAATAACTACTTGTGCTGGATTTTTAATGTAAGTGTACACCAATGTGTTTTTATAAATAATAATTGGAAATTTTAGGAGTACCTTGTGTTAAATAGTCGGGTGATACTGGACAAGGTTGGTATAATAATTAATCAGGTGGAACAAGAAATCGTAGCAACACAATCGGCATTACAAAGGAATTCCGATTTGGAGGTTTTGAAAGTGAAACCCAACAAGTACGAGGTTGGAGATTTAAAGATATTCCCTTCGATGAAAGAAAGTGTCCGGGCGAAATATAGGAATAGAAATTAGTTATATTTTCAATGATCGGTATTTTTTATATGTTTGTTTTTATTTTATTTTTATTTTTCAATTTTTTTTTTAATTTTAATTCATGTACATTTTTAATTTTAATTCAAAACTAGTCGCTTTATTATTTAATTTTTTTTTAACTGAAAAGATGATGTGGTCTAGTTGATATATCAAGCTCATATATTGTTTGTGTGATAATAAGATGATAGTGACATGACACCACCTTAGGGGTGGCAAATCGGGCCATCGTGTCGTGTTTTTGTCTGACACGACACGACACGACAAGGTTTTATGTAACACGAACACGACACGACACGATGTCGTGTTTTTTTTAACTAACACGAAAACGAACCAATTTAAAAACGAAAAACACGACACGACACGACAAAGATAACATAATATAACAATTAGTTTATTTAATTAATATTTAATTATACATAACACGAAAAACACGACAAACATGAAAAACACGACAAATAAATGCTAAATCATGTCAATTCGTGTCGAATTTTGAACACAAACACGACACGACACGGCATCGTGTTTTTTACACTTGACACGAACACGACACGAACACGAATTCGAATTTCAATTTCGTCCCAATTTCGTTTCGTGTCGTGTATTTTTGTCGTGTCGTGTCAACAATTGCCACCCCTACACCACCTCACATGTTGTTTGGTAAGCATACAAGACGGCCTAATTAAACCAAACTATAATGAAAATCCTAATGGAGATGAAAAACACATATCGACTTAAACTACTGAGACCATTTGTATAATCACTCATGAAATTATTATTTTTTGGAACATAGTTTCCAACTTTCTTAGAAAAACATTTACAAAAATACAAGAACAAATTAATGAAATCGTCCATTTGGTTTGCAAAAATTTCACATTTGGTTCTTATCTTTTTTTTTGCACTCGAACCTTCCCTACAGTTTGTTTTGATTGCGTTTTTCGTCTCTGGCCAACATAAAATGACTCTTTTGCCCTTTCTGATTTAATTTTCTTTATCTTTAGTATTTATTTATTACTAAATTAAATAATAAATTCAAATAAAATAGACTAACCTAACATCTTCCCTAATCCCCATTAAACCCAATCCTATCCCACCCCTGACACCTTTAAGCTCCAGTTTTCTCTCTTCCCAAGCCTTTCTTCTTCCATCGACATCTCTCAGCTCTGACCTTGGACACACACTACTCACCGATCTTCGGTAACTCATCGGTCTCTTTATGTTGATCTCATCGACGATTCAACAATGGGTTTGGTAAAGGGGTAAGGCAACAAAAAGTTGATACCATATCTACTCTCTACATCATTAAAGTATTAAACATCTTTTAAAAAGATTAATAATAAAAATAAAGAAAAGAAAATCAGTAAGGACAAAATGGTCTTTTCACATCTAATAGGGACGAAAACAGTAACAAAAAAAACTATGGGAAATCTATAGAAAAGTCCCAAACTTTTGGAAAAAGTTTCAATAAAGTCCTAAAAGTTTTTTTTTTTAACAAAAAAGTCATATTATTTTGAGAAAAAATCATATAATCTATCATTTCCTATTCAAATAAAAAAAAGACTTTTTCGTTAATTTGGACAAAATGTTAAATAATCAGGACTTTTCTGTTCAAAAAAAACTTTTACGACTTTATTAAAACTTTTCCCAAAAATTTGAGACTTTTCTGTAGATTTCCTAAAAAACTATAGGCACCATCTCAGTACAAAAAAAATAATAAATAAATAAAAATTAAAAAATTAAAAACCAAACACGTAGTTTTAACAAAACACAAAGAGGGATTCAATAGACAAAACTGTAAAATTGGTCCCTATGGTATTCAAAAAACTTTGGATAGTGTCCACAAAGTTTTCAACTTGCATGGATAGTCCAAAATCAAAAATTTCCTTTGGTTTTGGTCCTGAAAAAGTTGAAAGGACTATTTTGCCCTTAATATTATTTTTTACATTTTTTTTATTTGTTTTAGTATCTAAATAATTATAGAAAAATAGAAAATAAAATAAACCCCAGAACCTCTCTCTCTCTATCTATCTATCTATCTCTCTCTCAATTGACAATCCTTAAACGACGCCACCACTGATGGTGACCCTCACCCCCAATTTGTCGTCCATATTGGAGATGGATCTCTGGTTGATACTATGGATATGGATCGAAGGTGGTAAAGGAAGGCATGAAGGCTAATGATCATCCCTGATCCACACGTAGCATTCCTAACCCTAGCTCCTTCTCTGTTTACACAATCATCGACCACTCTCTGAACCACCCTAATTGATGCGGCAGCACTGACGTGTGACCTCCCTAGAAGTCCAAGAAACATAACCATTTTTGTCTTTGTCCCAAAAGTGCCTACTATCTGTAAGTATGACTCCATTGCAGATACCCAAACACCCTCTGGAATCCCCTTATTCACCACCATGCCCTTTAGCTCCTTCTCTTCTTCCTTCTCCGTATCTTCCTAACCCTAACCAAGCCTTCATCGCTAAGGTGGTGAAGGAAGGCATGGAGGCTAACGATCAGATCCACACGAAGCATTTCAAAGCTCTGCCACCGTTCAAATCTTACCTCGGCCTTATTTATCGATGATTCTTGCTCTGCCATTTCATTGGTCATTTGTCATTTGTTCTTCCACCGTTAAAATCTTACCTAGGCCTTCTTTACCGTTAAAATCTTACTCTGACATCGATTGAAGCTCTAGTAAACTCTACTTCATTGGTCATTTGTTTATTTGATTTACACCCATTTTCCTTACTCTGCCCTTTCATTTATGTTTCAATTACATTTTCCCCACCTAGGATTTGTTCAAAAATTGATGATTCCTCCCTGGAATCACCTATTACTGTATTATATTGAGTTTAAAACATTGATGGTTTGTTGATGTTTTTATAGGGAATGGAGTAGGTATTGATTGGTGATTCCTAAGAATTGGTAAAGTCCCATAAATTTAATGATCTGTTATTTAGAGATTAAGCCTTGGTGGTGAATTTAAAGGGGTGTTATAGGAAGAATTGTTGGTAAACCCAAATTTGTCTTTGAAATGGACATGAGGTGATAATCGGTGGTTGTTGTGGTGTTGCCGGAAAAATGGAGGTGCGATGAATGGAGATGATGAGAGATGGGGTTGGGACCAAATCTGATTGGGAGAGAGAGAGAGAGAGAGAGAGAGAGAGAGAGAGAGAGAGAGCATTTTTTATTTTCAATTAAAGTATAAAAATAAATATGAAAAAATACAAAAAAGAAATTAGAAGGGCAAAACAGTGATGACAAATGCTTTATGGACCAAATTCACAGGAAATTCATGATTTTGAGACTAAAACCAAAAGAAATTCTTGATTTTGGATCAATGCAAGTTGAAAACTTATTGGACCCTATCCAAAGATTTTTGAACACCATAGAGACCAATTTTGCAGTTTTGTCAATTCAATAATTTGTTCAAAATACAAAGACCAAAACCAACATAAAAATCCTGGTGAGCTGTGTTTTTCAGGTGTCGCTTACATTGTTTTCCGTTTACTGTTATGGGTTGACATTAACTTACGGTCAAACTTAAGGTGGCCAAAAACAAAAAGACAACACGCTCTAAAACTCGTTAAGAATATTCAAAAGAAGCCCCTTGAAAAGCTACTTATTCTTTTCGTGGACCACATTTTATTCAAATGTCAAAATCCACCCATCTTGAAAGACCTTTTGGCCGGTGGATGCCGAAACTTAAAGTTTGGGTTTCCTCCGATCATTATTATTATAGGGTGGATTAAACAAACTAATAGAATATCACAATAACAACTAGTTTTGAGAAATGGATCTCATAAAACTATTACGTTTACAAAAATGCAATTTTGGATTTTATTTTTTGATAAAAAGATGTTATTTTTTGAAAAAAATAAAAATTTGGAATAACAAATACAATTTGTTGTCTCAAATGTTATTTTTTGAACTAACATTAATATTTTGCAAATTGATGATATTACTTTGCAATTTTTTTTAAAGTTTAAAGGGTTTTTTTGGTGGTGACCATTAATAAAACAGTTTTGCTAAAAAAATAGAATTTTGAGAAATTCGTTTTGCAAACTGAATATAAAAGATATACAAAATGGGATATTTTATGTATAGATACTCCCAATTATGTCATTTTCATGATTAGCCCTTAAAAATATTATATAAGAAGTGTAAACAAAAACATATGTTAGGAAATATTGTGAATGCAAAGACAAAATAAGCCATGTTCATAGGTCTCACATGCAGCCACAAAAACCTTTCGAGGTGTCAAATTGAAAGCATCCAAATAACCTACAGAAGTAACACATGTTTAATTTGAAAAGAAAAGTCTAAGTCCACACACTTGAATTCTAAAAAAGAGGAGACATGCACGGCCTAATTCATAATTTATAATTCAATCCTCTTTTAAGGATTTCAAAATGAAAATTAGCTTCCCCGTTACTTCTATATTTCCAACACTTGTCGTCTTATCTAATTCTTAATTTTTTATATTATGTAATCTTTATTGATTGATTCGATGCTTATCAAAGTCATATATGTTTCTTATAACACCTCTTTGATAAAACTAGTTGGTAGTTGGTATTGGGTAACCGAAAATTAAAAGTTGTAATTTTTATTTGTTACATGAGTATTTAAGAAATGTAACTAAAAGCTTTTTGAAATATATAAAGTTATATAAAATGACACTTAAAAATAGAAGACAATTCTGGAAATTGATTAAACATGACAATAATATTTATTTAAACGCTAGTTGAAGTAGTTTTTATATTTCTAGTTTTACGTCAAACACGAATTAGTTGAAGTATTAGATTAAAAATTAGTTTTTTCTTTTTATTTTCATTTTTTTTTTTTCGTTGCAAGTTGTAACATATGGAAATGTCTATCTATCCATACCCCTTTCTTAGTATATTCATACACCTAATGATTACATTTTATTTAAATAACTATAATATTACCTAATAATTTTACTTTTTATCTATAATTATGTAATAAGACGGGAGGGTATGGGTGGAAAGTTTCTCTCACTTTTTGTGGGTCATACCACCATTTCCTTCACTTTCCTTTCCTTCACCTAAACCCAAGGAATGGGTGAGAGTGAGAAAAACTTCCCTCACTATTTTTTTATTTTTTTTAAATATGTTTCATACATATATTATACTTATTTTGTAGGGAATTAAAAACCAAGAATTTTGATATATTTTTTATATTTTTTAGTAGGTATATAATTTTATAAATATTAAAAAAAAAAAAAAAAAGAACTGGCCAATAGAAACAGGAGTGTCACACCCCCGAACCGGGACAGTGGAAACGTCCGGGGGCGGATGACTTCATATACAGTATCATAACAATCAATTGAATATGAATGAAACATAGCTACCAAACATCATACATTGGAAATACACACTTACATAGTTTACATATTGAACTTGTTCATCAGTTACACAAAAGTAAGAAAAATAAAATTTCTTGAAGTCGCACCACTTGATCTCATAGCCGAGCTTATTACCTGTTACTGGATCCCTGAGAATACAAGTCGTTTTGAAAAAGCTTCAACTAAAAAGTTGGTGAGTTCATAAGCATTTTTGTATAAAATGGTTTTGTACTTGTTTAGAGTAGTTCTCATAGTGTTTTCAGAAAAACTGATATTTCTATAAAATAATTTGTAAGTCTCGTTCTAAAACTGTGAATATATGCATGTCTGTCCTAGATTATCTTTTGTTTGCAAAAGTGAAGCGAATATTCCTATAAAATCCGATATTTTCTAAAAAGAAATGGTTTGAAATATTTGTGTCCGATCTTCTATTAATGCATGTGTGTTATTGTTTACTAGAATGCAAAAAGAGAATGAAGAGAATGTAAAGAGAATGTAAAGCGAATGTAAGGAGAATGTAAAGAGAATGCAAAGAGAATGTAAAGAGAATGCCCCCAGACAACCTGATGTTTTCTGTGAAAGAGAATGCTAGTAGAACAACCCCCGAGGTTGAGTACCGGCGCGAGTAATTTACCGAGTAATCCAAAGAGAAAAGAGAATGATTTCCCAGTAAATTTTATAACCTTAGTTATTCTAAGTGAGTCGTTATAACCATACTAGATAATGACAATTTCGCCTGTCATGGCGTTGTTGGACGCCGACGGAATAGAATAAGGTTTTTGTCACCCTAGACTGGCCTAGTCTAACTGTAGCGAACAGGTCAGGTGTGGGGTGTCATCCCCGTATACATCTATACACAAACCCCCGCTCTCCCTCCAAGAGACTCTGGTTAAAACTACACGCTACGATTGTACACTCAATAGGTGTCAACCGACACGTCTCACTAGATCCTTAATCGAATTTACGCGAAAAGAAACATATAAAGTACATTCCAGGCCCACTAAACATGTAAGTGGACAACTAAGGCCCACTAAGCATGTAAAGTATTTCTAGGCTCAAAAGGAATGAGATTATATATATTCCGGGCCCAATATACATGTAAAAGGACAACTAATGCCCACTAAACAAGTAAAAGGACACTAAGGCCCACTAAACATGTAAGTGGAAAACTAGGCCCACTAAACATGTAAAAGGGCATTAAGGCCCACTAAACGTGTAAAAGGACACTAAAGCCCACTAAATATGCAAAAGGACACTAAGACCCACTAAGCATGTAAAACGACACTAAGGCAGACTAAACATGTATATTATTTCCAGGCCCAATAAGAACTTGTGTGTGTATATATATATATATATATATATATATATATATATATATATATATATATATATATATATATATATATATTAAGTACATATAAGTTAACATGTCTAGATGTTTTAAAAGTATATATAAGTTATACAAACTTTCATCTAAAACATGTATAAGAGCTTTTAGCATGATAAAAATAATTTCTTGTTTTTGACCCTTCTGTCCCTGTTTTTAGAAAAATTATAAAAAAATCATCGTAAGTCAAAATTTGGATCCGTAAACTCTGAGAGTTTGGAAAAATGAGCTTACTTTGTTCATAATTTTTATTATAAGTTTTAATGGCCTCAAACCAGTGTGAAAATGTTCATCTTCACAGACTGGTCCGAAATCATTTCGGAAATAATAGGCAGTTTTGTAAAAATCGCCAAAAATTGTAGAAAACTCGTATGAACGCGTGAGAGTAGTCATTTTAAAGGTATAAACCTGAACATTTTTCATGTAAAATAGTTTCGAAAAATATTATAATTAAGGTGGTCAAAACAGTCCGTAATTAGACCAAATCGTTTCTGTTAAAAGCTGATTTTTGAGTTTAGGTTATACATGTTTGAACACAACACTTATTTTTGCTATTTTGAGATTATAATCCCAGATCTACAAGTTTATATGTAATATATATGACAACTCATACTTTTCTCATGGTTTTTATGAAGATCTAAGTGATAAACTTCATTTTCAAGTAAAGATCTAAAAGTTAAACACATAACACAATGGTACATGCAAATATCCAACGGTTAAACGAGAGTTGACTTGTATCCTCCCCCTGAAAACATGAAAAATACGAAAGATATGGGGTATTAAGCTCACCTTGGGGTTTTTGAGATGTAGATGAAGAAGAAGATGAAACTTTGAACCTAGCTTGTGCCTTGAAGAGATCTCGAAGTTATGTGTGTTCTAAGGAGTTTGACACACAACAAAGTGTGTAAATTGAAAGTTTTAAGCATAAACATGAAGTAAAAACACTTGGATCAAACATGGACTTACCAAGAGGCCTTAAATCGAGTTTTTGGTGAGGATGAACTCGAAATTTCTTGAGAGAGGAATGGATGTCTTGAAAGAAAGTGAGATGAAAGTGAAGTTTGAAGATGTGGAGTGTTTGTGTGTATGTGTATGGGCCGAGAATGGAGAAGAGAGGGGAGAAAGAGAGATTTTTCTTGAGTAAGAAGGATGGGATGGTTACATAGATACATGTGGGACTTAGTATGGGTATATGGGGGTAATAAGGAGGTTATTACTTGGTGGTTATTGTGCATGGATACCCTACATACAATAATGAGGTGTCACTTAATTTATGCAAATTCATTTTTTTTAAATCTTCGAGAATAGGTGGGGGAATGGAGGAAAAGAATAAACATTGGGTTTAGATTAAATAACAAGCCGAAAATATATAGCCTGATAAGAAATTTTTGGCCTATTGGGCCCACATATGTGTTTACGGCCCAAAATGGCAAAGAAAATGGGATTTCGGCCCATGAAAAACAATGGAATGGTTTTCAGCCCAATAAGAAAGACATGGCCCAAAAAGAGATTTGGGTCGAAAATCCTTGGGCTAAGGCCCAAAATGATTGAGTTTGGCTTATTGGATCGAGTTTTGGGTTTGAATCACAATATATGCAAGTATGAACTTAAATGGCATTGAAGTTTTGAATTTCACTAGATGAGATTTTGTAAAGGTTACTCAAGGATATTACATTGTACGGGAATTCACATCTTAACCTAATTTTGCCAGTTGTGATTCATCCCCCCGTTAAAGGGAATTTCATCCCGAAATTCGTTCTAATGCAGCATCCTAAGTACTAAGAAAAAGTGTGAGCGTCTCGGTTTTGTCTAGTCTCTTCATTCCTAGGAGAATTTAAGTCCTTTCTTAGTGATCTAGTAGACCTTTGCTACCGGCCCTTGACCTTGCTCCTTTGGTTAGTTGGGTGTTGGTCATCTCAGCCCAACACAGAGGTATTCTGCCTTTGCGTCCTTTATGGCGAAGTGAATGGATGGTCACGGTTAATGAGGATCACGTATTTGACGCCCCAAAAGTAGTGCCTCTAACCTTAGGGCGAACACTGTTGTCACTAAAGTTAAAGTTTCGTGCGGTATAGTTGGCCTCATACTTCTTAAGTTGGCATTGGAGTTTCTTACTACATGATCTTGAACTAGTGGGAGGTCGATCTTTGCTTGTTCCTGAGGGCAGGTCTAGTAAGTCTTCGATTCGGGATAGGGGATATTGATCCTTGAGGATGGTTTCATTTGGTTCTTAGTAATCAGTGGTCCTATGGACACTTAGCCTTTCCTATTTATGAGTTGGATAGGCGTTCTCTAAGGTTCAAGTCTTGGTTTGATAACCTCATACCTACTGGGTCGTTCCATCGACCGGATATCTTTGGTGTTTATGTTGGTGCTAAGTGGCCTTGGTGGTCTGGCTACGAGAATGGCTCCATGGGTTGAGTCGATCTCCGAACTCAACTTGTCATGTAGGTGATATTTCCGAAAGGACTTTGGAAACACCTTAGGGGGGTTATAAATCTCTAGCTTACCCTCGGTATCCTTTGCTCCTTGTTTCTTATCCCTATTAAGGGCTAGGAAAGAGTGTGGTATTACATGCACGGGTACCTAAGGGTCTAGATGCCCGGGATAATTCGAGGATTGTCGTTACAAGTTGTAGGGGTTTCGTTAATCGATTGGTTAAGGCGAAAAGCCTCCCTGGCACATGAATTTCGTATGGTGAGGATCAAGTCAGCCCATGTCAATTGACACCGTTGGGTTCCTTATTGTAATAGATGTTGGATTGATCTGAAAGGGATGGTTGTTCGAAATGATAGTGTGTTCTACGTACACGTTTGTAATGTTACCAATTTCGTCCTTGGTATTCCTACTGTGGCTACTTCGTTCTGAATTTTTTGGGTGTCCTAGCAATACGAGTGCCTTGGTATAAACGATGTGATTTCGTAGTATGATTTCTATTAGATCTCTCTATGATGGTTTGACGTAGCCTAGTCGTACATAATTTAAGATTGAAAAGATTGTAGACGGAGTGGTCATGTCCAAAATCTACAGTCGAACAAGAAACATGAATTAAGGCGGAACTACGTACTCTAAGCTTGTAGAATCTTAATTACACACGGCCTTACGTTTATACTAAGTTAGACTGAGTGGTTTGGGAACGTACCAAAAATCTCGGTAGGGTTCCTCGTTGCCCCTTTCACGTCCAGTTGTTAAACTCCTCATGGTCCTCTGTCATTCTTCTCTGTTGGGCAATTCCTCGTGAAGTGTCTCGTTTCACCGCATGCGTGGCATACAAGACTTACTTCTGGGTTGGGGGTTGGAGTGACGCATGGGGTCGGGGCCCTAAAGTAGCGGAAGGTGTGCCCCTTCTTGTTGCACCTTTTGCAATGAAATTCCCGGCAGACTCCGTGATGATGGTAGCTGCGCTTGCTGCAGAGCGGGAGGTTTCCATGATATGGTCTTCTCGGTGCTGGGGTAGGGGTACCAGTGAGGGTAGGGGCTGCTACAACTTGTTGTCTTTTGGTAGGACCTTGAGTCGAACTGCTTTCTTTTTTGTTCCCTAGCTTTCGCTTCATGACCTTAGGTTTGGAGTTTGGGTTGTCTTGGTAAGTTGTCCCTCGTTGGTTTCCTTGGTTGTTACTACGGTTGGAGTTATCGACACCATTTCCATTTCCATTTGGGTTGTTAGCGTTGAGTTGTGCCATGACGATTGTCACGACAGCTGTTACAACGGCTTGGAAGGTTGCGGGGTCCATCTGCAGAATTGGTGTTTCGCCAGCTAGCTGGTTGTTTCCATGGGAAGACATGATTTTGTTGCATGATGAGAAACAAGTTCGTGAGTAACTATGGTTATTTCTAGTCGTATCTCATCTATGATTACAGATATGAACTTATACATGTACGCATATAAATCACAAGTTTTGTTGCACGATTCTCATTGTTTCGACCTACATCCTTATGATGTATTAATGGTAGTATGTAGAAATAAGTATTGTACAAATGTTAAGTTATCCTAATAGATCATAGATATCAGATCCTTAAGTTGGCTCAGGTTACATAAGTTCTTGTAGGGCGTACCTCTCTTGATTTACTACTACTAGTTGTGATGAATTACATGGTAAACCTAGGACTTTGTGCCAATAGGGTAGTGACTCTCATATGCCTAAATAGCGTACAAGGTGCCCAACCATTTTGCTCATTTCACGAGTGGCCTCTTCTGCTCTCTGCTCTGCTAAGGCTGCCTTAGCCTCGACTTTAATGAGTTGTCGCCTTAGGGTGATCACCTCTTCCTCTAGAGGGCGTAGTCGGTTGGTAAGGTCCTCCTGTGCTGCTTGTTGGTTCGGTATTGCTCCCGAAGGGTGACGCTTTCTAGGGATCTCTCCGGCGTCTTCACCCTCGTCTGTTCCCTTATCAGAGTCTTCTCTCTTGTAGTCCATTACTTGGTGTTCCTCGGGGCCTACTTCTGGGTTCTCCCCTTGCACTTCCTCTGGTTCTCCCTCGATCCATTCGTTGGCTATTACCACAGGGTAGTAGGGGTCTTCGGGGTGAAGTTCAGCGATGTTGCCTTTGCGAGAAAGGAGGTATGAGATACATGTAGAAGATTTAAGTGCGGAGGTTATATGGTATTCTAAAATGCTACTATAGTATTACATGTTTGATCCTAGGGCTTCCGGATGTACGAAATCGATATGTTTTTAGACTTGTTGTTATTGTTTAGTATCATAAAATACTCCTATAGTATTTTAAACCTTAGGTTCGGTTCTAATGCTCCTTTGCATGTAAGGTTGATAAATTTTAGACTCGTTGCAACACTACCCTCACTCCCAAACACATGTTGGTCGTATCTCAAATAAATATAGTTGATCAGGCCATATTTATCCTAGATATGATTACATAACTGTCCAGGTTTGACTGTAGTGTTCAACATCTAATTACTTTTGCTTTGTTCTTATTATGCTACGGTCCTAGCAAGTATGTATACTTTTAGAAGATACTTATATTCTTAAGGTATACTTTTAGTCAGAGTGTTTTTAGTCCCATTGTATTTATAATTGTATATCTTGTATGGTTAGATATAATAGTTCACTATAAACAATGCTCTGATACCAATCTGTCACACCCCCGAACCGGGACGGCGGAAACGTCCGAGGGCGGATGACTTCATGTACAGTATCATAACAATTGAATATAAATGAAACATAACTACCAAACATCATACATTGGAAATACACACTTACATAATTTACATATTGAACTTGTTCATCAGTTACACAAAAGTAAGAAAAATAAAATTTCTTGAAATCGCACCACTTGATCTCATAGCCGAACTTATTACCTGTTACTGGATCCCTGAGAATACAAGTCGTTTTGAAAAAGCGTCAACTACAAAGTTTGTGAGTTCGTAAGCATTTTTGTATAAAATGGTTTTGTACTTGTTTAGAGTGGTTCTCATAGTGTTTTCAGAAAATCCGATATTTCTATAGAGTAATTTGTAAGTCTCGTTCTAAAACTGTGAATATATGCATGTCTGTCCAAGATTATCTTTTGTTTGCAAAAGTGAAGCAAATACTCCCAGAAAATCCGATATTTTCTACAAAGAAATGGTTTGAAATATTTGTGTCCGATCTTGTATTAATGCATGTGTGTTATTGTTTACTAGAATGCAAAAAGAGAATGAAGAGAATGTAAAGAGAATGTAAGGAGAATGTAAAGAGAATGCAAAGAGAATGTAAAGAGAATGCCCCCAGACAACCCGATGTTGTCTGTGAAAGAGAATGCTGGTAGAACAACCCCGAGGTTGAGTACCGGCGCGAGTAAGTTACTAAGTAATCCAAAGAGAAAAGAGAATGATTTCCCCGTAAATTTTATTACGTTAATTCTTCTAAGTGAGTCGTTATAAACATACTAGATAATGACAATTTCGCCTGTCATGGCGTTGTCGGACGCCGACGGAATAGAATAAGGTTTTTGTCACCCTAGACTGGCCTAGTCTAACTTTAGCGAACAGCTCAGGTGTGGGGTGTCATCCCCGTATAGATCTATACACAAACCCCAGCTCTCCCTCCAAGAGACTCTAGTTATAACTACAGGCTACGATTGTACACTCAATAGGTGTCAATAGACACGTCTCACTAGATCCTTAATCGAATTTACGCGAAAAGAAACATATAAAGTACATTCCAGGCCCACTAAACATTTAAGTGGACAACTAAGTCCCACTAAGCATGTAAAGTATTCTAGGCTTGAAAGGAATGAGATTATATATATTCCGAGCCCAATATACATGTAAAAGGACAACTAAGGCCCACTAAACACGTAAAAGGACGCTAAGGCCCACTAAACATGTAAGTGGACAACTAGGCCCACTAAGCATGTAAAAGGACACTAAGGCCCACTAAACGTGTAAAAGGACACTAAAGCACAATAAACATGCAAAAGGACACTAAGGCCCACTAAGCATGTAAAATTACACTAAGGCCCACTAAACATGTATATTATTTCCAGGCCCAATAAGGACATATATATATATATATATATATATATATATATATATATATATATATATATATTAAGTACATATAAGTTAACATGTCTAGATGTTTTAAAAGTATATATAAGTTATACAAACTTGCATCTAAAACATGTATAAGCACTTTTAACATGATAAAAATAATTTCTTGTTTTTGACCCTTCTGTCCCTGTTTTTAGAAAAATTATAGAAAAATCTTCGTAAGTCAAAATTTGGATCTGTAAAATCTGAGAGTTTGGAAAATGAGTCTACTTTGTTCATAATTTTTATTATAACTTTTAATGGTCACAAACCAGTGTGAAAATGTTCATCTTCACAGACTGGTCCGAAATCATTCCGGAAATGATAGGCAGTTTTGTAAAAATCGTCAAAAATTGTATGAACCTGAACTTTTTGCATGAGAATAGTCATTTTAAAGGTATAAACCTGAACTTTTTGCATGTAAAACAGTTTTGAAAAATATTATAATTAAGGTGGTCAAAACAGTCCGTAATTAGACCAAATCGTTTCTGTTAAAAGCTGATTTTTGAGTTTAGGTTATACATGATTGAACACAACACTTATTTTTGCTATTTTGAGTGTATAATCCCAGATATACAAGTTTATATGTAATATATATGACGACTCATACTTTTCTCATGGTTTTTATGAAGATCTAAGTGTTAAACTTCATTTTCAAGTAAAGATCTAAAAGTTAATTAAACACATAGCACAATGTTACATGCAAATATCCAACGGTTACACGAGAGTTGACTTATATCTTCCCCCCGAAAACATGAAAAATACAAAAGATATGGGGGTATGAAGCTCACCTTGGGGTTTTTGAGATGTAGATGAAGAAGAAGATGAAACTTTGAACCTAGCTTGTGCCTTGAAGAGATCTCGAAGTTATGTGTGTTCTAAGGAGTTTGACACACAACAAAGTGTGTAAATTGAAAGTTTTAAGCATAAACATGAAATAAAAACACTTGGATCAAACATGGACTTACCAAGAGGCCTTAAATCGAGTTTTTGGTGAGGATGAACTCGAAATTTCTTGAGAGAGGAATGGATGTCTTGGAAGAAAGTGAGATGAATGTGAAGTTTGAAGATGTGGAGTGTTTGTATGTATGTGTATAGGCCGAGAGTGGAGAAGAGAGGGGAGAAAGAGGGATTTCTCTTGAGGAAGAAGGATGAAATGGTTACATAGATACATGTGGGACTTAGTATGGGTATATGGGGGGTAATAAGGAGGTTATTACTTGGTGGTTATTGTGCATGGATACCCTACATACAACAATGAGGTGTCACTTAATTTATGCTAATTCATTTTTTTTTTAAATTTTCGTAGGTGGGGGAATGGAGGAAAAGAATAAACATTGGTTTTAGATTAAATAACAAGCCGAAAATATATAGCCCAATAAGAAATTTTTGGCCCATTGGGCCCACATATGTGTTTACGGCCCAAAATGGCAAAGGAAATGGGTTTTCGGCCCATGAAAAACAATGGAATGGTTTTCGGCCCAATAAGAAAGACTTGGCCCAAAAAGAGATTTGGGTCGAAAATCCTTGGGCTAAGGCCCAAAATGATTGAGTTTGACTTATTGGATCGAGTTTTGGGTTTGAATCACAATATATGCAAGTATGAACTTAAATGGCACTGAAGTTTTGAATTTCGGTAGATGAGATTTTGTAAGGTTACTCAAGGACATTACATTGTACGGGAATTCACATCTTAACCTAATTTTGCCAATGGTGATAAGGAGAGAGAGTGTGGCACCCCCTCCCCCCATCTCCTTCCTGCGGGTTGCTCCCGTCACCGACGGTGCGGTGTTCCGGTGAGAGGGAAGCCCTCCTGCACCTGTTTCCCGCTCCTCTCTTCATGGCCTAAGTATGTATCATTTTATTCTCATCAACTCTATAAGGCTCGACAGAGTGGCTCGGTGAAGCCTTCGGCAAATCCGACATGTATTCGGTGAACACCGGGCCACCTACTTAGAGAGCCAAACTCGGTTTGGCAACTCGATAGAAATACACTGATGAGAGAGAGTGTGTGGTGTTTGAGGGTTTGAAATTTTAGCCGTTTTTTGGCTCATTCTTGACGCCCTTTTTCAAAAAAAAAATTATTTTTTTAAAAAAAAAATTTAAAATTAAAATTTACCCTCTTTCGACCATATATTAATACTACTACATACCACATTTTATACCACTTTACCTTCTTCGGATTTTACACTAAAAAAACCATATTTTTGTGAAAAATAGCTTCCCTTTCCAATCCAAAAACTCAAAAAAAAAAATACCAAAAGAAACATTCAAAACACAAACTCAATCTCAGTTTCTTCACCTACTTTCGTCCAAGATTAAAGTGATCGTCCTATTTATCCACCTTCAAATTTACATTATGATGGTGTTTACTACCCAGATCATGTCCAAAACCAACGTAAATTCCAAAACCAACATCGTTTCCAAAACCAACTACAATTTCAAAACCAACCAAAATTCCAAAACCAACCTCAAATGAACTTCTCATCCCAACTCCAATCACAAATGGAAAATGACTTCAGCCCATTTGACCATCTTCCCGACTCCCCAATCCATACCTAAACTCAATTCCAAACTCAAACACAACCCAAAGTCATCCCCGAAACGGATTTAGAGCTGAAAGAGATTCGGCCATAACCCAAGAAAAGTGGAAAGGCGTCTCCAAGACAATGGACTACGAATGAAGAAACGGCGTTAGCTCGTACGTGGGTAGATGTTTCTGAAGATCCGAAGGTCGGAAAGAACCAAGACCGTTCTATGTTTTTCCAGAAATTACTAGGTGTTTTCTTGCGAAAATGAATCTTGGAGACCACAGGAAAAAGGACCAAATTTACTTGAAGTGGAGAAATGTCAACAAAGTTGTGATGGAGTTTAATGCGGTGTTTTCGCCTGTCAAACGACTATGTCAAAGTGGCGCAAATGACGAAATAATTTTGCAAAAAGCTCTTGCATTATTTTGGAGTCAGAACGGGATGAATTTAAATTTTCTGCATGTTTGGAATGTCATGAAAATGTCAAAAAATGCCAAGACATCAAAACTTCTGAAACGTTCATGGGTAGTTCTTTTAAAAGAACCAAAACTTCCGAAACAACGCATAGTCAATCGTCTGATGCGCATGTCGGGATTGACCTCAATGAAGATGATCATTTTAAGGTTCCAAGAGCCACTCGTCTCATTGGAAGAAACCAAGCGAAACAAAAGGGAAAAGCGACGACAAATGTTTTGGGTGACAACAAACATTTAACAACCAAAATGGACAACTTGAAGTTGACGTTGGAGCAATACTTGGTGGTCGCATAAGAAAAAGAAAAAAAAAACATACAATGGCGATCTTAACAACGAACACTAACAATGTTACCGGACGCGAAAAAAATTGGTGATGAAGGCCAAAGAGGAAATTGCGAAAAATATAATATCTAAGTTTTGTTATTTAAATTTCTATGTTTCATGTTTTAAATTTCTTGGTTTTGTAATTTTAAATTCTATGTTTTTTAATGTGTTGTCATTTTAAATTATATGTTGTTTTTTTGTTGCAATTTTATTTTCTAATTTAATGTATATTTAGGATTTATAAAAATAATATGTTTGAAATTTTAAAATTTAATATTAATTAATTTTAGAAAAAAAAATAACATAGTAAACATGACAACCACCCCTTATATATGACAAAAAGTTAAGGCAATGTAAATTTTAGCCGGAAGCTTAGATGAACTATTGTGACAAGTGTGACATCTCTCCTATATTAGTTTTTTTTTTTTGTAAATCTAATTATTTATTATTTTCTTTATTTAAACTATTTATATAAAAGGATTTTAATAATAGCACCCGATATATGAAAACTTTCCGGAGATATATTATTTGATTTGTAAATAATCATTGATAATATCAAATTGAACTTTTAAATATGGGGTTGGCTAAATGGACATCCCATTTTACCATTTAGACACCCTATATAAATTTTAAGGTATTTTCATTGGTTAAAATTACATTGTTTTTTGAAAAGATGATTAAAAATAGTTATCTATTGGTTGACTTTTGATAAAGATGTCTATAGAGTGTCTAAAGGGTGTCTTAATAGCAGCGCCCTTAAATATTCGCAGCACCCTAGGTTAGAAATAGCCTAGAATACTTGAATTATGGGTGCAATAACAACACATAATTTACATCATCTACGCAAGGACACGTGTTGAACCATTCCACCAATGGAACACCTACTTTCAGCCTACCCACACTCCAACTTTTCACACCCCTCAAATCCAATTATAAATACGACTCTTCACATTCCCTTTCTCTTTCGATATTTAATCTCGTTTGTTCCTTCGTTATCACCCTGCAACATATACACAACCATCAATCAACTGTTTCACCTTCCTTCAATCGGTCTATTCAGCTCAAACAAAATGACGAAAGACCTGACCGGAAAACCCGTCTTTTTCAAGAAAAACACTCTCCTCCGAAGACAGAAACTCGCAGTTCTCCTCCACAGCTCAGAACCAAACGTTTTCATCACCACCCACCAACAACCGGAAAACATCGATCACCGCAGTAGCAACGCCTCATTACCTAGCCCTGACTTGTCTTCAAATTCATCTCCAGTCATGTCACCAATCAACCAGATGCCATCACCCTACTCCAAATCTCCTTGGACTGTTCCTCATGGTAGCAATGGCGACGAAGGTAGCATCCACAACACTGCCTTGATCGGGTCTTTGGTACGTGAAGAGGGTCATATTTATTCGTTAGCGTCGTCGGGTGATTTGTTATACACAGGTTCGGATTCGAAGAACATTAGAGTGTGGAAGAATCTGATGGAGTTTTCAGGTTTCAAATCGAGTAGCGGTTTAGTCAAAGCGATAGTTGTTTCCGGTGATCGGATATTTACCGGCCACCAGGACGGGAAAATTCGGGTGTGGAAATATTCAGACAAGAAGAAAAAAGCTTACAAACGCGTCGGTAATCTACCCACAACGAAAGATTACATCAAGAAGTCAATGAACCCTAATAATTACATTGAAGTAAGACGTCGTCGTAACGTTCCATGGATCAAGCATTACGATGCTGTTGCTTGCATGAGTTTGGATGAAGAACGAGGATTATTGTATTCAGGATCGTGGGATAAAACAATGAAAGTCTGGAGGCTTTCGGATTCGAAATGTTTAGAATCTGTAAACGCTCATGACGACGCCATTAATTCTGTCGTCGTTGGGTTTGACGGTTTGGTTTTTACCGGGTCCGCCGACGGGTCGGTGAAGGTGTGGCGGAGGGAGTTAGTCGGGAAGGCAACGAAACACGTTTTGGTTTACACGCTTTTGGATCAGGACAGCGCTGTCACGTCTGTGGTGGTGAACACCTCTCAAACCACCGTTTACGCGGGATCCTCCGATGGACTGGTGAACTTTTGGGAACGCGAGAAGCAAACGTTATCACACGGCGGAGTTCTGAGAGGACACAAGCTTGCGGTGCTTTGTCTCGCAACTGCCGGAAACTTGTTGTTGAGTGGGTCGGCGGACAGCAGCATCTGCGTGTGGCGGAGGGAAGGTGGCGGCATTCATAATTGTTTGTCGGTCTTGAATGGCCACACTGGTCCGGTGAAATGTTTGGCGGTTCAGGACTCGAGCGAAGATGATGATCAGAAAAATCAAGAATGGATTGTGTACAGTGGTAGTCTGGATAACTCGGTAAATCTATGGCGGGTATCAGAACAGCCGGAAATTACCATATGAAGCTTAAGAAATTGAGAACACGCGCCGCCCTTTAGTGGTGGAAATCCATGATCGCACTCAAATTAAGAGAATTTTGAGAATCGTCGATTGAAATGATCGATAAAGATCACAAAAGTTTGCATTAGATAGAAAGCGTGAAAACGTTTGATCAGATGGTTTGTTGATGAAGATCTATCGCCGGCCAGCCTTCAAAAAATTTGTTTTATTATTTTATATATAAAATGTAAATGGAGTTCATGATTTCTTTTTGATGATGAAAAAACTGTAGCATTTGTAAATGTTTATATATAACAAAATATAAAAGTGTGCATATCTCTCTCTCTCTCTCTCTCTCTCTCTCTCTCTCTCTCTCTCTCTCTCTCTCTCTCTCTCTCTCTCTCTCTCTCTCTCTCTCTCTCTCTCTCTCTCTCAATACATACATAGTTTAAAGAGAAAATGTACAAAATACATCATGTTTTACATTTTATTTTTATTTTGATATTGCATTATTGTTAGGTCCAAATTGAACATCATATATTTCAATTTTGTTCAATGTCGACGGTTATTTGATTGCCATGAGTTCCTATTGACTACTGGATTTCTTGATGGTTCATACACATGTGCTTACTTGGAAAATGCATATCAGTTTTAGAAACAAAGAATTACGTTAAATGTTTATGTTGGGCTAAAGGTGCAATAAAGGGAATAATGGTTGAATGTCAAAACTGATTCATTGAGACTAGCGACATATCACCGGAACTTTTTTTTTTCAACGTTCAAACGTTGTTATTTATCCAACCTTTATACACCGTAAACATTCAATGTATTACATTGTTTTACAAACTTATGTACATTCCATGATACTGATTAGAATTGCAATAATCTGTCTTGCCTTCTTGATACATACACATGGACCTATACATGCTACAATATAATGGGCTAACATTGGATTATAATACAATTATACTCACATTCCCCCACAGTTTTTCGGGAGGTAAACAACAGACGTGTAAACTGGATCGAAACCCGTAGAATAGGCTCGTTTGATAACCTTTGGTGAATATGTCGGTATATTGAGTTGTGGATGGCAAATGAAGAATACGAATATGACCGAGAGCCACTCAATGGCGTAGCCACATAGAGGCAAAGGTGGGCCGTGGCCCACCCCAAAAAAACTAATACACACGCACACACAAACACACACACACACACACACACACACATATATATATATATATATATATATATATATATATATATATATATATATATATATATATATATATATTGCCTACCCTAAAATAAAATTCTGGCTATGCCACTTTGTCTCGAACATAGTGAATATCAATCTATATATGTTTTGTTCTCTGATGCTGAACTGGATTGGAAGACGTGTATATTGTGCTGACATTATCACAATAAACAATGGTTTCCTTAGGTACCGGGCATCGAAGCTCAAGAAAGAGATTCCAGATCCACGAAATCTCAGCAACTGCATTGGCAACACCACGATATTCAACTTCTGCGCTCGATCTGGAAATAGTGCCTTGTCTTTTGGATGACCAAGAGATGAGGTTGTCTCCAAGGAAAACACAATAGCCATATGTAGAACGTCTGGTAGCTGGATATCCCACCAGTCAGCATCAGAGTAGGCAATGAGGGAGGTAGTGGGGGAGTTGTGAAGTTGATGCCCATGGTTAAGTGTGCCACGAAGGTATCGAAGAATCCTCTTGAGCGCATGAAGATGAGGCTCTCGGGAATCATGCATGTGTAAACATATTTGTTGAACAACAAAGGCAATGTCAGGCCTGGTGAAAGTGAGGTATTGAAGAGCTCCTGAAAGACTATGAAATAGAGTGGGATCGGCAACGGGGGAACCAGAAGCATCCGATTTTTGAATTGGCTCGGCAGGTGTGCGACGTGGATTGTAATTGGACATGTTGGCTTGACTCGAGATCTCTGTCACATACTTTTGCTGAGAGAGAAAGAGACCTGTAGATGATCTAACGACATATATACCCAAAAAATAGTTAAGTGGCCAAATACCAGTCATTGCAAACTTATTTTTGAGTTTGTCAATGTTGTGCTGCATAAGATTAGAGGATGAAGCTGTCAATATAATATCGTCAACATATAATAACAAATATGCAGTCGAGTGAGGAGTGTGTAAAACGAACAATGAGGAGTCTGTGCGACTATGCTAAAATCCAATGGTTGTGGCATGTCGAGAAAATTGACGATGTCAGGCTCTGGGGGCGTGTTTGAGGCCATATAAGGATCTGTGTAGGTGACATGCATACGCTGGATATTGAGAATCTCGAAATCCTGGTCACTGATACATGTAAACAGTCTCCTCAAGATGTCCGTGAAGAAATGTATTCTTCACATCTAGCTTATGTATCGGCCACTGTCTAGATACTACGATGTTGAGAACAGTACGTATGGTAGCCGGTTTAACAACTAGATTAAATGTCTCATCACAGTCGATGCCCTGTTGCTAACTGCGACCATTGGCTACAAGGCGTGCCTTGTAGCGAGATAAATAACCATCAACATGAAATTTATGAAGAAATATCCACAAAGACTTGACAATATTGACCCTTGGGGGGGTGAGGGACAAAGGTCCAAGTTCTATTCGAGATAAGAGCATTGTATTCGTTATACATAGCATGACGCCATTTGGGGTCCTTAATAGGCTATACATAGGACTTAGGGATGAAATATATAGAGTTGGTATGAAGATTTTTTTCTTTTGGAGGGGTTTAGTGATACCATTGCGAGACCGTGTGGTCATAAGGTGATGTATGGGAGGAGGTTGGGTGGTTTCAGTTTGAGGTGGGAAAAGGGTTGGTGGTTTCAGTGTGAACCGATGGAGTAGGTGAGAGAGTATTGGTTTGATGATACATGTATGTTCGGAAGGAAGAGGGTGTGTCATATGTATCATCAAGGAGTGAGTAGGAAGGGGATCGTTTGGGGTTACATATTTTAATGGGAAAGTATGCTCATCGAATGTGACATGTCTAGAGATGATGATAGTACGGGTGGAAAAATCAAGACATCGAAGACCTCTATGATGGGAAGGATATATAAGAAAAATGGACGGGGAGGATCGTGGGGATAGTTTGTGAGGGGAGGTGATGTGGGGAAAACAAAGACATCCAAAGGTGTGAAGGTGGGTATATGTGGGGTGCTTTTTGAGGAGGTGATATGTAGGTGTGTCATTTTGGATGGAGGTGGATGGGAGTATGTTTAGGAGATGGGTAGTCATGAAAAGAGCTTCCACCCAATATGTGGGTAACATGTGAGCATGGAAAATGAGAGTGCAGATGATGTTGTTAATGGTGTGAAGTATACGTTATGATTTTCCATTTTGTTGAGATGTGTGGAGACAAGAAAATCGAAATAGGATGCTTTGTTTTGAAAAAATATTCATGAAATTGTTTGTTATTGTATTCCCCTCCATTTTCACATTGAAAACTGTTTATAGATGTTTGGAATTGAGTTTTGATATAATTGGAGAACTCAACAAACTTGGAAAAACATTGAATTTGAATTTTAGAGGATATACCCAAAGATAGTGACTATGGTGATCAAGAAACATAGCATAGTATCTCAATCTGTTGATGCTAGTAATGGGTGAAGTCCAAACATCAGAGTGTATTATTTCAAAATAATGAGAAACATTAGAATTGGAAGCAGTAAAGGGAAGTTTAATGTGTTCCCCAAGCTGACAAGTGTGAGACAAACTGCCATACTCAATTTTATTACAAGGAAACAATTTATTAAAACCAAAAATGGAAAATCATAGTTTCCCAGGTGACCAAGGCGGTGATGCCACACGGATGAGATGGTGGAGATGAAAATTTGAGGAGTTTGAGGTAGAACTGGATATGAATACGTCGTTACATCTTTTGCATCCTTCTTCACCAACATCTTTCTTCTTCTTACTTCCATCCATTTCGGTGGCTTTTCACCTCCCAAGTGGTTCATCATATTATGTCCTTATGTATTGACTTATTGGGTGTAATAATTTGTTTTGGTGATACATAAACTTTGAGGGGATGATATTTGACTTAAGAAAAGTGATAGCGGGTGTGACATCAAAAAAAGGTATTGTGGCCTTGGAAAAATGTGATCACATTTGGAGTATTAAGAGATTAATAATTAATATTAATATAATATGGGAAAATAGAGTGACATGCTAAGTTTAATCGATTAAAGAAAGCAAAAATTCTTGATTGTCTTATGAAAATCGGACATCGAAGATAGAAAAATCACCCATGAAGAAAAACAGAGAACCTTCAAATGGCCACAGATAAGAAGAAAAACGGAAAGTATGAATCATCTTTAGAGTTCAAGAAAAGCCGATCACCAATAAAAGAATAGTGGACCAAGAAAGTCAATCAATTGGTAACACAAAGCACCTCAATCACCTCGAAATGGAAAGGAAGCAACCTTTCAAATTGTATGTATGATTCAGATATTTGAACACTCAGATATCACTTGTTATAAAAATATCAATGCAGAACAAACACAATCGAACACCAACGATAAATATGACCATGCTAAGAATACAAGAAATCAACAAGAAGAACTATGTAACACAACGATATAAAGTAGAAACCTAAAATCGGGAAAAACTACTATCAAACGTCAATTTTATTGTGAATGATATATGACCGATAAATCTCCAAGAAGAGAAGAGAAAAAGATATAATGGAATGATTAAAAGTTAACATGTAAATGACTTTCTATAATAGAATTGTAACATACGAATTCATGGAGGTGTTTAAATTAATGTATTTTGGATTTTTAGGCAGTGTCACGTCGCGGTGAAGGCATCCCACGACGTGGTGATGATCGTTGTGTCGCGGATTTTAAATGGCCGCCACGGCGTGGCAACCTATAGTCATGGTATGGCAGCTATTTAATGAGAAACCCTAATATTCAGGGTTTATGTCGTATTTAATGGAATGTGATGGCTAGGGTTGCTCACCCTCAGCCTCTATCACACTTTCTCATACTCACGGAAAATCCTAACCACCATTATTGCTCTCTAAGATTTTTTTGTTGATTTTTGGGGATTTGAAGAAGAAGGAATTGAATTCTAGACTTGGATTCAACATGCAACTCTTCTCACCTTCTGGACTCTTTTGGACATTAGAAATGATCAGATCTGGACTTTGGAACCTTTGGAATTGGAGGATTCAACTTAACTCATTAGGATGTTTTAGATCTAGTTCCCATGGTGTGGCCTAGGATGCCACGACGTGGAGACTGGAGGAATTGTGTCTATTTTGTCGTTTGAATGCCACGACATGGCCAGGGATGGCCTCGAAGTGGAGGGTCAACCTTGGTCGTTGACTTTGACTTTTGACCTTGTTTTGGCTAAGTTTGACCTAGGGGTATTTTGGGTATTTTTAATTATAGTTAAGTTTGGTCATTATCATTGAATAGGTGTCTGGTTGGACTGATTTTCGGAGCAGAGTCCCATTCAACTATTTTTTGTCTGTCTATGAGGTGAGTCTTTTTACCACACTAGTGGGTCGAAGGCACTAATGTCGGCCCACTGTTTTGTATGTGATTATATGACTATGCTTGATATGATTGAATATTATATAGAGACAATCTAGGCTCATAGTCATTATGGACTCGAGGGTTGATACGAACCCGACACAGCTTCTTGTTGTCATATGGGTTGATACGGACACGACACAACTACATGTTGTCATATTGGGTTGATACGGACCTAACACAACCACATGTTGTTATATGTATATGTTTATTGTATATGGTATTTTGGGGAAGCTCACTAAGCTTTGTGCTTATAGTTATGTTTGTGGTTTCAAATACTTCTAGTACGAAAGGGAAGGGCCCGGCATGATCGCAGCACATCCACCCATGTTCCTCTTTTTCTCTAGGATTTGGATTTATACTCTGATGATTTATCTCATTTGACATACTTTTTTGAATTTGTTATGAACACTTGGTGGTTTTCAATTCATTTAAAAATGAAAATTTTATTCATGTTTTTGGGACGTTACAAGTTGGTATCAGGGCCTTGGTTTGAGGGATTCATGCACACTTTCGGGTGTGTCAGAACTCAAACTCAGGAAATGATAATCTTTTCAAAGAAAAAGAAATCGAATTTTTGAAAAGATTTTTATTAAGTAAAAAGGGGGTGTGATGCGTGCAATCAGCCGAGCTCAAGTAAGTGGTTCCCAAATTACCCATACCTATGTATTATGATTAGTATGCTTGATATGTGAATTGCATGTTAGAGTAGGGCTAAGGATATATTCAGGAATCATATGATATAATTGTCTAATTTGTGTGATGCGTTATAGCCTAGGAAGATTGGATGCTATGTATTGCTTGAAATTAATATCAGCCCTGTTATTTGCTATTTATATGCTTTCAAAGTTGTATACGATTAGGATTATATAGCCCTAGAATGATCGATTTAGCCTTATTTCATGTTCCTTGTTTGGTTGTGGACTTATGGTAGAATTATCATTTGATAGTCTATGTGATCCCATTTTGTGTATAACTTGCATGTATAAGGAAACTAGCGGTGTTGATTGAGGTTCTCGATATTGCGAGCGGTGGGAGTTGAGGATTCCTAGGAGACCCAGGATATGTAAGATGTCTAGCATGGGAGTGGTATATAGTCCTAGTGTGGTGACTTAGAGGAGTCAGGACGGTTCTTGAGGAAGGTACAAATTGGTATGGAACATAGTATCGGGACCGTAATACTGGAAGCACAAGATCTGTACTTGAGACAAGAATAGAACTGAACACTAGTACAAAAAAGACCTACGGTCACACTTTCCGAAAACGGCCTGTGACACTTTTTATAAAAAGTGTGGCCAAAGGTCGCTAAAAAAATTTAGAGATTGTTTTTGGATACATTTAAATTAGTTTGTGTGTCCATTATATAGATAATCAAAACTTTAACCACACTTACCAAATGTGACAAATATTAGTCACACTCGAACACTGAGGCCATAGGTCACAATCAGCCACAGCTTTCGATTAAGATTGTCATACTTTTTTTTATGAGAGACAATAGATAAACGTATTGTGACATGAGTCAGTTGTATGTGTGTCTATAACCTGGTGCCTTTTTAGTCACATAACAGACAAAGTAGCTAAAAGGTGATACATATGGTCACACTAAATATTTGTGTGTCCATAGGGCGGTTCTCTACTAGTTGTACTTAGTTAACGCAAGAAAAGAAAACAAGTTAGTATTGGTTATTTATGGTCATGTACCTTTTATTATGTGTGCAAAATATGATGAATTGGCTTTGAGAAGAAACAAATATTGTGTGTGTAGGTAGCATTTAGTTATGATTACAGCTATTATATGTGTCTATATGTAAATATAGTTATAAAAGAACAATAATGTCTTATCGGTATAATTAGGGGTCGTTCATTGAATATGTTACTATAATTATGTAATGTTTATTCTGGTTGTACTATTGTATTTGTAAGTTTAAAGAATAGTCTTTATAAAATGAAAATTTGTTGCTGTAAAACTGAAATTGTTTCCTGGTTAAGTTATTATACAAAAAAATGACAATTTTAGACTTTTTGGAAGACTCATAAATTTGACCATTTTTATCTTTGATATCATTTGGCAGAATAAAAAATGAACAAAAAGTTCAATCATGGCATTTTACAAAAGTACGTTGCTTTTTTTGCAATTAAAGGGTTGTATAAATTAATGAAAAAAATTGAATGGCAGTTTTGTAAAGTTAGAAACAATTTCTGAAAAAACCAGAAAAAAACTAAAAATAATAAAAACAAAAACAAATAACAATATAGTTGTATTGAATAAGAGCTATAGGAAATGACCAAATTGCCCTTTTTGTCATCTATTCTTTTAATTGCACCAGATAATACACCATTAAAAATGAAAAGAATACAACTTACTTTAACAAAATAGTATGATAAATAAATGAAAAGAATACAACTTTGTCTAACATTGCATAACGAAAGTACATTGCTATAACATGCAGTTTATGTTATAACATGTTGCAATATATTATCACTGTGAGCAACTAATGGTAGAAACAAAAGACTTCATGTATATTTCACATCACTAAAATCAAAAAGTTACAAGGAAAACAAAACAAGATTTAAAGAATCTCATAATAACAACATAGTTTCATTTGTTTTGTTCACAAAATAAAGGGCTATTTAGTAGAATCTAAAAGATTTAGATTCAAAACATTAAAAGGATTAAACGATTAAAAGGCTTGCATAATTTAGTGTTGTTTGCTAAGATTACTGAATGAATTTGCTTAATAATAAAAATTAACATTTTACCCTTATAACAAAACAACTTCAAATCAACATGTTCTAAAATCTAATGCTATATAACCGTATTTTTTCTAAATCGCAAAGATTCATCAAATTACATGAAATCCTAATTACAAAATGATTGAATTAACATTCATGTTTTTAAATAAATGTTGAACACTTGGAATATTTTGGCTTGGCATGATTTCCTCCTTCCCGTATTAATAGGTGCTCTTATAAGCTTCTCATCGTTTTCATCCACTTTGAGTAACATTTCAGTTGCATTTTTCCTGCTACAAAATTTCAAAGGTTAAATTAAGCACCGCCCACCTCAATGTAATAAACCAAAATGGAACTAAAAATGCACAAGGTACTAGCACTTTTTGAATGATTGGGAAAGAATAACTTTAATTAAAGTATATTCTCAATAGCAAAATGGTAGAAACAATGTTATGACAGTATATAAGGAAACATATTCAATAACTTTCTATAATCCATAAAAAAGAGTAAATAGTCGAGAATCATTTGACATTTATTAACATCAAGTTAAATCCATTAAACATATCAAGTGATTCGTGAACAAACAAAGATTCACAATAATGATCAGATCCATGTTATTGAAAAATCAACAACAGAGCTAAATAAGCTTGCACTTCTTATGTTGATTATGAAAGTTTAACCAGAAGAAAAAGCTTACTTTGTTAACAACGAATTCAATTCCATATTACTTATTAACAAAGAATCCTGAAAAGTCAAAAGAATAAGGTAGAAATTATTGTGGATATAGAAAGAAAACAAAATATGTTAGTAAGAAAATAAAGATGAGTGTGTTTTTGGTACGTTGATATGGTGGGGGAGGACTACGGCGATGTAGAGGGTGAGACCCCTAATATACCACCAAATCATTCTTCAATTCAAC
Organism: Lactuca virosa; assembly: GCF_052849685.1. Classification (NCBI taxonomy): domain Eukaryota; kingdom Viridiplantae; phylum Streptophyta; class Magnoliopsida; order Asterales; family Asteraceae; genus Lactuca; species Lactuca virosa. The sequence continues at coordinate 210,331,351 of NC_136432.1, forward strand.
AATCAACTCTCTTCCCACCAAATCATTTACCCCTTTTTCATGATCAACGACCCTAGAATACCTTTTTTCTAGGGTTCCTTTTTCGTTGTAATGTGAGTGAAGAAGAATAATAACCCTTTGCTAAATTAAACCCTAATAACAAGACAATTTGTATATGAATACACATAGACATGTGCATCATCTCTAGAATAATTTAAACAACAATTCTACGTACCAGTTGTAGATACACAAGAAGATAGACAGGTCGAGAAAGAGACCATAGATGCGTCGATGGTGGAGGGTATAGTAGCTGGAGGGAAGCATCGATCGATAGATGTTATTGTCGGATTGGAGTGCTGATTGTAGTAGAAACAGTCACTGATGACAGAAGGTATGCCACAAGCAGTGCATGGGAGAGAAAATTGGATTTGTAACACACAGGAGTAAAGTAGATTGAAGCAAAATGGAGTGAAAAATACAATACCATTAAGGCTCTGTGTTAGATTTAGGAGGTATTGTGGGTGGGTGTAATTAAGTATCTTTGAACATAGACGGGTGAGATGAGGGAAAACTTAGTCATAATTTTGGGTAAGCGGGAAGTGACGCAAAAAGAGGAAAAATATGTGAAAATTTAAATTTAAACTTTTAGTTTATTAAATTCTTTTAACTTTATAAATTAGTTAAATCAAAATAATCATTTATTGGTATATATTATAATTTGTATAACAAAATATTTATAATTTTTAGTGACATTATTAATATAGATATTTTGATTTATTAAAATATTTTTTACTTATAATAGTAACCAACATATTATTTTAATGATATAAACGACTTAGTGCTTAAGGTTAAGAGCTTAAGGCTTACTAATCATTTCTTAGGGCTTAGGCTTAGGGTTCGTATTGTATGGCTTGTGACTTATGGATTACGGATAGTAATGTATCGCCTATGGCTTAAGGTTTCTGACACATGGCTTAGGGTGTATGGTTTAAAACTTGAGACTCTATGGCTTAGGGCTTATGATTTAGGGTTTATAGCTTGTTCCTTGTGGCTTATACATTAATGATTATTTATCATGAATATGACATATCACTTAGAAATTAAGGATTTTGAATTAGAGCTTAAGAATCGCGACTTTTGGTGAATGTCTTTTGGCATTTTGCTTAAGGCTTAGGGCATAAGACTTATGGCTTTGGTGCAGTGCCTACAAGTTAAAGCTTATGGCATAGACCTTATGTCTCATGGATTGTGGTTTAGGGCTTATGGCTTAAGGATTAAAGCTTTAGGTTCATGACTTGTTATATGACACATGGCTTATGTCTTAAGGCTTTAGTCTTATATTTTAGGGCATAATGGTTTAGGCCTTGGGCTTTTGGCATATGGTTTAGAACATAGGGTTAATGGCATATGATGTTTGCCTTAGGTCTTATGAATTATGGCTTATGGTGTATAGGTTAGGTCTTACGGTTTAGGGTTTATGTTTTAGAGTTTAGTAGTTAGGGGTTATGGTTTATGGTTTATGGTTTTAGGCGCATGGCTTAGGGCTTATGGCTTATGGATTATAGTGTATGTCTTAGGGCTTATGGATTATGGTGTATAACTCATAGATTAAGGCTTAAGACTTAGGGGTTTGGGTGTTTGACTAATTGCTTAACGTTTAAAGATTAAAGTTTAGCACTTATTGCTTAGGGATTAGGCTTAGGGTTTGTACCTTATAGCTTGTGACTTATGGATTATGGATTATAATGTAAGACATATGGCTTAGGGTGTATAGTATAAGGCTTAAGACATATGGTTTAAGGCTTTGGGATTAGGGCTTATATTTCATTCCTTATGGAATATGCATTAATGAATATGAATTATGACATATGTCATACGACTTAGGACATAAGGCTTTTTAATTAGAGCTTAAGAACATATGCTTCCAGTTAATGGCTCATGGATTAGGGATTAAGGCTTTGGACTTCAGGTTTTATGATTTATGACTTATGGCTTAGAGATTTTATGGTTTATAACTTATGACTTCGGGCTTAGGGTTCAACGCTTAGGGCTTATGGTTTATGGCTTAATTCTTAAGGTTTATGGCTTATGACATATGAGCTTAACACTAAAATACCATGCTCTATAGCTTTTGGCTTAAGGATTAACACTTAATGCTTAGTGCTTAGGACATATGTCATATGGCTTAATTATTAAGGCTTATGGCTTATGACATATGAGCTTAATGCTCAAATATCATGGTCCATATTGACGCCTACCCCACCCATACCTCCACACCCAACACCCATCCACCCATATATCCACCTCTGCCACACCCTTACCCATGCCACCCACCACCTCTCATCCACATACCCAACCCACCCCACATCCAAATCCACACCAAACTCCCACGTCCACCCACCCTCACCCCATATAACCTACAACACCTACCCTATACTCAACCAACCCCTACCTTCATACCAACACTCAAATTCTCACCCCAACTCCAACTCCACCCCCACACTTACCTTACTCCCACCATCACCCCATACATAAAGCCATACCCCTGTACACATCTCTGTACGCCCATTCCCACAAAACCATGTTGACGCCTATCTCACGCAACCCACCCATAGGTCTGACAATTCTTGAGACGACCCACGACATGACACGAAACCGACACGAAGATAAATGAGTTTGGTTTGAATTTTTCTAAACCGCCAACCCGTCGACCCGCAACTTGTCAACCCGTTTATTATACGAGTCATATTCAGGCTTGCCAAAAAATTCAGGGGTTGACCTGTGACCCATTTATATTATCAATTGGATTTTTTTTATATTTATTAATTTTCATTTGGGTGTTTAATTATTAGTAACCTTTTTATATGTTATATCTGTTTTCATTATTGTATATATACTATGTTAGATGGCTTTTAGTTCGATTACATGTGCAAATTGTTTTTCACAGCTTTTCATATAACATATATATTACCAAATTTCCAAAGAAAATCATTTACTATGGTCTAATTCCTAGTTTATCATCAGTATTCAAAAAATTCAAAATTTTAAAAAAGAAATGAAATCTAAATTTTAAAAATAACTCATTCGGAGAACGATTTTTTTGGATAAAAAAAGTAAGGAAATTAATTATTAAATAAACTTTATTTATTTATTTTTGGATATAAAAAGCAAATGAAAATTTCAAATTATTTTGAATTTTTAAAAATTTTGAATATATTTTTCATACTTTTACCCTCCCCCTTTCAGTATACCCTAATAAAACCATTCCCGCATCTATCAATTTCATCTCTGCACCTAGCCGCCTATCTCGATCTCCCACCTCCGTTTCTTCTTTCTTACATCTCTATCAATATCGTCTCCTTCATTAGGTGAAACGCTATCTCTCAATCTATTCTATGTGCCTCGCTCTCAACTTGTGGCTTTTTTTATTTCTCCATAAGAAGAATTTTGATCAATGATCCCATAGTCCTCTGCACTATCATCGCATAATCAAGATATAGAGAGATTACCCTACGGCGGCTATTGGACGTCCATGCCAATTTCCTTCCTTTGAAAACATATTATTTTCTTGTTTGTTTATATGTTTTTCTAGTTTAATTTCCATAAATGCTTACCATATAATGACAGTGACAATGAAGTGCTACATTCAGATTCTGATATTACCGAATCTGGAGGTGATAATAGAGGTTACAGTATAAACAAACTACATTGCGAGGATGATTGTCTTTGAAGCGAATGTAAAAGGTAATATATGTTAAATAATTTGTGTCTAATGGGGAAATTTAACTTTTTGTTTTGTTATTAGTAATTACATAAAATGTAGTCAGCTTCAATGTGGGGGATAGAAAATGGTGAAAAGCTCTATGGACATGGCTAAAGTTGAAAATGCTTCTATTCATGAGGCTCAAAATTTGGTTTGTTGTTCCAGAATTCTCTTTTTATCTATACGGAATGGAATTATGTTCTTAAATTTAGTTTCAACATATTATCTTGCTACAAAATATGTAAAAAATGTAATAAAATGAAACCAGTTGGATATGAAAACTTTTATGTTGACATTGTTTAGATCGGCTTCAGGTGGGTGAAGTTGTTTCCAGTATTCATAGTTTTCTACTGTTTATTTTTGTATATCTTTTAGCATCAAATTACTTTAATTTTTATGACGTATCTTGCAGCCTTTATACAGTTTCAGATTTGGGTTAAAATCCTGCACTGGTCATATTAGATAACACTATTATACGTTGCAAGTCTTTACTTTTTCTAGCTTTACATTGATGTTGCTTCTGTTGAAGCAATTGGATTAATATGAAGACTCTGCAATTGGATTTATTGTTAAAGCAATTCGGAGAACGATTTTTTTGGATAAAAAAAGTAAGGAAATTAATTATTAAATAAACTTTATTTATTTTTTTTTGGATATAAAAAGCAAAGGAAAATTTCAAATTCTTTTGAATTTTTAAAAATTTTGAATATTTTTTTCATACTTTTACCCTCCCCCTTTCAGTATACCCTAATAAAACCATTCCCGCATCTATCAATTTCATCTCTGCACCTAGCCGCCTATCTCGATCTCCCACCTCCGTTTCTTCTTTCTTACATCTCTATCAATATCGTCTCCTTCATTAGGTGAAACGCTATCTCTCAATCTATTCTATGTGCCTCGCTCTCAACTTGTGGCTTTTTTTATTTCTCCAGAAGAAGAATTTTGATCAATGATCCCATAGTCCTCTGCACTATCATCGCATAATCAAGATATAGAGAGATTACCCTACGGCGGCTATTGGACGTCCATGCCAATTTCCTTCCTTTGAAAACATATTATTTTCTTGTTTGTTTATATGTTTTTCTAGTTTAATTTCCATAAATGCTTACCATATAATGACAGTGACAATGAAGTGCTACATTCAGATTCTGATATTACCGAATCTGGAGGTGATAATAGAGGTTACAGTATAAACAAACTACATTGCGAGGATGATTGTCTTTGAAGCGAATGTAAAAGGTAATATATGTTAAATAATTTGTGTCTAATGGGGAAATTTAACTTTTTGTTTTGTTATTAGTAATTACATAAAATGTAGTCAGCTTCAATGTGGGGGATAGAAAATGGTGAAAAGCTCTATGGACATGGCTAAAGTTGAAAATGCTTCTATTCATGAGGCTCAAAATTTGGTTTGTTGTTCCAGAATTCTCTTTTTATCTATACGGAATGGAATTATGTTCTTAAATTTAGTTTCAACATATTATCTTGCTACTAAATATGTAAAAAATGTAATAAAATGAAACCAGTTGGATATGAAAACTTTTATGTTGACATTGTTTAGATCGGCTTCAGGTGGGTGAAGTTGTTTCCAGTATTCATAGTTTTCTACTGTTTATTTTTGTATATCTTTTAGCATCAAATTACTTTAATTTTTATGACGTATCTTGCAGCCTTTATACAGTTTCAAATTTGGGTTAAAATCCTGCACTGGTCATATTAGATAACACTATTATACGTTGCAAGTCTTTACTTTTTCTAGCTTTACATTGATGTTGCTTCTGTTGAAGCAATTGGATTAATATGAAGACTCTGCAATTGGATTTATTGTTGAAGCAATTCGGAGAACGATTTTTTTGGATAAAAAAAGTAAGGAAATTAATTATTAAATAAACTTTATTTATTTTTTTTGGATATAAAAAGCAGAGGAAAATTTCAAATTATTTTGAATTTTTAAAAATTTTGAATATTTTTTTCATACTTTTACCCTCCCCCTTTCAGTATACCCTAATAAAACCATTCCCGCATCTATCAATTTCATCTCTGCACCTAGCCGCCTATCTCGATCTCCCACCTCCGTTTCTTCTTTCTTACATCTCTATCAATATCGTCTCCTTCATTAGGTGAAACGCTATCTCTCAATCTATTCTATGTGCCTCGCACTCAACTTGTGGCTTTTTTTATTTCTCCATAAGAAGAATTTTGATCAATGATCCCATAGTCCTCTGCACTATCATCGCATAATCAAGATATAGAGAGATTACCCTACGGCGGCTATTGGACGTCCATGCCAATTTCCTTCCTTTGAAAACATATTATTTTCTTGTTTGTTTATATGTTTTTCTAGTTTAATTTCCATAAATGCTTACCATATAATGACAGTGACAATGAAGTGCTACATTCAGATTCTGATATTACCGAATCTGGAGGTGATAATAGAGGTTACAGTATAAACAAACTACATTGCGAGGATGATTGTCTTTGAAGCGAATGTAAAAGGTAATATATGTTAAATAATTTGTGTCTACTGGGAAAATTTAACTTTTTGTTTTGTTATTAGTAATTACATAAAATGTAGTCAGCTTCAATGTGGGGGATAAAAAATGGTGAAAAGCTCTATGGACATGGCTAAAGTTGAAAATGCTTCTATTCATGAGGCTCAAAATTTGGTTTGTTGTTCCAGAATTCTCTTTTAATCTATACGGAATGGAATTATGTTCTTAAATTTAGTTTCAACATATTATCTTGCTACTAAATATGTAAAAAATGTAATAAAATGAAACCAGTTGGATATGAAAACTTTTATGTTGACATTGTTTAGATCGGCTTCAGGTGGGTGATGTTGTTTACAGTATTCATAGTTTTCTACTGTTTATTTTTGTATATCTTTTAGCATCAAATTACTTTAATTTTTATGACCTATCTTGCAGCCTTTATACAGTTTCAGATTTGGGTTAAAATCCTGCACTGGTCATATTAGATAACACTATTATACATTGCAAGTCTTTACTTTTTCTAGCTTTACATTGATGTTGCTTCTGTTGAAGCAATTGGATTAATATGAAGACTCTGCAATTGGATTTATTGTTGAAGCAATTCGGAGAACGATTTTTTTGGATAAAAAAAGTAAGGAAATTAATTATTAAATAAACTTTATTTATTTTTTTTTGGATATAAAAAGCAAATGAAAATTTCAAATTATTTTGAATTTTTAAAAATTTTGAATATTTTTTTCATACTTTTACCCTCCCCCTTTCAGTATACCCTAATAAAACCATTCCCGCATCTATCAATTTCATCTCTGCACCTAGCCGCCTATCTCGATCTCCCACCTCCGTTTCTTCTTTCTTACATCTCTATCAATATCGTCTCCTTCATTAGGTGAAACGCTATCTCTCAATCTATTCTATGTGCCTCGCTCTCAACTTGTGGCTTTTTTTATTTCTCCATAAGAAGAATTTTGATCAATGATCCCATAGTCCTCTGCACTATCATCGCATAATCAAGATATAGAGAGATTACCCTACGGCGGCTATTGGACGTCCATGCCAATTTCCTTCCTTTGAAAACATATTATTTTCTTGTTTGTTTATATGTTTTTCTAGTTTAATTTCCATAAATGCTTACCATATAATGACAGTGACAATGAAGTGCTACATTCAGATTCTGATATTACCGAATCTGGAGGTGATAATAGAGGTTACAGTATAAACAAACTACATTGCGAGGATGATTGTCTTTGAAGCGAATGTAAAAGGTAATATATGTTAAATAATTTGTGTCTACTGGGGAAATTTAACTTTTTGTTTTGTTATTAGTAATTACATAAAATGTATTCAGCTTCAATGTGGGGGATAGAAAATGGTGAAAAGCTCTATGGACATGGCTAAAGTTGAAAATGCTTCTATTCATGAGGCTCAAAATTTGGTTTGTTGTTCCAGAATTCTCTTTTTATCTATACGGAATGGAATTATGTTCTTAAATTTAGTTTCAACATATTATCTTGTTACTAAATATGTAAAAAATGTAATAAAATGAAACCAGTTGGATATGAAAACTTTTATGTTGTCATTGTTTAGATCGGCTTCAGGTGGGTGAAGTTGTTTCCAGTATTCATAGTTTTCTACTGTTTATTTTTGTATATCTTTTAGCATCAAATTACTTTAATTTTTATGACGTATCTTGCAGCCTTTATACAGTTTCAGATTTGGGTTAAAATCCTGCACTGGTCATATTAGATAACACTATTATACGTTGCAAGTCTTTACTTTTTCTAGCTTTACATTGATGTTGCTTCTGTTGAAGCAATTGGATTAATATGAAGACTCTACAATTGGATTTATTGTTGAAGCAATTCGGAGAACGATTTTTTTGGATATAAAAAGTAAGGAAATTAATTATTAAATAAACTTTATTTATTTTTTTTGGATATAAAAAGCAAAGGAAAATTTCAAATTATTTTGAATTTTTAAAAATTTTGAATTTTTTTTTTCATACTTTTACCCTCCCCCTTTCAGTATACCCTAATAAAACCATTCCCGCATCTATCAATTTCGTCTCTGCACCTAGCCGCCTATCTCGATCTCCCACCTCCGTTTCTTCTTTCTTACATCTCTATCAACATCGTCTCCTTCATTAGGTGAAACGCTATCTCTCAATCTATTCTATGTGCCTCGCTCTCAACTTGTGGCTTTTTTATTTCTCCATAAGAAGAATTTTGATCAATGATCCCATAGTCCTCTGCACTATCATCGCATAATCAAGATATAGAGAGATTACCCTATGGCGGCTATTGGACGTCCATGCCAATTTCCTTCCTTTGAAAACATATTATTTTCTTGTTTGTTTATATGTTTTTCTAGTTTAATTTCCATAAATGCTTACCATATAATGACAGTGACAATGAAGTGCTACATTCAGATTCTGATATTACCGAATCTGGAGGTGATAATAGAGGTTACAGTATAAACAAACTACATTGCGAGGATGATTGTCTTTGAAGCGAATGTAAAAGGTAATATATGTTAAATAATTTGTCTACTGGGGAAATTTAACTTTTTGTTTTGTTATTAGTAATTACATAAAATGTAGTCAGCTTCAATGTGGGGGATAGAACATGGTGAAAAGCTCTATGGACATGGCTAAAGTTGAAAATGCTTCTATTCATGAGGCTCAAAATTTGGTTTGTTGTTCCAGAATTCTCTTTTTATCTATACGAAATGGAATTATGTTCTTAAATTTAGTTTCAACATATTATCTTGTTACTAAATATGTAAAAAATGTAATAAAATGAAACCAGTTGGATATGAAAACTTTTATGTTGACATTGTTTAGATCGGCTTCAGGTGGGTGAAGTTGTTTACAGTATTCATAATTTTCTACTGTTTATTTTTGTATATCTTTTAGCATCAAATTACTTTAATTTTTATGACGTATCTTGCAGCCTTTATACAGTTTCAGATTTGGGTTAAAATCCTGCACTGGTCATATTAGATAACACTATTATACGTTGCAAGTCTTTACTTTTTCTAGCTTTACATTGATGTTGCTTTTGTTGAAGCAATTGGATTAATATGAAGACTCTGCAATTGGATTTATTGTGGATTGTTAATAATAATAAAATATTATTATTGACAATCTTGCATTTGTATTACTTACATATTATGGATTTACGATTTCATGACTTATAATTTGTGAAGAACTAATAGTTATTTATTTATGCAAATGGGTTTGTCATTTGTGAATGATAAATGATTTTTATTTTATGTTTTATTATCTTATATATACAGGGAAAAATGTAAGGGAATGATGAATCAATGAGCTTGCAAAGGTTCAATCACACAAAAGGAAAAAAGATAAAGGAAAAAAAAGAGGATGTTATAAGCTTCAACATGTGTCTTTGTCTCTTTACTACTTATTTTATAAAGTGCCCATTGATGAAATGGTAAAAAAAATCATTTATACCCCATGTAATTGGAAATATCCTAAGAGTTGAGCAGGCATATAAAACTTTTGTCAATGGCCAAAATAACTTGTGAAATCTGATTCAAATGTTTGTTTATTCTGTTAACTTTCTTGTGCATTACACTTTTTTCCTTCATAAACTACTCTGTTAAGTTTTTTATTTATTCAATTTTGTTTCAATGTTGTTGGTATAGGTACCAAATATGAAATCACCTCAAGACAATGAACTTCAAAAATCAAAGAAGCGCAAAACAACTTTTATATAGAGCAATAGCCTTCACAAGAATACAAGAAACAATACCAACAACACATCGTTGCTCGTGGTACCGTTCACTTATCATTAGAAAGACAATTCATTCATGGAGTTTCTCTACAAGATTATTGCTATAAAGTTTTCATTGATGAAGTGGTAATAAAACATGCATTTCTACCCCATAAAACTGGAGAATTCACATTAGTTGGGGATGCATATAAAAGTTTTGTTCCATGGCCAAAATACCTTGTGCAAACCGTGTCAAAGGTTTATTTAATTATGTTCACTACTTTGTGCATTACACTTTATTTTATTCATAAAGTAGTATACTAAGTTTATGATGAACTCATTTTTTTTTGTTTCAATGTTGTTGTTATAGGTACCAGAAATTATATCACATCAAAACTCAACGAAAAGGAAACCAACTTACATATCATCTGATGCCCTTCTCAAGAAGACAAGGAGCAATACAAATAAGATGAACGCCTAGTTATGTTTAGGTTTTGGTTTATGACGTGTTTAATTTTTTTACCATTATTTACATTCTTGAAATTAGGACAATTTTCTTTTCTTTGCTATTTTAATTAGGAATGTAATGTATGGATTTGGATTTCAATTATTAATAATATCAAATTATGAATTTTGCTTTTGTTCCATATTGTTGGATTTCGTTACTTTAATTTAAATTATTTTGATGTGTCTACAATGTAGAAAAAGTAACAATAAATATTAAATTAAAGTGGCTGTAATATGAATTTTGCCATGTGTTATAGGTTTTCAATGTCTCTGAAAATATACAATGGTTACTTTACATTATTTTTTAACGTGTGGCTAAATGGTTAACAATAGCCATAATATACAAGAATGATGAGACTACAATTGATTTAAAATGATGTTTATTCTAAAGTTTTTGTGACTAAGTTAAACAATAACAACATAGAAAACAATTTATGTGGCAAATAAATACCATAATTGATTGTTGTTGAGACTAAATACTAGCAAATCGCCACTTACATCATTAATTATATGTGTCAATTTACCGAACATGGACATGTTCACCGTAATTATATGTGTCTAAAATATACCCAATAGTCTTAATATGATACCGAATAGTCCTTAATTTTAACAAAATTTGTGTCTTTATAATACTTATGATTGTATTTCACTTAATTGTGTGTCTCTATACGATAGGTTATAGTCACAAAAATTGATTGTTTTTTGTGACTAATAATTAGCAATTTGCCACTTATGGAAGTAATTAAATGTGACCATTTAGCAAACATGGTCACACTCACCGTAATTACATGTTTACAAAAGATACACAATAGTCTTAATTAAATTTAAACTGTGTGACAATATAAAAGAAAACAACTACACTATAACATCATGAATGTCGCAAGTTGGTGATATACAGTCACCACGTTAACTAAATAAATGTGACTACTGACGGTTTAACGTTACAATATTGGATATTTAAGGAACAAAATTCCGTACACATTTGCCACACTTTTATAATACGGCCACATGTTTTCATATCATACGGACACTACATTTTAAAGTAACCATAAGACCCATACGATGGCGTCACCTTCCGTCACACTTTCAGTGAAAAAATAAAATGTCACTATACGCATATGGTCACACTTTTTTGGTGTGACTGTAAGTCATTTTTCTTGTAGTGGAAGAATGTAAGGAGACCTATATAGTGAGAATTACCTCGAGTCTTATGTTGATTGTTTCTATGTTGTGTTTCAATTTGAGGATGGTGATGACTACTCGGGGAGGAGGTTCCGGTTCAGGTTCTGGTTCAGGCTCTGGCTCTAGCTCGGGCACATAACCGATTGATGAGAGGTTGTGTGAGCTTATTGCGGTCGAGGGTACTCGTGGAATTTTGGATGGTGCCCCCGTGATGTTTGGTACCATTAAGGAAGGGAATATGGATCTCACGGATGAGCGGATCAGAGCCTTTCAAGCCGAGATTGCTGCAGGTCAGATTGGGGCGCAGACTCCTTCATTTCGGGACTTCAAAACTTATGGAGCTCCTGAGTTTTGTAGTGTTAAGGACCCCATCGCTAGACGACGCTGGATCAACGATATAGAGAATGCTCAGTTGACGAGCTTTTGTACTGAGGGGGCAAAGGTAGGGTCTGCCTCCTGCTTATTGAGGGATCGGGCATGTAACTGGTGGGATGAGGTTGGTCGAGTTGTGGGGACTACGGTTGTGGCAGTCATGTCTGTTGGGTTTTATTATACTATAACATCCTATGGTGCACATACAACCCTAAATACCTTGAATCTATGTTTTCACTAATTATACATGCAAATAGTTTCCAAGGTATTAAACCTACAACTAGCATGCATTTGATATAAACCATATAATATACTAGTTAGGATAACATACCTTTTGATGGAGCTTGAAGTCTTGATGTATTTGGCCTTAAAGAGCTTAGCCCCAATAGTGTGGAAGCCTCAAGTGGAATCACAACACATCATGAACAAAGGAGGAACTTGAGAGAGAATTCCATACACCCAAAAACACCATGAACTCCAAGAAATACACAAGTGTCGATTTTGAGCAATGAAGTATGTATTTATATGTAAGATTTCTAGGGTCATGGATATAACCCAAATCCATACTCATGGGTCTTATGATTCATGGTTCATGTGGCCCAACTCTTTATGTATCCATACATAAACTTGGTCCAACATGGATCATAAGCCCAACACACATAAATATAACTAATTAACATAATTAGTCCCCATAGATTTAATTAGTCTATTTTTGATCACTAAATCAATTCTAAATTAATTCTTGATCAATACTAATTAAAACCATATGATTTCATATTAATATATTAGTACTTATAACATATTAATAAATCATATATAACCTTCTCTCAAGAGTCCATCCTAACAAATTGTCCTGATGATATGCAACCCAAATGGACCATGCTATTCTCGGGTCAAGTACATACCAATAATAGTTATGGACTTAGACATCTAATCCAACAGTCTCCCACTTGGATAAGTCTAAAACTATTATTGCAAGTACGGATTCATAACCCGACTAGCAATCGTAGCTCTTAAAGCCGTTGTCGAACTCTGAACAAATCAATGACGCGTCCATTAGATAAGTGATCATATATTCCTCCATTCTAGATATCATATGGACTGAGACATGGATTATAATCATTCTCTCCATCCATTTGTTGTTTCCCGATTTTCGATTTATGATAACTGACTAATTGAACAAATCAAATCAGTCCAGGCTTGGCCAAGCACTTAGGGGTGTCATCACTAAACCATCGAGGGGCCCATATATATCGCTTTTATCCTTATGAGGTAAAAGGAATGGATAAACTTCGACTCATATGCTTGTACTAACTACTTGTTGAATCATACACAAAGGCACATTTTATAACATCAAATTACTGATGCGTTTTCGTACAATCAATGTATAATCAACTCATAGTCAACAACTCATATCTCTAGGTTTGAAGAATATAAGATATTATCGTCTCATGATTCACTCGTGATAAAATCCATGAAGTGATTCAAATGAGCGTGGGTTTAATCCAATACTCGAATCTTATTACAGGAGCACTCATGAATACTATAGCTAAGTCTAGCCACCTAGACAGACTACAGACCCATTCATGACAGTCTTGCCTCAATACCTACTTCCAAAGTATGATTGACTGTGGACGGTTTGAATAACCTAATTATTCGGGAAGTCAAAACATGCAAAGTGAAACACAAGAATAATACTAATCCTATATGGCCCCAACACTTTGAGTGTAAATAAAAACCCTTTTATCTAAGAACCATATTGATTACTCATTATTCATTGTATAATGTTTCGATTTATCAACTTAATACTTGAATTAAAACAATAGTCATGCCATGCTCCAAGCATGCACACTATGTTTACCTACGGTCCTTTCTTTTGTGAAATAGATCAATTGAATACGACTCCCATGATGCTCATTTCACAATCCTAATCCCTTTTGTAAATGTAAGAATACCAAACTCTTGCCATTTACTATAATATGTTAGATTCTAAATTTATATGCATTGATTCTCTTGTAATGACTATGCACAAAAGTCACAAAGACTTGGCAACAGACATTACAAAGTATTCCAATGGAGATCAATTCCATGGAAACGAAGTCTCATATTCAAAGTACATTCCTTTGAACATCCTTCTTTGCATTAAGTTTTCTAATCTTACACAGATTCAGAGAATAACTTCCACCTATGGAAACAATTCCATATTACCATTTTGACTATCACTTCTGAACAAGATTTGCCTCTTTTCAGAATATTTCAATATGGTCCTTTCCAAAGTTTACACTATACTTCTAATTGTCCACGAGCAACCAATCTTTGGTAAACCTCAGATTGTCCTCGACAATTGTTTAATCATTTTAGTCATATCCAGTTCTATTCCTTTTTCCCTCTTAATGCCCTAAGCATTTGGAAAATTTAGAATGGATGTAATCGATCCTATACCCGAAGCATATGGGACACGATTCATGCTATAAAAATTTTATTTGCCATGTTCTCACAATTCGAACTATGAAGAGGGATGTCGTAATCATAATCGAATTTTGAGAACGGCACACATATAGAATTTCCTTATGTTGAACCATTCCAACATAACATTCATATATATCCTTGACTAAAGTTGATTAAAATCTCAATCTAAGCTTGTAGAATTGGAATGAAGTATAAAATCCTCTCCCTTAATTATAGCAAAACAACTTTTCAAAGCGAATTGAAACTTTTGTTTTCTATAATTAACATTGCTAACTTGCAACACGTAACATAATAATCATGCTCCAACTAATATGATAATTATAATTTAACCAGCATAACACTTTATGCTCCCACTAGCTTTGACATGTACCCAGAAATCAGCTGGACTTCTAGAAATCAATACTTTATTGACTTTCTTACCAAAGTTCAGTTTTCTGATACGAGATGTTGTGATAAGACTTTATCAAAACCATACACCTTTTCTTAAACAGCTCACATGTGTGTCTAAACAATTTTAGAACTATGAAAAGGGATGCCGTAATCATAGTCTCAATTGTTTAGACCTTTGCCATTTCTCACAAGTTTATGTTAGTGTGCCGGTTACCCACACACGCTCCACTAACGACTTTGAGAATGCAAATATCACAATTGCTATCTACTTAAAACCTACCTAGTGAAAGCGTTTCCTCACCATCATTTTCATGAATCGGAGAGAAACCTTATGACACTTAAATTTTATTTTTATGGTGTAAGTGTTCCTATCCATGCGAATTTGTCAAAACCCTAATCATAAGACAAGGTTAGCGACAAATCCAGACTCATATGGACTGAACTTGTTTAATTTTACTTTCTTGCCACCTGGAAGCACATGGCCTACCATTGCTTCCAGGTTGTTATGCAAACAATTGAGAACTCATAGAACTCACAAGCATAATCAACTTTTAACTGGAATAGACACAGAAATAAGAATATGTCAACACGATAGGTTACAAACCTCAAGTTGTGTGCTAGCGATTAAACAATAGGTTTTATTCTTGATTAGTTCTTGAAACTTTTCCAAGATATTTAAGACTCCCACTGTCCTCTTGACATATGAGATTCTCTTGTCAAGAACCATTCCTTGACAGAACAAATATTCAAGAGTTAGTGCGGATTCTTATCAAGATAAACACTTCTCACAATTGGTCTTAGTTGGTCTCTGTTTTATCCAAAACATCACAACTCACCAATTTCAAATGTACAAGAGTAAGAAACATGCTACTCTACATTTGATAAGTGTTATAAACCTTTCTTAGAATTATGTCACTCAAGTTACAATCTTAGAGTATGACTCTAAGACTTGATTTTGGAACGAAGTATGATTTATATTTTGATTTAACCATTTCAACAGTTCATGATTCCTCTCCTTAGCCACACAAATGCACTAAGGTGTCTTTAGAGGATCAATTGTGATATGGTTTTATAATCACTAAGATAATCATAAAACAAGATACTCAAGTACTCTCCCATCTCTTCAGATTGGAGAAACTTTTATCTATCTGCCTAATTTGATTCTTCTCATTCATTCTGCGAATCATTGAAACTTTTCCAATATTTTAGAATTACACTTAAACTTGTAAGTATAGCCATATTTACTAAACTTTAGTAAATCATAATGAATAACCTTATTAGCCTTTGTGGTGGACCTGACCAACGCACAACCCAATGTACCCGATCCTTTAGTCCTTCACTTGACTCACATGTACATGCGAACAAGGAATTAGTCTTAATTTACAAAAGATGAAAATTCTCATTCATCATACAATTCAAGTTGCATGATTCCAGGTTTCTATCCAACTGAAACTTAGGTGATGAGGATCTTTTCATATTTGGTAAATTATGACACTACCACAAACGAAAGAATCAAATCCATTTTCCAATATTGCTATCAATGAAATCATATAAACAACAATTTTTCTCAAATGTCATCGTAAGGATACTTAAAATAAGTAAAATCAAAACTTTCTTTTATTTTAAAACATGCGGAAAACTTATCCTTACAGTGCATATACATATGAAATACATGTTGTTATCTATTCCTAAGCAATCTATCATAACTCTTTAAGCAACAGTTCAAAATTCTGATCACTGAACCATGCGATTGAAATCCATCTTTGCGATCAAAATCAGCATACCTTTTTTTTGGTTTCCTTTGATTCTTCTAAAACATCAAAATGTAATTACATTACATCATGTATTAAGAATCTCCAAAAGAGACTTCATAGAGTTAGATAATGGACTTTACCTGAAGTAGAGTCAAACTTTTTGACTTTACCATTCTTATGATCTTTCAGGTAAATTAGGCAGCTTCGCAACCAATGTCCCTTCTTTTGGCAAAAGAAACATATGGACTCTTTGGAAATGGTACACTTGATTGTCCAGACTTAGCCTTTCTCTTTATCATTGAGTCAAATGACTTGACCATGGCCGATCCTTTTCCATTGGGAAGAGAAAGTTTTTCTGGACTTTCAATGTTACCATTACCAATGTCCATGGAAGCATGGGAAGTAGATCTTTCAATCAAATTTGCTTTACCATTTCTCCAAATCATTGTTGATTGAGTAGCATCAAGAAAATACGTAAGATCATTAAGGGTCATGTCATGGTCTGTCACATAGTATTCCTTAAAGAACTCACTATATGACTTAGGAAGTGATTGAAGAACCCAGTTAACAGTCAACTCCTTTAAGACTTTAACACCCAACTCTCCCGGCTTGCCAATATGTGACTTAATCTCCAAGATGTAAGCACATATAGACTTTGCTTGCAAATTAGGGATTGAGTGACCTTGAACTTGTGGGTCAGGGAGAATTATTGGAGGAGGTGGAGGAAGTGAAGCTCTATCCAAAAGGATGAGGAAGACCATAGTTGTCTGAACTTAGACATTTATGAGGGAGAACTTCAAGTTTCAGTTGATTTAAGTCCTTAACATAACATCCAATATGAAATATTAAGGCTAGGACCCAACAAACTATTTTATAACTTGCAAGAGGGATGTCGTAATCCAAGCTACAAAATATTTGAAGGTAGGTAAATGACGATTTACCAATTTCCACCATGAAAAACAAAATAAATTATTACGTTTCAATTGGATTGAAACTCCTAGATCTTTTGACATTCATTGAACTTTCAATGGCATGTTTAAATCTCGATTGTGCCCTCTCAAGTTTGTGACTGGGATGCCGAGGATCATAAACAAGGTGTGAATAACCATGCAAATTGACTTGGTACCCTTAATTTTATCACCCAATCGATGTGCCGGTTAACCACACGTGCTCCACCGATCTATGATAAAACTTAAGTCACCCTTTGCCACACATTGTCAGTCCCATGTTAGTGTGGCGGTTAACCACACACGCTCCACTAACGACTTAACAAGGGTGCAAAGTGTAATTTCATGGGTTAGCACCATTTCACATTTTCCTAAGTAACTAAGATTGGGAATTTATAAGTGTTTAGTTACTTAGTATTTATCATTATACTTTTAATGAAAGGAGAACTAGAGTCCTATCCTACCCGTTCGGCTAACGACCCTCCACCAGTCAAGGAAGCGGTGGGTGAGAGTGGACACCCATTAAACTGCCATTTTATAGGCAGTAACCTTATACCCCCCTTAGAGACCGGCTTCGTGAATGAGGCCTACTAACGGTAAGATTTAATTTATCTTATACATATATATAACCATTAACTTTTAATATTATAATAGTATAAGGTAGAATTTTAAACTTTTTAAAAATCTAAGGTTTAATTTGGAATTAAAGTATACATGGGGAGGTAACTTTGCAAATTCCAAAACTTGAGGGCAAGTTTTGAAACTTTTCAAAACTCTTAGATTTTCATAATTTATGAGTTTAATTAAGGTTTTTAAAATCTTTAATGAAGAGACTCTTGAACATCCATAACTTGAGGACAAGTTATGGAGTTCATAAAACTATTTATGACAAAAAGACTCTTCTATTTGTAACCTATAACAATTTTATGAGTTTTAAGAGTCATAAATATGACTTTTCATATAATCTTGAGGACAAGTTACAAAAACACATTTTATGGACTACTTCTAGATCAATTTAGATTGAAAACAACTAACACATAACTTTTTAATTAATCTAAATTAACTCATAAAACAAGGTAACACAAAAAACTTTTGGTGTTCCATAACTTGAGGACAAGTTATGGAGTTCATAAAACATTGAGATCAAATTACCAATTAACACATTAATCAAGTAAGTTTTCTATGAACAAGATCAAACTCATAACTAAAGACAATTCATATCAACAATTTTCAAGAACTTAGCTAATCTCAAAAATTAACATAACTCTTAAAACTTTGACAATTATCCTTTATTTGGATGAGAATACACATTACCATAGTACCAAAAACAAATTTTATGGACAAAAACACTTTGTGGTAATGATTCTAATCCAAAACAGGCCAAAAAACACGAATATATGATGTTAGGGGGTCCAACTCGTCAAGTGCATGAACAAACTCGACGAGTTGGATGCATTTGCTCATGGACTCGTCGAGTCACACACTGCACTCGTCGAGTCTGCTGTCCAGACAACAAAAATTCGTTTTTTCCAGCTAGTTGCATCAAGTATAATTGAAAACAACCCATGGCTCTGATACCACTGTTGGGTTTTAGTATACTACAACATCCTATGGTGCACATACAACCCTAAATACATTGGATCTATGTTTTCACTAATTATACATGCAAATGGTTTCTAAGGTATTAAACCTACAACTAGCATGCATTTGATATAAACCATATAATATACTAGTTAGGATAACATACCTTTTGATGGAGCTTGAAGTCTTGATGTATTTGGCCTTAAAGAGCTTAGCCCCAATAGTGTGGAAGCCTCAAGTGGAATCACAACACATCATGAACAAAGGAGGAACTTGAGAGAGAATTCCATACACCCAAAAACACCATGAAATCCAAGAAATACACAAGTGTCGATTTTGGGCAATGAAGTATGTATTTATATGTGGGATTTCTAGTGTCATGGATATAACCCAAATCCATACTCATGGGTCTTATGATACATGGTTCATGTCGCCCAAATCTTTATGTATCCATACATAAACTTGGTCCAACATGGATCATAAGCCCAACACACATAAATATAACTAATTAACATAATTAGTCCTCATAGATTTAATTAGTCTCTTTTTGATCACTAAATCAATTCTAAATTAATTCTTGATCAATACTAATTAAAACCATATGATTTCATATTAATATATTAGTACTTATAATATATTAATAAATCATATATAACCTTCTCTCAAGAGTCCATCCTAACAAATTGTCCTGATGATATGCAACCCAAATGGACCATGCTATTCTCGGGTCAAGTACATACCAATAATAGTTATGAGCTTAGACATCTAATCCAACAATGTCTTGGGAGGAGTTCGTTACGAGATTTCAAAGGGAGTTTGAACCAGAAATCAAGGTGCAGCAACTGGCGAGAGAATTTCAGGACCTTCGCCAGACTACTGAGACTGTGGCAGAGATTACCACGAAGTTTCGGGAGAGGGATCTTTTGGTTCCACAGTACGCTGCGGATGAGGAGATGAAGAAGACAAGATATCATGAAATGTTGAGGGATTACATCAGTGATTTTGTGAGCTTCTCAGGGTGCAAGACCCTAAATGATATGATTAAGAAGGCCCGTGAGTGGGAGATTGAACTAGAGCTTCGGATGAAGCGCAAACGGGAGCAGGTACAGACTGTCGTGGGCTAGGCTAAGAGGACCAAGGTTTCTGATTTGCACTCTAGGGGCCAGCAGGGCCGAGGCCGCTGCAGCAAGTGCGGCAAGCAGAACAGTGGGACGTGTCGATCAGCGGGTTCGGGTTGTTACAGATGTGGGCAGAGGGGTTTATATGACTAGGGATTGCCCCCGGAGTGCATTGATATGTTTTCACTGCAACCGGGAAGGCCAAAAGAAGGCCGGTTGTCCAAGGTTGTTAGGAAGGGCAGTGGCGGTGCCTGCACCAGCCACTTTGAGGATTACTGATGGCCGTCAGAGCAATACGGAGGTACCTGTGGTGAAGAGTAGGGCATTTTAGTTGACCACTGATGAGGCCCGTACATCACCAGATGTGGTTACTGGTACATGACTTATTCATATTTTTATTGCTTTCCTTATTTATGTTTATGATTATATATGAACTTATATAGGGACCTTTTTGATCAATGATATGACTGCTCGTGTATTGTTTGATTCGGGAGCTACCCGATCCTTTGTATCTATTGCACTTAGCAAGAAGTTCCGCGATGCTCCCGGGATTCTGTATTACCCGTTGGAGGTTGAGATTCCTTATGATCGTTCTGTGAGTGCTTCGAGGGTTCATCGTGGGTGTGTCTTGAACCTGTTCAGCAAGAGATACTTTATTGATTTCGTACCAATTACCCTGCAAGGATCGAAGGTTATCACTAGGATGGATTAGTTGAGTCCTAATGGGGCCATTATTGATTGTAAGCGCCAGTTAGTGAGAGTTCGAATCCCAAGTGGAGGAGAACTATTATTCCTGGCGAGAGAGCTTCACGTGGGCCAACTCTCTGTTTAGCTGCGAGGGCCAAGAGATATATGCAGCAGGGTTGTTCTGGGTTTCGATTATATATGGCGGATACTCGGGTGGAGGGCACGACGATGATGCTGTTGGATTTAGTGTCTAAGCCCATAACTATAACTGGGATGTACTTGACCCGATTGTAGCATGGTGCTTTTGGGTTGCCTTCATCAGTGCAATTTGATAGGATGAACTTTTGAGAATAAGGTTATTTATGATTTATTAATAAATTATAAGTATAATATATTAATTGAGAAATCATATTATTTAATTAGTATTGATCAAGAATTAATTTGGAATTAATTTTGTGATCAAAAGAGACTAATTAAATATATGGGGATTGATTATGTAAATCAATGATTCTTATAGTGTGGGCCAATGATCGATGATTGTTTAGATGTACTAAACCAATGAGATAATCCATGGATAGTCCATGGAGGTTTAACCCATGGAGCATAACAATGTGAAAGGTCATGGAGCATTAGGGTTTGCATGAATGTAACCCTAGGTTAGTAACACTATAAAAGCATACCCCTAGTCCCAGAATCGGCTACCCGTTTTCATTCTAAGAGAGTAAAGTTGTTTTTGTGCTAAGTAACTTATTCTCTCAAGCCTCCTTTTGCATTTGGTGTTTGTGAACCATAAGAGGCATCACACTTGAGGTGCTCAAGCTTTTGAAGGCCAAGAACTACAAGTCCTACTAAGAGGTAAGTTATCTAACTAGTTGTATTGTTC
Organism: Lactuca virosa; assembly: GCF_052849685.1. NCBI lineage: Eukaryota > Viridiplantae > Streptophyta > Magnoliopsida > Asterales > Asteraceae > Lactuca > Lactuca virosa. The sequence continues at coordinate 210,353,206 of NC_136432.1, forward strand.
AATTGTTCAATTTTATGCTAGTTAGGGAGAATGCTTTGGAAAAATTGAAAATGCATATATAATTAGAGAAAACATAGATCCAAAGCATTTAGGGTTGCATGTGCACCATAGGAGTGTTATAGTGCTTAAAACCCAACAGTGGTATCAGAGCCTAGGATTGTTTTCTGTTATACTTGATGCTTACTAGTTCTCAAAGTTGAAAAATCGTATTTCTGGCTTCTGACTGATGAACTCGCTAAGTCCACTGGCTGACTCGACGAGTCCACTCAGTAAAAGGGCTACTCGACGAGTCACGTTCATGCACTCATCGAGTTGAAGGCTCTGGGTGCAGAATTTCGAGTTTTTGACTAGAATTGGATTAGGATCATTACCACAAACTGTTTTTTGAAACATAAAATCTGTTTTTTTAATATGGTAGTGATCGTGCTCATCCAATTAAAAGATAATTGTCAAAATTTCAAGATTTGTATTATTTTATATGATTAGACTAATTTCTTGCAAATTGTTGATATGAATTGTCTTGACTTTTGAGTTTAACTAGATCATAGATAAATTGGTTGATAATTTTGTTAGTTATAATGTTGATCTTAATGCTTTTATTGACCTCCATAACTTGTCCTCAAGTTATGGAAAATGAAAGGTCTCATCCATTAAAATGCAATTAAACTCATAAGTTATAGAAATAAATTCCAAGAGTCATCAAAAGATAGTTGTCAAAATTCTTATGATAATTGTTATGTTAAGCTAATTACTTGTATCATTTGATTTGAAACTATTTTGCCTTATGAGTTAGTTTTAGATCATGATTTAAAAAAATTATATGATATTTTTCTTGTTAGAATTGATCTAAATGTTCTTTAATGAGTTCCATAACTTGTCCAGATGGCAATGGGTCGCCCTGGGTTGGGTTCAGGTTCAACCCATTTAATAATTGGGTTGAAAATCTCAACCCAACCCAACCTATTTATTTTAATGGGTTGATATTTCCAACACAACCCAACCTTTTAGATAAATGGGTTGTCACCGGGTTGACCTGTTTATGTTGTTCCTGACCCAACCTATTAAATAAATGGGTTAAACTTGGGTTAACCCATTTAAAATCAATTAAATAAATTATATAATTAAATATTATACCACTTAAATTATAAAACGTAAATAAACCGTCATAATTATGACAAAAGCACCTTCCTAATTCATATATACAAATAAAATTTTCAAATAATATTAAAAATGTTTAGTTTCACAATGATTTTGAAGAGTGACCAGTATTATCGACGCTAAAAAAAGGATGAAATTAGGATTAAATTTTATTAAACATAGATAATAATAATAATGCAACATTATAATTTACAAATTAGTACTTTGATTAATACATGATAATATTTAAATAATATTAAATTAATATATATATATATATATATATATATATATATATATATATATATATATATATATATATATATATATTAAAGTTAAATGGGTTGACGGGTTGAAAACGAGTTGATAATTTTTACCCAACCCAACCTATTTAATTAAATGGGTTAGACAGGTTGACCCATTTAAGTTAAATGGGTTGAAAATCTCAACCCAACCTGCTAATTTTGGGTTGGGTTCGGGTTAGGTTGGCTTGCCAACTCTACTTGTCCTCAAGTTAAGGAACATGAAAAGTCTTATCATAAATGTTTTAATGAACTCCATAAATTGTCCTCAAGTTATGGAAAATCAAGAGTCTTTTCATAAAACCAACATTAACTCATAAGTTATGGAAATGAAAAGTTTTGAAAAGTTTCAAAATTTGCCCTCAAGTTTTGGAATTTGTAAAGTCAGACTTATGAATACTTTAATTCCAAACCCTAGATTTTTAAAAGTTTAAAATTCAACCCTTATACTTTATAATATTATAAGTTTAATAATATATATATATATATATATATATATATATATATATATATATATATATATATATATATGGTTAGATTCATGTGATACGACCTAATTTTGTGAGACCGTGAGACGCAATCCTAGCCACTCATTTAGTACATGAAAAAAAAACATTTTTTAAAATGCAAAATAATTGAAAACTTTCGAAAAAAAAAATTTCAAATATTATTTTCGGAATTTATATTTTCCAAAAAAAATACCAAAAAAAATAAAAATAAAAAAATAAAAATACATTTTTTTTACATATTCTAGTAGAATATTAGAATATTCTACATATCTAACAAAATCGAATACAATATTCTAACATTCTAAAAATCAGATTAGAATATTTACAGTGTAATATTTTATTAGAATATTTCACGTATTTTTCAAAAAAAAAAAACGGTAATTTTTATTTATTTATTTATTTATTTATTTTAGGTAATTAAAGTTCCGAAAATAATAATTAAAAAAAAGAATTTTTGGATTTTTCCTTATATTTTGTATTTTAAAATTATTTTTAGATTTGGTCTCACGGTTTTACAAAATTAGCATGGTCTCAAATGAAGCTGAACATATATATATATATATATATATATATATATATATATATATATATATATATATATATATATATATATATATATATATATATATAAGACAACTCAGTCTTACCGTTAGTAGGCCTCATTCACGAAGCCGGTCTATAAGGGGGGGTATAAGGTTACTGCCTATAAAATGGCGGTTTAATGGGTGTCCACTCTCACCCACCGCTTCCTTGACTGGTGGAGGGTTGTTAGCCGAACGGGTAGGATAGGACATTAATTCTCATTAAAAGTATAATGAAAATACTAAGTAACTAAACACTTATAAATTCCCAATCTTAGTTACTTAGGAAAATGTGAAAATGGTGCTAGTCCATGAAATTACACTTTTCACCTTCTTAAGTCGTTAGTGAAGCGTGTGTGGTTAACCGACACACTAATCTGGGACTGACAATGTGTGACAAAGGGTAGCTTGATGTTAATCATAGATCAATGGAGTGTGTGTGGTTAACCGGCACATTGATTAGGTGATTTGTAACATTGTGTGTACCGAGCTAATTTGCATGGTTATTCACACCTTGTTTGTAATCCTCGGCATCCCAGTCACAAACTTGAAGGGCACAATCGAGATTTAAACATGCCATTAAAAAGTTCAATGAATCTCAAAGAATCTAGGAACTTCAATCCATTTAAAACTTAATAATCTGTTTCGTTTTTCATGGTGGAAATTGGTAAATCGTCATTTACCTACCTTCAAATATTTTACAATTGGATTACGACATCCCTCTTCGCAATTGTAAAGTATTGTGTCGGGTCCTAGCCTTAATATTTCGTTTTGGGTATTATATTAAGGACTTAAATCAACTAACTTGAATTTCTCCCTTGTAGATGTCTAGTTCAGACAACTATGGTCTTCCCGAATCTTTTGGAAAAAGCTTTCCACATGAAGATGATATTCCACAATATCATACTTCATTTCCTCCACCTCCTCCAATTATTCTCCCTGACCCACAAGTTCGAAGACTTGAAAATTTCAAGGCCACTCAAGCCTTATTGGCTAGTAAACACCAAGATGGAATGTATGTGTGTGCACATGTCTTGGATATGAAGTCATACATTGACAAACTGGGAATGTTGGGTGTCGTTTTCCAGAGGAAGTTGGCTGTTGACTTGGTTCTTCAGTCACTTCCCGAGTCGTATAGTAAGTTTGTTAAAGACTACTACATGACAGACTGCGACGTGACCCTTATTGATCTTACCTATTTGCTTATTGCTGCTGAATCACAATGATTTGGCGCAATGATCAAGCAAATTTGATTTGAAGATCTACTTCCCAGGCTGCCATGGACATAGGCAATGACATAGATAATCCAGAAAAGATCCCTTCTCCTATGGTAAAGGAATTGGCTATGGTCAAAAGATTTGACGATAAGAGAAAATCCAGTTCTGAGATAGTTCCATGTGCAAATGCCAAAGAGTCCACTTGTTTCTATTCCCATTAAAATGGACATTGGAAGCGAAGCTGCCCTGAATACCTGAAAGATCTAAGAGAAGGTAAGTCAAAAAGGTTTGACTCTACTTCAGGTAAATCCACTATGTAATTCTATTAAGTTCCTTTTGTAGATTCTTAATACATGATGTGATAAGATTACATTTTGATGTTTTGTAGGATCAAAGGAAGCTTAAAGGAAAGGCATGCAGAGTCTGATCGCAAAGAGATGGATTTCGATAGCATGGTTTGATGATCGGATTTTTGAGCTGCTGCTTAAGAGTTATGATAGATTGCTTAGAAATATGTAGTAACATAGTTTTCACTTGTAATTGCACTGTAAGGAAAAGTTTTTCCGCACCTTTTATAAATAAATAAAATTTTGATTTTTTATCTTATTTTATATTTCCTTGCAATGGAATATGTGAAAAATTGATGCTTGTATTTTTAGCAATATGGATTTGATTCTTTCGTTTGTGGTAGTGCCTACATTTACCAAATAAGGAAAGATTCTCATCACCCAAGTTTCGATTGGACAGAGACTTGGAATCATGCAAATTGTTTTGTATGATGAATGAGAATTTTCGTATTTGGGAAAATAAGACTAATTCTGTGTTCACATGTATATGTGAGTCAAGTGAAGGACTAGGGGATCGGGTACACTTGGTTGTGCGATGGTCAGGTCCACTACAAAGAACGATAAGAATATTCGTTATGGTTTACTAAAGTTAGTAAATATGGTTATGCTTACAAGATTAAGTATAATTCCGAGTCATTAAAAAGTCTCAATGTATAGCAAAACGAATAAGAAGAATCAAAGTCGGCAGAAAGATAAAAGTTTCTCCAATCTGAAAAGAGGGAAGAGTACTTGAGTATCGTGTTTTATGATCATCATAATGGTTATGAAAACCATATTACAATTTGATCCTCTAAAGACGCCTTAGTGCATTTGTTTGGATAAGAAAAGGAATCAGGAATTGTTGAAATGGTTAAATTAATTAAGATGAATCATACTTCGTTCCAAAATCAGGCCTTAGAGTCATACTCCAAGATTGTAACTTGAGTGACATAATCTTAAGAAAGGTTTATAACACTTATCAAATGTAGAGTAAAATCGCTAATCCAGCCACCACGCTCCAGTCGCTAATCTAGCCACCATGCATTCCATTCCGATTAACCCTAAGTCTCATGGTGTCTCTAGCCTCAGAAGCCTTCACGCCCTCTACTAAACCCTTCCCGTCGCCAACTACTGCGCCGCTGAGGTAACCGATGCCGGTGTAGTATGTAAGGTTTTCGCCCCATGAACGCCGTTAAGCGATGGATTCCTCTTGAAAGAGGTATTCAGGAGATGTGGGAAGTTTGTACAGGGTTTGCGCGGGGACTCTAAGATCTTGGTAACGGTTGTATAGCCGACGGTTGTCGTGGTGGTCGTCGCTTTCGTTGTGATTTGAAGATCACGGTTGGTAAGACACGTCGTAGTTAGGGCTACGATTAGGGTGTCGATCTTTCAAGAATCTGATTCCAAAGGAGAGAGAGAGAGAGAGAGAGAGAGAGAGAGAGAGAGAGAGAGATTGAGTGTAGAGGTAGAGGAAGACGAACTGCTTAAAGGATTATTAGGGTTTTTTGGTAGAGGATTTTAGAAGGAGAAGAAGGAGATGCATTAGGCGGGGTGTTTAATTTTTTGGGATTTCATTTCCCCCCATGGGCTATTAAAAAACAGAGACCGCGCCTTCCTTAAAAAAAATATATAAAGCGACACATTTACACGACACGCTTTTTATGATTGGTGCCCTCCGTGTTTTTTTTTTTTTTTTTTGCTGCACACTAGTTTTAGGGCACGCAAAAAGGCGTGTCCTCTATCCTTCAAATTTTAGAAAACTGACATTATTTTTTAGGACATGCACAAATGCGTGTCCTCTATCAACGCGTGTCATTGTTTGCACGTCATTAAAGGGTTGTTTTCTAGTAGTGTTGTGATGTTTTGGGTAAAACAAAGACCAACTAAGATCAATTGTGTGAAGTGTTTGTCTTGATAAGAAACCGCACTAACTCTTGAATATTTGTTTGTTAAGTAATGTTTCTTGACAAAGAGAATCTTATATGTCAAGAGGTTAGTGGGAGTCTTAAAGGTCTTGAAAAGTTTCAAGAACTAATCAAGAGTAAACTTATTGTTAATCGCTAGCACACGACTTGAGATTTGTAACCTATCGTGTTAACATATTCTTGTTTCTGTGGCCATTCCTGTTAAAGTTAACTATGCATGTGAGTTCTATGAGTTCTCAATTGTTTGCATAACAACCTGGAAGCAATGGTAGGACCTTGTGCTGCCAGGTGGCAAGAAATTAAGATTTAACAAGTTCAATCCATATGAGTTTGGATTTGTCACTAACCTTGTCTTAAGATTATGGTTATGGCATATTCACATGGATAGGAACACATACACCATAAAATCTAAGTGTCATAAGGTTTCTCTCCAATTCATGAAAATTATTGTGAGGAAACGTTTTCACTAAGTAGATTTTAAAGAGTTAGCAATTGCATATTTGCATTCTTAAATTCGATTATGACTACGACATCCCTCTTCATAGTTCGAATTGTGAGAAATGGCAAAAGGTTTAAACATTTGAGACTTATTACTGTAAGTTCTAAAATTGTTTAGACACACATATGGGCTTTCTAACAAAAGGTGTGTGAGCTTAGATAAAGGCTTATCGAAGCATCTCGTGTCAGAAATCTGAACTTTGGTAAGAAAGTCAATAAAGTATTGATTTCTAGAAGTCCAACTAATTTCTGGATTTACGTCACAACTAGTGGGAGCATAAATGTTACGCAAATAACAATATAATTGTTATGCTACTTGGAGCATAATTATTATGGTAAGTGTTGCAAGTTAGCAATGTTAATTATAGAAAATCAAGTTTTCAATTCGCAAAGTTGCAGGGTTAAAAAATTGTTTTGCTATAATTAGGGGAGAGGAACTTATACTTCATTTCAATTCTAAAAGTTTAGATTGAGATTTTAATCAAATTTAGTCAATGATTTATATGAATACCATGTTGAAATGATTCAACATTGGAAATTCTATATATGGAAATATTATAGCAAAAGACTTGTCAAGTATCATGTCTTTATGTAAGACATTATGAATCGTATCCCATATGCTTCGGGTATAGGATCGATTGCATATGCTATAATATTCATGTGTTCTAATTTTCCAAATGCCTAGGGCATTAAGAGGGAAAAAGGACTAGAAGTGGATATGACTAAAGTTATTAAACAACTGCTAAGAACAATCCAAGGTTCGCCAAAGATTGGTTGCTTATGGATAGTTGGAAGTATAGTAACGGATGTACCATATTGACATTATTATGAATAGACATGATTCTATTAACAATAAGTTGTCATATGGATAATATGGAAATGTTTCCATAATGGGAGTTGGATATCAAGAATCCATGAGAAAGTTAGAAACTTTTATGCAAGAAGGATGTTCAAAGGAATGTGCCTTGAATATGAGACTTCGGATCTATGGAATTGTTTTGTAACAATCTCCAATGGAAAGTTTTGTAATTGACAAAGTCTCTGTGACTTGTGTACATAGTTATTACAAAAGGATCATTGCATATAAGTTTAGAATCTAACAAATTACAGTAAGTGGCAAGAACATGGTATTCTTACACTTACGATAAGGATTTGGAATTATGAAATAAGTATCGTTGGAAATGTTTACAATTGATCTATTTCACAAAGTAAAGGACCGTAGGTAAACATAGTGTGCATGCTTGGAGCATGGGATAGCTATTGTTTTAATTCAAGTATTAGTTGATAAATCGAAACAATATACAATGAATAATGTGTAATCAATATGGTGATTAAATAAAAGGTGTTTTATTTATACTCAAAAGTTTTGGGGCCATATAGGACTAGTATTATTCTTGTTTTTCACTTTGCATGTTTTGACTTCCCAAATAATAAGATTATTCAAACCATCCACAGTCGATCATACTTTGGAAGTAGGTAATGAGGCTAGACTGTCATGAGTTGGCTTGTAGATTGTCTAAGGCGTTAGACATAGCAAAAGTTTGCTACACCATTCGTGAGTACTCCTGAAATAAGATTTGAGTATTGGATTAACCCACGCACACCTGAATCACTTCATGGAATTTATCACGAGTGATTGTGAGACGATAATATCATATAATCTTCAAACTAAGATATATGAGTTGTTGACTACGAGTTGGTTTTGCATTGATGATACGAAAACGCATCAGTAACTTGATGTTATAAAACGTATCGTTGTGCATGACTTAATAAGAAGTTAGTACAAGCATATAATGTCAAAGTTTATCTGTTCCTTTTATCCTAAGAGGATTAAAAGCGATATCTTGGGCCCCTCGATGATTCTATTTTGACTATGTGCCGGGCCCGGTCAGAACTAAATTGATGTGTTCAGTTATGTTCTATGTCAGACGAATCGGAAATCGGGAAACAAATTGCAGGACAATAAGTATGACTATGTTCCATGTATTTGTCCGCATAGATATCTTGAGAACAGAGGAATATATGATCCCTTATCTAAAGGACGAGTCACTGACTGGGTCAGAGTTCGACAACGGCTTTTGAAAGCTTATGATTGTTGAGTCGGATCCTGAAGTTGCATTGACAGTTATAGTTATTAGACTTATCCAAGTGGGAGACTGTTGGATTTGGTGTCTAAGCCCATAACTATAACTGGGATGTACTTGACCCGGTTGTAGCATGGTCCTTTTGAGTTGCATTCATCAGTGCAATTTGATAGGATGGACTTTTGAGAATAAGGTTATTTGTGATTTATTAATATATTATAAGTATAATATATTAATTGAGAAATCATATTATTTAATTAGTATTGATCAAGAATTAATTTGGAATTAATTTTGTGATCAAAAGAGACTAATTAAATATATGGAGATTGATTATGTAAATCAATGATTCTTATAGTGTGGGCCAATGATCTATGATTGTTTAGATGGGCTAATCCAACTAGATAATCCATGGATAGTCCATGGAGGTTTAATCCATGGAGCATAAGAATGTGAAAGGTCATGGAGCATTAGGGTTTGCATGAATGTACCCCTAGCTTAGTAACACTATAAAAGCATACCCCTGGTCCCACAATCGGCTACCCCTTTTCATTCTAAGAGAGTGAAGTTATTTTTGTGCAAAGTAACTTATTCTCTCAACCTCCTTTTGAATTTGGTGTTTGTGAACCATTAGAGGCATCACACTTGAGGTGCTCAAGCTTTTGAAGGCCAAGAACTACAAGCCCTACTAAGAGGTAAGTTATCTAACTAGTGGTATTGTTCAATTGTTCAATTGTATGCTAGTTAGGGAGAATGCTTTAGAAAAATTGAAAATGCATGTATAATTAGAGAAAACATAGATCCAAAGCATTTAGGGTTGCATGTGCACCATAGGAGTGTTATCGTGCTTAAAACCCAACAGTTGAGTGAGGTGCCCATTGTTCGAGATTTCCCCGATGTGTTTCCTAAGGAGTTGCCAGGAGTGCCTCCTAAGAGGCAAGTCGAGTTTCGGATTGATCTGGTTCCTAGATCGGCTGTAATAGACAAGGCACTGTATCGCTTGGCACCACCAGAGATGTAGGAGTTATCTATGCAACTTTAGGAGCTGCTAGACAAGGGATTCATTCGACCGAGCAACTCACCTTGGGGAGCACCGATTTTGTTCGTGAAAAAGAAGGATGCTTCGCACTGGATGTGCATTGACTACCGGAAGTTGAATAAGCTAATATTGAAGAACCGTTACCCACTTCCAAGGATCGATGATTTATTTGGCTAGTTACAGGGTGCATCTTGGTTTTCCAAGATTGATTTGCGATCAGGTTACAATCAGATGAGGGTTCGAGACGACGATGTGCAGAAGATGGCCTTCAGACTCATTATGGTCATTACGAGTTCGTGGTGATGCCATACAGGCTCACCAATGGACCAGCAACATTCATGGATCTCATGAACTGGGTTTGCAGGCTGATGTTGGATCGGTCGGTGATTGTGTTTATTGATGATATTTTTGTCTACTCCAAGACCAAGGAGCAGCATGAGGAGCACTTGCGAGAGGTGATGGGGGCCCTGAGGAGGGAGAGGTTGTATGCTAAATTGTTGGGGCACATCGTCAACCAGGAGGGTATATTGGTTGATCCAGCCAAGATTGAGGCCGTGATGTGATGGGAGGTTCCGACGACCCCATCTGAGATTCGGAGCTTCTTGGGTCTCGTAGGGTATTATTGAATATTTATCCAGGATTTCTCCAAGATTGCAGTGCCTTTGACCCACTTGATGACGAAGAAGGTTACTTTTTGATGGGGGTCTGATCAACAGTTGGATTTTAAGACTCTGAGGCAGAGATTGTGCGAGGCCCCGATTCTCATGCTTCCCGAGGGTATGGATGATTTTGTGGTTTATTGTGACGCCTCTCTATCGGGTTTGGAAATTGTTCTTATGCAGAGGGGGCATGTGATTGCTTACGCTTCAAGGCAGCTGAAGCCTCATGAATCGAGTTATCCTATGCATGATTTAGAGTTGCGGGTTGTGGTGTTTGCCCTAAATATTTGGATAAATTATCTTTATGGGGTTAGGTGTACTATCTACATTGACCACAAGAGTTTGAGGTACTTGATGGACCAGCCAAATTTGAATATGTGGCAGCGGAGAAGGTTGAATGTGGTAAAGGATTATGATTGCGAGATCTTATACCACCTTGGTAAGGCCAATGTGGTGCCCGATGCTTTGAGCCTTAAGGTTGTGAGTGCTCCTATCAAGGATATTTGTTTGAGGATGGTTATTACTTCGCCTTTATTGGATATGATCAAAAAGTCTCAGGTAGAGGGATTGAAAAAGGAGAATTGGAAGGCCGAGCAGATCAGGGGACAAATTCCTTTATTTGTCAGAGACAGTCGAGGGTTGTTAACTCAATGTGGCAGAGTTTCGGTTCCAACTACTAGAAGAGTGAGGCCGAAAGTTCTAGAAGAGGCTTATAAGTCAAAGTTTTTGATTCATATAAGGGTCATGAAGATGTATCGAGACCTGAAATTGAGTTATTGGTGGCCATGTATTAATAGAGATATAGCATGGTTTGTTGAGCGGTACTTGGCTTGCAGAAAAGTGAAGGCCGAACTTCAGAGACCCCACGGCAAGATGCTGTTGTTACCCATTCCCATGTGGAAATGGGAAGAGATTACCATGGATTTCATTACAAAGTTGCCACTGACAGAACGTGGCGTCGGTGCTATTTGGGTCGTTGTTGATAGTTTGACCAAGAGCGCGCATTTCGTACCGATTTCCAAAAGTATATCTGTTGAGAAGTTAGCTGGCATTTACATTCGGGAGGTGGTGTTTCGGCACTGAGCTCCAGTTTCAGTGGTTTCATACTGGGATGTTCGTTTCACCTCCAGGTTTTGGAGGAAGTTTCATGAGGAGTTGGAGACTCAGTTTCATTTCATCACAACATGCCACCCCTATACCGATGGACAAAGTGAGCGGATGATTCAGACGCTCGAAAATATGCTTCGGGCATGTGTGTTACATTTTGGAGGGAGTTGGGATACTTATCTTCCATTGGTAGAGTTCTCCTACAACAACAATTATGATGACATCATTGACCGACCACCATTTAAGATGTTGTATGGGACGAGGTGCAGGACCCATGTTTGCTGGGAGGACGTCGGGCATCGGGTCATTGGGAGTACAGAGGTGGTATTCAAGACTACTGAGTTGATTCAACAGGTGTGTGACAGGTTGCGGGTCGCGCAAAGCTGGCATAAGATTTATGCAGACTGGCGGCGTACATACCTCGAGTTTCAAGAGGGGGACTTGAAGCTTATAAAGGTGTCACCTTGGAAAGGTGTGTCATCCGATTCGGAAGCGTGGCAAGCTGGGCCCCCGATTTATAGGTCCCTTCAGGATTATCGCCCGAGTGGGCAAGGTTGCATACCGGCTGGATTTGCCTGATGAGCTTAGCCAAATCCACAACACATTTCATGTTTCTCAGCTTCAAAAGTGTGTGGCCGATGAGTCCACGGTTAATTCTTTGGACGATATTAAGGTTGATAATCGGCTGAATTATGTGGAGTGGCTAGTGGCGATTTTGAATCGGAAGACGAAGGCCTTGCACAATAAGGTGGTTTCTTTGGTTAAATTTCAGTGGCAACATCGGACGAGTTCCAAATGGACGTGGGAACCCGAGTCGGAGATGCGAGAGCATTACCCAGAGTTATTTGTAGCAGCGGACTTCGAGGACGAACTCTGATTCAAGTGGGGGAGATTTGTAACATCTGGATTCTTGGAGGTATTTAAATTAATGTATTTTGGATTTTAGGTAGTTGCACGTCGTGGTGAAGGCATCCCACGACGTGGTGATGATCGTTGCGTCGCGGATTTTAAATGGCCGCCACGGCGTGGCAGCCTATAGCCACAGCGTAACAGCTGTTTAATGAGAAACCCTAATATTTGGGGTTTGCATCATATTTAAGGGAATGTAATTGCTAGGGTTGCTCACCCTCAGCCTCCATCGCACTCTCTCAGCCTCCAAGCAAACCCTAACCACCATTGTTGCTCTCTAAGCTTTTTGTGTTGATTTTTTGGGATTTGAAGAAGAAGGATGTGACTTCTAGACTTGAATTCAACAAGCAACTCTTCTCACCATCTCATTGTGCATCTTTTGGACTATTGTAAGTCCCCAAGCTCCAATATTTTTTATTATAAAGTGTTAGATCTTGTATTTTGTCTCATTTTCTTCTTGATCTTGTTAGATTGGATGGGGAAAAATCATAAAGGTTGAAACTTTATGAATCTCTGGTTTATTTGGAGTAGTTCATGGTTAGGATCTGTAGTTTGATGTTTAGTTTGTACCATTCAAAAGATTTTGGTCATAAAATCCCATTTTTGACCTAATTGAGTCCAAGACTTGCATTGGACATGCAAGTCTATAAAGCATCAATCTTTAGAATGGTTTTGGTGTTATAAGCTCTTCTGGAGCAAATGAGCTTGTGACTTAATGGATTAAGTGCTTCTTAATTAAGTCCTTGTCATTTCTTAGCCTTTGTGAATCTAGGACTTTAGATTTAGACCTCTTGGTGGATCTCAAAGGATAAAGGTGGAAACTTTACCCTTTTGGACGTTAGAAATGATTAGATCTAGACTTTGGAACCTTTGGAATTGGAGGATTCGACTTAACTCATTAGGATGTTATGGATCCAGTTCCCATGGCCTGGCCTAGGCTTCCACGGCATGGAAACTGGGGGAATCGTCTATGTTTTGTCGTTTGAAGGCCACGACGTGGCCAAGGATGGCCACGACGTGGAGGGTCACCCTTGGACGTTGACTTTGACGTTTGACCTTGTTTTGGTTAAGTTTAACCTAGGGGTATTTTGAATTATAGTTAAGTTTGGTCATTATCATTGAATAGGTGTCTGGTTGAGTTGATTTTCGGAGCAAAGTCACGTTCAACTATTTTTCGTCTGTTTTTAAGGTGAGTCTTCTTACCACACTAGTGGGTCGAAGGCACTAATGTCAGCCCACTATTTTGTATGTGTTCGATGTATGTGATTATGTGACTATGTTTGATATGATTGAATGTTATATAGAGCCAATCTAGGCTCGAAGTCATTATAGACTTGGGGGTTGATACGGACCTGACACAGCTTTTTGCAATCATATGGCTTGATACGGACCCTGGGGGTTAATACGGACGCGACATGGCTACATGCTGTCATATGGGGTTCATACGAACCTAACACAGGCACGTGTTGTTATATGTATATGTTTATTGTATGTGGTATTTTGGAAAAGCTCACTAAGCTGTGTGCTTACAGTTATATTTATGGTTTTAGGTACTTCTAGTACAAAAGGGAAGGGACCGGCATGATCGCAACGCATCCACCCATGTTTCGCTTTTCTATGGGATTTGGATTTGTACTCTGATGATTTCTCTCATTTGACATACTTTGTTGAATTTGTTATGAACACTTGGTGGTTTTCAATTAATTTAAAAATGAAAATTTTATCCATGTTTTTTGGACGTTACAAGAATTACCTAGAATAATTTTGGCTTCCCTAATATCAATAATAAACATTTCACAAAAGATAAAAACTTGTCATGTTAATTGATTTTGGAGCATCTTCAATGAAGAAACCTCCAAAAGTAGTAAAACTCTAGTCGAAAGCAACTTGTTTCTTTGTTAATTTTAACCAACATAATCCATAATGACCTATCAAGTTTCCTTGGGCCTCACCTGGATATCCTAGATCCTTTTTCCTTTCATGTGACTATGTGATATCGATTCAAAAATATCAATATAGACCCATCGAGAAAATCATTGTTAAATTTTTAGGATATAAGATTGAAGCTTAGCCCAGTATCCTATCCTATCATTATATATGAACAAAAAGGACGGATCGGTCCCGAAAAAAGATCAAAACCAAAATCGTCTAAAACAAGATTGGACCGAAAAATACAGGTCCGAAAAAGACCGGACTGGTTCGAGAAAATGAACGAACTTCTCCGAGAGCGGTCCCAAAAAAAATAGAACATTTCGAGACCGATGCGATATTGTTCCAAAACCGATCTGAAATTGGTCTCAAAAAGACCGGAAGTGAAGTTTATATTCATATAATTTTTTGTTAATTAATTATATGAATATATATATATATATATATATATATATATATATATATATATATATATAGTTTTAAATGTGGATTGACATCTTTTGTGCGGACGTGTGGACAATGATATTCTGTGAGAATGACAAAGAAAATATATTGTTTGATTATATGAATACGTTCAATCTTACATAACTATTTTCATTATCACACATTCTCACTAATTAAATAGTCTATAAGGTTATTATAGACTTTTTATTAGTATTATCATTATGTCAGAATGTTTATTGAGTCGTATTCTATCAGAATGAAAATGAGTGAAAAACAATGTGTGGGAACAAAAATGAATAAGAATTAGTGAGAATGCATGAAAATGACGATATTTTTGTAAGGTTGAACGTATTCGCATTACTAAACAACTTATTCTCTTAATAATTCTCATAGAATAGCATTGTCCACACGTCCGCACAATAATTGTCCATCTACATTATAACCTAGCCATATATATATACTAGTAGCGTACCCGCGCGATGCGGCGACAGCGATTTGTTTCATTCTGGTGATTAATTTTCGAACGAAAGTTAGTGTCATTTCGGCGGTCGTCAAATCGCTTCCTTTCGATTTGTTTCATTCAGGCAATTTGTTCCTTTTAGCCTTTTGGAGATAAATAGTTTCTTCATATGGTTTAGTTTTTCTTTTGTAATGCATTTTCGAGATAAAAATAATAGTATGTTCAAAATTACATAATAGCTAGAAATTCAATTTTTACATTTCACGTCATATTTCAAAAACGTACAATGCATCAAACATATCATATTCCAAGAAAACATATAATCATCATATAATCATCGACAAATGTCATTACATTCTAAATTATATCACTAATATCCATACACAATTGTATTTTGCATATCATGTAAGACTTCTCGATAAACCACGTTTGATGTGTAAACTCCAGCCTAATTAAAATCTTTAGTAGGCTTTCACTAAGACTTTTGTATTGCAACGTAAAGTTGTCCAAGAGAAAATACTGATTCAGGTAGAAAAACACCAACATTTTGAATTGTCTAGCCTTGAGCTTTAAAAACAAAAAAATATATATGGAAAATAAGCATTTATTTAGTTTATACATAAATAAAATTAGTAAAACTTATGCCTACGAAAAAAGTAAAATAGGAGGGATAAAGACTTAGAGAGGTACAGAGAACATAGTAGGAGCAGCACATTAAACGATTTTATGATCTATTATGTCCGAATCCAATTTACTTTTTTTTTAAGGTAAAAGATAAAATCCAAAGGTAGAGTATTACATCGATTAAAATATATTATAGATAAAAAAATGCATATTTATATCTACTTGGATTAGACTATAAGATGTTAATTTACATCAAACATTTGTAAGTTATAATTTGAAGTCTAAAACAAAAATAACAAATAATATAATAAAAAGAAAAATATTCATAGAATAATATTTTTACATTAATTAGTTTATTAGTATAAAAATTGTATAAGTTTTACTTTTGTTTTATATGTTATTTTTGTCTTATAAAACCATTTTTATAATTATTTTATAAGAAATAAATCGATATAAGATTTTTGCAGTTTTTATCATATCTCCTATTAATATCACGTATATATAGATAGAGTAATCTTTTTTAGATATTTAATAATAACATTACTTTTTTTTAATATTATATTTGTTGTGAATTTTGATTAGCCTTACATACCTTTATTAACTTTACGAATAATAAACCACTAAAAACAAAAATTAAAAATTTCAAACACATTATTTTCCAAAGTTGATTATGAAATAAATAATAAATAAATAAAACGCCCTTAACACAATACCCATACGACATGGAATTCTACTAGACCATTACCAAATTAACGATATGAGATGGCAGTGGTAGCCATTGACTTTTCTTTATGATTTACAGCTATGTTTTCTTAAACTAAATCATTGCTTTCTTCTTTAAATTCCAACCAAACTAATTATTAAAAACTAATAAATTATAGAAAACTGTATATCCGTTTCCTATTCCTCATACTAAACAGTAAGAAACTATGTTTATACCATTTTTATTAAATATTTTCATCTTTCTTTCTAAACTGTATAGCCGTTTCCTATTCCTCCTACTAAACAATAAGAAACTATGTTTATACCATTTTTATTAAATATTTTCATCTTTCTTTCTTTCTTTCATTTGAGAAAGAGAATAACATATAATTTTAAACCACAAAATTAAAAGAATAAAATTTAGAAGAAATATGTAATGTTGATCAATGTGGCCAAACCATGAACCAGGAAACGGATTTAAGGTCAGATTTCCTCCAAACTTTTGGACCTTTATACTTCACTAAACATTTTTATATTAACAAAATATAGACAAAAAAAATACACATTTCAGATCTGATAACTTAAAAACAAAAATGAAACTTCAAAATCTATTTGACGCATTTACTATTTTAGATCTAAAATGTACCAATCAAAACAAAATATATCTGATATAAAACAAATATTTTATCATATATTTTTAATACATATCAAATGCTTGTAAGATCTATCTTCTTAATTCAACATTTGCAGATCTGAAAAAGAAAAACAAAACAAATGACATTAGATATAAAGAATGGTGATACCTGGAAATGGAATATATAAACCTTGAAAACATAAATAAAAAAGAGAGAAATATTAGGTTTTCAGGAGTAAAGAAGGAGGTATAAGTGCATGTTTATAGACCTATGGTTTTCAGCTGATGTAGGTGGTTAATGGCAGAAGAGATATGCTTCAAGGAGATTGTTCGACAACTTGCATCTAAATAGACATCTATCCAACATCCAAATCTGCATCAAATAAAGAAAAATAAAGAACACAACCTTTTTTGGGGTTTGTAAAGAGATCCATCCCGAAAGAGAGAGGGAGAATGACTTGAGCAACTCCATTTGTGGAGTGGGGATTTGATGGCGGTACGGTAGATGACGAATGGTTTGGTTGTAGGTAAAGGTAAGTGTGGCATCAATCTTATTAATGGAGAAGATAACAATGAAATTGTAGAGAGAGCGTAATCGGAGAATATCAAAAAGGTGATTTTAAATGGAATATGAACAAATAATGTTTTATTTCCCTGTAAATACGAAAGACCCAACCCTTTAAATAGTGATGACATAGTTTTTAAATTATTGTAAATTTTAAATGTTTATTTGTGATTGATTTAAACATGTTTATTTGGATCACCAACAATAATATAATCCTCACCATTAAAAAAAAATCAAAGGTCCATATTTGCTCTCCTTGTTTTTAAGACTTTGTCTTAAATTTGATGGTCCCCACTAACATGTATACATTATAAAGTAGTTATATATATATATATATATATATATATATATATATATATATATATATATATATATATATATATATATATATATATATATGAGGTTAGGGAATATTAGGTTGTCATGTAGCTAATGTTAGGTATAGAATTCTCAAAACTACGTAGGTTTAACTGAAAATCTCAAAATCATTGGAGATCTTTGACTTAATTATATCCCTAAAATCTATTATTTCCTAAATTCAAACCCACCAATCCTCTCCTCACTGCACCAGAACGAAACCTAAAACAATTATAGAAAAATAATAAATTCAATAAAACCTTAGGGATGCTAGTTCAAATCGCACAAGTTGACCATTGTTTGCAGCAATGACTATTTTATTATTATTTGAATTTATTAAAGAATAAATAATTCTATATTGCACTAAACGAGATATTGATTTCGATACAAACTCATTAGTCCTTATTTGCATATTCAAGGATATTTGAATTAATGCATCATAGGTCATTGTTTGTGATAAATTTTAGCTTGTTGCACTGTTCATTTAATCAAATACAGTAGAGTTGATTTTGATGAAAAATAAGGAAACATGAGAAAAAGTGTTCGTAAAATCCAAGAATTTGAAAACCTAAATATTAGGGATAAATATTTGTAGTAATTTTAATAAAACTACGTAGTTTTAGGTGGTTCTATATCTAACATTATATACATTACAACCACATATTCACTTTTTGCCTATATATATATATATATATATATATATATATATATATATATATATATATATATATATATATATTGAAAACTGTTATGAATAGTTACCTTTTGCAACTCAGAATTTCATCACAATATTTGTAGGGATTGAGAGTTTTGGTCCCTTGCCTGTTGTCACCGCCAATGCTTTCAATCAAATGTTTACACACAAATATTTCACCACCTTCTTCAATGTGACTTTTAAAGATGGGAACATTATATTTCGATCAATACACCCTAAAACCACCGGATGTATCTCTTTCGACCGTCTATAAATCCCAACTTCTCTATCCCTAAATCTGAAGTCTAATCCATGTTTTCCATCTGTTTTGGTCATCTTCTTCCAGTTGTGCTTCCCACCGTCTTCTTCTTATCTCCATCTCTTCCCAAATTCGATTCATAGTTGGACAAAACTGTGAGATCACAGAATCCCTACATGCCATCAAACGAAGCCTCTTCTTCGGGTTCATCGAACAGTGGTTGAATGATCCATTTTCATGTTTGATTATCTGAGCCCTAATTTCTTTTCTTTTTTTGATTTTTCTACAGATGATGTCCATTCTTCATTTTTCATCGAACCCATAATCTTTCTTCCCCACAAAAGTAAGTTCTCCAATCCAATTCGTAGTTAAATTTTGTCATCATTGTACAAGTGACTTATTGATGTTTGGTCTTTACTATCATTAATTTTGTCTCCCTATATGTTAAATGACCATTTTAAAACTTTTACTGGTATATGTTGGTGTGTGTATCTGAGTGTGCATGATTTGATTGATTCGGTCATGTAGATGCTATATGGAAATTGGATGAAACATTAGCGATTGATCTGAGGAAACATGATGCCTTCTGGTATATGGGCACTGCCCAAACTTCTTATACTTTTCTTACTCATGAAAAAGATGAAGCAAAGGCTATTTTGATTCAGCTTATACTTACTTTCAAAAGGTTGTTGATGAGGTATTCCTTATAAATATATAGCCTTGTGATTACTATTATTTGTACTTATACGTCCAATGAATATATGTTTTATGAAATGTATTCTATTTCAAGATCCAGGGAATGAACTTTACCTCAAATCATTTGAAGTAGCTACCAAGGTATGTCCTATTCATGTTTATCTACTATCTACTTTAGGTCAAAATTTCACATTTTTAAATTTCAAATTTGAGTATATCCGGTATATGTCGAGTAATGCCCACATATATCATATTACTTCTCAATTTTCTTCATTGAAGTTTTCTTTCTTGCGGTATACATGAAGTATTTAATAGGTGCTAGATCAGGTATAACTATTTAATGACTCTTATTGGATGTTTGTTAAATGCATGGTTGTAAAAAACGTTCGACGTTAACTAGTCGGTGGACCAGGGTAACTAGTCGGTGGATCAGGGTTAAGAGATTAATCGGCTAGGCGGAGATTAATCGGGTACCATTAATTATTAAAAATATTATTCAAAAGTTAATATATATTAAGAAAATAAGTATTTAAAATTTTAAGAATTTCAAATTTGAAAATTTTGGAATAGTATAAGAAACATTGAACTAATGAAAAATAAAATATTTGGTGTAATTTTTTTAAAATTTAAAATTTAAAATTTTAAAATTTTTGAAATTTTCATCCGCCTAGAACCGCCTAACTTCGCCTAGGATCGATATTGACCAAGACCGCATAAGAAGGCCGCCTAACACTAATCGTAGGCGGGTCGAGGCCGCCTAGTGCCTAGGGACCGATTAATCGGCCGCCTAGGCCGATTTTTACAACACTGGTTAAATGATTTTAGTACGTTAAAGAAAACCAAGGAAGAATTAATAACCACATTTAGTCAATGGGATAATGTTGTTGGAATTAGGAGTGGATTGAATGAATTAGGAATAAAAAGGATCTTGGTTATAACATGATTGAGGTGCAAAAGTAGTTCCAATTTTTCTTTATAGAACATAACATACATGAATAAATTGATTAGATATTTGAGGTTATCAAGGATTTGAATTTTATAATAAAAGAGTCAGGCTACTTACTCTGATCTAATAGTTTTGCAAAAGGGTGATCCTGGCTACTAGATCATCAATATTATCTCGCTGACTAAAAGTGGCATAAGCATTAGATAAAAGGGGTGATACCTTACACCCACACTTACCAATTCAGAATAGATCTTTAACATGTAACTTACCCACAACAAATTGGGTTGCAAAACCGACTTTTTTTATTCCTTTATCCAGTTTATTTTAGCCATTTTTGAGTGATAGTTAATTTTTTTTTGTTTTACTTATTTGTACCGATATAAGGAGCCTCTCAATGATGAAATTTTAAATTGGGTATGACGTAGAAACCATGTTTGATGGAAGCAAACTAGGGGTTGAACATTAGCAAGTGGAGGTAACTCAACCCTCCTGAACTGATCGAATTTGTGTTCTTTCAGTCAGTTGAGTTATATTTATGAAATTTATAGTCTGATTGACGCTTTTTGTATTTGATTTTGGTTGAAGAATGATACAATAAGTATTTTTGCGTAATCAACTTTGTAGTTTGGGGATTACTGATCTGGAAATTATGATAAATTTAATGTCATTATTAATCTGTTGCCTCGTAAATTTAGTTACTTATCCCAAACAACTCTTGTAAAGGCATAGCCGAGATACATTACATGAATTTGAATTTCATTTCTTATAATTGCATGTTTATTTTTAACGTGCGTTGATTGGAATAGATGTACCTTATGTTGGGTTGAGTGTAAAAGGCTAAAAGCAACTCAACATAACATCTTCAGGTTTGCATTTTCTTCTTTGATTGCCTAATTTTATCTGTGATAAGAATAACCATATGTTCATCTCACATAATAAAGTTTTTGTAAGTACTATATGTTGACGAGCTGCCTATAGTACCTCTCGGGTGGAAAGCTAGTTTAAAATTTCTATTCTTATCTTATTATAGTTTACACATACATATATATTGTGTTTATAGAAATGAAAGGAAGAAATAAATGAGGGAAATTTGAACAAAATTAGGAGTAAATGGAGAAAACACTTGGTTGGTTCGATAGATATAGAAAATTGAATAAAGAGAGAAAGGGTATTTTCAAATATTGCAGGAAAAAAATTTTAAAATAAAAATTCTTCGAGTCATGGTCATATCATCTTATTTTGGCATCAATGGAGTACTAAAATCAGAAGGAGGTTAAATCATTTGAAGCTTGAATTGAAAGGTACTTCGGTCTTTTTTGGAAATTATGGATGATTACAAGGGCTTAGCACTCATTTGTTGTATATTTGTTTTCCTTATCAGGTATACGTTTGTTTTGAATATGGAAATTAATAGAACAATTAAAGGGTTTATAGAAAGGTTATCGAAGTGTAACAATGAAGAACCTTGAATTCATTTTCTTTGGCTTGTGAGAATGAGGAGAAGAAGGGGTCAACTTCTCTTATTCAGGTAAAAAAAGAATAAGAGTTATATATATATATATATATATATATATATATATATATATATATATATATATATATATATATATATATATAGATATATACTAGTTGTAAGACCGGTATGTTATACGGGTTGTATAAAATAAAAAGTTTAAATATGAAGGGTTAAACAAAAATTTGTTTAGATTTAAAATTTAAAATTTAAAATTTGAATTTAAAATGAAACATATTAAATATTATATGAATAGTAATATTGTAATTTATTGGTTATTTTTAATTAAGACAATTACTAATTGAGGTATAAATATGATGTGTCAATTAAGAAAAGACTAAAAATGAGAAAATGACAAATGGAAAAAATATTTATTCAAAAATACCAAAAAATGACATGTGTCCAAGTTAATGATAGAGTGACATGTGGCAAAATCATTTTAATTTATTAGGGAGGATATATATATATATATATATATATATATATATATATATATATATATATATATATATATATATATATATATATATATATATATATATAAGTTTTTATAAATTTATAGATTAGAGAGAAGCTTAGTGATGGAGATTAAGGGGTTTATAGAAAGGTTATCGAAGTGTAACAATGAAGAACCTTGATTTCAAGTTCTTTGGCTTGTGAGAATGAGGAGAAAAAGGGGTCAACTATAAAAAAAAAAAAGAATAAGACTTATATATATATATATATATATATATATATATATATATATATATATATATATATATATATATATATATATATATATATATATATATATATAAGTTTTTATAAATTTATACATTAGAGAGAAGCTTAGTGATGGAGAATATAAAGAGGGATTTATGAAAGAATTTAAATATAAAGCAATGAACAGTGTTCTTAGTGTAAGTATTTTTGTTTTTATAGCATTGTAGTGTCATCTTTTTAAACGCTCACAAATATAACAACGTACTTTCATTTCTTTAGAATAAGCGATTATATTATATATAGCATTGTACTTTGGTTCTTTGTAAAACTATCAAGATTTATCATTACATTTTAGTAAAAAGGCCGTACACACTCCACCCCATGCGAAGCATGGGCTAACCTCCTAGTTTTTATTAAATCATAATGTATTACTTTAGTATTAATCACATATTTGTTAACGGAAAAAGAAATCAAAAAAACAAAAACAAAAACTACCGAAACCTAATTGGAAAAAATAAAGTCGCACGTAGAAACTGTGAGAACGAGACCAGTCCCAAATATATAACACCGAAAATGATAGTTTGAGAAAAGACCAGACAGAAAAATGACCGTTATAAAAAAAACGCAGACATTTTCTAGACTGGTCTTATAAAAATCAAATCGTTTCGAGACTGATCCAAAACGAGTCTGCTAGTATATCATCATGAACCTATATACCCTCTCCCCTTTTACTTTCTTCTCCTTCAATGTCTCTCCGTCTCTAATTAGTATATACTATTAATTCTTAAAACCTTACCTAAAGTTAACTTTCGTTCTCTTTCTTATTTTCATACGGAAATCTTTGACTTTCTTATTTTGACACTGAAACTTCTATTTCTCATTTTCTCGCACAAACCGCCATACATTTTGCCATCGTTATCTTTTCTTCCTCAAAGCCGGTTGCCGCCCTTCTCCTCCAATATTGTTCGTTTGCGTTTTTTTTTTTTTTTTTTCCTTTCTTCTTTACTCTTCCTTCCTCTTCACTTTTTGCGTTTCTATTTTCCCTCGCCGTCTCTCTTCACCTGATCATCGCCGTCTCTGTTTCTTCTTTAGGTATGTATTGTAATTCGTATTATACAATCTCATGTCGGGAATTTTCATATGATTTTGGTTTGCCTCTGTACAGTTGACTTCGTGGTCTAGGACAACTCACTCACCGCATCAGCGGAGTTCAGTGCAACTAATAACATCGTTTAAGGTAACGTTGTTGCTCTTAAAATATGCACCAAAAATCAATGATGGGAATATGGTGTTTCTTGTGTGTTGGGGACGTTGATCTGGGGCAACTGACTTGCCTCCTTCATACCCCAAAACATGATTTAGTTTAGACCAAACCGCTTGCTGTTGAAATTTGAAAGCAATTTTTATGATACACATCAACTGTTCGACGAAATGCTTGAACCAGGTTTATGGATTTTCTTTCCAAAGTAGCTTTTCACATTTATTGTAGACTGACTGACTGAAAAATATATATTAACAATCATATTGTTTGCTTGAATAGTAATTTATTCTAAACTTTGCAGGATGGCATCATTAAGACCTTATTCACAATGATTAACATGACATCAAGATTACTTGAAAGAGGCTTCCTCTTAATAGGAAATTTCTTTAGCCATCTACAAGTATGATCAGTATATTTCATAATATTCCACGTAACATTAAAGTTTTTTGGAAAAATATTACCATTTCATTAATACTCTTTTATCAGGTAGTGTTGGCTTATTGCCATCAGAGGTAAACATATATTTTCCTCACTTTTTGATGGAAAATTCCCTTTGAAGACCTCAAACTCCTATGTTATAGCACCTACATGTCCAAATCAAGGTGGGTTTTCCATGGGAAAATCCATAACTCTTTAAGGTTTTATGTGGCTTTGGATACTCCTTTATTTTTTTGATGTACTTTATATACGTTATGCTTTAACATGGGACTTTGATCAACTAATTTGTATGAATGGTAGGGAATATGGCGAGTTAGTTCAAGAATTAACCATTTGCATTGCTTTTGTACCAGGGAATACGTATTGATCGAATAAAAAAGAAGAATGCTCCACAAACGTGGTGAAGAAGATTGACACTGATCCTAACATAATTGGTTTAAAGAAAAGTCGATTGGAAGAGAGAAAGATTAGTAAAGGCAGTGCAACCTGTGATTGGGTGAGATAGACGATGGAGGGATAACAATTGCCAACCTTTAAAATTCTGTGGCAAAAGTGTAAACCCCATAAGAGAGGAAGGACTAAAAGTGGCAATCTCTACAAAAAGGTGTGCCGTTTGACAAATTTTAATGAGTATTCCACCCACAAACTTCTATGTCTCTAGATTTGCAATGTAGTTGCTGTGGCATGCTACCTTAACTTGACGCATGTCATTCCAAATTTTCATTTCCATAGCATTTGGAGAGATCCCAGGTTTGTAAACCTGCTCTTTTACTAATTACTATAATTGCTTAATGTTATATATACATATATTTGAAAGTATTTATGTGTTTTTTGTTGTATTGCAGTAAGTTTAGTGACATATATGATGAATAAATTTTCGTTAAAACACTGGAAAATGACGTACGAATGGTTGACACTGTACCTGGATACCTAATGGAAAGGTTTGACCAGAATTTGACCAATGTTTTCAACTTCAGAATAAAGGTTTGGGCACCTGTTCAGTACTATAGGGACACAGTTCTTCCAAGCCTTCTAGAAGAAAAGTAAGTTTTTTATTATTATTTTTTATTATTTATTATTTATTATTTTTAATTACGTTATTATTTATCATCTAATCATATTTTAATGTGTTAAATGGGCCTCAGGTTTATAAGGATTTTACCATTTGCAATCCGATTATCATTTGATGCGCCTCCTAATGTTCGACGCATTCCACGTTTGGCAAATTATGTAGCTTTAAGATTTTCAAGCCCTTTATTGACAATGGGTCAAACTTTAGTTTCAAGAATGAAAGACCGCAGTAAAATCACATCCACGCTTTCAGGACGTCTGTACTCTTTATCTTTTTATATAAGTTCATTGTTTATAGAATAATTTACAAAAAAAAATTGTCCCTATGGTATATGCTTTTTAGCGGATTTAGTTCGAAACTGAAACTTTTTGCAATTTTTCTTTTTCATAGCAAGGTTCTATATTGATTTGTTTACTGTGTCGTTAATTTCATCTTCTTTTTTGGTCCAATCACTGAAGGGTGTATCGTTGTCCTCCAAGATTCTCAAACCACCACCATCCACAACACAGATACCCCTCACAAAACGAAAATGAAACCACAGCAAATGGAAACCATCCTCAATACCCTCCTCGCCCACCAAGAAGCTGAGAAACCGTCACTGACGAACATGGAGGAGGAAGCTTCAGAACATCAAAACTACAGAAAGGAACTGATGGAGCAGATGGACGCCAAACCGTCATACGACAACTACCTAAAGATGCAGCAACTCGTCTTTGACAACAATTATGAAAGCGCAAAACTGCTCAAGACCATGCACCAGATGCAAAAGAAATATGAAGCCCTTATTGAAAATCTCAAAAAAGAAGTCAAAAACCTCCTAACGACAAACATCCCTACTTCTAATATGTTTGCGTGCTTAATGCATTTTGGTTTACATAATCTTTTGTTGTGTTAAACTATCTTCATTTTCTAAATATAATGTAGTGCTTTCTATGTAAGTCGTATGAAGACCCTTTCTGTATATGTAACTAGGTTATAACCCGTGGAAACCACGGGAGGTAAGTTAAAAAAAAATTATACACCAAAAAAATTAATAACTGTAAAAAAGCATTTGATTCTGGATGGTAATAAGTACAAGTTTATTATAATACATGTCCATTCGTTCTGTAAAACAAAAGTTTTTAAACGATAAAAATATTACAATAAAATGTATTCAAAATATAATGAAAAATTCAAAATGTATCGAGAAACTTAAAAAGATTTATAAATCGTTTTAAGATATCCTCCTCTAATTCGTTCGTATTTTAATCGCGAAAATAGTAAAAGTTGGATAAAAGAAATTGATACTATTACCATTCTCTTTCATGTTAAAAACATGTACGGTTGATGAATTCTGAGGTACTGACGTAGAAGAATTATTTTTGGATTTTTTTTTATCCAAATATAATTTTCTAAGTTTTCTCTTTTCTTTATCATGACTGTAGTCCATATTGTTCTTTGAATCTGCAAAAAAAATAGTATTTAAGATGATATATATTTGTAAAGATGTTATAAGAATATATCCAAAGTTAAATAATCACATTTAAATAAAAATTACATTGGATTATACATTTGAAAATTGATATATATATATATATATATATATATATATATATATATATATATATATATATTGTGGAAATAATATCATATTTCTTAATTAATTACATTTAAAAATGTATTGTTTAAGTGAAAGCCAAGGGCCCAAAATTTTATGTTAATATAGTCTAGGGACTATACTTGTAACTCACTCTAATAAAACAACGTTATGTGGCAATGAACAGATGAATAGAGTAATTCACGGTCGTCTCAAGAGGAAGGAAGAGAAGTCTACCAACGTCGCCAAATCAACTCGCCGGAGTTCCGCTGCATGTAATATGATATTGTGGTGAAGTTCTATTTTAAATAATTGTAAGGATTTGCGTTTTAAAACGACTTACAACTTCTTGAAATAAAATGATTTTCATAACCTAATACCCTAAACTACTCTAACCTTGCGATTTTTTTCTTTTTTTTCAACATGGGTGCGACTTTGTTTTTGAATAGGGAATGAATAGAGAGTAGAGAAGAAAGATACATGGATGGAGGTCAAAATCTGGAAAAAGGGTTTTGAAGAAATAATAGCGTTGTTGCTGAAACACGTTTGAAGAAGAGGAATAAAGGTAAAATCAAAATTTTTCGTTCTTTGCAGAAGATGCACAAATAATTGTATGAATAGATTCCAGATTTAGTATTTATTAAATTGTTTAGGTGATTGCTATGGGATATCATTAACAACTACTCTTTGATTTTTTTTTCCAGATTTATATGAAGCTTCAAATAACTACCCTAAAATTCTGCATAATACAGAAAAAATAAGAAAACAAAATAAACAAATCAAAATCTATATGAAATCAGTGAATCAAAACATACATCTTTATCTAATTTTTCAAGCTTATTTCTCAAGATGTATACAAACAGAACATATATCTTGAACATAAAGGGACAGTTTCGGTAGATTTTAAAAAACAAGTAATTTCGGTCCTAGACATGTGATTTGTCAAGATGATACAAACATAACATATATTTTGAACATAAAGGGGCAGTTTCCTTTATGTTAAAAACATATATGGAGAAATCGAACCAGAAATAGATGAGTGAAGTAGGATGCATCCGAACAAAGAAATAAGAACTCAAAGTAGAATGATATTAAAGTATTTTCAGAAAAAGGTTAGAATTATTGGTTTATGAATATATGAAAATGAACTAACCGGATTTCTTATGATGTATATTCTGCAGAAAACGTAATGTTGAAGAAGAAAGCACAATGAAAGTCGACAATTGGAATTGGAACGAAAGTTGAAGACGTATTATTGGAGTATTCGATATGTATCTATTAAAATTTGAATTGAAAATGCTGATTTTTTGGGATTCTTTCAAATCTTTAAAAGGATTCAAAAAATAATTAGGAAATGTAACCAAAGATTTACAACGTCAATTGATTTTGTTTCCAAAAAAGCATGAAATTTAAATTTGAAACCTTGAACCATTCAATAATAACTTCATATAAAATCGAGAACTATAGGATTTTGTTTAAATCGGAAGTATAGGATTTTGTAGAAGATGACACGTGGCAAAGTGGCGATGTAGAAGAAGGACACGTGGCAAAAATGGGTTTTGTTTATTAGAGGAGGTAGAGTAGATATGTTTTTATTAATATTATAGTATGTTCTATCATTTGGTACAGTTTGAAATTAAAATAAGGAAAAAAAACAAACACCGCCAAAGACATAGCTGATTCCCCTCTGGTTAAGATAGTTGTTAAAAAAGAATTTTGTGTGCTACTCAAGTAATTTTCGTATGCATTTAATTCCAATAGCCATTTTTCTCGTTTTTTGAACTTCAAAATCCTTCCTTTCAAAGCAGTATAACGAAGACTTGGTCAAAAAGAACTCGTTAAAAATCAAATTTGAGCTTAGTCTAATGACATCAAGTCGAGCTTGAACTTTCCTAGCTATGTCATTTGCAGCCACGCGTAGTGCCAATTGCCAAATACTAACTTTCGCGATAGAACAATAATAAAGATTTTTTTGAAATTAATTTCTTTACAATAATACATCAATGATCAAACCATTTTCAATCATCTTCATTTTGCAGAGTTCTACATAGATTTTTGTTGATTTGCAGGATTTATGCATTGGCTTACTGTTTGTTCTTTTTTAAATCGTCACCAAAAATTAAATACCGTAGTATTCTAAAATGACCTACTTGGCCAAAATTGTTAAAAAGGGAAAAAAAAACAAAATGAAACAAAGCTAATTCTTGTAAAAGCTGAAAGCAACTGATTCAAGCAGATTAAACTTTAAAAACTCTCCATTATAATCTCTAAAACAGCTTTTTAATTACATCAAAAACGAAAGAAGAGAGTAGTTCATATATAACATATATACACATATATGACATTGAAAACGATGATTGCTTGTTTCTTAATCTGAAGATCCAAGTAACTAGCAAGGTGCGAATCGATCCATGAGCCAAAATATCGTCTCCTCCGACAACTTTTTCTCCGCAGGCAACCCAGAAGCTGATTGTGCGCTACTGGTTCTCGATTCTTCTTCTTCTTCTTCATGTTGTTGAGTTGACACCGATTTGATGGATAAATTATGTTGCTTCGTCTTCTTCTTCTCCACCTGGATTTTCTCTCGAAGCTTCGAGAGCTCGCAGATCCATACATTCACCATTGTCGCCATATGCAATTAATTCGCTAGTTTTGGAAGTTTATTAGGATTGATGAATAAATGAATGGAAAGATATGTATGTATATATAATATCAAAGGTGGTGGTGGCGGGCGCCCATGGATTTCATGGTGATTCATGGGATGCGAATATTATATTATTAAAGAATAAAAGATGGGATATACTTGTAGTCAGTGGTTCGAAACAAGATTTGCGATAAGGGTGAAACTGGCGGGTGACGTTTTAAAACAAGACACGGAGACAAACAACGGCAGCACTTGCACGAGTATAACTGTGGTCGTGTTTAAAGCTAAGAGTAAATTACACGAATAGTCCCTATTGTTTAGGGTAATTTGTACGTTTGGTCTCTAATTTATTTTTTTAACTCGAAAGATCGCTACAGTTTGTTTTTGTTGCACGCTTGGTCCTGTCTTACCTAAAAAGACTATTTTGCCCTTGATATTTTAATTTATTTAAATAAGATGAGATAGGTAAAGTGAAGTGGAAATTGGATTGGAGGTGTGTTTATTTAAATAAATTAAAAAATCAAGGGCAAATTAATCTTTTTAGGTAAGACAGAGACCAAACGTGCTATAAAAACAAACAGTAGAGACATTCCGAGTTAAAAAATAAGGTAGGGATTAAACGTGCAAATTACCCCAAATCATAGAGACCATTCGTGTAATTTACTCTAAAGCTAAATAATCATTAAATTCAAAACTACTTTCTTCCATTTGAATGATATAATGTGTATTTTTATTTGGAGAAATTAAATATCCTTTTATTATTATTTTTGTGTGTTATTCTTACTCTGGAAAAAATAGTGATAAGGGTCACATTTTAATAGAATTTAAGAAAGTGTGTATGGTTTTATAATGATCAAGATGATAAGTAGAAAGAAAAATAAAAGAATATTTAATTTCTCTTTTATGTGTTAAACGGCTTTAGAAATTATTTTCTACCAAGTTATTTCATAATATTTTTCTATTTATTTTTATTAAGGGCGTGTTCGACACGGAACGTTTGGGAGCGTTTGACAGCTTCTAGCTTCTAACGTTTTGTTTTGAACAGAAAGTCTCGTTCGGCACTACAAGCTTCTAGCGTTTAGTTTAAATAAAACGCTCTAAATTCAAATGCTACTTTAGATATAACATAAATTTAGTTTGAAACAAGTGAGCAATAAGCATATTTTAGAATGGTGGTCATTTTTATAAATGGGTGAACAATTTATTATAAAAAGATAAGATCACGTTTTTGTTGGTCGTTTTTCTTATTATGGGTGAACAATTTATTATAAATGGGTGAACAATTTATTATAAAAAAGATAAGATCATGGGTTTTATGTTGATTTTCTGAATCGGATTGAACCGAACGATTTTTAGAAAAACCCGGTTGAACCGGTCAAAATAAACATGTTGAACCAGTTAAATCGAATAAAAACAAATGGGAAAGAACCATTTGCATAATAAACTTTGGTGATTTTTTTTCAAATCTATTTAGTTTTCTCTAAATAAAAACATATGGAAAATGTTATAAACTTTTTTCAATATGTTTGTATTCATCTAAAACTATATTTTGTTTCGGTATTATATTTTATTTTCTTTTTGACGTATATAGATTGATGTAAAACACTAAAACTTATGGTTATGTGTTATTTTAATGTATTTGGATTGATCTACAACTTATTTTTATGTATATTTTTAATGTTTGAACTAGTAAACCTTAAATTCATGATTTATATATGAATGTATGTATAGGAAAATAGGAAAAAATATGAAAATTATAGAAATCGGTTGACCCGGCGGTCAAACTGTTTAAACCGATTGAACCGGAAACCGGTCACCATACTGGTTCAACTAGAAAACCAGTTTTTAAAACATTGACTAAAACGTGATTAAGCTACAAGATTAAGGGTTTAATGGACTACATAATTTCTATAATCTTGTTATCCAAAAAACTATCTATGTTTCCTAAACCAGTGAAAAATGTATTATTTTTAGCAATTTTACCTATGATAGCAAGTTTTCAATGATGATAGTTAAATGATACGGTGATTAAATAGAAAACAAAAACATTTAAAAAAGCATTGTGGGACTACTTACTACTCATTTATTTTAGGGGATGACACTCAATTTTTTGTAGAAAATGAGTTAAGATTTGAATCATTAAGCTTATAAGACCCTCTATATGGTTTGTATTTTTATTTGAATGACTACACATATACTCTCTAATCTACTCTTAACTACATCAATGTGATATGCATCATGTCTACACTGAATACTATTGGGCTATAATCACTTTGCTACATCATTTGCATATATTACATCATTTGCATATATTGAAGTAATCTAATTTCACTATAACTTGATTTCCATGTATTGAAATCAAAGACTTGTTCTTTCTACACCTCATCTGCTATGTTTTTACTATGTTTTCCACACAAACAAAACAACTTTTTATACACTAAAAATTCGGTCCAAGCAACAAACAATTTGATCCTTTTATTCCTTGCAAGTGGTATGATAACCAAGCTAGTATATGCCCAAACCGACCATGTCGAGATCGTAATCTTCTCAACTTGAGGGTGAATGTGATGAAAGCACCGAGATAGATAGTAGTGTAACTCACCACTAATTAAGGATCATGAAGACAAATTACTATGTTTGAGCTCTAAAAATACGGATAAGTTTGCAATCACATGGAATATGGGATGAAATTCAAATCGTGGAATTCGAGTAATGAAAGTTTGGATAATATTTATCCCTTTTCAAACACAAGAGTCCTCAAGGATAATGAGTTTGGGTGAGAATAAAAAATTAGGTGTGTTTTCTTTGAAGAAGAATATGTTCTTCTAGGTGGCTAATGTTTTATACTTATTGTAACACAAAACACAATTTTAAAGGACATCATTCTAAGCGTTATCCCAAATCAATACACCAATGAGATTCTTTCTCAAGCATAAATTAACGAGCCTCAACACCCTCAATAAGTGTTAATTAAGAGATTTGCTAAGGAAAGGAGAAATGTGATTTTAGATGATTGTATTGTTTTTCTACAAGAAAATGAGGATGATATTGGTTTAATAAAGATGATTCAATCAAATTTCATCAAGAAATGCGACCTTCTAACTCTCAAGAAAGGTGAAGGCCATGAATAATGAAATAAAGTCACTAAAAGAAAACAACGTTTGGGATCTCGTCGAGTTGCCAAAAGGTAAGAAACCATTGGTTGCAAATGAAAATCTAAAACCAAAATGGATTCAAATGGAAAAACTTATAAAACCAAAATGGCTTCACTTAAAAAGGAAAAGCTTATAAATATACTTTCTTTCTAATCCTTGAAAGACTCTTTTAAAACGATAATGGCACATCTAGATCATTTTAACCTACAGCTACATCAAATAGATGTAAAGACTTTGTTTCTAAATGCAGACATTAAAGAAATCATTTGTATGTTTAATTAGGAAACATTGTATCGAGAAAATCAGCGTCTATAGTTTGCAGCTTAAAATTTAGAGTAAATTACACGATTCGTCCCTCACACAGATGCCAAAATGCACGCTTAGTCCCTATTTTTAATAATTACATCGACCGTCCCTTATTTGTTTCAAACTTGCATGCTTCATCCCTATTGAGATGAAATGACTTTGTTGTCCTTTTTGTTTATTTTTCATTTATTTTTTATGTGTTTATAGTTTTTATATATTTTTTAAGTGATTTATAATTTATAGAGAACCTTATATCATACCCCTATCTCTCTTTCTATCTTTCTCTTTCTCTCTCTCTCTTATATATATATATATATATATATATATATATATATATATATATATATATATATATATATACA
The DNA here is from genome assembly GCF_052849685.1 of Lactuca virosa. Classification (NCBI taxonomy): domain Eukaryota; kingdom Viridiplantae; phylum Streptophyta; class Magnoliopsida; order Asterales; family Asteraceae; genus Lactuca; species Lactuca virosa. Next base: position 210,386,838 of record NC_136432.1, read on the forward strand.
CACACACACACTAGGCGTAACCTCGCGCGTTGCGCAAGAATGCATTTAACTAGTTAAAATAATTATGGGAAAAAATAGAAATATGTTGAAATTTACGTTTTTAGTCATGTTTTGGGCATTAACCAAATTATCAAATAACATAAAATTCCATCAACTTATATTTTGATACTATCTAATATAGTTCATACCTTATAAACTTTACTTTTACTTTTATAATATCCAATATATATTATAAGTTTTTGTATAACATTAATATAATCTACTTTTCTTATGTCCGATAATATTTTTTGGATAAAATAAGAAATAAGTTGTTTTGAATGAGCTATTAATAAACAATATTGAACTAATAAACTTTGTATTACACTATTTATATTACACCAAAACATCCAAGGTTTCATATATGAACTTTCAAATATTAAACATTGAAATTAAGAATGGAGTCATACAAAATATATCATTATACATAAATGTCATCAAGAGTTTTAAAATAAGTCGATTAGTAAATATGATATTTAATTTTAATTACATTTTTTGCAAGGCGTATGTTTGACTTTATGTTGGTGCGCCGAGAATCATCTTCCTTAATTTATACCTAAAAAATTAAGGTGAATAGGAATATAAATTAGATATTACTAAGCATTAAGATAAATAATTAAAAGTGATATGTGGATCTCCTACAACCGGTTAAAGACAACATACATCTCTAGTGGTATCGATTCCTATGTGAAGTTGAAGTAGTCAATCTATGTACACCTTATTTTCTAATTACATAAACAAATATGAGTAACCAAACATAAAAATATTATCTTTATGTAGGAAAAATATTTTAGTAAACTAACAAATTAAATAATATAAGTTTAAGAGTTAGGAGTTTCAAAACATTAATATTTTTATTAATCAATCAATTAGATAACACATGTTGAAATTTTTACAATCATATTAAAAAGCATTTGAAATATTAGATTTTAAATGAATTTTGGTTGAAGTGTTTTGACCTCTATTATAATATATATATATATATATATATATATATATATATATATATATATATATATATATATATAGAGAGAGAGAGAGAGAGAGAGATGGAAAGTATAACATATTTATCAGTTTTAATTAATTATCTTTTTGAAACAGTACAATTACAAAACAAAAAAAACATATTTAAAATATTTAATTAAATATTTTCGACATCACCCTATATAACATATGATCAATATATTAACGATTAAACCACAATATACAACGACTGTATTACAATAATCCAAAAACGAAGAAAATATAAAAACGAATTAGTATAACAAACTTACAAATTAAAAGCTCTAATATAATATCATATCTCCAAAAGTGTATTACAATAATCCAAAAACGAAGAAAATATAAAAACAAATTAGTATAACAAATTTAGAAATTAAAAGCTCTAATATAATAGCATATCTCCAAAAGTGGTCATATGACCTCAACCCAACACAAAAACCTTTAAGTTTGTTTTCTTTCTGAAATTTGTATATGATTTGTATGCATGTCTTCCCAAAAGATTAGCCTTTTATAGTAAACTTTTCACTAAATGCTAATTAAACATAATATAAGTTATAAAACTTTTCAGTGTTAAATAATAATTAAGAAAACTTTTGAGCTGCATTAGTTAAAAAAGGGGGTTTCAAATGCATGAGATTCAAGAAAAAATGCTACCTTTATAAGTATGTATTATGTATGATATATATATATATATATATATATATATATATATATATATATATATATATATATATATATATATATCTTTCTCATCACTATCCTTTTTCTCAACTTCAACATCACCACATGTCACCGCCAACACATCCTGCAAAACACCACCAGTCATCACCCAAACCCAAATAAAACAAGAATTCGCAAGCCAACCCAGATGAAATTAGAATCCCTAAATGAAATCAGAATCAGAAAATTGATACTAGAACCCAACACACGATCGTCTAAGACCTGTGGTTTGACGGTGGAGCTCAATCTAAATCTCTAGCTGGTTGTTCAAAACTCTATGCAACCGTGATGTAAGACGATGAGGTGCATATTTAAAGGAGGTGCACAGTAAAAATGAGATTCATTCAGTGGGATGATATAGTACAAGTGGCAGAGGGAGCTTGCAGAGCGACACCGATTCCTAGCCGTCAGTCTCCTACAATAATGATGGTTCGTCTAGTGGTTTCTCTTTTTTTTTTCCAAAGAGATAGTTATAGATCCAACATCACTGGAACTGAAGATCAAGATGGAGAAGATGAAATCGATGGTGATCTAGTGGTGGATGGTCGGCGGTTGGTGGTGGCTTTCATAAGTTTCTAGTGGTTGGTGGTGGCGATAGTCGATGGTATCCGTCTCTCTTGCCCTCCCTCTCAGTATTACACCATCATATACACAAGGTGTGTGTGTTTTGTGTTTCTCTGCTCGGGTGAGGTCACCATCTCCGAAGACTGGTGGTCCGACATTGGTGATGTTGACGCTTTTTGTGAGCTAGTCTAGCGAAAAAGTGGGACACAATATATATATATATATATATATATATATATATATATATATATATATATATATATATATATATATATATATATATATATATATATATAAAATTAGAATTTTAAGATGGATGAGTGGGGTGGGGTGGTATCTATGTTCGTTTTTAATACAATATAAATTATAATTAAATTAAAAATAAAATAGTGAGGGTAATATAGTCATTTATGTATGGAAAGGATACAACGTACAAATTTAAAAATGAGGGATGAATTGTGCAACTTTTAAACAAACGATGGACGGTCTGAGTTAATTTTTAAAAATAAGGACTAAACATGACTTTTAGCACATGCACAAAGGACGATTCGTGTAATATACTCTAAAATTTATCTATAGTCTCAAACAAGCTTCAAGTCAATTATATCATAGGTTTCATCATGTCATCACCTCGTATGATTTCGAGGTATATGATGTTGGTTATTGTGTATATGACAAAATAAGTAGAGCTAATAGGTATTTATGTTATTATATGTCGATAACATTCTTCTTGTGAGTAACGATATAGGCATACTTCTTGAAACCAAGAACTTTTTGACAAGTATTTTTGAAATGAAAGATCTTGGTAATCCCTCTTTTGTATTGGAAATCAATATAATAAGAAACTACTCTCAAGTTATCCTTATATTGTGACAAGAGATCTATATCGATGAAGATCTAACAAGATTTTACATAAATGATGGTACACCATGAGATACACATATTGAAGGAGACATATTCAAGTTAAAATAGTGTCCCAACCTTTTCTTGAAAGAAATGAGAAATAAAAGATATTATATGCATGAGTAGCATGGAGTTTTATGTATACTCGAGCATTATTTACAAACTTGCAAATGAATAATCAATGTATGCAACATTCGAAAGAGGGAAAATATGTGATGTGTTATCATAAAAAACAAAAAACTATACTCACTTATCAAAAAAGATTTTTTTTGGAGGTATTTGGTTTTGTCTAAATGTAGATTTCTTAGCGAGTAGAATAATGATAATTATGATTCTGGTGACAGGCATGGGTCAATGTTTAACCAATCAATGGTAAATCCTTTAAATAATTTAATCTTGGGTGCAAAATTAGCAAACATTATTCTTGGGGATTAAGATTTAGTTAGACGAATAAATATTCTTAAGAAATGAGCAAACTAGATCAATGTTTGCTACTCGAAGGGATTTCTTTTATCAAATTCTAAACCTTATGGGAACGTTTTTAGACATGATTTGTCAGATCATAAACATATTATCTAAAAGAATTGGTTACCGATTATCGTCCAATCCTCTTTATATTCTTCCACTTTTAGTTTCACATGGATGAGTTTGATGAAATTGTTAATGAAGTTCGGGCTCAAGGAGGAGAGACAGCCTAAAATCCAATGATCACTTTGAAAAAGAATGTCTAATTACTCAAAAGAAAACTTGTGATTTGTTGGGGGGTCGGAAATGTTTATAAGGACCTATTAAGTTTGATCCTCAACAGAAAGTTAAAGATTATGATTCTCGTCTCGATGGTGGAATCATATCTTTTGGGGAATTTAAAGATCGAATTGTATACATTAATGACTAAGGAAATATTTTTCGTATAGAGAAAATAGATTTTCTTAAAAGAAAAATACACGTCGATTAATTGAAGTGGATTAGAATTCAAAATGGTTTCATGATATTTTGAATAACAAAAGAAGACAAGCTAGTTTTCATTTAGGCTATTACAGTGGAAGATAATTTTGATAACCTACTAGTCCCGGTTTAAACCAAATTCTTTAATTAGCATGTCTCTAAATTCAGTCCCTTTATGAGGGTTTTCCTTCTATGCTTTTACGATTTTCGAAAAATTTGAATCAAAGTCAACTTTTATTCCTTGGAGCTCGTTATCAAAGCATTTCCAAGGAAATGTATTTCATTTATATTTAAAATCATGGGATATCATGGTCAATACAGATACATAAGCATAAACAAGTCTTAATAGGCCTTACAATATCTTATTATACTAATAACCTACAAACTCCTCAAATCACTCATCATCTAAGTGCCTTCGTACCGCTACCTATGATACAAAGAATCTGAGTGGTTCAGGCTTGGGGGTCTGATGAGCATATAGGGTTTCCAACCCATAATAATTAACTTCTTTAATTATAGTATTTCACATCAAATAAGTTACTCGATTACACATTCCCGTTATTCTCACATATTGATCCTAAATATTAACCTCAAGGGACCTATCCTAAGGATCATCCTCAATAACGGGTAAACAATACTGCTTGGGGGATTCCTTTAGCAATATATGTCAATAAGGCAAACATGGGGGGGGGGAGGATAGAGTACATCAAATGAGCATATAGTTCATTAACATTTATATGTTACGAGTCTGCTAGCGTTTCCACTGGATTGTCTAGAATAGTCTGTGGTCATCATCGATACACTCCTTGACGATTGGTTCATCAATAGTCAAGTCCTCTCATCATCATTTCATCACCTATCGCTACCCAATATATTTTATATAATATATTAAAATACACATATGATTAAATCAAGTAAAATTCATATAATTCTTTTAACACATATATCAAGTAACACATATAATAGGCGCACATAGAATATAGTCATCTAGATACTTTATATCCATGTGTAAGCTGAAAGTAACTATGCACTCACTTGTTAAAGTGGATGACTGTAAAGTTGGACAACGCTTCGCTTCGGCACTTAGCCTTTTTTTGATGTGACCTAGGTTCAATTATCACTAAGTCTTAGTTTATTATTTCTTATGACTAATGATAGTCTAGATTCCTCAACAATTCCAATGTCTAGATTAAGATCTATCAAGTAAGGAACAACTAGGTAGGATCATATCGGAGGTAGGGTCCGTTTGGTATATAGAGTATACTGTTTGGAAATCCTACTTTAAACACCTTACGAAATCTAGCCCATACATCATCCTCGTAAGTAGATTAATCAGTATAACGAGTTGGAATCACTGATAAATCTTATTATAGATTCATAGTAACGACTATGAATATAAATATAAATTACACTAAGATAAAGTTGAGTGTAATTTAAGTTACAGAGATTTCCTAGACAAAAGTTTGGAAATTGCACTGGCAGAATTCCGGCCTGCTATCTACTAGATATCCGGCTCTCAGGGACCTCGGGCTTCATCAGAAACTTAAAACTAGGGGAAAATGAGGCTAAGGTTGAGAAAAAACTCGAGAGAATGAACTGGGGAGGTGTGGAAAGGAAATGGAGCATGCTGATCTATTTATATGGCATTTTTTAGGCAGGCGCGCCGCACCCAGACATGAGGTACGACGCGCCCAAGTTTTCCGGCCTCCCAGAGTCTCACACGTAGCGTTCAGCGAGTGGAGTAGCATGACAAAGCGTGTAAGTGGGACAAAAACTTCAAAATTCATATCTCGGCCACACGAGCACCGTTTTTGATGTACTTTATATCCACGTGTAGGTATTTCCAGTTAATACAACTTTCATTTAGACTCCATCGGCTAGTTCTCATCCGACCTTAAATTTAACAGTATACGAAGATTACAATGTTAACAACCGTATAAAATTCATAACTTTTACATACAGACTACGTTTTCAACTTTGTTTATATCGTTGGGCTCATATTAATGAGATTTTCAACCCTCGTTTATATTGTTTCAACAAACAATTGACCGGTCTAAAATTCAATTTATGTGTCCGCACTGCTGCATTGAAACTTCGAAAAATCATAACTTCCTCATATGAAGTAAGATTTAGGCGTTCTCTATATGCACGCTCTCGGTTTTACGATTACTACGACTTTCATTTAGATCACTTAGCTAATAAGCAACCTATCTCCGATTCAATATTTACGACACACGTTGTTAAATCAAGTTGAACGCGAAACTTCAACTGATCACAACTTTTTCGTTCTAAGTCTGATTTGAGCGTTCCTTAAATCCCCGGAATCCGCATCACGACTACTTTGAATTTTATTAAGGCTATTTATCCTAATTAATATTTATTTTATTATTTGATTTAGCCTTATTCCTTAATCTTTTTATCTATTATTATATACACAATATAAACACATAAATCACATAGACTTAAATGATTTCTTATTATTTATTTATCAAATGTTGATCGATGTCAATTATACATCATATTAATGCCTAGCGGGGAATGTGGGCGTTATAATTATCTTCCCTTAGGATGATTCTGTCCCGCAAACATGCATCAGCAAATAGATATGGATAGCGACTCTCCATTTCTCTTTCTATCTCCCAGGCGAGGCTCGGCCCCGCCGTATGTTTCCATCACACAAACACCAATTCGACCATCTTACGTTGTAACTTCTTCGTCTTACGGTCAACAAGCGCTTCGGGCTCTTCAATCAACCTCTTGTTCTCATCAATCCTTATCTCCGAAAGTGGAATCATGTCGGCAAATTCTTCCGTGAGTTTCCTCAAATAACACACATGAAAAGTGTTATGAACACCTTCCAGTTCTTCTAGAAAATCCAACTTGTAAGCTTGGTTTCCAATTCTCTTAAGAAATTTGAATGGTCCAATAAACCTTGGACTCAGCTTCCTTCATTTTCTAAATCTAATAAGTCCCTTCCATGGAGAGACTTTAAGCAATACTTGGTATTCGATTTCAAATGTAATCGGTTGTCGCTTCTTATCTGCATAGATCTTTTGACGATTTTGAACTTCTAGCATCCTTTCTCTGATTGCTTTCAGTTTCTCAGCGGTCTGATGAACAATCTCAGGACCCATAAACTGCTTCTCTCCAACTTCAAGACAATAAGACGGCGTACAACATTTATGTACGTATAGTGCTTGATAAGGTGCCATCTTAATGCTTGAGTGATAACTATTATTTTAGGAAAATTCCACCAATGGTAGATGTTTATCCCAGTTACCCATAAACTCCAAGGTACAAGCTCTCAACATATCTTCTAGTGTCTGAATCGTTCTCTCGCTTTGCCATTAGTCTGTGGATGGTAAGCTGTACTCAAACCCAAATACATACCCATCTCTTCGTGTAGACTCTTCTAAAATCGAGAAGTAAAACAACTGTCACGGTCTGACACAATTATCAAGGGAACACCGTAAGCTTTCACTACCTCCTTTACGTAAAAATTTTCAAGCTTATCCATAGACTGCTTCTCATTGGCTGCTATAAAATGTGCACTCTTTATGAATCGGTCCACAATCACCCATATCATGTCGTGACCATTCTTTCCTCTAGGCAATTTGGTCACAAAATCCATGATGATGTCTTGATGGGTTTGAGCCATAAGAACTTTCCTATGTGCATATGAAAACCCTAATGCTTGGATCTAGGTTTCTCTAATTGAACATGCAATGTATCCAAGGCTTACAATCCTAGATCTAGAGAATACAATTGAAACATAACACATGAAATCAGATCTAGATGAATACCTTAAGTTACTTGCTTGAATCTTCTTGTTCTTGGAGCTTAGAGTCACAATTGTCACTCCTCTAATGGCTTACAAACACCAACTAGCAAGAGGTTGATTTGGAGAGAGAGGAGAGGTGTAGAAATCGGCTCTAGGGTTCCCAAGGAAGCAAGGTCGTCGATTTCTCCAACCCATAGGGTCTATTTATACTATGAGCTACTAGGGTTACATCCTTAACCCTAATTGAATAACTTAGGCCTTAAGCAATCCAATGATCCTTCTAGAATAAGGCTTGGACGAATTCAAGGAGCCCATACTCCTTAATTTCGGCCACCCTATATCCCATAAGGATCCATAGCCCAAAAACTCAACTATCACACATTTGACAGTTTAAGCCCCTTTATTCAATTAACCTCTTTTAGTCACCAAATTAATTCCTCATTAATTTATGACTAATATTAATCAAATAATATTATTATTCCTTTAATATATTATTCTCATAATATATTAATATAATAATATCTCTTCTCTCTTCATAAATCACCCTTTCAAGTTGCTATGGTGAAGGCAACCCAAAAGGACCATGCACAACCGGATCAAGTACTTACCAAATATAGTTACGGGCTTAGACACTAATCCAATAGTCTCCCACTTGGATAAGTCTAGTAACTATAAATGCAAACCTAATCCGATTAGCAATCGTAGCTCTCAAAGACGCTGTCAAACTCTGATCTTATCAGTAACCTGTCCTTCAGATAAGGGATCGTATAATCCTCTGTTCTAGATATCGTACGGACAATTACATGGAGCATTGTCATACTTATTGTCCAGCAATTGGTTTCTCGATCTCAGATTTATTTGACATAGAACTTAATTGAACACATCAATTCAGTCCTGACCGGGCCCGACACATAAGTCAAATCAAATCATCGAGGGGCCCTGATATCGCTTTTACCCTCTTAGGATAAAAGGAACAGATAAACTTCGACTTATATGCATTTATTATCCATTAATCAAATCATACACAACAATGCGTTTTATAACATCAAGTTACTGATGCGTTTACGCATTATCAATGCACAACTAATTAATAAATAATAAACCATATATCTAGGTTTTAAGACCATATGATGTTACCATCTTGCGATCACTCGTGATAAATTCCATGAAGTGATTCCAGCAAGTGTGGGTTTATTCCAATGCTCAAATCAAGTTCATAAGCACTCATGAACGTTGTAGCAAACTTTTGCTATGTATAATACACTTTATACAATCTACACACCAATTCATGACAGTCTTCATTCATATCTACTTCCAACATATGAACGACTGTGGACCGTTCGAATACTTCGATTATTATCAAATAACTCAATTATTCAGGAAGTCAAAACATGCAAAATTGAAACAATAGGTAAAAGATTAACATAAGACAGTAACATTACTAATAAATAATACTCCTTTATTTAATCATCAAATGTTAATAACAACTTATCTATTACACGTTTCCAAACTATCTAATCTAAACTAATATCGTCCTTCAGCCTAATGCTTCTAGCGTGCTGCAAGTGCTTAACCCTGCTCACTCCCTTCGTAAGCGGATCTGCTGGGTTATCCTCTGAGGATACCCTCTTTACTACGAGGAGTCCTTCTTCCACCCGATGTCTAATAAGTGATATTTTCTGTCGATATGTCGAGATCTACCGTGATCTCTTGGTTCCTTGGTCAAGGCAACTGCTCCTTCATTATCACAGAAAATCTCCATGGGCTCCTTTATGGCTGGCACAACTCCAAGGTCTCCAATGAAAATTTTCAACCATATTGCCTCCTTTGACGCTTCGCTTGCTGCAATGTACTCTGATTCGCACGTTGAATCAGCTACGGTTTCCTACTTGGAACTTTTCCAAGTCACTGCTCCTCCATTGAGGGTAAAGACCCAGCCCGACTGCGAACGGTAGTTGTCCCTGTCGGTCTGAAAACTGGCGTCACTGTACCCTCGCACCTTTAAGTCATCACTCCCACCGAGGACTAGAAACCATTCCTTGGTCCTCTAAAGGTACTTAAGAATATTCTTGACCACGATCTAATGCGCTCTGCTAGGGTTCCCTTGATATCTGCTGACCATGCTCAAAGCAAAGGCCACATCAGGGCGAGTACAAGTCATAACATACATGATTGAGCCAACTGCGGAAGCGTAAGGTACTCGGCTCATATCTGCTATCTCGACTTCAGTACTCGGACTCTGAGTCTTACTCAACTTGGCATTACTCTTGATTGGTAACTCCCCTTTCTTCGAATTCTCCATACTAAAACGTTTTAGTACCTTGTCCAAGTAAGTATTCTGACTAAGTCCTATTAGTCTCTTACTTCTGTCTCTCACTATCCTTATTCCCAGAATATAGGAAGCCTCTCCGAGGTCCTTCATAGCAAAGCACTTCCCGAGTCAGGACTTAACCTCCTGCAGTGTTGGGATGTCGTTTCCTATGAGTAGTATGTCGTCGACATACAATACGAGAAAGCTTACTACACTCCCACTGGCCTTGACATATACACACGATTCATCTTCGCTTCCCTGAAAGCCAAACTCTTTGACCTTCTCGTCAAAACAAAGATTCCATCTACGAGACGCTTGCTTAAGTCCATAAATGGACTTCTCAAGCTTACACACTCTGTTGGGATGCTTCGCATTGACAAAACCCTCTGGTTGAGCCATGTAAACATCCTCAGCCAACTTCCCATTAAGGAAAGCGGTTTTGACATCCATTTGCCATATTTCATAGTCATGAAATGCAGCAATGGCCAGCATCACCCTGATAGACTTTATCTTCGCAACTGGTGAGAAGGTTTCGTCGTAGTCAACTCCAGGAATTTGAGTGAAACCCTTCGCAACCAATCGCGCTTTATAAGTGTGTACGTTTCCATCCACGTCAGTCTTCTTCTTAAAGTTCCACTTGCACCCGACCGTCTTACGACCTGGTACATTGTCAACCAAATTCCAAACTTGGTTGTCATACATGGATTGAATCTTGCTGTCCATAGCCTCTTTCTATTTCGCAGACTCTGGGCCTGCCATGGCTTCCTTATAGCTGTTAGGTTAGTCCATATTCACTAGTGTACTATCACTAATGAACGTATCCCCTTCCACAGTAATATGAAAACCATAGAACTGGGGTGGAACACTAACCCTTTCGGAACGTCTAAGAGGTAATGACTCGTCAATCGGTTCAACCGGAGTTTCCTCCTCGGGTTGAGCGCCAGTGTTATAGGTTCCTTCATCGCTCGACTCTTGAAGCTCTTCAAGATCGATTTGCCTCCCACTGTCTCCTTGGCTTATGAGTTCTCGCTCTCGGAAAACCCCTCTCCTCGCAACGAAGACAACATTGTCACTCGGTCTATAGAAGAGATATCTAAAGGATTTCTGTGGGTAGCCAATGAAAATACATCGCTCACTACGAGGTTCGAGTTTGTCGTGAGTTTCTCGTCTTACGAAAACTTCGCAACCCCAAACCTTGATATGTGCCAACGAGGGAGCCTTCCCTGTCCACATCTCGTGAGTTGTTTTGGCAACCTTCTTCGTAGGTAATAAGTTAAGGATATGGGCGGCAGTCTCTAAGGCATACCCCCAGAATGAGATAGGTAGTGAAGCACGACTCATCATGGAACGAACCATGTCTAGCAAGGTTCGATTACGCCTCTCATCTACACCATTTAATTGTGGTGTCCTAGGTGGCGTCAATTGTGAAACTATTCCACATTCCTTGAGGTAGTCGTGGAACTCAAGACTTAGGTACTCTCCACCTCGATCAGATCGAAGCATCTTGATTTTCCTGCCCAACTGATTCTCCACTTCTTGTTTAAACTCTTTGAATTTTTTCAAAGGTTTCTGACTTGTGCTTGATTAAGTAGATATACCCATATCTGCTATAATCATCTGTGAAAGTCACATAGAAGCGATTCGCATCCCTCGTGGTGGATCTAAAGGGTCCACATACATCTGTATGTATGAGATCCAATCAACCCTCACCCCTTGCACAAGTGCCAGTGAAGGGTGACTTGGTCATCTTTCCAAGTAAACAAGACTCGCACACGTCATCGTCTCTAAGGTCGAATGACTCCAACACTCTATCCTTTTGGAGTTGGGCTATGCGTTTCTTGTTGACATGTCCTAGACGACAATGCCACAAGCATGCTTTATCCATACTATTGAAAGAATCCACACACAACACATCATTTCCTAAATTGTCTACAACCATCACAGTTTCATATATTCCATTACAAGGCAATGCTTCAAAATATAAAACATTATTAAAATAAGCGTAAATAGAACCCTTTTCATTATCAAATGAATATCTAAAACCTTGTTTATATAAACCATGAAATGAAATGATGTTTCTATCCATATCTGGCGAATAGCAACAATTATTCAAATTTAAATCTAAACCATTACTAAGCACTAAGGAATAAACTCCAATCTTGGTCACAGGCGACGATCTTCTGTTTCCCATGATCAGATTCATCCTTCCAGGCTCCACATCCCTATTTCCTTTTAGTCCCTGCAAATCAGAACATATGTGAAAACCACATCCTGTATCAAGAACCCAAGAAGTAGCATGTGATAAACTATTAGATTTAATTGTGTAAATACCTGCGAAAGATGGCTTGATCTTTCCATCCTTGATGGCTTGCAGATATTCTGGGCAGCTTTTCTTGCAATGCCCTATCTTCTGGCAGTGGTGACACTCTGCCTCCTTAGGGTTAGAGTTGGGTTTAGCAGAACCAACTTTGGTTCCACTAGAAGAGGTGCCATCTTGGGACTTTCCCTTGTGGTGGCCCCTTGAAGAGGCCTTCCTCTTCTTACCCTTCCCTTGCCCTATTGCCAAGACAGGGGCAGCAGCTGGAGTAGGAGGTGATGCAACAGATTTATCCTTGAGGTTGCTCTCAGCAGTCCTCAACAAGCCCTGAAGCTTGCTCAAGGAGACCTCTTCCTTATTCATGTGGTAGGTCATGCGGAACTGGCTATACCAGGAAGGCAATGAGTGAAGGATAATGTCAATTGCCAGCTCTTCATCGAAGTTCACATTCAACTTCAGCAAGCGATCAACATATCTCTGCATCTTTTGCAGATGGGCAGTAAGGGACTCTCCATTGCCCATTTTGGTAGTGATCATCGAAGTAATGATCTCATACCTCTCTTGCCTAGCGCTCTGGTGGTAGCGTTCCAGCAGATCCTGATGCATCTCATAGGGGTACTTGTCCTCATAGGACTTTTGAAGTTCATCAGTCATAGTCGCGAGCATGATGCAATGGACTTTCGTGGCATCACGCTCGTGGGCCTCGTAGGCCGCGATTTCATCGGCAGTAGCAGTTTCGATATCAATCTCCTTTAGCTTCTCGTCGAGGACATATTCTTTGTCCTCGTAGCGAGTGACCATGTGAATGTTGCGGATCCAATTACTGAAATTGGTCCCATCGAAGATCACTTTCCCACACAAGTTCATGAGTGAGAATTAACCAGAGGAGTTTGACCCAGAAGCGTTGTTGTTTGCGTCCGACATCTGAAAAGGAAAAAGAACAAAGTTGATTAGAAATGAATTTCCCCAATTAATCACCCAAATGAGAAATTAGGGCTAGGAACCAACAACATTATTTACAAATTAGAAAAGGGATGCCGTAATCTAACAAGTAAATAATTTGAAGGCAAGTAAATGTCGATTCACTAATTCTCCACCATGAAAAACGAAAAAGAAATTAGGTTTTAAATGTATTGAAAACTCCTAGATCTTTTGAGATACATTGAACCTTTAAATGGCATGTTTAAATCTCGATATGCCCCTCTCGTTTGTGACTGGGATGCCGAGGATCACAAAGTGGGTGTGAATAACCATGCAAATGTACATGGTGCCCTTATTGTTACAGTCACCTATTCGATGTGCTGGTTAACCACACACGCTCCATCGAACTATGACAAAAAATGAGTCACCCTTTGCTACCATTGCTTAGAACCCAATTAATGTGCCGGTTAACCACACGCGCTCCATTAACGTCTTAGCAAGGGCACAAAGTGTAATTTCATGGAATTGCATCAATTCATTTTTGCCTAAAGTAACTAAGATTGGGAATTTTATGAAAACGTTCTAGTTACTTTATATAGATTCATTATACTTTTAATGAGGAAAGGTTTGCCCGATCCTACCCGTTCGGCTAACGACCCTCCACCAATCAAGGAAGCGGTGTGTGAGAATTGACACCCATTAAACGACCATTTTATAGGCTATAACCTTATACCCCCCTTATAGACCGGCTTCGTGAATTAGGCCTACTAACGGTAAGACTAGCATTTAAGTTATACGTATATATATTAATCTTATAATACTATAAGTATAAGGTTGAATTTTAAAACTTGTAAAATTCTAAGGTTTGAAATTTAAATGGTTCAAATTAAAACTTTTAATCACAAAACTTAAATTTCAAAACTTGAGGACAAGTTTTGAAGTTTTCAAAACATAAAGGATCAAATAGCAAATAATATAAATCAACTAATTAATTTAGTGATTATCTAAATTTGACATAGTCAATATTACTTGCAAGACAATCCACCAATTAATTCAAAAAATCAATTATTATCACATAAGGAAATTATTATTTAACTAAATGGTAATTATCTTTTGTTTTGTCAAGGATATAGTCAAATATATGATGAAATTCGGATTTTATTGACCCAAAACAATTAAGGCAAGTATCCTCAAGCAAAACAGCAAAAATCCCGAAAATCACTCTGACAGACGCTTGGACTCGCCGAGTACCATCATGGACTCGCCGAGTAGCATGAACTCGCCGAGTCTGTCAGTCAGGGGCACAAAAAACGATTTTTCATGGCAAGAACAATCAAACAATGCATCAATTCAACAGAAATCAATCTAAGCTTTGATACCACTGATGGGTTTGAGCCATAAGAACTTTCCTATGTGCACATGCAAACCCTAATGCTTGGATCTAGGTTTCTCTAATTGAACATGCAATGTATCCAAGGCTTACAATCCTAGATCTAGAGAATACAATTGAAACATAACACATGAAATCAGATCTAGATGAATACCTTAAGTTGCTTGCTTGAATCTTCTTGTTCTTGGAGCATAGAGTCACAATTGTCACTCCTCTAATGGCTTACAAACACCAACTAGCAAGAGGTTGATTTGGAGAGAGAGGAGAGGTGTAGAAATCGGCTCTAGGGTTCCCAAGGAAGCAAGGTCATCGATTTCTCCAACCCATAGGGTCTATTTATACTATAAGCTACTAGGGTTACATCCTTAACCCTAATTGAATAACTTAGGCCTTAAGCAATCCAAGGATCCTTCTAGAATAAGGCTTGGACGAATTCAAGGAGCACATACTCCTTAATTTCGGCCACCCTATATCCCATAAGGATCCATAGCCCAAAAACTCAACTATCACACATTTGACAGTTTAAGCCCCTTTATTCAATTAACCTCTTTTAGTCACCAAATTAATTCCTAATTAGTTTATGACTAATATTAATCAAATAATATTATTATTCCTTTAATATATTATTCTCATAAGATATTAATATAATAATATCTCTTCTCTCTTCATAAATCACCCTGTCAAGTTGTTATGGTGAAGGCAACCCAAAAGGACCATGAACAACCGGATCAAGTACTTACAAAATATAGTTACTGGCTTAGACACTAATCTAACATGTCTTCCCACTTACCCATGGATACTGGTAAAAATTCCAAATTCCCATATAGTTTTTGATGTTGCGCTTTAACTCTTGTGCAAGTCACACATTCTGTCACACACTTAGCAATGTCGAGCCTCATCGTCGGCCACCGGTAATATGGTTCCAAATCCATATACATCTTGGTGCTGCCAGGATGAATATAGTACATGGTTTTGTGAGACTCTTCCATGAGAATATCTCTTATTCCTCCCATCTTTGGCACCCAAATTCTTCTTTGGAATACCTTCAAACCTTGGTCGTTCGTTCCGAACACTAGCATTTTTCCAAATGTTCTTCCTTTAGGTTATCTCCTTCCAAAGCTTCTTCCTAAGTTTTCTTAATACTTTCTACAGTCGTTGATAAAATTTCAATTCTTAATGTCCTTTGCCTTTTCCTCTCCATGTTTATTTTTTTACTCAAAGCTTCTGCTACAACATTCGCTTTACCAGTGAGGTAAAGTATCTCGCAGTCATAATCCTTGAGTAATTCTAGCCAGCGTATTTGTCTCATATTCAACTAATTTTGATCAAAGACATACTGAAGACTCTTATGATCGATGTAAATTTACCCTTCGTGCCATAAAGATAATGTCTCCATATCTTCAACGCAAAAACTAATGCTGCCAACTCCAGATCATGAGTGGGGTAGTTCTGTTTGTATGATTTTAGTTATCGGGATGCATATTCTATCACTTTATCTCTCTGGGTCAAAACACATTCTAACCCAATTCCAGATGCATTACTATAAACAAAAAAAATCCTCAATTTTTTCGAGTAAATCAAGGATTGGTGCTTCACAAAATCCCTACTTTAGCTTCTCGAAAGCTTCTTCATGCTTCTCACTCCATGTGTAGGTAGCTCCTTTCTGGGTCAATGTTGTTAATGGAGCAGCTATTGAAGGAAAGCCTTGAATAAACCTTCTGTAATATCCAACTAATCCTATAAAGCTACGAATCTTAGTAGGACTTTTTTGTCGTTCCCACTTCCTCACTGCTTCGATCTTTGTTGGTTCAACCATTATTCCTTCTTGATTAACCACATAACCCTAGAATCGCACCTCTCGGATCTAAAAATCACACTTAGTGAACTTGCATACAACTTCTGTTTCTTCATAACTTCTAACACTTCACGTAAGTGTTTTCCATGCTCCTGTTGGTTGTTCAAGTAAATCATAATGTCATCGATGAATATTATTACAGATCTATCGAGGAAAGGTTTATAAACCCTATTCATTAGATCAATAAATGTTGCTGGAGAATTGGTCAGTCCGAACGACATAACCAAAAACTTGTAGTGTCCATATCTCGTTCTGAAAGTTGTCTTCTCGACATCTTGCTCTCTCACCTTCAGTTGATGATACCCTGACTTGAGATCAATCTTAGAAAAACATCTTGCGTCGTGCATTGATTGAACATGTCATCAATCCAAGGCAATGGGTATTTATTCTCTAGTGTTGTTTTGTTCAGCTCTTTATAATCTATGCACATCCTCATGCTTCCATCCTTCTTCTTCACGGATAACACTGGAGCTCCGCAGGGTGAAGAACTAGGTCTTATGAAACCTTTGTCCAAAAATTCCTAAAGTTGCATCATAAGCTCCTTTATCTCTATCGGTTCTAATCGGTAAAACATTTAGCTAATTCATTCCTAATACTATGTCAAATCCGTTTAACTCAATGGGAAATAATTCCTCGTGAAACTTATTCCTATTCAAGTCAATGGCGATGTTCTTTATGCATTTATTCGCTAACAGGTACAAACTTGACACTAGCAACTTCTACTATTAGAGCACTATCTAGTCTATCAACAAGCAATGCTACTCTTCTACAAAATTTGTGCGAAATAAAGGAGTAATCAGCTCCAAAATCAAACAATATATTGGCAGGAAATTCATTTTCTAGAAAAGTACCTGAAGCGATATCTGCTTATTCCTTTGTTGCTTCCAGAGTCATCTGGAATGATCTCGCCTTTGGCTTCAGCGACACATTTGGCTTCGCAACCTCCTTCTTCTCCGGACAATCCTTCTAAATATGTCCATCCTCTCCACAGTTGTAGCACACTCTCTTGTTGAATGTGCACTCGTTGGAGTAGTGACCAGTCCTCCCACATTTGAAACAAGACACTTCATCGCTGCATCTTCCAGAGTGCTTCTTCTTGCACTTCTCGCACCACTTTGCTTTACCACTTCCCCCAAACTTCTTGTTGTTGGGTCCACCCTTCGAAAATTTGCTCTTCTTCTTGGATCTTGAACATCCCTCAAACTTCTTCTTTTCTCTTAACTCAGCTCTCTCCATACCATTTTCTCTTATTTGGGACTCAACATTCTTAGCTGCCCAGATGGCGGCTTTCAAAGTGGTTGCCAACTTCACCGTTGGACCGAAATCCGTTGGTAGTCCACTAGCAAACTTGTTGATCTTGGAGAGTTCAGTGGGAACCAAATAAGGAACTAGTTTCCTCCTCTCTGTAAAACTTGCAGCATATTTACTGACGCTCATCTTGCCCTTTTTCAGATTCTGGAATTCGTTGTTAATTTCTAGAAGATCCTGCTAAGAACAATATTGCATGTAACATCCTGTTCTGAATCGATTCCTAGTCTGAGGTTGTGGCCCGAAGATCAGTCATCATAAGGATTAGAGCTTTTGAAAAGGTAATATCTAGGCCTATTTGGGTGCGGGTGATGTATTAGAAGTGATCCGGGTGTTTGGTTCGTGTTTTGGAGCCTAGGGGTATTTCGGTAAAGTGTCAGTTCGGGCTTTTGTGGAAAATGGATTTTTTTTGGAAGGTCTTAAGAAAGGTATGAGTTGATAGAAGTGTAGGGCTTCTCGTTACCTTTCCGTGGATATAAGAATCGTCAGAATCGGGCTTATAACGAAAACGTTATGGCCTTCGGAAGTTTCGTGGTTTTCAGGCTTAGCCGAGTACGCAGTGTGTACACAAAGCGTATGCGGGGCATACTAGTGAAGAAGGCAGTACGCGGGGCGTACCTTTGAGTACGTTGGGCGTACTGACCAGGATGGTCGCGAATGTTCTTCGGAGTACGTTGGGCTTACCATATGTACGTTAGGCGTACGCCAGTCAAATCAGAACCCTATTTTAGGGTCTTGGACCCTATTTAAGCTCCTTATCTCATAACCTAACCTTAATATATTCAGCCTCCATCCCTCTAAACCCTAGAAATCGACCCTTAGCCCCCATTTGAGTGATTGTAGAGCTTTAAAGTGATTTTTATGTGTTTTGGTGCTTGAGGAGGAAGAAGAAACTTCTTGAAGAGTCATTGTTTGACTTGGAGCTTTTGGATCCAAGCTTTGTGCGCCTAGATCTATCTCCAGGAGGTATAAAATCTTAACATTGACAAAATTTTCATGTAGATTTAGCTAAGTGGTACATTGTTATGGTTTTGGTCCCTTTGAGGTGGTTCTTGTGAGTAGAAGTTACTCCAGAACCTTTGAGCTTCATATTTGGTCCTTATTGAGGTTATGGAGTCATAAAGTTTGTATCTTGATGGGTATAAACCTTCCATGCATGATTTGGTAGTCATTTGATGAAGTTTGGGACTTAGGGTTTTGATTTGGACCCCATTGAGTTATGCTAAGTCATAAAGTTGGAAACTTTATGACTTAAGAAGTCCCTTGAAATCAGATCTAGAAGTTTGGACTGAGGTCTTAAGGTATTAAGAAGTTTTAAGACATTTTCAGAGTGATTTTGACCTTTTGGAATTCATCTTTGGTGTTTGGGCTTCATTAAGCCATTCAAAGGCTTAAAGCATTCGACTTTATGGATCAAGTCACTTATATTTGGCTAAATAGAGGTGTTGAACGTCTTGACTTAATGGATTAAGAGCTAGAATTGAGAGTTGGTCATCAGGAGGAGTACGTTAGGCGTACAAGCCTGTACACACAACGTACAAGATCTTAAGCCAGTACGCTTAGCGTACAAGCTGAGTACGCCCCGCGTACTCAGCAGAGTGGGATTTCAAAATTTGGGCTTCGGTTTGGGCCATCTTTTGGGCTTTGTTGTTTTGGGCCCTGTTGGGCCATCAGTTTTTGGGTTGAGATTTATTTGGGGAGGCCTACTATGGTTTTGGGCCCAATTTGGAAAATTGGGCCATGGATTGGGCCTTGGGTAGTTTTTGGTATTTAGGCCCTGTGGACTATTAGGTTTGGGCCAAAGTCTTGAACCAAAAGTAGGTAAGGGGTAAATTGGTCATTTACCCTAGTAAGGGATTTATGGTTATATATTGTAACCCAATTGTTGATTGGGTGTTGTTTTGAATTTTGATAGTTCGGGATCGATCAGCCAGCAACCATAGATTTATTCGCGGGACTTCATTAGTGCGAGGTGAGTCTTCTAAACATACCAATGGGTCTAAGACACCAAGGCCGGCCCATTTATCTAGTTGTGATGATTTTTACGAATGTGCTATTGATACATTATGTGTTTATGTGAAGACCATGCGGGGGTTCCCATGGAAAATAGTTATATATGTAGTATGTTAGTTGATTGCATAGTATTTGGTATGCTAGTTGTCTTTGTGATACTTGCATGGAAGACCCCGGGGGGTTCCCGAGGCAGTTGGATATAAGACCATGTAGGGGTTCCCATGGCTTTCCAGGCTAAGACCATGTAGGGGTACCCATGGTAGTGGGCTAAGACCACGTGGGGGTTCCAGTGGCACTCGGTGTAAGACCTTGGAGGGTTTCCAGGGCATCCTTATATGTTTGTATGTTTAGCTCATATGTTTGTATGTATAGTTTGCATTATGTCTTATTTGGCAGGAAGACCTTGTGGGGGTTCCCAAGGCAGGAAGACCATGTGGGGGTTCCCATGGCAGATAAGACCACATGGGGGTTCCCGTGGCACTAGGTGTAAGATCCTGGAGGGTTTCCATGGCTTCCTTATATGATTATATGCAGGGCTTATGTGATATATGTAGCTTTTATAGCTAATATGATATGTATTATGTGGATTGTGCGTGGGGTATGCTCTGGGGGACTCACTAAGCTTTGTGCTTACGGTTTATAGTTTTGGTTTCAGGTATCATCGGTTTTGAAAAGAAGGGCTCAGATTGATCGCAGTGCACACACCTATGATTTCCGCAACGAATGATTTTGGGATGAACTCTGATAATTGTTTTACTTAATGATGATTTGAAATGTTTGAAATAAATGGTATCAATGTTTTAGCTATATTAAAAATGAAATTTTTACCCTTGATATTTGGTTTGTTACACTGCATTTTCAATTGCACCCGAAAGTCTTCCCAATACATTTTACTAGCTTCTCCCTTGGGCATGGTATCAGCCAGTAACTTCCACCAACTTAATACCCCAATCTTTAACTGTCTGACCGCAAAAACGATCTTATGCCTGTTGCTAGAGTCGCAACTCTCAAACACCATCTTCATCTTGGAGATCCAATACATGACTTCCAGTGGTTTTGGGCTTCCGGAAACACTCGGTGTCCCATATGCTTCGGGTATATGATCGATTTCATGTGCTATAATATTTATCCATTCTAAATTTTCCACATGCCTAGGGCATTAAGAGAGGAAAATGGCTAGAATTGGATATGACTAAATGATTAAGCAATTGTCGAGGACAATCTTAGGTTTACCAAAGATTGGTTGCTCATGGACAGTTGGAAGTATGGTGTAAATTTTTGGAAAGGACCATATTGACATATTCTGGAAAGAGGCAACTCTTGTTCAGAAGTGATAGTCAAAATGGGAATATGGAAATGTTTCCATAGGTGGAAGTTATTCTTTAAATCTGTGTAAGATTAGAAAACTTAATGCAAGAAGGATGTTCAAAGCAATGTACTTTGAATTTGAGACTTCGTTTCCATGGAATTGCTCTCCATTGGAATACTCTGTAATGTCTGTTGGAAACTCTTTGTGACTTTGTGCATAGTCATTACAAGAGGATCAATGCATATAAGTTTAGAATCTATCAGATTTCGGTAAATGGTAGGAATTTGGAATTCTTACATTTACGGTAAGGATTTGGAATTGTGAAATGAGCATCATTGGAATCATGTTCAATTGGTCTATTTCACAAAGTAAAGATCATAGACTAACATAGTGTGCATACTTGGAGTATGGCATAACTATTGTTTGGACAAACATAGTGTGCATGCTTGGAGCATGGCATGACTATTGTTTTGATTCAAGTATAAAGTTGATTATTTGAAACATTATACAATGAATAATGAGTAATCAATATGGTGTTTAAATAAAAGGTGTTTTATTTACTCTCAAAGGTGCTTGGGACCATAGAGGATTAGTATTATTCTTGTGTTTCACTTTGCATGTTTTGACTTCCAGAATAGCTAGGTTATTCTTTCCGAATGACTAAGTTATTTAAATTCTCCACAGTCAGTCATATGTTGGAAGTAGATATGAATCAAGACTGTCATGAAGTTGGCTTGTAGATGTCTAAGGTGTTGGACATAGCAAGAGTTGCTACAACATTCATGAGTGCTCATAAGTTCTGAGTATTGGATTAAACCCATGCTCATTTGAATCACTTCATGGATTTTATCACGAGTGATCACGAGACGATAATATCTTATATTCTTCAAACCTAGAGATATGAGTTGTTGACTATGAGTTGGTTATACAATGATTGTACGAAAACGCATTGGTAACACGATGTTATAAAACGTACCTTTGTGTATGATTAAACGAGTAGTAGAACAAGTATATGAGTCGAAGTTTATCCATTCCTTTTATCCATGGAGGGATAAAAGCGATATCAGTGGGCCCCTCGATGATTTAGTGATGACAAACGTAAGTGCTCGGCCTGCCCTGGACTGATTTAATTTGTTCAATTAGTCAGTCGTCATAAATCGGAAATCGGGAAACAACAGATGGACAGAGAGAATGATTATAATCCATGTCTCAGTCCATATGATATCTAGAATGGAGGAATATATGATCCCTTATCGAATGGACGCGTCATTGATTTGTTCAGAGTTCGACAGCGGCTTTAAGAGCTACGATTGCTAGTCGGGTTTTGGAGTCATACGCAATAATAGTTTTAGCCTTATCCAAGTGGGAGACTGTTGGATTAGATATCTAATCCCATAACTATTATTGGTATGTATTCGACCCGACTTGGCATGGTCCATTTGGGTTGCATGGCATCGGAACAATTTGGATAGACTTTTGTGAGAAAAGGATATATATGATTTATTAATATATTATAAGTTCTAATATATTAATATGAAATCATATTATTTAATTAGTATTGATCAAGAATTAATTTGAAATTAATTCTGTGATCAAAAGACACTAATTAAATATATGGGGATTGATTGTGTAAATCATTCATTCTTATATATGTGGGCTTATGACCCATAGCTCTTCATGTTGGGCTTAACCCATGGAGTAACCCATGGATACTCCATGGAGGTTTTAACCCATGGAGTATGAAGAATATGGAAAGTCATGAGTTACATAGTGTAACCCTAATAGCCACAATATATAAGGACCCCATGGCTCAAGAATCGGTCCTAAGAAGGGTTCATATGAGAGGACTAGCCGATTTTGAGCATAAGGACTTTTCTCTCAAGTTATTCCAAGTTGTTGTTGTTGTGTGAACCATTTGAGGTGTCACACTTGGGGCACTCGACTCTTAAGCTCCATGGAATGAAGCTACAACAAAGAGGTATGTTATCCTAACTAGCATATTGTATCATTTATGTTAAATTGCATGCTAGTTATAGGTTTAATGCCTTGGCGTCCATTTGCATGTATAATTAGTGAAAACATAGATCCAGGGTATTTAGGGTTGTGTGTGCACCATAGGATGTTGTAGTATACTAAAACCCAACAGTGGTATCAGAGACAAGGCTTGTTTTCAAGTTATACTTGCTGAAATAGCTTAAAAATCGAAAATTCTGGCTTTCTGGGCACTGGACTCGCCGAGTCCACTGATGGACTCGCCGAGTCCATGAAGAAATTCGTCCTACTCATCGAGTAGGTTCATACACTCGACGAGTAGAAGCCCATGACAGCATATTTTCGACTTTTAAGGCTGAAATTGGACTAGAATCATTACCCTAAGCTGTTTTTGAACCTATAAACCTGTTTTTGATGTGGTAATGTTCATTCTAATCCAATACAAAAGATAATTGTCAATAGATTCATGTTTTGTATTAGTTTAATGGTTAGGCTAATTACATGAAAATTGGTTGATATGAATTATCTTGTTCTTATGAGTTTGCTTAGATTAATAGAAAAATTATGTGATAATGTGTTTTCAATCCAAATTGATCTAAAAGTTATTCATAAAATGTGTTTTTGTAACTTGTCCTCAAGTTATATGAAAAGTCACATTTATGATTTTTAAAACTCATAAGATTTCCATAAGTTATGAAAATGAAGAGTCTCATTTTTAAATGCTTTAAAGTCTTCCATAACTTGTCCTCAAGTTATGGAACTTGAAGAGTATTTCATTAAAACTACTTTAAACACATAAGTTATGGAATTGAAAAGTTTTTTGAATTGTTCAAAACTTGCCCTCAAGTTTTTCAATTTGTAAAGTTTCCCCATGAATACTTTAATTCCAAGTTAAACCCTTAGAATTTTAAAAGTTAAAATTCAACCGTTATACTATTATAATATTAATAGTTAATAGTTATATTTATGTATAAGAACAAAGTCAGTCTTACCGTTAGTAGGCCTCATTCACGAAGCCGGTCTATAAGGGGGTATAAGGTTACTGCCTATAAAATGGCAGTTTAATGGGTGTCCACTCTTACCCACCGCTTCCTTGACTGGTGGAGGGTCGTTAGCCGAACGGGTTTGACATGACTATAATTCTCCCTTCATTAAAAGTATTAATGATAAATACTAAGTAACTAAAGACTTATAAATTCCCAGTCTTAGTTACTTAGGAAAATGTGAATTTGGTGCTAACCCATGAAATTACACTTTGCACTTTGCTTAAGTCGTTAGTGGAGCGTGTGTGGTTAACCGGCACACTAACTTGGATTTAACAAGGTAGGCAAAAGGTGGCTTAAGGTTTATCATAGATCAGTGGAGCGCGTGTGGTTAACTGGCACATCGATCAGGTGATAAAATTAAGAGTACCAAGTATATTTGCATGGTTATTCACACCTTGTTTGTGATCCTCGGCATCCCAGTCACAAACTTGAGAGGGCACACTCGATATTTAAACATGCCATTGAATAGTTTAATGAATCTCAAAAGATCTAGGAGTTTCAAACCAATTAAAACCTAATACCTATTTCGTTTTTCATGGTGGAAATTGGTGAATCGTCATTCGCCTACCTTCAAATATTTTATAACTTGGATTACGGCATCCCTCTTCCAAGTTATAAAAGTATTGTGTTGGACCCTAGCCTTAATATTTCATATTGGGTGTTATATTAAGGACTTAAATCAACTAACTTGAATATCTCCCATTGTAGATGTCTAATTCAGACAACTATGATCTTCCCAAATCCCTAGGAACAAGCTTTCCTAATGAAGACGATGTCCCGTGGTTGGTTCATGGAAATCATACTTCTCTTCCTTCACCTCCTCCAATTATTCTCCCTAACCCACAAGTTCTTGAAAAGTTCAAGGTCACTCAAGCCCTATTGGCAAGCAAAGTCTATATGTGCTCACATCTTGGAGATAAAGTCACATATTGACAAGTCGTGAGAGTTGGGTGTCAAGGTCTTGAGGAAGTTGGTTGTTGACTAGGTTCTTCAATCACTTTCTAGGTCACATAGTGAGTTCCTTTAGGACTACTATATGACAGACCATGACATGACCCTTAATGATCTTACCTATTTGCTTGGTGCTGCTGAATAAACAATGATTTAGAGAACTGGTAAAAGCAAATTTGATTGGAAGATCGACTTCCCAAACTTCCATGGACATTGACAATGGTAACATTGGAAATCCAGAAAAGCTTTCTCTTCCCAATGGAAAGGGATCGGCCATAGTCAACTCGGTTGACCAAATGGTAAAGAGAAAGGCTGAGTATGAGATAGTCTTGTGTACCATTCCCAAAGAGTCCATATGCATATATTTCCAAAAGAAGGGGAATTGGTTGCAAAGCTGCCCTATTTACCTGAAAGATCATAAGGTTGGTCAAGTCAAAAAGTTTGACTCTACTTTAGGTAAGTCCACTATCTAACTCTATTTAGTTCCTCTTTGGAGATGCTTATTACATGATGTGACTAGGTCACATGTTGATGTTTTAAGAATCAAAGAAAAAAAGAGGAAGCTTAAAGGAAGTATATGCTGATTCTGATCTCGAAGATGGATTTCGATCGCATGGTTCGGTGATCAGAATTTTGAGCTGCTGCTTAAGAGTTGTGATAGATTGCTTAGGAATAGATAACAACATTGTTTTCATATGCATTTGCATTGTGAGGATAAGTTTTTCCGCAAGCTTTTAAAAAAAAGGAAAAAAAGGGGTTTTGATTTTATTTATTTTAAGTATCCTTACAATGACATTTGTGAAAAATTGTTGTTTATATGATTCCATGGATAGAAATATTGGAAAATGGATTTGATTCTTTCGTTTGTGATAGTGTCATAATTTGCCAAATAAGGAAAGATTCTCATCACCCAAGTTTCAGTTAGATAGAAACTTGGAATCATGCAACTTGTATTGTATGATGAATGAGAATTTTCATCTTTGGGAAATTAAGACTAATTCCTTGTTCACATGTATATGTGAGTCAAGCGAAGGACTAGGAGATCGGGTACACTTGGTTGTGCGCTGATCAGGTCCACCACAAAGAACGATAACATTATTCGTCATGATTTACTGAAGTTTAGTAAATATGGTTATACTTACAAGTTTAAGTATAATTCTGAAACATTGGAAAAGTTTCAATGTATGGCAAAGCGAATGAGAAGAATCAAATTAGGCAGAAAGATAAAAGTTTCTCCAGTCTGAAAAGATGGGAGAGTAATTTAGTATCATGTTTTGTGATTATCTTAGTGATTATGAAACCATATCACAATTGATCCTCTAAGGACATCTTAGTACATTTGTTTGGCTAAGAAGAGGAATCATGGATTGTTGAAATGGTTAAATCAAAAGATGAATCATACTTCGTTCCAAAATTGAATCTTAGAGTAATACTCCAAGATTGTAACTTGAGTGACAGAATCTTAAAAAGGTTTATAACACTTGTCAAATGTAAGAGTAAAATGTGTTCTACTCTTGTACATTTGAAATTGGTAAGCTGTGGTGTTTTGGATAAAACAGAGACCAACTAAGGCCAATTGTGTGAAGTGTTTGTCTTGATAAGAATCCGCACTAACTCTTGAATATTTGCTTTGTCAAGGAATGGTTCTTGACAAGAGAATCTTATATGTCAAGAGGTCAGTGGGAGTCCTAAAGATCTTGAAAAAGTTTCAAGAACTAATCAAGAATAAAACCTATAGTTTATCACTAGCGCACGACTTGATGTTTGTAACCTATCGTGTTGACATACTCTTATTTATGTGCCCATTCCAGTTAAAGTTGACTATACATCTGAGTTCTACAAGTTCTCATTGTTAGGACAACTACTTGGAAGCAATGGCAGGCCCTTGTGCTACTAGGTGGCAAGAAGTTATGTGACAACCGTCAATTTTTGGCCAAGTCAAAGTCAACTAAAGTCAACAAGTCAAACCGGTCAACTCATCTAACCCTTGTATATTAGGGTTTCCATTATGTTTCTTATTGAGCAACTCGCAATCTTAATACAAAGTATCACTTAGAGTTTTCACGTGTTCGGAAAATCTAAACCCTAATCAGGGTAAGTGAAGAATCTACTCGATAGAACGTTATTCCATACCCCTCGGGGGCATATAACAATCATAACGAGACTTAACGAGGTTTACAAACCTTGCGTTGCGAAGCCAAACACTCAAAAAGGTCACAAAAGAAGTCTCTCCCAATCTCTTTCACTCTAACTCTCCCAAATCTCTCTCTGTATGAGAAATCTCTCCAAGAATGTGAAATCTCTCCCAAATCTCTCCGAGTATGTGAAATCTCTCCCAAATCTCTCTCTGTATGAGAAATCTCTCCAAGAATGGGAAATCTCTCCCAAATCTCTCCAAGTATGTGAAATCTCTCCCAGATCTCTCTCTATATGAGAAATCTCTCAAAGAATGTGAAATCTCTCCCAAATCTCTCCAAGTATGTGAAATCTCTCTCAGATCTCTCTCTGTATGAGAAATCTCTCCAAGAATGTGAAATCTCTCCCAGATCTCTCTCTGTATGAGAAATCTCTCTAAAAATCTCTCTCAACTTTTTATAATCACTCGGGGCATCCCGACCCTCGAATTTGACGAAAACAGCTCGAAAACGGAAGTCTACATGAAAAACAGCCTTAAGGAGCCGAACCCTCTTAAGGAGTCGAACCCTTCTTAGGAACCGAACCTCCTGAGAACCGAAACCTTGCATCAGAACCGAAACCCTCTCAGCCGAAATGGACCGAGGGTTCGGTCTATTTCGGTCCCCTGACAATTCCGAATAGAGACCTGACCTTCGGCTCTTCCCTTCCCACCTTCGGTCCGAGAGGACTGCACATTCGGTCCGAGAGGCGATCCTGCGCAGCCGAACCCTACTCTCGGTTCCTCTTCTACCTTCGGTTCTAGTGCTGCTAAGACCGAGCCTTCGCGACCTTCGGCCCCAATTTCGGATTTCAGCAAATTCCACCCGGTTTTCAATATTTTTAGCATTTTAAGCCCGTTTTTAATTATTTTAACGTGGGATTTTTACCCAAACTCGTATTTTGACATATAAAACCCTAAATATTCATATTTTATCTATATTTTGGGGAAAATCATTGCCTAAGAATAAAATCTATTTGGTGAGATATTTAGGTGGAGTGTTGACTTATCCTTTGGACAAGGACACAAACAACCTCCCCATACCTTCATAGTACAACCCCTAGTCACTATTCACCCATACCTAGTCATTCCATAGTACTTTTCCCACCATTTTCAGCCACACACTTGGTCAAGAGCTGGAAAGCCCTCCTCTCTCCTCACATTTCTCTCATTTTCCACCAAAGAACAAACTTCATTCTCTCTCACTTTCTCTCTCTAAAAATTCGAGATTCAAAGGCTGGTCTTGGGTTTTTCCTCCACATTTGGTAAGTACCTTCCTCCTACACTTAGCTATTCTACTATCCTTCATCCAAATCATAGATTGCTTACACAAATATCGTCATATTTGTTGTTAGATCTTCAAATCTTCAAGCATCTCCCAAGTGTTCTTAAGTTGAACACTTCTTTTCTCCATCATCCATCTACTGAAATCACTCAAGGTGAGTTCATACCCCTACATTTTCATGTTTTCTTCAAGTTTTAAGGGGGGAATACAAGTTAAAACACCAAAAACTTAACTAAACTCAAACAACAGCTTTCATCAGAAAAGTTGAGTCTTATTCACGGACTGTTTTGACTATCTTAAACTTAATTTCTTTCAAAACTGTGTAATATGCAAATAGTTCAGGTTCATACCTTTAAAATGACTACTTGCACATCTCCATACGATTTTTCTACGATTTATGGTGATTTTTACAAAACTGCCTACCATTTCAGAAACGAATTCGGACCAGTCTGTGAACATGAACATTTTAACACAAGTTAAAGACTTCTAAAAATCATAATAAAAATTATTAATAAACTAGACATATTTTATAAACCCTCAGAATTTACGGATTCAGTTTTCGACTTCGTATGATTTTTCTATGATTTTTCTAAAACAGTGCAGAACGGTTAAAAACTAGTTAACAGCTTATAACTTTCATAACACTTTGTATTATGTTGAGCAAAGTGTATAACAATAAGTTCTAAATATTGAATGTATTTTCTTGTTAGTTTATCATCATAAACTGAAAGTTAGTCATTCATGATAAGGATTCTTCATTCATTTGAACACATATAATAAGCTATAATAAGCATAGTTTATGGATTTTTACTACATGAGAAAGGTTTCACTCTCAAAACAAATGAGTTTCATATATTACATGATAAACTATAATAGGTATAGTTTATGATTCCATTAACACAACAAACATAGTTCAGAAGGTTTTATTCTCACAGAAAAAGGTTTTACACTCACGCACACCACACGTAAACTTGTTAACGTAAATTGTGAGACATTCCTCTTAGTACTCCTAGAGTACAGAATAAAATTCCTGGTAGTTATAACCAGAGTCTCTTGTAGGGAGAACGTGATAGTTGTGTATAGATCTATATTGGTTTGACAAACCACACCTGAGCTGCTAGCTACAGCTAGACCTGCAGGTCTGAGGTGACAAGTGTCATTATCTTTTTCGACGCTTGAGAAACGTCGTGGCAGGTTCATAGTCATAGTATGGTTATAGCGACTCATATAGGGAGTTAACAACACATAAAGTTTACAGGATTTTTCTCAAATCAAAAAGGGTTTTATGTCGATTTAAAATCACTTTTTATATCTTTAAGTATGGAAAAATACTTGTTTATTTTCGGTCCTGGGATTTAGGACTACATAACATTTATAAGGAAAATATTGGATTTTCTTTGGAAACATATTTCTATTAAAACTACATATAGCTAGAATTATTAGACTTCAGCTATAATTGCTAAGTGTATATGATAGAGTTATATAAGAATTTAGTCACAATCGACTTAGAATTGGTGGGCCCGCCTCATCTCCTGTTCCTTGTTTCGTTGTGGACGTAGGGCAGACCCATTATATTCAATGGTTTATTTAACTTAAATTGTATATAACTTATATACGTTAGGCGATTATAGAAGGAATCTATGGGTCCTTCTAGGGTTCATTATCGCATAACATAGAAGCATTCATTTCACACTTAATAAAGAAAATATTGGGTTTTCTGGAAACATACTTTGTCGCTTTTACAAGGAAAACGGTTTCTTTCTCAAACAAAACTCTTATGAACTCACCAACTTAATTGTTGACACTTTTTCAAAACTACTTGTATTCTCAGGAAATCAGTGAAACAGGAAAACCAACAGCATTTTGAGGATGGGACGATAAATCGTCAAACAGTTCATTTTGTCATCATAATGTAATTGATTTTGAAACATGTAAACTTATTCCATGGTGTAACCTTTTCAATTATATTTATGATGGTTGTATTTACTTTGAGCACTATTATATTCGTTGTTGTGATACTATACATGAAGTCCTCCACCCCGGACGTTTCCGCCATCCTTGGTTTGGGGGTGTGACAAGTTAAGATTGCACAAGTTTGGTCCATATGAGTTTGGATTTGTCACTAACCTCCCCTTGTGGTTATGA
Organism: Lactuca virosa; assembly: GCF_052849685.1. NCBI lineage: Eukaryota > Viridiplantae > Streptophyta > Magnoliopsida > Asterales > Asteraceae > Lactuca > Lactuca virosa. Next base: position 210,417,805 of record NC_136432.1, read on the forward strand.
AAAATTCACATGGATAGGAACACATACACCATAAAATCTAAGTGTCATAAGGTTTCTCTCCGATTCATGAAAATGATGGTGAGGAAACGCTTTCACTAAGTAGATTTTAAATAGATAGCAATTGTGATATTTGCATTCTCAAAGTCGTTAGTGGAGCGTGTGTGGTTAACTGGCACACTAACATGGACTTGTGAGAAATGGCAAAGGTCTAAACAATTGAGACTATGATTACGACATCCCTTTTCATAGTTCTGGAAATTGTTTAGACACACATGTGAGCTATCTAAGGAAAGGTGTATGATTCTGATAAAGTTTTATCAAAGCATCTCGTATCAGAAATCTGAACTTTGGTAAGAAAGTCAATAAAGTATTGATTTCTAGAAGTCCAGCTGATTTCTGAGTACATGTCAAAGCTAGTGGGAGCATAAGTGTTATGCTAATAATCATCATGTTAGTGGGAGCATGATAATTATGATAAGTATTGCAATATTGGCAATGTTAATTATAGAAAACAAAAGTTTCAATTGGGAAAAGTTGTTTTGCTATAATTAAGGGAGAGAAAATTATACTTCATTTCAATTCTAAAAGCTTAGATTGAGATTTTAATCATCTTTAGTCAAAGATATATATATGAATTTTATGTTGGAATGGTTCAACATAAGGAAATTATATATATATATATATATATATATATATATATATATATATATATATATATATATATATATATTGCGTTCTCAAATTCGATTATGATTACGGCATCCCTCTTCATAGTCGAATTATGAAAACATGGCAAATAAAAAATATTGTAGCAAAAGACTGATCTAGGTTCATGTCTTTATGTGAGACATCATGAATCGTGTCCCATATGCTTCGGGTATAGGATCGATTTCATGTACTATAATATTTATCTATTCTAAAATTTCCAAATGCCTTGGGCATTAAGAGAGGAAAAGGGCTAGAATTGGATATGACTAAAATGATTAAGCAATTGTCGAGGACAATCTGAGGTTTACCAAAGATTGGTTGCTCATGGACAGTTGGAAGTATGGTGTAAATTTTTGGAAAGGACCATATTGACATATTTTGAAAAGAGGCAACTCTTGTTCAGAAGTGATAGTCAAAATGGGAATATGGAAATGTTTCCATAGGTGGAAGTTATTCTTTAAATCTGTGTAAGATTAGAAAACTTAATGCAAGAAGGATGTTCAAACCAATGTACTTTGAATTTGAGAATTCGTTTCCATGGAATTGTTCTCCATTGGAATACTATGTAATGTCTGTTGGCAAGTCTTTGTGACTTTGTGCATAGTCATTACAAGAGGATCAATGCATATAAGTTTAGAATCTAACAGATTTCGGTATATGGTAGGAATTTGGAATTCTTACATTTACGGTAAGGATTTGGGATTGTGAAATGAGCATCATTAGAATCATGTTCAATTGGTCTATTTTACAAAGTAAGGATCATAGACTAACATGTGTGCATACTTGGAGTATGGCATAACTATTGTTTGGACAAACATAGTGTGCATGCTTGGAGCATGACATGACTATTGTTTCGATTCAAGTATAAAGTTGATTATTTGAAACATTATACAATGAATAATGAGTAATCAATATGGTGTTTAAATAAAAGGTGTTTTATTTACTCTCAAAGGTGCTTGGGACCATAGAGGATTAGTATTATTCTTGTGTTTCACTTTACATGTTTTGACTTCCATAATAGCTAGGTTATTCTTTCCGAATGACTAAGTTATTTAAATTCTCCATAGTCGGTCATATGTTAGAAGTAGATATGAATCAAGACTGTCATGAAGTTGGCTTGTAGATGTCTAAGGTGTTGGACATAGCAAGAGTTGCTACAACATTCATGAGTGCTCATAAGTTCTAAGTATTGGATTAAACCCACGCTCATTTGAATCACTTCATGGATTTTATCACGAGTGATCATGAGACGATAATATCTTATATTCTTCAAACCTAGAGATATGATTTGTTGACTATGAGTTGGTTATACATTGATTGTACGAAAACACATTGGTAACTAGATGTTTTAAAACGTACCTTTGTGTATGATTCAACGAGTAGTAGAATAAGTATATAAGTCGAAGTTTATCCATTCCTTTTACCCGTGGAGGGATAAAAGCGATATCAGTGGGTCCCTCGATGATTTAGTGATGACAAACGTAAGTGCTCAGCCGGGCCTGGACTGATTTGATTTGTTCAATTAGTCAGTCGTCATAAATCGGAAATCGGGAAACAACAGATGGACAGAGAGAATGATTATAATCCATATCTCAGTCCATATGATATCTAGAATGGAGGAATATATGATCCCTTATCTAATGGACGCGTCATTGATTTGTTAGACTACATTCTTCTTCTGTGCCCCTTGCGGTTCCTATTTGGGGATATGTTGACATTACTAGAATTTTTTATTGGGAAAAAACTGTTGGAAGTATTGTTCATAGTTACAGCAGTTGGTAATATTATTATTAATGTCAGCGTCCTTTTGGGTTACACGCAGGGATAAATAAAAACAATATTGACATGAGAAGAATTATAGGATCTGGTTTTTTAATTAATTATGTCTTTAATTAATTAAATGAAAATTTGTAAATCTGTAAGGGCTTAAGTGTAAGAATCTGAAAGTTAGATAATTAATTAACTTAAGGATAATTCCTAGTGACCAAGTAATTATAGGGATTGTATTGTGGATCCTACCTCATCCAATCAAGTGGCTAGACACAAGAAAACAAAGACTACAAATATACCTATTCTTTTCTTTCTATGGTTAATCCTTTTGTTGCTCTAGTTTGGTTGAACATGGATCTAACTATTCGGTTCATGAGTTAATTTTGATATATGTATATACTTCCGTTGTATGCCTTTGTGGCCTTTAAGATCCTCATAACCCAATAGTGGTATTATAATTACTTGTTCACATCTATAACACATTAGTTCTATTCGGATAAAAGTATGGATTCGATTATTTAAAACTTTGCAGCTTATGGAACCAATTTAGATCAAATTTTGATTTTTAAAACAGGTTTGACTCAAAGCTACTTTGTTCGAAACATCTTCCATTGCCACGTATATATATAATGGATGCACGAAAAATGGACAAAATCAAACTCCACAACTTAGTAATTTTTGTTTTAAAAGTAATTGTTTATAGTGAATCGATAAATAGTTTTGTATGGTGAATTATTTGTTACTTAAGTATACCTTATTTAGATTTTCACGAGTTCTTTTGAAAGGTGTAAAACGTGAATGTATTAAGCTGAATCTTACACAGATATATAAAATAAATAGTTTGTTTTTGTTTTTGTTTTTGTTTTTTTTTTTAAACAGCAGCAAAGATTATATTAAAAACCAAGTTGACGATAAATCACATATTTGATAATTTGAATATGCTTTTCAGTTTCTTTAAACAAATGGTTTAGTTTGTTATATGTGTACATGTTATTGTTTACGATCCGCCGTTTTTAATATTGCAAACAATTTGAGCTTATACTCTAACCAATACTTTCAAGATTATTTCTTTACTGTACACATATATCCTTTTATCCTTCAAGTTCCAAAATACGTGACAAATGTAAGATAAGTTTTCTTATAAACATAAAAACACATTGACAACTTTACGTTTTTTACTTGTATTTTTTTGCCATTTTGCCTGTTTAACTTTATACAGAAGAAAATATCAATCGACAGCCACCAATTATTAGTATAGAAATTTTCTCAATCTGAGAAATAATATAATATAATACAGATAAACACAAGGGGATGTAGCTCATATGGTAGAGCGCTCGCTTCGCATGCGAGAGGCACGGGGTTCGATTCCCCGCATCTCCATTTTTTTTCATTTTTTTCTTTAGATACACTTGTCTTAATAATATCGAACAAAAAGTACAGGATAGATATCAGTATTTTGATACATTCAAAGGCTAAATATACATTCAGAAAGCTTAAATATGATGCTTCAAATTTTGATACATTCAGAAAGCGAAAAATACATCATTTATATCCTTTAAGTCATGAACAAACTTAAGGACTAAAACAGTCGACTAGCATAGCAACAGAAGCTTCAGAGTACACGGGGAACGCCAATGGTGGTGGTGAGTTGACTCGGTTCAGTAAAGCCTCTGCCCAGCTCCAGTTCTGGTTCACCTGGTTTGACTTTAACGAGTCAGGTTCACATGTGCTGGAGCCGTTGATGTGACCCTTCATGTCATTGTTCATCTTCTTCACTTCACTACTCCACATATCGATTATTCCAGACATATGATCTTTGTTTGAATTGACACTGTTTTCTTTTTGTCAGTGATTGATGTTGAGATACAAAGATAGCGGAGATATGTAGACATATATAGAGTGAGAGTGGTGATAGAAAAGTGGACGGTGGTTTTGGAAATCACGGCCGCCGTTGGGGCGGTGTTGATGGGTTATAGCAAACAGTTTTAGTGAAGGAGAGAGAAAGTGAGATCTGTGTGCTGATGAAAATGGTTTAATAAACTCATAAAAGTCTACGTTTTCTACGAGGGTTACACCAAAATTGTAATTTGACACTGTGTTTTTTTTTGTCTTCAATTTGACATTGTATTTTCTAATTTGTTACCACTCTGACCACTTGACCGGTTAACCATGTTACATGCTGACGTGTGATGATGACGTGTCAGTTTTGATGACGTGACATGATGACATGATATGCTGACGTGTCAAAATTGAATTTTTTTCTACAAAACACTAAGTTTCATTTTTTTTTTCGATTTTGACACTAAGTTTGATTTTTTTTTTTTCGATTTTAACACTAAGTTCGATTTTGTTACAACGGTGTAATTAGTTTAATCGGACGATATTTGAGGTATAAGTTCAATAGGAATTGAAATATAGTTTATTAAATTTCTATGTATTTAAAAGTCTGTAGAATTTAATATTTCAATCATATAAGTTTAGTTTTCATAAAATTGAGTGATTGTTAATAGTTAATAGTTAATACACATTTTATGTTAAAAAGTAAATATAATTGACCAAGATCGTATACAAACAATCACATTCAGAATAAAAAAATACCTGCTGAATCAAAACTGAAAAATACGAAACCGATGATATGAAATTATAGATACAAACTCAAGATTTAAGAACTCAATACGTTGAAAATTAAGAACTCGAAACTTTAGAAATTAAGAACCCAATACTCCAAAGTTCATTTATTTAGAGAAACAGAACTCATATTAAAAATTTATCAGATAGAAAGAATCAAACCCACCGAACCCACTGCCACATCAGTTTTTCTCTTTCATTTTTCTTCATCTTTCCCAACCCACAACACACGGAAATCCTATTTTTTTGAACTCACTCAACTCATTCAATTAAAAAAAATACAAAACAATCAAGGTAAAATCTTAATTAGCAATAGAGTTACCGCCGGTACCACTTCCGCTTCAGCGGGTTGTTTAATTGATTTCACTAACCCACATCATCATCTATCTCTACTTTCTCTCTTTCGTTTTCTCTTGTACCATGTATTTTAAAACTTATACCTTAGTTGCTTTGTATTTTTTTTTAATTGAGTGAGTTGAAAAAGATAGGATTTTCGTGTGTTGTGGGTTGGGAAAGATGAAGAAAAAAAAGAGATAAAAATGATGTGACAGTGGGTTCAATGGGTTGGGAGGGAATGACTCTCTCCTCCCTTAAAGGTCTCCAATATTCTCTCTTTATATTGTATCGTTATATCATTATGGAACTAGGTAACCAGTAGACCTCAACAAATCACAATGAATGAGTAGACCACCACGAAGTTGACTGATATGTATCACTACGTAATTATGTATCAGATTTCGACCTTATAAAGTGATAACCGAATTCGAAATTGACTGATATATAATTTGTTATTAGACAAAAATACAAAAATGGTCATTATGGTATGTATTTTTTCCGGATTTTGATCCAACTCTAACGTTTATGGATTGTTGGTTATTTTGAGCTAGTTTCATTGCCTATTTTGTCCCTCCGAAAATTGAAATTACCATAATACCTTTAGTGTCTCTATTTTCTATTTTTCTTTCAGTTTTTTTTAATTTAATACTTATTTATTTATTTTAATAATTAAAAAATAAGAGAGAGTCCAGCTTTGGCTTTGAAATCATGTTCCCGATTCAACTCCTTCATGCCATTGATTGATGCAAGTCTTTTTCCTTGTGTAAGAGATATTCCAACAAGTTTATAGAGGCTGAAAGCTGCCTAAACCGGATCAATATTCAGCCAATCCCTTGCAGCTTTATCTCACTTCTACTTCTCGTGGGGCATTGCGATAGGAAGGAATGCCCAGTATACTACTTGAGCCGAGTGATCACATGTCCGGGGACAAGGTACTCAGTTGTGGAAGGGCACTGCCTCAGATTAGTCTTTGTTACTCAGAAGCTGCGTCACTACTTCATGTCCTTCACAGTTCATATTGTGACAATATGAGTCCACCTTCTCTCCCTCTCTCTCATCTGTTCATCCAATGCATCTCCAAACCTAAATCCTCACACGAACTTAACGATTTCTTTCCAGGCGCCAATCTCACAAATGTAAAACTCTGATGAACCAAATTATGAAGATAATCCATTTCTCTAGCAACATCCAACACAATATTCAGTCGTCTCTTTCAGAAACATCATCCTCAGTGATGATCCCCTTTCCAAATATCGTTTCTCTATTCTCTCCGTACCACCGACCACGACGACTTGTTGGAGAAGTTATCATATTTTCGGTCGCCGGAGCTCTCAATACAGGATGGAGGAACCGGTTGGGTGGGGTCTAATTACCAGATTGTGGATTCAAGAGGTAAAGCCAAAAGTTCTAAAATTTCATCATTTGATGCTATCGATTGTGGAGGGTTTCGCAGTATTGTTCTTATGATTCAAAACATGATGATGAACACACACATACAAAACAAAAAAAAATCATATCTAGGTTTTTTTTTCAAAATCATAAATTGTTTCTGTGATTTTATTCGAAATTTGGGTTCATTCATGGAGTTCCTCTATTTGTTGAAGAAAAAAAATATAGAAATATGGAGTGTGTGTTCACGAGTAATCATTTATGGGTTTTTTTCGAAATTAAAAATCGTGTTTAGGGTTTTATTCGAAAATCCGGGTTCATTCATGGTGTTCATCTGTGTGTGTTGAAGAATAGATCCATAAATTTGGAGTGTGTGTGCGCTTAAGAACAAACCAAGAAAATAGGGTGGGTGAACAAGAACAAACCCAACAAATGGATTTATTCATGGAGTTCTTTGATTATTCTCCCGCCAACCTAACCAGAGAAGACGAAGGCACAATGTATGTGGAGGAGATTGTGTGAACAAGAACATAAAAAAGAGGGATGATGAATTAAATTTACAGGTCTGGTACTTAGCATTAATTTGTTGATTTTAGAAGTGATACATGTCTGGTACTCTGATACATCTCTCATGTCCCCTTTAATCCATGTCAATAGTTAATGCTTCTAAGCCTCTATAACCTGATTATAATATTTATGTTACCGGTTGAATTTGTGTTTTTTATGAACTTTGTCATCTTCCTGTTGCCTTTGTAGCTTAATAAATCCATTGTTCTAAAAAAAACCAAGACACCATAGGGGTGAAGGTAAGATGAGAAGAAACGTCGAAGACGTGAAACAACAACGGAGAGGTGATTCAACTCAGAGAGAGAGAGAGAGAGAGAGAGAGAGAGAGAGAGAGAGAGAGAGAGAGAGAGAAAAGTGAGTCCTCTCTTATTTTTCTAATTATTAAAATAAATAAATAAGTACTAAATTTTAAAATAAAATGAAAGAAAAATAGAAAATAAATATACCAAGGGTATTACAGTAATTTTAATTTTCGAATGGACCAAAGAGAAACATCAATCCAAAACAAAAAAAAAAAAAAAAAAAAAAAAGATAGAAGTTTGGACCAAACCTGGAAAACCACAGGACATCGAGTTCATAAGTAGTAAAGGCATTCAAAATCAGTTCTTGAGTTCTCCAATTGCCAATAAATCGGCGTTTTTCTAAACATCGATTGTCATTTCGTTTTTTTAGGCGTCAAAAGCAAGACCAAATTCTTGAGTTTTTCATGCGCGCGCCTGCCGTTACAACAAAAAACGGATTCATAACTGTGTTAATTCATTGGGCTAACCTTTTTTTGGGCCAATTTGATGTATATATTACTATTAATTAACCTTATTAAATTTGTGCACCGGTATAGTGCCTACGCCTTAGCCCAATTCGCCTAATGTATTGGGTCGGGCCTGACCATGACTTCAACAACAAATTGATTCCAAAGGTGATGCAATGTGAGAAAAACACCATTTGTTTTGGAAATTTTCTTTTAACACCCTTAAAATATTAAGATGGGCAACCTTTACCTTTATGGTTAGTAAAAAAATATATTTTATTCTTGATAGATATTATTATATATTCAAACTTTTTAAGCCAACTATAGTTTTATAATTTGAATATATAAAATAGGTTAAAAGTTGATGTTAGTTTATATATATTTCTTATCGTAAAAGTTAATTGTTTTCTTCTTTACTGCTATATATATATATATATATATATATATATATATATATATATATATATATATATATATATATTCTGTTTGTATATATATATTGTTATGCAAAAGTATTAGCAAATGATGAATATAGATTGTTTTTAAAATATAAAAATTAGTTGTAATACTTTGGAGAAAATTTACTCTTTTGTTTAAAATATATTTAATTGGTAGGGTGTCAAATTTAATAAATGATAGGAGTACAATAGACTTCAAATACATTGTTATAATGCATTAAAAAGTAGTACAATGCAAGCAGAGTCGATCCTCGAAGACACAAGACGAAAGTTTATACCTCTTTGTGCAATGTACTTTGGTTACAAAAATGGAGGTTTGTATGCAAAATGTTACGTAATGTAAATAACAATCTACTTTGAAAACATATAGAAAATGAAATAGATTTGTAAACAATGAATTAAACGGTTTTAGTTCTAGTTCTCAGTGTTGTCATTTAACTTGATTATGCCTTGATAAAATTCATGATTACTATTCTATGTTGATACTAAAAGATACTAACATGCTCTAATACCTCCCACTTGGCAAATTATCTAATCAAAATACTCTCTTTGACTAAACCTAGCTTCACTAATCCAACCTAAACATACTCTTAGATTGTATTGAAAACCCGCATTATGTTTTGTACAAGGTCCCAACAATGCTCATTTCTTCTCATACGTTAGAAGTATGAAAACATGTGATATATGTTGTAACGTCTCAAAAATACTGATAAAAATTTTCATTTCTAAAAACATCAAATTCATACATCATTTGTTTCAAAACCAATCATAGTACAAATGTATCAAAATAATCAGAGTAAATGATCATCAATGCAAAAATCATAAGGGGATGTTGTGCAGTCAAGCCAGACCATTTCCTTTAGAATTAGAAGAACCTGAAAATGTTAAACCACAAAACCATAAGCATAAAGCTTAGTGAGTTCCCCAAAATACCACATACCATACAAACGGGCCCAACCCAACATATAATAAATAGGCCTAGCCTAACATATAAAAAAATGGGCCCAATCCAACATATAATAAATGATTCCAGTCCAACATATAATAAATGGGCCTAGCCCAACATATAACAAATGAGCCTAGCCTAACACATATATATGCAAGAGTCATAAAGAGAGCTAACATTATACACAGTATAGTGAGAAGACTCACCTCGTTAATGAAGTCAAAAGTCAACGGCTCGCACAGCCCGAAAATAGGTGCTAAAGGCCACCTAGATCACCACACAAGATAAACCCTTAGTATATTCACCAAAACTAACAATTTGACCAAAAGTCAACAAGTCAACAGCAACCCTCAAAGTCAATGGTCAAAGTCAAGGTTAATAAGCTCCAACAAGCCTCCACGTCGTGGCCCTCCCTTGGACACGTCGTGGGCACTAAATGCCCAAATAGTCGGCTGCTTCTCTAGTCGCCACGCCATAGCAGCGTAAGGCCACGTCGTGTGTAACGTCCGCAGATTCGGGTTAGTCAATTTAGAGATAATAAGCGTTAAAAATGACTTTTTGATATAATATTATTTATAATAACTAATCTTAACCAAATTAATAGTATATGTCACAAGGATTTCGTACATATAAAGAACGTTGAAATCCGACTTATAACGAATAAGTTATGACCCGTCGAAGTTTTGCGACTAAACCGGCACGACACCGCGTTTCGTAAAAAGTGAATTTTTGATGAAATACTTTTTAGCCTTAGCGACCTAAAGGAAAGTCGTAGTAGACATTAAACTGAGATCGTGCAAATAGAGAACGTCCAAATTTGACTTCATTTGAGGAAGTTATGAATTTTCTAAGATTTAACACATTAATATACAGCCCGAAAATTGAATTTTAGATCGATCGATTTTTAACCAAAACAATCTAAACGAGAATTGAAGATCTCGTTAATAGGAGCTCAACGGTAAAAAGACAGTCGAAAACGGAGCTCGTATGTTAAAGATATGGACGAAACTTAGTCCCTACTCTTCGAGCACGATGAATTCGATACAAATTTGTAAATCTCAGATAGTTAGAGAATTAACCGATGGAGTCTAAATGAAAGTTGTAGTACTTGGAAATACCAACACGTGGGTATAAAGAACTTCGAGAATAGAGCTCGTATGTTAAAGATATGGACGAAACTTACTCCATACTCTTCGAGCGACATGAATTCGATACAGATTCGTAAATATGATATAGAACGAGAATTAGCCGACGGGGTCTAAATGAAAGTTGTAGTACTCGGAAATACCTACGTGTGGATATAAAGAACGTAGAAAACGGAGCTCGTACGCAGAAGATACGGATGAAACTTAGGGCCTACTCTATGATCAAACCCATATAAATAGAGGATGAATTCTTCACATTTCCTTACTCCATTACTCTAAACTCTCTCTAGAATCCTTCTTTCTTTCTTGTTCGATTTCTCCTAGTTTTAGGGTGCGATAGAGAAACTCTGAGTCGTCAAAAAGCCAACGAAAATAAGTTTTTAGAGTCAGAGTTCTGCCCGCGCAATTTCCCGTTTTTTATTAAAAGCCCTGTAAGTTAAGCTACACTATTCTGTTTTCAGTTTAACTTATATTTATAGTCATAAGTCGTTATTATGAACCTATGAATAAGATTTATCAGTAATTCCAAGTCGTTATACTGATTGATCTACTTACGGGGATGCTGTCTAGGCTGTGATTTAGTGAGGAGTTTAAAATGGGATTTCCAAACAGTATACTTCGTATACCAAATGGACCCTACCTCCGATACGATCCTACCTGGTTGTTCCTTACTTGATAGATCATGAAAGTAGACTTTGAGTTAATGATAAATCTAGACTAATAATTAGTCTCAATAACTATTAGACTAAAACTTAGTGATAATAATACTAGGTTACGTCGACGAAAAAGACAATTGCTAGAAGCGCAGTGATGTCCGGATTACAAATCATCGCTTTAACAAGTGAGTGCATAGTCCATTTCATGAACATGATTTTAATACAAGTATTAATTAAAGTATTAAATATATGTTTATGTGTGAAATATTTGATATTGCCTGAAATACGTGTTAAGAGCATTTCCGATAATATATAATGATTTAGAATAAACCTAAATTAATTAAGATGAATATCGGGTAGAATCTTCCTATGAGTACGGGTGTGATATACACTGAGGGTAGAAATTTTAAATGTGTCATTGATCCGAGAGCATGGATTAGACATAGTCATTTGTCCCTAGTCCGAGAGTATGGAGTGGGCATAGTCATTTGTCATTAATTCGAGAGCATGGATTAGACATACCTGATCCGGGAGTATGGATTAGATAAAGTTGTTAATTTTAGATCCGAGAGTATGGATCGTTTCGTTGTGATGATCGACGGGGTGAGGGTAAAATTGCTTATATGAGGCGAAATTGTATTTTTGCAAGTTCGAAAATATATATATATATATATATATATATATATATATATATATATGTGTGTGTGTGTATTATATATATATATATATATATATATATATATATATATATATATATATATATATATATATATATATATGATATAACATTGTGGGATTGAAATCCCTATATACTTACCAGGTTTCCCAACCTAACCCACTCAGTCTATTTGTATCACAGGTATCGGTGCGAAGATACATTACACTGAGAGATTAAAGGAGATGTAAATCATTAGTGTAAATGAATGTAAGGTCTGTTTATGCTTATATTTCCGCAATAATATTTTTCAAAAAGGATACTCTGATTTTTAAATAAGCATCAATAAAATTTTTAAAATGACCGTGAATTGGGGATGTCACATCGTGGGAATTGGTCTGAACAACTTAATCGAGCTTAAGTTGTTTTCTTCCTAATCCAAAGGCTCCAAAGCCCAGATCTGGTCTTCCCTATGTCTTGATGGATAAAGTTTCCAATTTTATTCATCAACACCTCCCAATGAGTTAAGTGATAGGTTTTATACAAACAATCCTATGTGTGCATGCAACCCTAATTGGATCTATGTTTTCACTATTAGACATACAACTTCATGAACACAAAAAGAAACCTGTAATACTCCTATGATTTTCAAAATCCACAAAGGAGAATAGAATACATACCTTTTGTTGTTATATAGCAATAACAACTAGTTCCTTGAATTTCCTTAGCTCTTGAAAGCAAGTACCACAAGTGTAGTACCTCTAATGGCTCACAAACACACTTTGGGTGAGAGGATGAATATGAGAGAGAGGAAAGGAGTCAAGAGGCTCCAAAATTCGACCCTAGTAGGGTTTCTCCAAGGGTTGGCTGAATTTGGTGCCTTAGGGTGCTATTTATACTTAAGGCTAACTAGGGTTTCAAGGTGGAAACCCTAATCCCTTAGCTTAGGGCCTAAGCAAATCCATGGACTCCTTTCGTTAAGCCCTTGGACGAAAACTCCTAGATCCTTCTAGAATTTTCGGCCAAGCCTTAATAAAGGTGATCCAATGGCCCAAAGCCTCAACTATCGAATAATTACAAAATAGTCCCTGTACTTTTAATCAGTTCCTTTAATCCCAAAATTAATTCTAAATTAATTTCTGATTAAATACTAATTAATAATATGATTCCAAATTATTATATTAATCATATAATATAATAAATAAATCATATTTATGCTCTAATCAACCTCTCTCCTCAACTGTCATCCTGTCTAGTCACCCGTGTGAAGGCAACCCAAAAGGACCATGCACAACCGGGTCAAGTACTTACCAAATATAGTTACGGGCTTAGACACTAATCCAACAGTCTCCCACTTGGATAAGTCTAGTAACTATAAATGCAAGTACAATCCGATTAGCAATCGTAGCTCTCAAAAGTCGCTGTCAACTCTGATCAGTAACTTGTCCTTTAGATAAGGGATCATATATTCCTCCATTCTCAAGATATCGTATAGACACGACACATGGATTTAAATCATTCTCTCTGTCTATGTATTGTTTCTCGACATCTGATTTACGACGACTGACAACAGGCTACAATTGAACACATCAACTTAGTCTCGGCTTGGCCAAGCGCTTAGGGTGTCATCACTAAATCATCGAGGGGCCCACATATATCGCTTTTATCCCACTTTGGGTAAAAGGAATGGATAAACTTCGACTCAAATGCTCGCTTGCATTTACTGATCGAATCACACACAACAATAAGTTTTATAACACCAAGTTACTGGTGCGTTTACTTATTATCAATGTGTAACCGACCAACAAATAACAACTCACATGTCTCAGTTTTAAGAATATACAATATTATCGACTCACAATCACTCGCGATAAAATCCATGAAGTGATTCACGTGAGCGTGGGTTTAATCCAATACTCTAATCTTATCAAAGTACTCATGAACTCTGTAGCAAACTTGTGCTATGTCTAAACACTTTAGACAATCTACAGACAGATTCATGACAATCTTCCTTCATACCTACTTCCAACGTATGACCGACTGTGGAGGTTCGAATAACCTAGTTATTCTGGAAGTCAAAACATACAAACTGTAACACAATAATAATACTTAATCCTTTATGGCCCCAAAACTTTTGAGTGTAAATAAAACATTTTATTTAAACACCATATTGACTACTCATTATTCATTGTTTAATGTTTTGGATAATCAACTTATTACTTGAATTACAACAATAGCTGTCCCATGCTCCAAGCATGCACACTATGTTTCCTATGGTCCATGCTTTGTGAAATAGATCAATTGAAAAACTTTTCCAATGATGCTCATTTAACAATTCCTAATCCTCATTGTTAGTGTAAGAATACAGGTTCTTGCCACTATTAGAATATGTTAGATTCTAACATTTTATGCAACGACCCTTTCGTAAAGTCATAGCACAAAAGTCACTAAGACTTGGCCAATAAAATTACAAAGTTCTCTATCAGAAATTGTTACAAAACAATTCTATAGATGTGATGTCTCTCACTCAAAGTACATTCCTTTGAACATCCTTTTGCATAAAATTTTCTAATCTAGATATAAATTCTTAATTTCCAACTCCCAATATGGAAACATTTCCATATTTGCCATATGACAACTCATTCTTAATAGAATCTTATCTATTCATAATAATGTCGATATGGTCCATCCAATACTATACTTCTAACTACTCACAAGCAACAAATCCTTGGCGAACCTTAGATCGTCCTTTGATAGTTGTTTAATTATTTTAGTCAAATCCAGTTCTAGTCCTTTTTCCCTCTTAATGCCCTAGGCATTTGGAAAATTTTAGAATGGTCAAATATTATAGCATTTGCAATCGATCCTATACCCGAAGCGTATGGGACACGATGCATAATGTCTTACATAAAGATATGATACTTTATCAATCTTCTGCCATAATATTTTATGTGTCACGTTCTCACAATTCGAACTATGAAGAGGGATGCCGTAATCATAATCGAAATTTGAGAACACACTATGTATCCTTTGACTAAAATATTAAAATTTCTCAATCTAAGCTTTAGATTTTGAAACGAAGTATAATATTCTCTCCCTTAATTATAGCAAAACAGCTTTTCAACCCTTACGACTTTGCAAAGTATAACTCTTGCTTTCTATAATTAATATCACTAACTTGCAATATTTTCCATAATAATCATGCTCCCACTAATATGATGATTATTTCCTTATCAGCATAACACTTATGCTCCCACTAACTTCGACATGTATTTAGAAAACAGCTGAACTTCCAGAACACAATGCTTATTGAATTCCTTAAGTTCATATTTCTAATACTTAATGCTTTGATAAGCCTTTATCTAAGCTTCATAAACTCATACACCTTTGCCTTAGAAAGCTCACATGTGTATCGCAGACAAATTCAGAACTTGTGTTACTAAGTCCCAAATGTTCAGACTAATTGCCAAATCTCACAATTCGAACTATGAAAAGGGATGCCGTAATCATAATCGAATTTGAGAATACAATTTTCACAATTACTATCTTCTTAAAATCTCTCTTAGTGAAAATGTTTCCTCACAATCATTTTCATGAAATGGAGAGAAACCTTATGACACTTAGATTTTATGGTGTATGTGTTCCTATCCATGTGAATCTGCCAAAACCAAGGTTTGCGACAAATCCAAACTCATATGGACTGAACTTGTTCAATCTTGATTTCTCGCCTTATGGTAGCACAAATACCCACCATTGCTTCCAGGTTGTCAAGAAGCTCACCCTTACCTATCAACGTACTTTCCATTGATCAGGGTGCCTTGCCTTTATGCAATCAATTGAGAACACATAGAACTCATATGCATAATCAACTCAACTAGAATGACACAGCAACAAGAGTATGTCAGTCACGATAGGTTATAAACCTCAAGTCGTGCGCTAGTGATGATAAACTAGGTTTATTCTTGATTTGTTATTGAAACTTTTCAAGACCATTAAGACTCCCACTGACTTCTTGACATATAAGCTTCTTTTGCCAAGAAACATTTCTTGACAAACAAATATTCAAGAGTTAGTGTAGCTTTTCATCAAGTTTAACACTTCACACAATTGGTTCTAGTTGGTCTTTGTCTTACCCAAGACATCACAACTTACCAATTTCAAATGTGCAAGAATGAGAAAACCTTTTCCAAACTCCACATTTGATGAGTGTTATAAACATACTTAAGACTTGTCACTCAAGTCACAGTCTTGGAGTGTGACTCTAAGACTTGATTTTGGAACGAAGTATGATTGACTTCTTGATTTAACCAATTTTTTCCAATTCTCGATTCCTCTTCTTAGCCATACAAATGCACTAAGACTCACTTAGAGGATCAATTGAGATATGGTTCTTAATCATTAAGACTTATCATAAAACACAATAAAAGGTACTCTCCCTTCTTCTTAGAATAGAGAAACTTTTATCTTTCTGCTTGCTTGATTCTTCTTATTCGTTCTGCTATTGATTGAAACTCTTTCAATCAACTCAGAATTATACTTAATCTTATAAGTATAGCCATATTTACTAAACTTTAGTAAATCATGACGAATATCTTTATCACTCTTGTGGTGGACTCGATCAACGCACAACCTAGTGTACTCGATCTTCTAGTCCTTCACTTGACAATTTGCCAAAGAATTAGTCTAATTTCCAAATATGAAGTTTCTCATTCATCACGCAACCAAGTTGTATGATTCCAAGTTTCTGTCCAATTGGAACTTGGGCGATGAGAAACTCTCCCTATTTGGTAAATTCTCGACATTTCGACAAATAACATAATTAAGAATCAAATCCATCATTGCTAATAATAGAAACATTCAAACATCAATTTTTCATACACGCCATTGCAAGGATAAATAAATAAGATAAAATCAAAATTTATTTTATTGCGGAAAAATTTGTCCTTCCAATGCAATTCAACTGAAAACTATGCTATTACATATTTCTTAGCAATCTTTCCTAACTCTAAAGTAGCAGCTCAAAAATCCGATCCTCGAATCCATGCGATCCAAATCCATTTCTTCATGATCAGATTTAGCATGCTTCTTCCTTAAGCTTCCTTTCTTTTCTTCGATCCTACAAAACATCAAAATGTAATCTTATCACATCATGTATTAAGAATCTAGAATAGGAACTTAAAAGAGCTAGATAGTGGATTTTACCTGAAGTAGAGCCATACGTCTTGACTCTCCCATCTCTTAGATCTCTCAGGTAAATAGGGCAACTTCGTCTCCAATGCCCATTCTCTTGGCAATAAAAGAAAATGGACTCCTTTGGCATATTACATGGGACAATCTCATACTTAGTCCTTTCTGGACTTCCAATGTTGCCAGTGTCCATTGAAGCTCGGGAGTTTGATTCACCAGACAAATTTGCTTGACCAGCACGCCAAATCATTGCTGATTCAGCAGCTATAAGCAAATATGTGAGATCAATTAGGGTCACGTCGTGTTACATCTTATAGTACTCTCTAACGAACTCACTATATGATTCAGGAAGTGACTGAAGAACCCAGTCAACAGTCAACTCACCTGAAATCTCGACACCCAACATTCTTAACCTGTTAATGTGCGACTTTATCTCTAAGACATGTGCACACATAGGTTTCCCATCTTCGTGTTTACATGCCAAAAGGGCTTGAGTGAACTTGAACTTTTCAAGCTTTCGAACTTGTGGGTTAGGGAGAATAATTGGAGGAGGTGGAGGAAGTGAAGCATGATCTCTTGTTCCTCGATCATATCGTGGAACATCATCTTCATTTGGAAAGCTTGTTCCATAGGATTTGGGAAGACCATGATTGTCAGAAATAGACATCTACAAAACGGGAGAAAATTCAAGTTAAGTCGATTAGAATCCTTGATGTAACACCCAAATGAAACATCAAGGCTAGGATCCAACACAATACTCTACAACCTAGAAGAGGGATGCCGTAATCTAGTTGCAGAATATTTGAAGGTAGGCAAATGACGATTTACCAATTTCCACCATGAAAAACGAAAAAGAAATTTAAGTTTTAAATGAATTGAAACTCCTAGATCTTTTGAGATTCATTGAACTTTTCAATGGCATGTTTAAATCTCGATTACGCCCTTCAGGTTTGCGACTGGGATGCCGAGGATCACAAACAAGGTGTGAATAACCATACGAATCTACGTGGTGCACTCAATGCTACTATCACCTAATCAATGTGCCGGTTAGCCACACACGCTCCATTGATCTATGATAAACATCGAGCCACCCTTCGCTACCAATGTCAACCCCAAATTAGTGTGTCGGTTAACCACACACGCTCCACTAACGTTTGACAAGGGTACGAAGTGTAATTCCATGGATTAGCATACAATTTCACATTTTGCCTAAAGTAACTAGAATTTGGGTATTTGTAAAAGCATGTAGTTACTTTGTACTTCATTATACTTATAATGCAAGGTTTCGTCCTATCCTACTCGTTCGGCTAACGACCCTCCACTAGTCAAGAGTGCGGTGGGTAAGAGTGGATACCCATTCAATCGCCATTTTATAGGCAATTTTCTTAAACACCCCTTATAGACCAGCTTCGTGAATGAGGCCTACTAACGGTAAGACTGACTTAATCTTATACATATATATAATCATTAATCTTATAATATTATAATAGTATAAGGATGTATTTTAAACATTTCAAAATACTAGGGTTTTAGTCATATTTAACTTTTTAGAAAATTAAAACCTTTTAATTTTAAACTCTTAAATATTAAAAAATATTGATTTAATAATTATCCAAAATTAAACAATTAATTTAAAATTATTAAATCTTGTAGGATTATCTATTAAATTAGACAATTAATTTAATCTAATCCCATATCCCCTAAGATTTGAAAATTTATGGAATGAGATAATCCATGAGATCTTTAATTATCTATTCAAGGAATCAAGGATAATTACAAGATATGGCATTATCAAAATCCCTAAAATTTGGGAATCCTATCTAGGGGAAAAGGCAAATTTCGAAATTCTAGGGTTAGACAACCCTAAAATCGAAATCTTGGGGCCAAAGGAAAGGGTTTAGGAAACCCTACCAAAATTTCGAAATCTAGGGTTTAGAAACCCTAATTTCGAAAATCAAGCCTCCAGGGTTTATTAGCCATAAACCCTAATTGTCATATTCATACATTTGTATCAAATCTAATTGAAAACAAAAACCTAAGTCTCTGATACCACTGATAGGTTTTATACAAACAATCCTATGTGTGCATGCAACCCTAATTGGATCTATGTTTTCACTATTAGACATACAACTTCATGAACATAAAAAGAAACCTGTAATACTCCTATGATTTTCAAAATCCACAAAGGAGAATAAAATACATACCTTTTGTTGTTATATAGCAATAACAACTAGTTCCTTGAATTTCCTTAGCTCTTGAAAGCAAGTACCACAAGTGTAGTACCTCTAATGGCTCACAAACACACTTTGGGTGAGAGGATGAATATGAGAGAGAGGAAAGGAGTCAAGAGGCTCCAAAATTCGACCCTAGTAGGGTTTCTCCAAGGGTTGGCTGAATTTGGTGCCTTAGGGTGCTATTTATACTTAAGGCTAACTAGGGTTTCAAGGTGGAAACCCTAATCCCTTAGCTTAGGGCCTAAGCAAATCCATGGACTCCTTTCGTTAAGCCCTTGGACGAAAACTCCTAGATCCTTCTAGAATTTTCGGCCAAGCCTTAATAAAGGTGATCCAATGGCCCAAAGCCTCAACTATCGAATAATTACAAAATAGTCCCTGTACTTTTAATCAGTTCCTTTAATCCCAAAATTAATTCTAAATTAATTTCTGATTAAATACTAATTAATAATATGATTCCAAATTATTATATTAATCATATAATATAATAAATAAATCATATTTATGCTCTAATCAACCTCTCTCCTCAACTGTCATCCTGTCTAGTCACCCGTGTGAAGGCAACCCAAAAGGACCATGCACAACCGGGTCAAGTACTTACCAAATATAGTTACGGGCTTAGACACTAATCCAACATTAAGATCTCAAAACCCTAAGTCCTTTATGACAACCTAAAACATGCACTCATCCATTAAGCAGTTAATCAACCAAGGTCACTTCTCCCAAGTTCCAGAAGGGTTTTCTACACCTAGTGGACCATAAAAATCGTGGCTTTATGGGCATGCATGTCCAATGCATGTCCTTCCCAAATTAGGTCATATTCATGAGAAAATGATCCCAACTTTGTGCATGAATCACAATAAGACAAGAAACTTCAGATCTCAACCATACAATCCTCAAGGGACCATAAGGATCCATAAAGTGCCAACTTTATGGAATCCATCCTTCTAAACTTTTACCACATGAAGATCAAAGGACAAAAGGATTAGATCTAAGAGCAAGAAACATAAAGCTAGGATCTTGGACACTTACAACGGTCCAGGGAATGCACAAAAGAATAATGATGAGGCTTGGTAGCTGAATCCACACACTAGAGCACCTTCTTCTACTTCTTCTTCTTCAAACCACCAAGAGCACTAAAATGGACCAAGAGTCACCAAGAGAAGCTATGATTAGGTTTTCAGAGGTCTCAGAGTGATGGAGGCTGAGGGTGAGCAAAACCTAGCCCACAATTTCCTTTAAATACTCGAAAATTAGGGTTTTCCTAATCAGATGGTCGCCACGTCGTGGCCAACATATGCACGCCATGGGGACTAAATTAAGGTCCGCGAATATTCTAGACATGCCACGTCGTGGCGGTGCCTCCACCACATCGTGGCAACTCAAAACCCGGAAATTAAATTTAATAAAGTACCTCAACGAATTTGGATGTTACATATGTTCTAGAATAAGAAAACCTACTGATTGTTACCTATCATTAACTTTACAAGGCGATTAGGTGCCATACAAAGTCAGTTAACTACACAAGAATTCAATTCCTATAAATGGCCAATAAAACATAAATCAAATTCAATGATTCTAGTTTAAACAAGAAAATAGTCACTAAAATAGAATCATAAACCAAACATCAAGCCATTGCTTCAAGTCGAACAATCAACATTTTTGAACAAGAACTAGAAACTAAGATTTTTAGCCACACATGGCTAAAAACAAATCAAACAAAGAGATGAAATTGAAAATATTTAATGCTTACAAATTGAAATTAGTAGTGTTTGCAATGATCAGAAGCCTTTAAAATTCTCCAAAAATTCTGCCAAAATCACCCCCAAGTGCTCTAGAAATTGTTTATGTAAAAAATGAGCAAATTTCCTCTATTTTAACACAAGTGGTAACCATCTCCGGAAAAGCATGACCGTACGTTTTGGTCGCGTGTTTTGGCACAAACCGTGCTTTTTGGCTCACGACCATGCGTTTTGTTGAAACTTCAATTGACCTTCAATCATGACTTTGTCTTCGTTCTAACTTCAACCCAAGTCGTGTTACTCAAATATATGATGAAAAGGACAAACACGACCCATGTTGTTGTAACACGGACCACACTTTAAACGTAATCCTTGCTATGATGATGTGCAACGACTTTGGTTATGTCTCAGGTGTTCTTCCCCAAATCCTCCGGTTCATCTTCTCTCCATGCTCCAAACTCCATGCTTTGCATACCCGCAATGGCTACAAAATAATTCAAAACTGGTGAAGTACCGGACATTCTGAATAAAACATGAAGTGCCCAAATTGTTAACTAAATGCAAGAATTAAGAAGTAAAATGCAAAGAAATGATGGAATTAAACATGCAAAATAGGTGTATAAAATGTACCTATCATTAATCTTTGGTATCAAGTTTAATACTATACATAGTCGGCATAAATAATATTATTGATAATCCGATCCAATAATTGAACTTTTTAAACGGGTTAATTTTATCATATTAATTAAGTTGGACACACATGATTTTAAATTCTAGATTAGTATTTGATTCCATAACTTTTTGAATTATCACAAAAACCAAACTTTGTAATTTACTAGAAAACCTAAGTTCAGGAACTTTATAAGCAAAACAAATTTGTTACGAATTAAGGTGGACATGTTGATTAAAGAAACAACACCAACCCTAATTTGTTACTGAGAGATGATTGTATATGTTTGATGATTACTCATACCTTACCATAAATTCTCATGAAAAATTTCCGCATTATCTGGATTGAGTTGAGAAAACACTATCGTACATCTTTTTCTGAACATAACTTTTGCTTTCGTTTATGCTCAAGACATTTGCATGCTTTTGGAAACCCATTAATTTGCTTTTAACATCCGATAAATACTTTACTTGCAAGTAACTTAGCTCATTAAAGTCGGGATTCATCAAATGTTTTTTGATCAATCGTCTATAGTTGGCGTTTCCACTTATCTTCTTTCTTCTTTTAAAATAAAACATTGAAAGGGATCTTTCATATATTCCGTCCGAATCTTCTCCCTCATAATCTTTTTAAATTTTAATACTAATAATTATTGTCCTGGTCACTTAAATTTAATGGACAGTAGGATTGTCTTGTTTCTACCGCAACCTTTGTTTGCTATTTTCTGTTTTCCTTTCGATCACGTTCTTGCCCTTTGAGTATCAGATTAGGCATTTTTTTCTATCGTGCTTTTACTCAAGTCTAATGGCTGTCTTTTTCTGATTTACTTGTTTGTGGAAAACACATGCAACATTCACCTATTATCATGCACCATGCAGGCATGCACTACTACTTCGATTATTGTAATCTACCTTTTTTTCTTTTTCTTTTTTTGCATGATATATTGTATCTTCTGAAATCATCTTCATATATTATGCTCAAACAAGAACGACCCCATCTATAACGAAAAGCAGAATCCATGGGAACACTTGCTGGACATCTAGTCCCGGGCTCAGCCCTTGCACTCCTTGGCTTATGGCACATCATCAATACAATCAAATCCTTCCACCTTAAAGACCCAACCCACTTCAGATCAAGCTTTTGGCACCCCTTTTGGAGCTCTGTCTCAAAGCTAGCATACATGGAGCTCATTCTTATTATCTTTTTCTCCTTATTTTCCATAATCATGCAAGTTTTAGACTACCCTTTGTTCTCATTCACTTTCAAGTTCAACAACTTCGAGCATGCCACCATGTTCCTCCATCTTCTCATATATTCCTGTTTTACCCTTTTTAGCGAGCTCAATAACAAATCCGACACCCTATTCGAGGTGTCCGGAATCCTAGCTACTTCTGTTTTTGGTCAAGAACTTTTCTTACTCTATTATCACTCAACCGATCATGTTGGACTTGAGGGACATTACCATTGGTTAATGCAACTTATAGTGTTTATCTCTCTTCTATCATCTTTATCTGTCACCACTTTCCGATCAAGCTTTCCTTCGTCCCTAGTTCTTTCTATATCTGTTGCATTTCAGGGGTTTTGGTTCATTAACATGGGATTCATGTTATGGGTTCCTGAGTTTGCGCCCAAAGGGTGCACCATAAGGTTGGGCCATGGTGGTGACAGCGACATGCATGGTGCAGTCGTGTGTGGGACCCATGACGCGTTTTTAAGAGCTAGAGCACTTGCTAATTTGCAGTTTAGTTGGATACTTGCTGGGGTTTTGATCTTTGTGGGATGTGTATGTTTATTTTTTCCAAAAAAGATTGCTAATAGGGGTCAGTCGATTCAGTATGAAAGACTTCATAGCAGAGTTGCTGAGGTCCCTCTCTCAGTTGTCGGATTCAAGAACTAAATACATGTCTAAATTGGCAAAACTCATTGATACTACTAATGAAATGATCAGACTTTATAATATAATGTATGATTCTTGTGTTCTTGATCATTATAGTTGATTAGTTATGGTTGAATTTTGTTACACATATAAGAAAGCATAAATGATATATGGTATTATATAACTTGTGCTCCATACATGTTTATGAGTGATTCTACATGAATGAACAATGAAACAAAGATACAATTTTAGGAAAAAAGTGCAGAAATCCCAAGATTTCTTACTCTGCCTCTTCAACAGCTGCTTCGATTCGGAGAAGAACAAAACCAACTGCAACTCCAACAAGAGTAAGTCCATTCATAATTGCTGCTATCTGGAAAATCTCAGCGGCAGCATTGCAGGTGGAGCTGAGTGCTCCACCACCGCCGGCGATATTCTTGGATGATGGCTTCTTCATTGAGTAAACAAAGTTTGCGAATTGCTGTTCGGTAGAAACGGGGAGTCCTAATGCAGCGACGGTGTTCTGAGCTTTAAGGCCACCGAATGAGTTGAGTCCCTTGATGTAAGTGACTTTGGTTGAGGTGGTTCTCCCGGAAGAGCGGGTGGGAGCAACCACCGTCAAGTTGACCGGAGATAGAGTGGCGGAGGCTGAGGCGGATGCCATTGGGAAGTGGAGAGATTGGGTTAACAATTCTGGTGGATTTGGGAAGTTAATTGAAATCTAGAGATGATGAGTGGGTGAAGGGAGAAAAGGGAAAGAAAAGAAAGATATGTGGATAAGGTGTTTTGATGAATGGTTGGTTGAAAAGGAGATGACAAGAATCCAAGATGAGGGGACTTGAGTGAGAGCTTGTGTTCTACACATATTCTTGCAATAACTCCAAATCATCAAGAAAATTCATAGGGGGTATTTTTGGTATTACACTCATATTATAATATAAAGTTATGAAACTATCCGACAATATGGCTCTTGATATTTTTATTACTATTGATACACATATGTTTTAAAGCACCAAAATTCAAAATAATAAAATATTATTAATTATTCAATGATTTAAGAGTAAAATTACGTTCCTATAGTCTATAGATAAAAGTCTAAAACATAATCAATTTGTACAAATGTAAAAGAAAAATAGTAGTTATGACTTTTATAATCTATGTGGAATTAGCGTAGTGGGTGGTATTCACATTCACATCATTAAACAAGTACCGGCACCTCAAAGGTTAAAGTAATGTAAGGGCAAAGTTGTAATTTTAGGAGGGGCCAAATTGAAGAAAGGGACTTTCGGACTTTCGGTTCCCAATCACGATGGGAAAATATAAAATTCGAATGATAAGTTTACATAAAGTTCTAAAAAGCTCGTCATGGCTCCGCCATGGTGCGTCATGGCTCTAAAGGCTTGAGCATGCCGCCAAGCTTTACCAAAACGACGTCTTAACTCATATATATGTATAAAATTGAATAATAGTTGAAAATACATATAAAATATTAATTACATACAAAATTGCCGCCTTAAGTCACGCCTTACAAACGACGTGGCTCGTCAAGGCTCGGAAAAGCTTGAGGTTTGACATTGCCGCCAAGTCACGACTTACGTTATTTAGAACATTGGTTTACATGCTTTATTGCTTGGTAGAGCTTTTGTAACATCGATTTTGAACCCTAACGCCCCGCTCCCGAGTTGTAGCAAAGAAAAGAAGAGAAGAGAAAAGAAAGTAACGAGAGAAAATAAGAGAAAAGAAAGGAAAAGAAATTTCTCTTTTGTGCTCCCGAGTTGGAGAGAAATGAAAGGAAAGTTAAACATTTTGTTCTTTCTTTCCAAATCCTCCCAAATCGGGAAGAAAGTTAGGAGGGAAATTGATCCTTCCATTTCCTTTCACTTCCTTCCTTTAATGAAACTCGGGAACACCAATCTCTCTTACTTTCCTCTCACTTCCTTCCATTTCCTTTCTTTTCTCTCCTTAAGTTGAACTCGGGAGCGGGGCGTAAGAATTAAGAAAATTGATGAAGTATATGTAAATATTAGCATAGTTAAGGTATGCTTTTATGTGGAAGAATGTGGTTATGAATTGTACTTTGATGTAACAAGAATGTATAAGCGTTGGGAAACATAAGGATTTTTTTTTCAACGGCAAGACATTTATTAAGCAAAGACTTTAGCCAGGAGTTAGACAAAATTACATGAAACAGTTGCAAATAGTAGAAGTGCACCAACTAAACAAATCTAAAGACTAAAAATTACCCCTATGTTTAATCCAATCATAAGTGCAAGTAAATATATCATCCGTCGTATGAGACCACCTTTCATGCATATCAGACCACCTTTCATTCTTGAAAACAATTGAATGTCACGCCTTCTATAACATCCAAAGAGTCGAATACACCAAAGTCAGTCTCAATTTATTTTTTTGCTTTTGGTATCTATTTTCTATAACTATAGAGATAAAGTCGGCCCAGTCCTATAGAAAGTACACCACGAACCGAGCCATCTCCAAACCTTAGTAGTGAAATGACTTTCAATAAACACATGATTGATGCCCTCCTCGATCATCCAACAGGATGGACACAAGGTGTAATTCCTCTTGAGAAAGATTGGAAAGTATTAGAATTCGATTATTGAAAAAAAGCCACAAAAAATAATTATTTTTGAGGAACCCAACAAACCCGCTTAAAAGAATCCAATCTTTCAACATGAAATATATCCACTAGAAGATGCCTCAAAGTGCTTAGCGAGAACCGGACAACACCATTAACAATCTACTTCCAATTGTCATTCACCCTTGAGAATTGAAAATCAACAATCAGATAGGACATATCCGAAAATTGAGATACCTCTTTGCTTCTTCGAAAAGGCCTTGCCCAATCCCACGAAAACTCCAAAGTCTTATCAGTCCTGTTATGATCTTGTTCGTGATCAAACAACTTTTATTACGATCAATCGCATAAAGATTCGGAAACAAATCTTTCATTGTTAACCACTCTACAAAAGAGATTATTAAGTGAAATTCCACGATCTTCAAAATTCACACCAAGTTAAGAAATATTTAACCAAACACCTTTAATTGATTTCTTCGCAGTTAGTTTTCCATCCGTAAGACTAAGATTATGAATAACTTTTATACAAGAAGACCGAAGAGAATCATGTTAAACTTTTAATCTCCACCATCACTTAGCAATAAGTGCCAAGTTTAAGGTTTCTAAGCAACCAACCGTGATACTACCTTTTTCCTTAGGCATATTGACCGTGTCCCAAGAAATTCAACAAATTTTCTTCTTTTCCTCATCCACTCCCTATAGAAACCTTATTCTAAGACAATCTCAAAGATGAATAATTTTTTTCGGAGCTCTAAAAAGTGAAAAATAATAAAGAGCAAGATTATTTAAAACCGAATTGACATATATAAGGCGCTCACCAAAAGAAAGATTTTTAGACTTCTAATTAGTCAACATTTCTTAGAAATTTACCAACAATAGTCGTCCAATTTCTCGCAAGCTTCATATTGACTCAAATCGGACGACCAAGATCTGTGAAGGGAAATGAAGCAAGTTCACATTTAAAGATGCTCGCAAGTCTAGCAACCTCCAAGTTGCTCACTCCAACACAATATAATTTGCTTTTGTAAAGGTTAACCTTCAAACCAGAAGTAAGAAAGAAAGATCTAAGAAGCCGGTTGATGTTAACAAAGTTTACTTCCAACCATTCCTCCATGAACGTAACGTCATACATTAGATGTGATAAATATGGATCGTTATTTGGAAGTGAAATACCACAAAAATAATGAAGTTCACAAGCCATTTCCATAGCAATGTGAAGTCCACCCGCAACAAGAATGAAAAGAAATGGGGACAAAGGATCACCTTGTCTAACCCCTCTAAAAATGGCAAACTATGTATAAGGGGTTCCATTAAGTGAAATGGACGCACAACTAGAAGAAAGACAACCCCTAGTTCATCTTCTTTATTTCCATCCAAACTCCATTTTCTCCATAACCGAGTCTAAAATCTCCAGCTTAAAGAGTTAAATAATTTGTCATAGTTCACCTTGAAGATCAAAACGTTTTTCTTCACCTTCTTAGCCCATGAGAAAATCTCATTAAGAAGAAGCGGACCACCAATATTACTCTTATCTTCTACATAAGTCGATTGCTTGGGACTTGTCACTTTTTCCATGATTTATTTAAGACGCCTTGCAATAATGTAACGTCCCATTTTCACGATTAAAATTTTTTCATTTTATTTAAAGTAAAAATTTCCAATTATAAAACCATTTTAAGAAAACCATATGTTCCCAATCACAATTATAAAAAATCAGAGTATTATAATGAACGTGAAATGCTCAATGCTGCTAATGAGTGTGTATAGTTCCGCCTTCGCCTTCCCATAGCCACCGATGATGAGTGTGTATAGTCCCGCCTTTGCCTTCCCAAAGCCACCGATGATGCCTGGAACAATAAACAATTGTTTAAGCATAAAGCTTATTGAGTTTCCTCCAAAATACTTCGTACGATAAACATACAAGCATTCATAACGGCCTACAACCTCTCGGTTGGAATGCCCAAGCCCAATCAGTCCTTGGACTTGAAAGCCTGCAACAGGTCCAATCATTCATCGGGTTGGCATACCCAGGGTTTGTTGGCCTACCGCCACAACCCACCAAAAAGCACCAAAATGGCCTTAGAACACACAAAAACGGCTAGAGTTTCGTTACACAGCTTTCTGGGAGTGATAAGGGCGATGGAGGCTGAGATAAGGTGTTGACCTACCCTCCGGTCTATCTCAACCGAACTCGGGGACTATTTCACCCCCTACTACTAACACATAATATCATATCATAATCATGCTGTCAGACATATCTGGGGTGTCCGACCTACCCATTGGTCCTAGCGACCGAATCGGGGACTAGTCCCCTTCTACTTATACTATCTCACATAACATAGTAACTAGCAAACTAGCATACTCACATATCTAACAAACTAGCATACTCACATATCCAACAATAACAGACCAGACAATTATCACAGAGATAATCGTCCCAACTATCATTCACTAGTGGGCCGACCTTGGTACCTTATACCCACTTCTACTTGAAGGTAACTCACCTCGATGTCGTGTAGTGTCTGAACTGTCCTTGGCGTGAAGGTCGGCTCTCCTCGACCCCTTAATCCCTACACGACAACCCTCAAGTCATCAAACAAAACAAACAACCCTAACCAGGGTCAATACTAAAACCAAGCAAGGTCAACATTGGTCAAAGTCAACACCCAGTTGACCTGACTCACCGAGTTGGTCTGCCAACTCGTCGAGTCCATACTCCACTAACCCGATCCAACCCCGACTCCACTCGTCGAGTCTAGCAAGAACTCGACGGGTTCTCCTTCATTCAAAACATCGGGACCATCTTCATCCGACTCGTCGAGTCCCTCCTTGAACTCGGGGAGCTCATCTCCCTCATAAGAATGTGTCCGGTCTACGACTCGCCGAGTTGTATGAACAACTCGTCGAGTCCATCTTCAAAGATTGGGATATTTCCTTGGACTCGCCGAGCCTGCTCATGCACTCGTCGAGTCCTATGATTCCCAGGTCCCTTTTCGCGTCTAAACATCTACGAGACTTTCCTCCCTAACAATTGGTCCATCCACAGAAAGGATTTGGTGGTCAATACACCGCGACTCGCCGAGTCCCAAGAACAACTCGTCGATTCCATCCTTGAGCAATACTATACAGTCGATTTCAATGGGCCTTAACACCTCAAAACCATAGATCTGGCCCCCTAATGTCCATTTCATACGTAAAGTTCCAAACTTGGTACACATACAAGGGGTCTTTGGCCCAAAAAGCCATAAAAGATGGCCTCCAATGTGCATGGGGTGTTCATGGCAACAAAATGGGCACCTTTGTGCCATAAAACCCCCCCAATAGACCTGGATCTAAAGCATACACTGACTTCCAACACTAAATCCCGAATACCACCTCTCTAGGGCTTAGAAAGATGAAGGAAAAGGCCCAAAAATCAAGATCTATAGACAAAGGTTCAACTTCATACCTCCAATAAGCTGAAAATGAGCTCCAAGCTCTAGATCTTCTTGTTTCCTCTTGGTCTCACAAGCTCTTTTCCTCTTCTCAAGCTTCACAACCCACCAAAAAGCACCAAAATGGCCTTAGAACACACAAAAATGGCTAGGGTTTCGTTACACAACTTTCTGGGAGTGATAAGGGCGATGAAGGCTGAGATAAGGAGTTTAAATAGGGTGCAAACCCTGAATTTAGGGTTTACCCAAACAAAGCCTACTCGCCGAGTCAGTCTCCGACTCGTCGAGTAGGTCACTTAAACTGTCCGCGGGTCTCGACTCTACTCGACGAGTTGGGCCTCCAACTCGTCGAGTCCCAAAGAAAAACACAAGAAATGCTTGAATTAACTGCGTACCAGGAATCGGGTGTTACAAATCTCCCCCACTTATCTTAGACTTCGTCCTCGAAGTCTGCCACTGAATCCGGAAAAAGCTCGGGGTAATGCTCCCTCATCTCGTCCTCCGGCTCCCAGGTCCATTCTGATCCCTTGCGGTGCTGCCACTGCACCTTTACCAGCTCCACCCTCTTGTTCCTCAGATCCCTTGACTTCCTATCAAGGATTTCCTCTGGCCGCTCGATGTAGTTCAGGCTATCATCCACCTGAATATCCTCCAAAGGTACCACTGCCGAATCGTCCACCAGACACTTCCGCAACTGGGAGACGTGAAAAGTGCTATGAATCTGACTGAGTTCGGCTGGCAGATCCAGCCTATATGCCACCTTGCCCACCCGGGCTACAACCCTGAAGGGTCCAATATACCTGGGGCCCAACTTGCCCTGCTTCCTGAATCGAATGACGCCCTTCCAAGGCGACACCTTCAGGAGCACCATATCCCCGACCTGGAACTCTAGATCCGATCGACGCTTGTCGGCATAACTTTTC
This sequence comes from Lactuca virosa, assembly GCF_052849685.1. Lineage (NCBI taxonomy): Eukaryota > Viridiplantae > Streptophyta > Magnoliopsida > Asterales > Asteraceae > Lactuca > Lactuca virosa. Next base: position 210,448,473 of record NC_136432.1, read on the forward strand.
TGCCGACTCTGAGCAGTCTGAAGCCTGCTCCGAACCTGCTGGATCCTCTTCGTAGTCTTGAGTACCACTTCGGTACTCCCCATAATTCTCTGTCCGACCTCTCCCCAACATATCGGGGTCCTGCACTTCCTCCCATACAACATCTCGAAAGGAGGACGGTCGATGCTCGCATGATAGCTATTATTATAAGAGAACTCCGCCAACGGAAGGTAAGTATCCCAACTACCTCCAAAATCTAAAACACATGCCCACAGCATATCCTACAGAGTCTGGATGGACCTTGCCGTGAGGTCTCTGGTGCTCAGCCTTGACCTTCTTGCAGGTCAGACACCTCTCCACAACCCAAGTTATGTCCCTCTTCATACAGGTCCACCAATAATCGAGACGAAGATCCCTGTACATCTTCGTCGCCCCGGGATGGATAGAGAATCTGGATTTATGCGCCTTTGCCATCAATACCTGGCACACCCCCCCCCCCATGATAAGGGACCCACACCCTACGGTGAAGAGTCAAAAATCCCCGACTATTATAGTCGAAGGAGGAAACCTGACCCACAATTCGCTCACTCTTCCGATGTTCCTCCTTCATGGCCTCCTACTGGGCCTCCTGAATCTGCTCTAACAACGGAGTCACAACTGTCATCCTCAGACAGATGTCCCTGATCGGCGCTGCCTTGCGGCTAAGCGCATCGGCCATGACATTGGCCGTCCCCGGGTGGTAGAGGATCTCGCAATCATAATCCTTCACCACATCAAGCCACCGACGCTGCCTCATATTCAGATTTGGCTGGTCCAAGAGATACCTCAGGCTCTTGTGGTCCGTGTAAATGGTACAACGAACCCCATAGAGGTAATGATGCCAAATCTTGAGGGTGAAAACAACAGCCCCCAGCTCCAAATCGTGCGTCAGATAATTCGCCTCGTGAGGCTTCAGCTGCCTCGAAGCGTAAGCAATAACATGCCCCCTCTGCATCAATACCATGCCCAAACCGGAGATGGACGCGTCGCAGTATACAACAAAATCCTCCATGCCCTCCGGCAGGGCTAAGATTGGCGCCTCGCACAATCTCTGTCTCAATGTCTCAAACGCAGCCTGCTGCTCAGGTCCCCAGCGAAAGACCACGGCTTTCCTTGTCAGCCTGGTCAGGGGCACGGATATCTTGGAGAAGTCCTGAATGAATCTCCGATAGTATTCTGCCAATCCCAGGAAGCTCCGAATCTCAGATGGAGACCTCGGAACCTCCCACCTCATCACAGCCTCAACCTTGGCCGGATCAACCAATATCCCGTCGTGGTTGAAAAGGTGCCTAAGAAACTGCACCTCGCGCAACCAGAACTCAGACTTGGAGAACTTAGCATACAAGTTCTACCTCCCCAAAGTACCCAAAGCCTCTCGTAAGTGCTCCTCATGCTGCTCTCGCGTCTTGGAATAAACCAAGATGTCATCGATGAAAACTATCATGGACCGATCCAACATCGGTCTGCACACGTGGTTCATGAGGTCCATGAACGCGGCAGGTACATTGGTGAGCCCGAAAGGCATCACCACGAACTCATAGTGGCCATAACGCGTCCAAAACACAGTCTTCTGCACATCCTCCTCTCTGACCCTCATCTGATGATACCCTGAACACAAATCAATCTTGGAGAACCAAGATGTTCCCTGTAGCTGGTCAAAGAGGTCATCAATCCTCGGGAGTGGGTAACGGTTCTTCACCGTTACCTTATTCAGCTCCCTATAGTCTATACACATCCGATGCGACCCGTCCTTCTTTTTCACGAACAGAATCGGGGCTCCCCGGGGTGAACTGCTCGGTCTAATGAATCCCTTGTCTAACAGCTCCTGCAGCTGTGTAGACAACTCCTGCATCTCAGGAGGAGCCAACCGATACGGTGCCTTGGCTATCGGAGTCGCACCAGGGACTAGGTCGATCCTGAACTCTACCTGCCTCTCCGGAGGTATCCCAGGCAACTCCTCGGGGAATACATCCGCAAACTCCCGTACCATTGGTACATCGCCCACCGTCGCCTTACCCGCCTCCCGGGTATCCATAACATAGGCGACAAATCCTACAGAGCCCTGCTGAAGGTAGCGTCTAGCTCTTGCTGCTGAACATAAGGCTGGTCCTTGCTATGGCTTCTCGCCCTGAATCACCAGCTCTCCCCCACTTAGGGCCCTGATCCGCACCAACTGATGCGCGCAGTCGATCACTGCCCCATTGGGGCTTAGCCAATCCATACCAATAATAACCTTGTTCCCCCGCAAAGGTATGGGAACCAAGTCTACCAGGTAACGTTCCTCGAACAGCCTCAAAACACAATCTCGGTAGACCTCTGATGCTTGCACTGACCGGTCGTCCGCAATCTCGACCTCTAGACGGCAATCCAACATGCTCGAAGACTCAGGAAACTTCTTGCTAAGCGCAAGAGAGACAAACGATCGGGTAGCACCCAAATCAAACAACACCTGAACCGGGATATCGTTCACATGGAACGATCCTAAACAGATCATACATATAACATATCAAAATTGCAGCGGCATAACATAAAAGAATAAAGAGAAGGAATCATACCCGTCACCACATCGGGTGCAGCGCGTGCCTCCTCGGCTGTCAACTGAAATGCTCGGCTCCGCACTACTGGAGCCTCTGTCTTGGCCTTCCGACCATCCGCAACCCACGCTGACACTGGGGTTGGCGCCGCCGCTGGCGCTGCTGCTGTCGCTACTGTCAATCTAGGGCAGTTGGCCTTCTTGTGGCCCCTCTGATTGCAATGGAAGCAAATCAGGTCTGACATCTACACTGTGGGGGCGGGGGCAGTACAATCTCTGCCAAAGTGCCCCGTCTTGCCGCACTTGTAGCAGCCGGACGATCCCGCTCTACAAGCTCCCTCATGCGGCCTGCCGCATTTCCTGCAGCGGCTCTGGCCCGGCTGGCCCTTCGACCTAACGTCGGATCCCTTGGGTTTCTTCCCCGAAACCCCTGTAACCTGATCAGACTTTTCTTTCCTCTTCCTGACATGCTCCAAATCAATCTCCCTCTCCCGCGCCCTGGCAATCATGGACTCCAGGGTCGGGCAGGCTGAATAGCTGACATGCTCTCTAATATCAGCCCTCAACATATCATGGTAGTGGGTCTTCCGCATCCCCTCATCCCCCGCATACTGGGGTACCAACAGGGCCCTCTCCCTGAACTTGGCGGTGATCTCCGCCACTGACTCAGTCGTCTGCCTCATATCCAAAAACTCCCTGGCCAGCTGCTGAAGCTCCACAGTCGGCACAAACTCAGCCTTGAATCTGGTCACGAAATCTGACCACGCCATAGCCTGGACGGCTGGGGCTCCCAACGAGTCACCAATCGACTCCCACCAGTCTCTAGCTCTATCCCTCAGACATCCCGCGACAAAGCGGACCATCGACCCTTCCGGGCAGAAGCTCATCAACTGCGCAGACTCAATGTCTGCGATCCATCTCCTGGCAGCAATGGGGTCCTTCACCCCGTGAAAATCCGACGCACCACTCCCTCGGAAGTCCTTGAAGGACGGTGTGTGTGTGTACCCATCTGGCTAGACGCCAGATCACTCCTGAATGCCCGGAGGCGATCCCCCATCAGCTCAACAATCCCCTCCTTAATCGACCCGAAAATGACCAGGGTCGACTCAAGGATGCCTCTCGTGATCTCAGACGCGATGAACTCGCGTAGCCCGTCATCAACCTGCTCGGATCCTACACCCGAGCCTGATCCTGATCCTGATCCTGAACCTCCCGCTCCATGTAGTATGATTGCCATACTGCAAATAAACACATAAACGTCAGGATCATACATGCGCTCGAGAGGTCTCACACACTCTCTAAGTTCCCTGGTTCCATCTCGGCCCTCCCTGACTCGAGTACGGATCCTCTGCTTCCAGTAGTACGGGCCCATACTACCTTCCACATCTATCTGTACTTTTCCTCAAGGATTGCTTCAACTTCACCAAGTCCCTTTACCGATACCCTTTTCCACTAATCTCGTCCTAGGCTTTCCTAGGGCACGCTCCGACCTACTCTCCGCCATCAGTTGCACAAGGGGTCCCTGCTATCCTTCCCTATCTAGCTTGCGAATATTGTTACATATTCGCTCACTAAATAGTTAAAGTTAGCCAGAACCCTTATAACACAAAGCAAGCAACATTTGTGCATTGAGTAACCAATTCAGGCATAACCTATACAGGCCATCCTACTGCTGACTAAACAGTCCTAGCATACAGTTCATACAACATGCATATAAGGCATCCTTCCTAGATCCTTAGCCCTAATCTAGCATGCAGTTCTCAGAATCATATATATCAGGCATACAATGCATCCTCCTAGATCCTTAGCCCTAATCTAGCATGCAGTTTCTCAGAATCATATATCATATAGCTTATCATAACAAGTATGGGTATCTTGGGGAAAACTTACTTGAGCTCGGCCGGTCGCACGCATCACACACCTTGTTCTTTCTCAAAACTCTTTGACTCAGATTTTTGAAAACCATTTTCCTTGTAAAAATCTTTTAATCCCTCGGTTTGAGTCCAATCACCCCCGAGGGTGTGTCCGAATCCCTCAAACTAGGGCTCTGATACCAACTTGTAACATCCCAAATTTCAAGCCCAAAAATTTCATTTTTAATTAAGTAATTTATAACATAGTTTACCAAAACATTTCCCATGCCATGTCATTTGTAAAAAGAAACTTAACAATGTGTCTGAAAATCATATCGTCAAAAGTAAAATAAATCAGAGTACATTCCCAGAAAACTCCATGCGGAAACCATGCGTGTGTGTGATGCGCTGCTACACCGCCAGCTCCTTCCCCTTAGACGAATAGGTACCTGAAACCAAAACTAAAACTGTAAGCACAAAGCTTAGTGAGTTCCCCCATCATACCACATACCATACAATCACATAGCATACATACTGCCGGGCAATTCTGGGGCGCCCGTCCTACCCATGTCAATGTTGGGTTTTGAGCATTCTAACACTCCTAAGTGTACATGCAACCCTAATAAACCTTGGATCTATGTTTTCTCTAAAATACATGCAAATAATAATTTCCAAGGTTTACATCCTAACTAGCATGGCATGAAGAACTAGAATCATAAAACACTAGAAGAATGACATACCTTTTGATAGTGATTGATTGCTTGGAGTTTGAGAGCCTAGCACCAATAATGTGAATGCCTCAAGTGGAATCACAAATCACCACAAACCTTGGAACCTTGAGAGAATAATATATGCGCTCTAGAAATTAGGCCACCACTCTTGTTCACACACAACTAGTGTCATTTCAAGCATCATAAGCTCCTTTATATAGTGTGGAGGATTAGGGTTACATCCATGTAAACCCTAATACCCATGACTCTTCCTTTCCAAGGATCCATGGGTTAAAAGCTCCATGGACTATCCATGGATTCCCATGCATGCCAAGCCCATTCCAAATGAGTATTAGCCCACACTACATAAAATACAAGAGCCCATATTTAATTAGTCACCTGTTTGATCACCAAATTAATTCTAAATTAATTTATGACCAATACTAATTAAATAATATGATTTTATATTAATATATTATAACTTATAATATATTAATAAATCATGAACATACTATTCTCAAAAGATTATCCAAACAAATTGTTCGGGTGAAGTGCAACCCAAATGGACCATGCCGGGTCGGGTCAAGTGCATCTCAAATAATGTTATGGACTTAGACACTTTATCCAACAGTCTCCCACTTGGATAAGTCTAATAACATATTTGCATATATGACTTCAGGAACCAACCGGCAATCGTAGCTCTCAAAACTCTGTTGAACTATTAAGCGCCATTTTAGATAAGTGATCATATAATCCTCTGCTCTCATGATATCAGCCGGACAAATACATGGAACAATGTCTTACTTATTGTCCAGCAGTTTGTTTCCCGATTTCCGATTTGTTTGACAAAGAACTTAATCGAACACATCAATTTAGTTCTGACCGGGCCCGGTACATAGGTCAAAACAAAATCATCGAGGGGCCCAGATATCGCTTCTAATCCTCCAATGACTAGAAGGAACAGATAAACTTCGACTCATATACTTGTTTCTACTACTTGTTGAATTATACACAAAGGCACGTTTTATAACATCAAGTTACTGATGCGTTTTCGTGCAATCAATGTATAACCAACTCATAGGTAACAACTCATATCTCTTGGTTTGAAGACTTATATGATATTACCGTCTCACGATCACTCGAGATAAATTCCATGAAGTGATGCAAGTGAGCGTGGGTTGAATCCAATACTCATAACTTATGAGCACTCATGAGTGTTGTAGCCATGTCCAACATCTTAGACCTCTACAACCAACTCATGACAGTCTTGATTCATATCTACTTCCAACATATGACCGACTGTGGATGGTTTGAATAACTTAATCATTCGGAAAGAATAACCTAGTTATTATGGAAGTCAAAACATGCAAAGTGAAACACAATAATAATCGAATCCAATATGGTCTCAGAACCCTTTTGAATATAAATAAAACCACCTTTTATTTATCACCATATTGATTACACATTATTCATTTTATAATGTTTCAAATAATCAACTTAATACTTGAATAAAAACAACAGTTGTCCCATGCTCCTAGCATGTACACTTTGTTTTTCTAAACAATAGTTATGCCATACTCCAAGTATGCACACTATGTTTGTCTATGATCTTTACTTTGTGAAATAGATCAATTGAACATGATTCCAATGATGCTCATTTCACAATCCCAAATCCTTATTGTAAATGTAAGAATTCCCAATTCCTACCATTTACCAAAAATCTGTTAGATTTTAAACTTATATGCACTGATCCTTTCGTAATGATTATGCACAAGGTCACCAAAACCTTGTCATCAGTTATTACAGAGGATTCCAAAGGAGATCAATTCCATGGAAACGAAGTCTCATATTCAAAGTACATTGCTTTGAACATCCTTCTTGCACTAAGGTTTTCTAATCTTACACAGATTGAACAACTTCCACCTATGGAGACATTTCCATAGTCCCATTTCGACTATCACTTCCGAACAAGAGTTACCTCTTTTCAGAATATGTCAATATGGTCCTTTCCAACAATTTACATCATACTTCCAACTGTCCCTGAGCAACCAATCTTTGGCGAACCTCAGAATGTCCTCGACAATTTCTTAATCATTTTAGTCATATCCGGTTCTATTCCTTTTTCCCTCTTAATGCTGTAAGCATTTTTGAAAAATTTAGAACGGATAAATATTATAGCACATGTGACCGATCCTACACTTGAAGTATATGGGACACGATTCATGATGTCTCACATAAAGACCTGATACTAGATCAGTCTTTTGCTAAAATAGTTTTTATTTGCCATGTTTTCAAAAATCGACTATGAAGAGGGATGTCGTAATCATAATCGAATTTGAGAACGCAATATATATAGAATTTCCTTATGTTGAACCATTCCAACATAAAACTCATATATGTCCTTGACTAATGATGATTAAAATCTCAATCTAAACTTTTTAGGATTGAAATGAAGTATAATCTCCTCTCCCTTATTTATAGCAAACAACCTTTTCCAAGTGAAACTCTTGTTTTCTATAATTAACAATACTCATCATAATTGATTATGCTCCCACTAGCATAATAATTATTTAGCACAACAATTATGCGCCCACTAGCTTTGACATGTACTCTGAAATCGACTTCTAGAAATCAATACTTTATTGACTTTCATCACCAAAGTTCAGACTTCTGATACGAGATGCTTCGAAAAAAAAACTTTATCTAAGCTTCTCAGACTCATACATCTTTCTTTAGATAGCCCACATGTGTGTCTAAACAATTATGAAGAGGGATGCCGTAATCATAATGTTTAGACCTGTTTGCCATTTCTCACAAGTCCATGTTAGTGTGCCGGTTAACCATACAAGCTCCACTAACGACTTTGAGAATGCAAACATCACAATTGCTATCTACTTAAAATCTACTTAGTGAAAGTGTTTCCTCACCATCATTTTCATGAATCGGAGAGAAACCTTATGACACTTAGATTTTATAGTGTATGAGTTTCTATCCATGTGAATTTGTCAAAACCATAATCACAAGACAAGGTTAGTGACAAATTCAGCCTTACATGGATTGAACTTGTTCAATCTTAATTTCTTGTCACCTGGTAGCACAAGGCCCACCAATGCTTCCAAGCTATTATGCACACAGTTTAGAACTAACAGAACTCATATGCATAGTCAACTTAATAGGAACAGACACAGAAACAAGAATCATGTCAACTTAATAGGTTGCAAACCTTAAGTCGTGTACTAGTGATAAAACTCAGGTTTTACTCTTGATTAAATCTTGAAATCCTTTCAGGATCTTTAAGACTCCCACTGTCCTCTTGACATATAAGTTTCCCTAGTCAAGGACCATTCCTTGACAAAACAAATATTCAAGGGATAGTGCGGATTCTTATCAAGATAAACACTTCACACAATTGGTCTTAGTTGGTCTTTGTCTTATCCAAGACATCACAACTTACCAATTTCAAATGTACAGGAGTAGAAAACATTTTACACTACATTTGATAAGTGTTTTAAACCTTACTTTATGTCACTCAATGTTACAATCTTGGAGTATGACTCTAAGAGTTGTTTTGGAACGAAGTATGATTCATCTTTTTGATTTTAATCATTCCAACATTTCATGAATCCTCTTCTTAGCCATAAAATGCACTAAGATGTCCTTAGAGGATGAATTGTGACATGATTTCTTAATCATTAAGATGATCATAAAACAAGATACTAAAGTACTCTCGCATCTTTTCAGATTTGAGAAACTTTTATCTTTCTGCCCAATTTGATTCTTCTCATTCGTCCTGCCATACATTGAAACTTTTTCAATGTTTCAGAGTTGTACTTCAACTTGTAGGTACAACCATGTTTACTAAACTTTAGTAAATCATGACGAATAGTCTTATCGATCTTTGTGGTGGACCTTGACCAGCACACACCCAGTGTATCTAATTCCTTAGTCCTTCAATTGACTCACATATGCATGTGATCAATGAATTAGTCTCAATTTTACAAAGATGAAAATTCCCATTCATCATACAATACAGCTTGTATGATTCCAAGTTTCTGTCCAATTGAAGCTTAGGTGATGAGAACCTTTTCTCATTTGGTAAATTCAAACACAACCACAAATGAGAGAATCAAACTCATATTTCCATTATTGCTAGAAACATACAAACATCAATTTTCCATAAATGTCATTGCAAGGAGATATAAAATAAAGTAAAACAAAATTTTATTTATTCATAAAATGCGGAAATTTTTTTCCTTACAATGCAACTTTAAATGGAAACTATACTATTACATATTTCCTAGCAATCTATCATAACTTCTAAGTAGTAGCTCAAGAATCCGATCCTCGAACCATGCGATAGAAATCCATCTTCGTGATCAGATTCAGCACACTCTTCTTTTAACCTTCCTTTTGCTCAATCCTGCTAAACATCAAGATGCAACCTAGTCACATCATGTAATAAGAATCAACAATTAGGAACTTTAACAAAGTTAGATAGTGGACTTACCTGAAGCCGAGTCAAACATTTTGTCTCTACTTGCTTTCAAATATTTCAGGTATTCAGGGCAGCTTCGCTTCCAATGTCCCTTCTCATGACAATAAAAACATATAGACTCTTTGGGAATGGTACACGAGACAATCACAGACTTAGCCTTTCCCTTTACCTTTTGGTCAACCGGGTTGACCAAGGCCGATCCCTTTCCATTGAGAAGAGAAAGCTTTTCTGGACTTCCAATGTTACCATTGTCCATGTCCATCGAAGTTTGAGAATTAGACCTTCTATCAATATTTGCTTGACCATTGCGCCAAATCATTGCTGACTCAGCAGCAACAAGCAAATAAGAAAGATCTATTAGGGTTATGTCAGGATCTGTCATATGGTAGTCTTTAATAAACTCACTATACGACTCAGGAAGTGACTGAAGAACCCAGTCAACAGCGAACTTCCTTGAAATAACATCACCCAACATTCTCAGCCTGTCAATGTGTGACTTCATTCCTAAGACATGAGTGCACACAGGTCTTCCATCTTTATGTTTCATCGCTAGTAGGGCTTGAGTGACCTTGAATTTTTCAAGTCTTCGGGCTTGTGGGTCAGGGAGAATAAATGGAGGAGGTGGAGGAAGTGAAGCATGATGTTGAGGGACATCATCTTCAAGAAGAAAGTTTGTTCCAAGAGATTTGGGAAGATCATAGTTGCCTGAACCAGACATCTACAATGGGAGATATTCAAGTTAGTTGATTTTAAGTCCTTAATATAACACCCAATATGAAATATTAAGGCTAGGACCCAACACAATATTTTATAACTTGGAAGAGGGATGCCGTAATCCAAGCTACAAAATATTTGAAGGTAGGTGAATGACGATTCACCAATTTCCACCATGAAAAACGAAATGAATTATTAGGTTTTAATTGGATTTGAAATTCCTAGATTCTTTTGAGATTCATTGAACTTTTCAATGGCATGTTTCAATCTCGATTATGCCCTCTCAAGTTTTGTGACTGGGATGCCGAGGATCACAAAACAAGGTGTGAATAACCATGCAAACTCACTTGGTACCCTTAATATTATCACCTAATCGATGTGCCGGTTAACCACACACGCTCCACCGATCTATGATAAACATTAAGTCACCCTTCGTGATCCTTACTAGTCCAAGTTAGTGTGCCGGTTAACCACACACGCTCCACCAACGACTTGGTAAGGTACAAAGTGTGAATTTCATGGGTTAGCACCAAATTCACATTTTCCTAAAGTAACTAAGATTGGGAATTTATAAAAATATTTAGTTACTTTATAATCATTATACTTTTAATGAGAATTAAAGTCATTGTCTTACCCGTTCGGCTAACGACCCTCCACCGATCAAGGAAGCGGTGGGTGAGAGTGGACACCCATTAAGTTGTCATTTTATAGGCAACAACCTTATACCCCCCTTATAGACCGGCTTCGTGAATGAGGCCTACTAACGGTAAAACGACTTGATCTTATACATATATATAATAATTAACCATTAATGTTATAAATAGTATAAGGGTTGAATTTTAACTTTTAAAACTCTAGGGTATGGAATTTCATAACTTGAGGACAAATTATGAATTCCATTAAAACACATTAAGATCAAGAATTAACTAACAAACAATTTGCAAATAATTCCTATGATCTAACAAAACTCATATGAACATGAACATCCACATCAATAATTTCAAGAATCATATGAACACATATAAAAACTTGGAATTTTGATATTAGCCTTGAAATTGGTTTACCACAATCATTACCACATCAAAAACAGGTTTTATAAGTCCAAAACAGTTTAAGGTAATGATTCTAGACCAATTCCAGCACAAAATCTCGAAAATCTGCACTCAGGCCTGCCAACTCGTCGAGTTGGTTGAATATATGCATGAACTCGGCGAGTTCCATTAGGGACTCGGCGAGTCAGCTGTGCAGAATGCAGTTTTTCGACATTTTTCAGCTATTTGCATCAAGTATTCAAGAAAACAAGCCTAGGCTCTGATACCACTGTTGGGTTTTGAGCATTCTAACACTCCTAAGTGTACATGCAACCCTAATAAACCTTGGATCTATGTTTTCTCTAAAATACATGCAAATAATAATTTCCAAGGTTTACATCCTAACTAGCATGGCATGAAGAACTAGAATCATAAAACACTAGAAGAATGACATACCTTTTGATAGTGATTGATTGCTTGGAGTTTGAGAGCCTAGCACCAATAATGTTAATGCCTCAAGTGGAATCACAAATCACCACAAACCTTGGAACCTTGAGAGAATAATATATGCGCTCTAGAAATTAGGCCACCACTCTTGTTCACACACAACTAGTGTCATTTCAAGCATCATAAGCTCCTTTATATAGTGTGGAGGATTAGGGTTACATCCATGTAAACCCTAATATCCATGACTCTTCCTTTCCAAGGATCCATGGGTTAAAAGCTCCATGGACTATCCATGGATTCCCATGCATGCCAAGCCCATTCCAAATGAGTATTAGCCCACACTACAAAAAATACAAGAGCCCATATTTAATTAGTCACCTTTTTGATCACCAAATTAATTCTAAATTAATTTATGACCAATACTAATTAAATAATATGATTTTATATTAATATATTATAACTTATAATATATTAATAAATCATGAACATACTATTCTCAAAAGATTATCCAAACAAATTGTTCGGGTGAAGTGCAACCCAAATGGACCATGCCGGGTCGGGTCAAGTGCATCTCAAATAATGTTATGGACTTAGACACTTTATCTAACAGTCAAGCCATTCTGGGGTGCTGACCTACCCATGTCAAGCCATTCTGGGTTGCTGACCTACCCTTGTCAGGCTATTCTGGGGTGCTGACCTACCCATGTCAAGCTATTCTGGGGTGCTGACCTACCCTCCGGTCTATCTCAACCGAACTCGGGGACTATTTCACCCCCTACTACTAACACATAATATCATATCATAGTCATGCTGTCAGACATATCTAGGGTGTCCGACCTACCCATTGGTCCTAGCGACCGAATCGGGGACTAGTCCCCTTCTACTTATACTATCTCACATAACATAGTAACTAGAAAACTAGCATACTCACATATCTAACAAACTAGCATACTCACATATCCAACAATAACAGACCAGACAATTATCACAGAGATAATCGTCCCAACTATCATTCACTAGTGGGCCGGCCTTGGTGCCTTAGACCCACTTCTACTGGAAGGTAACTCACATCGATGTCGTGTAGTGTCTGAACTGTCCTTGGCATGAAGGTCGGCTCTCCTTGACCCCTCAATCCCTACACGACAACCCTCTTCATCAAACAGAACAAACAACCCTAACCAGGGTCAATACTAAAACCAAGCAAGATCAACATTGGTCAAAGTCAACACCCAGTTAACCTGACTCACCGAGTTGGTCTACCAACTCGTCGAGTCCATACTCTACTAACCCGATCCAACCCTGACTCCAATCGTCGAGTCTAGCAAGAACTCGACGGGTTCTCCTTCATTCAAAACATTGGGACCATCTTCATCTGACTCGTCGAGTCCCTCCTTGAACTCGGGGAGCTCATCTCCCTCATAAGAATGTGTCCGGTCTACGACTCGCCGAGTTGTATGAACACCTCGTAGAATCCATCTTCAAAGATTGGGAGATTGCCTTGGACTCGCCGAGCCTGCTCATGCACTCATCGAGTCCTATGATTCCTAGGTCCTTTTTCGCGTCTAAACATCTACGGGACTTTCCTCCCTAACAACTGGTCCATCCACAGAAAGGATTTGGTGGTCAATACACCGCGACTCGCCGAGTCTCAAGAACAACTCGTCAAGTCCATCCTTGAGCAATACTATACAGTCGATTTCAATGGGCCTTAACACCTGAAAACCATAGATCTGGCCCCCTAATGTCCATTTCATACGTAAAGTTCCAAACTTGGTACACATACAAGGGGTCTTTGGCCCAAAAGCCATAAAAGATGGCCTCCATGGTGCATGGGGTGTTCATGGCAACAAAATGGGCACCTTTGTGCCATAAAACCCCCAAAATAGACCTGGATCTAAAGCATACACTAACTTCCAACACTAAATCCCGAATACCACCTCTCTAGGGCTTAGAAAGATGAAGGAAAAGGCCCAAAAATCAAGATCTATAGACAAAGGTTCAGCTTCATACCTCCAATAAGCTGAAAATGAGCTCCAAGCTCTGGATCTTCTTGTTTCCCCTTGGTCTCACAAGCTCTTTTCCTCTTCTCAAGCTTCACAACCCACCAAAAAGCACCAAAATGGCCTTAGAACACACAAAAACGGCTAGGGTTTCGTTACACAGCTTTCTGGGAGTGATAAGGGCGATGGAGGCTGAGATAAGGTGCTGACCTACCCTCCGGTCTATCTCAACCGAACTCGGGGACTATTTCACCCCCTACTACTAACACATAATATCATATCATAATCATGCTGTCAGACATATCTGGGGTGTCCGACCTACCCATTGGTCCTAGCGACCGAATCGGGGACTAGTCCCCTTCTACTTATACTATCTCACATAACATAGTAACTAGCAAACTAGCATACTCACATATCTAACAAACTAGCATACTCACATATCCAACAATAACAGACCAGACAATTATCACAGAGATAATCGTCCCAACTATCATTCAGTAGTGGGCCGGCCTTGGTGCCTTAGACCCACTTCTACTGGAAGGTAACTCACCTCGATGTCGTGTAGTGTCTGAACTGTCCTTGGCGTGAAGGTCGGCTCTCCTCAACCCCTCAATCCCTACACGACAACCCTCAAGTCATCAAACAGAACAAACAACCCTAACCAGGGTCAATACTAAAACCAAGCAAGGTCAACATTGGTCAAAGTCAACACCCAGTTGACCTGACTTGCCGAGTTGGTCTATCAACTCGTCGAGTCCATACTCCACTAACTCGATCCAACCCCGAATCCACTCCTCGAGTCTAGCAAGAACTCGATGGGTTCCGCTTCATTCAAAACATTGGGACCATCTTCATCCGACTCGTCGAGTCCCTCCTTGAACTCGGGGAGCTCATCTCCCTCATAAGAATGTGTCCGGTCTACGACTCGCCGAGTTGTATGAACAAATCGTCGAGTCCATCTTCAAAGATTGGGAGATTGCCTTGGACTCGCTGAGCCTGCTCATGCACTCGTCGAGTCCTATGATTCGCAGGTCCCTTTTCGCGTCTAAACATCGACGGGACTTTCCTCCTTAACAACTGGTCCATCCACAGAAAGGATTTGGTGGTCAATATACCGCGACTCGCCGAGTCCCAAGAACAACTCGTCGAGTCCATCCTTGAGCAATACTATACAGTCGATTTCAATGGGCCTTAACACCTCAAAACCATAGATCTGGCCCCCTAATGTCCATTTCATACGTAAAGTTCCAAACTTGGTACACATGTAAGGGGTCTTTGGCCCAAAAGCCATAATATATGGCCTCCATGGTGCATGGGGTGTTCATGGCAACAAAATGGGCACCTTTGTGCCATACCCCCCCCCCCCAATAGACCTGGATCTAAAGCATACACTGACTTCCAACACTAAATCCCGAATACCACCTCTCTAGGGCTTAGAAAGATGAAGGAAAAGGCCCAAAAATCAAGATCTATAGACAAAGGTTTAGCTTCATACCTCCAATAAGCTGAAAATGAGCTCCAAACTCTGGATCTTCTTGTTTTCCCTTGGTCTCACAAGCTCTTTTCCTCTTCTCAAGCTTCACAACCCACCAAAAAGCACCAAAATGGCCTTAGAACACACAAAAACGGCTAGGGTTTCGTTACACAGCTTTCTGGGAGTGATAAGGGCGATGGAGGCTGAGATAAGGTGTTTAAATAGGGTGCAAACCCTCAATTTAGGGTTTACCCAAACAGCACCTACTCGCCGAGTCAGTCTCCGACCTGTCGAGTAAGTCACTTAAACTGTCCGCGGGTCTCAACTCTACTCGACGAGTTGGGCCTCCAACTCGTCGAGTCCCAGAGAAAAACACAAGAAATGCTTGAATTAACTGCGTACCAGGAATCGGGTGTTACACCCAACACTATAACTCTTAAACCATGGCTAAACATGCATAAAACCTTAGATCTAGCAACAAGGAAACATAAAGTTTGGATCTTGGTTACTCATAATGGTCCAGAAGTGTAGCTAGAGATTGCAAATGGAACTTCCAAATATAAATTATGCTTCAATGGTGATCTCTTCTTCTCCAAGCCACCAAAACTCCACCAAAAGCTCAAGAATCACAATGAGAGGCTAGGGTTACGATTTTACTGAGTTTAGGGACGAAGGAGGCTGTTTAGGAACCCTAAAATGAAGTTTATAGGGTTTAAATAAGAAGGAAACCCTAAAAGATCATGGGCTTGGGCTGCAATACACCTCATGTCGTGAGTTCTTCATTGCTCACATCATGGTAAGTATAATTCAACTTCTTCATTTAATTACTACTCACGTCGTGACCCTTGGTTTTACCCAAAAACCATCCATTTGACTCCTTGAAGCCCTAAATCGGTCTGATCCGGAAACTGGGTGTTACAAAGAATCTTATGGATAGATCGAACAATAATGATTGGTCTATAATCTTTCATAGCCAGATGATCTATAAGTTTAGGAATAAAATATATAAAGGAAGCGGCCCAAAATTAAAACAATCACTAACCAATATGATATGACTATGATCAAAAAATCATTTTGGTTAAAATAATAGCAGATGTTGCACCCCCATCGGCCCATAAAGTTTCTACATGCTAAGAATCTGTCAAGCTTGTTAAGACTCTTACCATCATCACTAATCCATGTGTTTTTACGCCCACCCAAACTGAATTCACATAAGTTTAGTGATGGGTATTACATGTAATTAAGGCGAAAAAATCCTTATACTCTTAAGGGTACATGCAACCTACTTTGATTTATGCCCTAACACTATTGAAGCAATATAATATTGAACAACAAAACTTATAAACCCTAGATGAAATCAAAATTCACATTAAATGGAGGGTTACATACCTTTTGTAGATCCCAATCAAGATAATCAAAGTCTTATTATCTCCTTGGAAAACCTAGCTCCAATAGTGTGCGAGCCTTTAATGGTTCACACCCAAAACGTAAGAAACCCTGGGATTAAAGGAGGGAGGGGATAGAGGAGGAGAATTTCGTTCTCCCCTTTTAGGTATAAGAGAGCCACGAAAGTAGGTGCCCAAGGGTCCTATTTATAGTCTAGGTAGCTTAGGGAGAAAGTAAGATTTAAAGGATTAATTAATAGATTTAATACCAATCCAAATCCTTTCCTTATATACCATCAGGAGGCGTTTGGAAACCCTAAGAAAAGCTCCAAAATTGTCCATACTATGGACCATTCTAGAATTGCCACTTTTGTTCAACTATTGAACAATTACAATTCACCCCTTGCACCTTTAATTAATTCCAGTTAATCCTGAATTAATTCCAGATTAATAATTAATCAATTATCACTTATTTCTAATTAATTTATTATTCATATAATAAATTACCAAATCATTAATTAAAAATTTCTAATTAATATATTAATCACATAATATATTAACAAAACATTTTATCTCTCTCTCTCTCTCTCTATATATATATATATATATATATATATATATATATATATATATATATATATATATATATATATATATATATATATATCCTTTGATCAATCCAATCCATTTCCTGGTTATGAGGGCAACCCAAAAAGGACTTTACTTTTATTCATCAACATTATACCAATTTAGTTAGGACCTTGGACACTTAATCCAACAGTCTCCCACTTGAATAAGTCGCTAACTACAATTACAATTACAAATCCGAATAACCAGTAAAGAGTGTTTTCTAATGACACGGCCAAACTATGATTAGATGTTGGTCCTAAGATAAGTGATCAACTATCCTTTCATTCTACAAGATATCATATGGACACGAGACAAGGATTAGAATCAATCTCATTGTTCAAGATTTTGTTTCTCGATTTTTGACGACTAAATTCAGAATACTAATTGAACACATCAATTTAGTCCAGGATCGGCCAAGCACTTCAGATGTCGGTAATAAATCATCGAGGGGCCCAAAGATATCACTTTTCCTATTACGGAAAAAGGAAAGAATAAACTTCGACTATATGATTATCAATTTCACTCACCAAATCATGCATGGAATTACACTTTATAACAGCCAGTTACGAGATGCGTTGGTGTAAACCAATACATAACATATTTGAAAAATATGACTTATATATCTCTGTTTGAAAAATAGAAGATGTTATCGTCTTAGAATTACTCGTGATTGAGTCCATGAAGTAATCTTTAAGCACAGGTTTAACCAATACTCAAAATCTCTATTTTCAAAGTACTCATGAATATTGTAGAAATCTCTATGCAATGTCAAATCCCTATGGACAATCTACAATCAATTCATGATAGTCTTAAATCAATACTTACTCCCAAAAGTATGACTGATTGTGGCATTTTGAAAAAAATTATATTCAGGAAGTAACACTCAAAAATGAAACACAATAATAAACTAATTGCTCTATGGTATCATACTCTTTGAATATAAATAACCCACTGTTATTTAATCATCATAACAATTACAAATTTATCTATTGTATAAACGTTTCGAGGTAATCGACTGAATGACTAAACTTGTTAACATTTCTTAGTCAATGCTCTTAACACGCATATCATGTTTTCCTTTGGTCGTCACTATTGTGAATGAATCATCAAAAATATATTTACTTCACAACTAGGAATTCATCCTCAAATTTATATTGGATGTAGTGGAATTTCCTTCTTCTATGCATTGACCTTCTGTGATCTCAAGAATCCTTAGTCAACATGATTGCACTTTCACATAATGTTTCTAATGTCAATTTGTTAATCAAACTCAACTCTCAAGTTTTCTAGTCCAGGTACACTCCTTGGATACTTCACTTGCACTAATGTGGTCTTACCCATATTGTCGAATCTACCACCATCTCCTACATGAAAATTTACATGTTACAACTCAAAACTAAAATCCATTTAGACCATGACTCAAAGTCATCTATAAAATTATATCACTATAACTCTTCCCAATCATGTTCTCTACTGTCTACAAGTAACCATTCCTTGGCATCTTTCAATACTTTAGAATGTTTTTGACAGTTGTCTAGTGATTCTATCAAACAATTTTCTGATACAATCTCATGATGATCAAATCAGCTGAGACATCAGAATGATCATAATTCATAGCATTGATGATCGATCCTATATTCGAAGCATATGGGACTCGACTCATTCTATCATTTTCATGAATAGAACAAAGGACCTTTGAGATTCACTCAACTCCTTGCTATGAAGCATATGAACAATCGCTTTCTTGGAATTTTCTATGTTGAAACCTTTCAAAACATTGTACTTTGACTAAAATCCTATTAAACATTTCGATCTATACTTTTAGATCCAAATACCAAGTATCATTGTCGCTTTCCCTTATCCATCATAACAAAACAATTCCCGAACTTTTACACCTTGCAACTTAGGACAATGTTTCCTATGAGGATTATTGTCATTTACATGAAATACCAAGTAGACAACGACACTCCAACTAGCTTTGACATGTACTCAAGACTTATCTGTACTTCTACAAAGACAACACTCTTAACTTTCTCATGGAAGAACAGATTCCTGCTACGCGATGCTTGTCTAAATCCACGAATAGATATCTCAAGCCTACACACCTTACTGGATACTTTGTGTGTTTAAATCCTTTCAGAATATGTCATATATCCTTTGAAGGTTTCCTATTGAGGAAAGTCATTTAAACATCCACTTTACCAAATCTTTAATCAAAGAAGGCAACAATGGTAACAAATAACCAAATAGTCCTTTCTCAACTACTAGTAATAATGTTTCCTCATAATCAATTTCTTGAGTCCTGAGTGAAACCTATTTCTACCATACTAGTTTTCAATGTGTGTACATTCCCATCCATGTTATTATTCACATTGAAGATCTAATCACAACCCATTTTCATAAGACTAGGTTTGGGATCAACCAATTTCAAAATTAGTTATCCATCATGGATAGAATTTCGCTATCCTTAGACTCTTCTAATGGAAACCATAGGGCTCATAATTACTTCCTAGTAGTTGTTAAGCTTATCCAAAATGATCAATGTTTTATCACTAATCAACGTATCTCCTTCTACAATTAGATGAAACTCATAAAACTTGGAGGGTGCTTTAACTCTACTATATCTTGCGAAGAGGTAAGGCAATGACATTTGACTTAACTGGTTTATTAACCTCAGGTTGAGAGCTAGTGCTAACTATAGGTTCATTGTCGGTCATGTCTCGAATTTCTTCAAGTTCAATATGACTCCCACTGACTTCTTGATATCTATATGTTCTTTCTCTCAAGGAACATTCCTTTTAAGTTATATGCATAAATATCAAAAGTCTTTAGTGAATACCCGACAGCGTAACACTTCATAATTCTCGATTCAAGTTGGTCATTGGTTTCTCAATCAACGATACACCTCACAACACTATATCTAAATGTGAGGGAAATTTCCAACTCCATATTTCATGAGGTGTCATCAAAACCTACTTAGTTGGATACAAGGTTTAAGAATGCTCTACTAATTCAAGTGTATATTCCCAAAAAATTGTGAATGGTAGCGAAGCATGAATCATCGTAGATCAAACTATATATCATTCGATTCTTCTTTTAGTAACATCATTACATTATGATATCCTTGGAGAAGCCAATTATAGAAACCATTCCACAATCTCTATGATGATCGTAGAATCCAATACTAAGGCATTCTCCTTTCCTTTCAGACTGAAGAATCTTTATCTTCTTGCCCAATTGATTCCCCACTTTGTTCTGATACTGTTTGAAACTTTTCAAAGTGTCATAATTATGCTTAATCATATAAACATAACCACATCTACTGGACTTTTCAATAAATATGACATAGTAGTCTATGTCGTCCTTTATGGTGGATCTGATGGGTCCACACATACCCGTGTGTACATGATCCAACAATCCTTTGTCTCCATTACATGTTCATGTGAATGGTTACTAAGTCGTCTTGCCAACATACAAGGCTCGTATTCATCATCCAACTCAAAGTCGAATGATTCCAAGTCTAGTCCAATTAGAGCTTAATGATGTGATTCCCACTTATGTGGCCAAGGCAATCATGCCACAAGCACACACATATCTAAACTATTTAGAGGAATCAATAATCAAGTTATCACTACTATTATTAGAAACACAAAGTACAATTTCATGAATGCCAATTACAAGAAGAAGTTTTAGAGATAAAACCATCATCTTTATAAACTAGAGTTGTCGCCTTTCCATTATGAAATGAAAATTGAAATTTATGTTTATACAACGCATAAGATGAAATTTTGATTTCTAGACATCTCCAAAGAGAAATAGCAAACGACTAGATTTATCCTAACTCCATTACTATACACAAGATTGAAATCCTCAATCATTGAGACATGCGATATTTGTCCATTCCAATGATTAGGTTTAGCTTTTTATGCTTAACTACCTTGTTCCTATAGATCCTACAATGCCATACAAATGCGATTAACACATCATGCATCACAGAACCATGAATTGGAAGTAATTGGAGTTTGATTTTTCAAGTACTTGATGTAGAGTCAAGCGTTTGACTTTACCATCCCAAAATACTTAGAGCAATCTTTGTTTCCTATGATCTTTGTCATTGCATTAGTTGCAACTTGCCTCTTTTGAATCATGGTTGTGTGGAACAGAGGACACATCAATTCTATCCCTTCATAATGGGAAGTTTCGGCTGAAACCATTCCTTTCCATTTAGGATTTGAACGTTTCCTATTCATTCCACCAACATTCAAAAGCGATAACTGGATAAGAATTCTAATTTCTTTCTAGTTTTCTCAGTTTGGAGAAGGTTTAAGAATATCATCATTGTTTTCCTCCATACTATTTACATGAGAAATCAAGTTTATCATAATAACTAATGAAAGATCCAAGCACAAGATATATAGTAAGACTCTTGTCAAGGGTAACATTGCGATTCTCGAGTTTGTCTATGTAGTTTTCATTGATTACATACAAACTCTTTTCTTCAATTCAAATGCAATTAGGAACTTTTAATGATTTGAAATCACTCTTATCTTGCCTTTTGGTGAAACATTTCACTCAAAGGAAAATTCATTTCATATGTTCACATGTTAACAAAATTCTTTGGAACATCGATGACATAGACATAATGTTACAAGAGAACTTATTTGAAAAATCTTCCCTTTATGGGAGTAAAAGCTTATCTAAAGTTGACACGTTATTGATTTAAGAGGTATGCTCATTATGGATATCATTCCTAATATCAAAATCGAGGAAGATTCCATAATAAATGAGCCATTCTCGAGGGAGAACAAAGATAAGTTAAATTTTAGAAAGTAAGTGAGGAGGTGGGAAGGGATTCCACATAACCTAAAGGAGAAAGTTTAATTAAGTCAATTTTATCCTTAATTATTAACCCAATTTTAAATTAAAGCTAGGATCCATAAATACAATATGTAATATAAAGATGGATGTCGTAATCACATCACGAAACTATTTTAGGCAGGTAAAGCTTTTACCAATTTCAATCAAAATGAAACTCATAGATCTTTTGAGATTATTGAATAATCAATGGCTTGTTAACCTTAGATTATGCTCTTCAATTTGTGACTGGGATGCCGAGGATCACAAATAAGATGTGAATAACCATGCACACTCGCTTGACAACCTTGAAGTCTTTTATTGTCTCAAATTTGATGTGTCAGTAAACCACACACGCTCCATCAATTAATGACAATTTTCGACTTGTGCCATCATAACAACTTTATAGTCCCAAATTGGTGTGATGGTTAACCATGCACGCTCCACTAACGACTCATAAAGATTGATGTGTGTTTTCATCAATTAGCATACAATTTCACATTTTCCTAAAGTAACTAGAGTGAGATTTTAAAGAAGGTTCCAGTACTTTACATCATTATGCTTTTAATGAGATTATGTCCTATCGAACCCGTTCGGCTAACGACCCTCCAATACACAGGAGAGCGGCAGGTGAAAGAGACACCTATTCAACGGTCATTTTATAAGTCGTTTCCTTATACCCTCTTTATAGCATGGCTTCGTGAATGAGGCGTACTAGCGATTCGAGTGACTCATGTTATACATATAGTATTAAACTTTTAATATATAAGTATAAGGGTGTATTTTAAACATTTTAAAATCACAAGGTTTAAGTCAAATTAATTCAATTAACCTTTACTAATTAATATTTGAATATGATTTAAGAATTATCTATTAGTTAGACTTTTAATTAATTTTCTTAAATCTTATTAGGATAATTATGTTATCTTATAATTGGTAATTATCTTATTTATCTTCCTTTCATATTCAAATTAGGATTCTAAATTACCTAGTTGATATATTCAGATTTTATACATTTAAAATAACATAGATTAACTAGTAATTGTCATATCTTTTGAATTAAGGCAAGGAAAAAAGAAATTCGTTGAACAGAGGCTCCCCACGACTTGGCAGAGAGCTTCCCACGTCATGACAGAACGAAAAATTACGGATCAGAAGATCGCCAAGACGTGGCGGAAAGATGCCCACGTCGTGGCTGCGATAGGATGACAATTATGTTTTCTTCAATTTGTTTAAGTTAAACTAATGCACATTGATTGTTAGACAACATAATGCTCTGATAACACTAATGGGTTTTACATGTAATAATACAGAAAAATCCTTATACTCTTAAAAGTACATGCAACTTACTTTGATCTATGTCATAACACTATTGAAGAAACATAATATTGACCAATAATACTTATAAACCCTAGATGAAATTAAAATTCACATTAAATGGAGGATTACATACCTTTTATAGATCCCAATCAAGATAATCAAAGTCTTCTTGTCTCCTTGGAAAACCTAGCTCCAATAGTGTGTGAGTCTCTAATGGTTCACACCCAAAACACAAGAAACGCTAGGATTGAATGAGAGAGGGGAGAGAGGAGGAGAATTTTGTTCTCCCGTTTTATGTATAAGAGAGCCAAAAAAATTAGGCACTTAAGGGTCCTATTTATAGCCTAGGTAGCTTAGGGACAAAGCAAGATTTGATGGATTAAATAATAGACTTAATACCAATCTAAATCCTTTCCTTATATACCATCAAGAGGCTTCTGGAAATCCTAAAGAAAAGCTCCAAAACCGTCCATATTATGGACCATTCTAGAATTGCCTCTTTTGTTCAACTATTGGGCAATTACAATTCACCCCTTGCACCTTTAATTAATTCCAATTAATCATTAATTAATTATAGATACATTCTGATTAATAATTAATCATTTATCACTTATTTATAATTAATTTATTATTCATATAATAAATTAACAAATCATCAATTAACAATTTCTAATTAATATATTAATCATATAATATATTAAAAAACATTTTATCTCTCTCTCCTTTGATCAATCCAAGCCATTTCCTGGTTATGAGAGCAACCAAAAAAAGACTTTACTTTTATTTATCAATATTATACCAATTTATTTAGGACCTTAGACACTTAATCCAACATTTAGATCTTTGATGAACGAATTAAAAGCCTTCATGTTAGAATCATAAACAATAGACAAGAATCTATCTTGTTTATCTCTGGCCTCGTTGAAGTCTCCCATTAACAACCCGAGACTTGTTTAGAAGTGATTAAATGCATAAGGTGATTCCAAATATTTCGACGATCATCATAACCAACAGGAGCATAAACGTTGACAACATTAAGAAGGCCATCCATACCACTCTAATAACCATAAAAACAATATAATAAGATTTGATGATCACATCAACATGTCTAAATATATGTGGGTTCCAAACGCAAATGAGATGTAACGTCCCAAAATTTTCGATAAATTTAAACTTTTAAAATGTACATTTTAATAAATATATCTTTCCATTATTCAAACTCGTTTCACAACTTAAGAAAACTATTAACTTTGAATGAAAACAAACATGATAATCAGTTTTATTAAGTTCCAAAACCAATAGTTAAAAGAGTAGAATAAAGCCAAACGATGTCAACATCCATAGTATATCATCAAGTGATGCCCATATGTACAGTCACACCTTGCCTTTCCCTGATATTGTACCTGAAGATCTTGAAACAATTGTTTATAGGGAAAGGGTAAGCACGAAGCTTCGTGAATTCCAACACAACACCATACATCAGTAATATGTACTTTACATCTACCATACATGTATATCAAGATGTCGTCAGCTCGTAATCTAAGCATACAATTCGGATAAACAATCAATACTAGGCACCAAGGTTGTAAAAATCGTTCGGCGGTACCTCGGCGGTCGACTGGGGTCAAGCAATTAATCGGTCTAGGCGGAGATTAATCGCCGCCTAGGCGGGGACCCTTAATTGTAAAAAAAAACTTAAATATTACCTATATCATATGATTATCTCTAAACAAAATACTAACAAAACATGTAAATATCCATAAACGTTTACATATTCAAGTCATCAAACAATACATGTCCAAAGTAAGTAAATATTCATAAACGTTTACATATTCAGGTCATAAAACATCATACAAAGTCCAAAATAAGTTTTATAAGATCAAACTTTTGATTGTTCACAGGCTTTTACTCTTTATCTCCGCATTCTTCCATGATGTGAACTCCATCCGATTCATAATCAACTTCTTCAAATACTTCCTCCTCACTCCCTGACGCAAAATGTTGTTTCATTCTTGAAGCCCCCCCACTATAAACTCTTCCACACAATGTACACTTCAATTTATCCAAGTTTGTAGGATCTGGGCAAATAGCAAATTCCCAAGCAATATCATTTGAATTCCTCTTTAAACCAGTAGCTGTTGAATCCATTGATTGTGTAGCTGAATTTTTAGATGCCATTAACAACCTTTAATCTGTGAAATTTTGAAAGAAATGGTAATGAGACATGGGCAGAAAATAACTTGAAATAACCTTTAATCTGTGTAAAGGAGTGTAATCTGGAATGAAACAGGCATGAAAAAGTTGGAATGAAACATGGCAAAAATTAGGATTGAAACAGGGGCAAAATGGTCCAGCTTGTATGATCACTTATGAAACAGGGGCAAAAATCAAAACACAGGAAAGGAAAACCCAAACCAAAATAGTTGGACCATTGTGCAGCTTGTATATTCTTATGTTCGTAAGCAAACAAAACTGGAATGAAAAACCGAAACCAAGGGAAAAACTTACCGATGACAGCTGGTCAAAGTCGATGGTGAGAAATCCGGAATCGACCGATTGAATTGTTTGGACTCAAAGGTGTGGTCGGAATACGTTGCAGCGATGATTAGAAATCATGATAAACACACTGATACAACACATTCATCAGGACATAAGTTGAATAACAATTAAATCGCAAAAATCAGAAACATACCTGCGAGTGCGAATCTGCGATGCGTCGTCGTCCCATGTGTCGGTTTCTGATGGAGAATGTTGTAGCCGGAATCGCTAAACCCTTGTCGCCGGAGTCGAATAACGTTGGTGTAGGTGTAGGTATGAAGTTGCGATAGTCGATCGCTGGAGAAGAGAACGAGATGAAGGAGGCGCAAAAAAAAAACAAGACGAAGAATGAAGGTTGTATTTCTTTTAGTCGATTAGGTTAAGAAAAAAGGTTTAATTTTGACTTTTTTTAGTTGACTTATGTTGACCTATTTTGACCGCCTAGACCGCCATTTTCTGCCTTTGACCGTCGTTGACCGATTCCGATTAATTCCAACGCCTATCAAAAATCCTATACAGTTTACCTCCGCCAAGCGCCTAGGCGGCCGCCTAGGCCGATTTTTACAACACTGCTAGGCACTTACAACTAAGGTCTTGCATAAAGGGCACCTACCAGCTCAGATCACATACTGACCGACACTTACCAGCTCACCTTATCAAATCTAGACTAAGCACTTACCAGCACAAGTACAATCCACACCAAACATGCAAATATCATACACATACTAGATACCACAGAACCTAGTACTATTTTCATATAATCTAAAAATCACACACAATATCATGTAAAGAGCATACACATCAATGTAATGTAGTGAGAAACTCAGCTCGAACCGAATATAGATCACAGCAAGAAAACATAAAGGCTCCAATGAAATCAAAGAACTTCCTATTCCCCTATAGAATTGTTATAGAGCATTAATAACTGACCCTTAGCCATTAATCCAACTAGTTAGTCTCTAGTTTTATTTTTAGCTTTTAGCCCCAAAACTACAGTATGTTCAACACCTGTTTTATCCCTCTTAAACCTATTCAATCTAGATTAGTATCCCATATTATGAAAATTCAGCTTAATACCTTTCCAATGATATATTACACTAAGCCTAATTATTTTTCTAGTATGAATTTTACAAAACAGTGGGTCATAGCAGCTAAAATCGGACCAGTAAGTGAAAATTTCACT
Organism: Lactuca virosa; assembly: GCF_052849685.1. Classification (NCBI taxonomy): domain Eukaryota; kingdom Viridiplantae; phylum Streptophyta; class Magnoliopsida; order Asterales; family Asteraceae; genus Lactuca; species Lactuca virosa. The sequence goes on from NC_136432.1 coordinate 210,475,658, forward strand.
TTTCACCTTGTTTATATTCATCAACAGGCTTAGGCCAAAACAAATCAAACAAACTGGACTCAACTACGAAACTTTGAGTGATAGTTTCAGCTTCTTCGGACATTCCTAGAGTGAGTTATGATTTTTACAAAAAGGGGACAGAACAGTGATTTTCCACACTAAATAATACCTATGCAATTCGGGTTAATTTGGAATCTTAACCCTTTAAGTGTTGGATTAAGGTTTATAAGCTCATAACTAAATTGGTATATACTTGAATTAGAAGCAAAGTCCTTTCTTTTGGGTTGTCTTCATAAGTAGTAACTGAATAGAATGACATTTGGAATCAGAGAGAGGTTGCTTTATTAGTTTATTATATGATTAATAAATTTTAATAAATGATTTATTAATATATTATGTGATTAATATATTAATTTGAAATAATAATAATTAATTGAGAATTAATCAGAAATTAATTGGAATTAATTAGATTGTTTGTTAGTGCAATGACTGAGTTGCACCTGTTCAATAGTCGAACAAGAGGGAATTCCAAAACCTTCCACGGTTTTGGAGGGATTAAAAGAGGATCCAGAATATTCCTTCAAGATAATTAGAAAAGTAGATAAATATCAGATTTGAAATAATATTATTATATTTCAAATTAGGGTTTCTAGAATTTTCCTATCACCTACAAATAGCGCTTCTTGGTTCCCTATTTATCTATCACATATATCTAAAGGATAACTGATTTTCTCCTAGTTTCATCCTCTCTCCTCTTGTCTTCTAGTTGCTAGGGTTTGGTTACAACCCATTAGAGGTACTAAGCTTTTGGTGCTAGGCTTTCTGAAGTGAAAAGGAAGGATCAAAGATTATTTGCTATAATAAATCAAAGGTATGTAAACCCTTACTCTTGAATTTATATATCAATAGGGTTCTTTTAGGGTTTATGATGTTCAAAGTATGTTGCCTTATTTTGTGAAGACATAGATCCTTATAGGTTACATGTACCCTTTTAATTGTTAAGTGAATTTCCGTATTGTACATGTTTTGTTATAACCTATCAAACTTATCAATGGTATCATAGCATTAGTGTCACAAATTGATTGCGCATGAGTTGAATTGATCAAAAAAAATTTGAAGGGCGCGTCGTACTTTTCCTTTTTTTTCGAAATTCGAGCCTTTATTTGCCTAATCCAAATATGTGGTTAAATTTGTGTAATTATCTGCTTTGAAACTGTCAAAATCCAATTTTGTTCAAACGAATATGTTTAAAACCCTAATTTGGATTTTAAGGTGATAAACATGAACTATAATTTTGATTGAACTATCCTTACGGCTTTTAATAATAATTTAATTAAATGATTAGTTAAAATATAAATATTAAATCTATAATTGGTTTAAATGATTAATTAATTAATCGATTAATTTAGATAATTAATTTTAAACCTTGTATTTTGAAAAGTTTTAAATACACCTTATATACATATTATTAAAAGTTTAATTACTATATGTACAAGAAAAGGTCAGACGAATAAATAGTATGCCTCATTCATAAAACCGTGCTATAAAGGGGTATATGGAAACGACCTATAAAATGACCATTAAATGAGTGTCCTTTTCACCCACCACTCCCTTGTATGGTGGAGGGTCGTTAGCCGAACGGGTTTATAGGACATAATCTCATTAAAAGTATAATGATATAAAGTACTAGAACCATCTTTTAAAATCTCACTCTAGCTACTTTAGGAAAAATGTGAAATGTATGTTAATCTATGAAAACACACATGATTCTTTATTAGTCGTTAGTGGAGTGTGCATGGCTAACCGATACACTAATTTGGGACTATAAAGTTGAGATGATGGAACAACTTGAAAATTATCATCATTGATTGAGCGTGTGTGGTTTGCCGGCACGTCAATTTGAGATGATAAATGACATTGAGGTTGTCGAGCGGGTTTGCATGGTTATTCACATCTTGTCTGTGATTCTCGGTATCCCAGTCAAAAATGGAAGAGCATATGAGATTAAGCATACCATCGATATGATTCAATAAATTGCAAATGATCTAGGAATTTCATAAAATTGAAATTTGTGAATAGTTTCACATACCTTAATAAATTCGTAATTAGATTACGGCATCCCTCTTCTTCATTTCGAATTGTATTTTGGATCCTAGTTTTGAATATTAATTTGGGTTAAAATATTAGGGATTTATATCAACTAACTAAAACTATCTCTCTTAAAATAGATGTCTAGAAACGGTGATGCTTATGTTGCTCAAACCTCCAATCAAAACTCCAACTTCACTTTATTGTCGATTTTAAAAGACAAGCTAACCGGTCCAAACTACATGGACTGGATGAGAAATCTGAAGATGACTCTTCGATACGAGAACAAAGAGTATGCTCTCGAAAATCCTCTCATTGAAATCGACGAAACCATTGCTACTTCTAAGGAAATCACTTTCTATAACAAACATCATGACGATGCCACTAAGGTCGTCTGCACCATGGTTGCTACCATGGCACTAGAGCTGCAAAAGTTCTACGAGGAATACTAGCCATATGAAATGAGCCTTGATCTTTCTGAAAAGTTTCACAAAAAAGCGAGAAAATAATGCTATGAAGTGGTTAAGTGTCTCATGGCATGCAAGTTTAAGGAAGGAGACTCTATATCTGCTCACGTGCAAAGAATGCAGAGATATGTGGAGTGATTGGAAAAGCTCAATGTGTTGTTTGACCAAGATTTGGCCATTGATATGGTCATTAACTCTTTTCCTCCTAGTTATGATCAGTTCATCCTAACTTATCACTTGAACAACACAGAGACGACATTGACCCAACTCCACAACTTGTTGCAGATGGCTAAATCAGGAATGAAGAAAAATCATGTCCCTTCCGCGATAAGTGCTCCTATCATGGCCATTGGTCAAAACAGAGGAAAGAAGAGGAAAGAAAACTCGTAATCAAACTGGAATGGCAAGTCCCATGTTGGAGCATCTGGCAGTGGCTCAAAGACAAAGCCCAACTTTGATATTCCTGTTGTTAGTGACCCAAAGGAGGCCACTTGTTTTCATTATGGTGACAAAAGGGCATTGGTGAAGAAGCTGCCTAAAGTACCTTCAAGATTTGAAAGAAGGGAAGATCAAGACATCTGGATCCTCATCAGGTACATACACTATTCAAATCAATAACACACAACTCTCTCATTCTTAGATCCTTGATACAGGATGTGGTTTTCACATTTGTTCTGATATGCAAGGGCTAAAAGAAAGTGAGGAAGTGGAGCATGGAAGGCTAAAACTGATCATGGGGAATAGGCGTTCTTCACCTGTTACCAAGATTGGGACGTATGGTCTTGTGCTTGATAGTGAGGTTAGCGTCGATTTGATTAATTGTTGTTATTCGTTAGAAATGAGAAGAAATGTTATTTTATTTCATGCATTGTTCAGACAAGGTTTTCGATAGTCATTTGATAATGCAATGGTTCGATTATGGTTTATAAAATGGTGTTTTTATGTTCAAAGCTTTACCTTGTAATGGTGTGTATGAAACTATGATGTGTGTTGATAACTTAGGCAATAGTGTATTCCATATTAATTCGTCTCATGGTGTAGAAAAAGCATGCTTGTGGCATTGTCGTCTGGGGCACATTAACAAGAAACGCATCTCCCAACACCAAAAGGATGGAGTATTGGAATCACTTGACTTAAGATCAAATGATGAATGCAATTCTTGTATTTTGGGCAAGATGACAAAATCACCTTTCACTTGAATATGTGAAATAGGTGAAGGATTGTTGGACCTTATATATATACAGATATGTGTGGGCCCTTCAGATCTGCTACAAGGGATGCCAATCGATACTATGTGACATTTATGGATGATTATAGCATATATGGGTATATCTACTTGATCAAACATAAATCGTAAACTTTAGAAAAGTTCAAAGAGTTTAAACACGAGGTCGAGAATCAATTAGGTAGGAAGATAATGATGCTTCGATCTGACAGAGGTGGAGAGTATCTTAGTATCGAGTTCCACGACTATCTAAAGGAATGTGGAATCGTTTCACAATAGACTCCTCCTAGAACACCACAAATTAATGGTATGGCTGAGAGGCGTAAGCGAAACTTACTTGATATGGTTCGTTCCATGATGAGTCGAGCTTCGCTTCCAATATCTTTCTAGGGGTATACCTTAGAGACAGCTGCCCATATCCTAAATCTTATTCCCACTAAAAAGGTTTCCAAAACACCTCATGAGATGTGGACAGGGAAAGTACCCTCGCTTGGATATATCAAAGTCTGGGGTTGTGAAGCTCTCATAAAACAAGAAACTCATGAGAAACTTGAGCCCAAGACCGAGAAGTGTATTTTCATTGGCTACCCACAAAATTCCTTTGGATACTTGTTCTACAAAACCTAGTGAGAACTTGGTCTTTGTGGCTCGAAGAGGAGTCTTTCATGAGAGAGATATCATATTCAAATAGGTTAGTAAGAGTGCTATTGATCTGGAAGAAATTCCAGAGTCATCTAATGAAGGAACCTTAAATGAAACAAGCTCTCAACCAGAGGATGAAACTCATGTTGAGCCCATTGACAATTCATTACCTATTCGTCATTCCATTAGGGTTAGCATGCTACCTGAGTTCTATGGTTTTCATATAACTGCATATGAGGACACGTTTGTCAGTGATAGAACACTTGTGAATTTGGATGAACCTGCTAACTACAAGGTAGCGATGGCAGGCCCTAAAGCTACAAAATGGAAGGAGGCGAAGGATAGCAAGATCCACTCCCTATATGGTAACCAAGTACGGAACTTGGTTGATCATGAAACTGGTCGAAAGACAGTAGGTTGCAAATGGATCTTCAAGAAGAAGATTGACATGGATGGAAAGGTACACACGTTCAAGTCTCGACTGGTTTGAATTATCTAGAAACCTCCATCTACTGTGATAATGAGGCTGCGATTCAAATTACTAAAAATCCTGTCCAACATTCCAAAACCAAGCACATTGATATCAAAATTCATTTCATCAGAGACTGTTATGAGCTCTCGCTCATCCGGCTGGAACAGGTTCCCTCTGCTAATAATGTGGTAGATCTGTTCACCAAGCCTTTTAACAAAGCTCGATTCGATGTGCTTGTGGAATTTTTGAAAATGATTCGTTTTGAGGATTAAGTTTTTTTTAAATTTGTGCATTTTAGTGATTTCATTCTCACCCATGCACAAATTTAGGGGGAGAAATAAACAAAAACCAAACAAAAATTCAAAAATTCAAAAAAAAAAAATATTTTGTTTCTGTTTTAATTTTTTTTCAGAAAATATGAAAAATCCAAAAACATTAGAAAATCAGAAAATTAAAAAAAATATATGTTGCTAATAGTTTTGCTTGTAGGTGTTGTGATGGGAAGTGATATTATCAAGTGATAACAGGCAATCTGAATCTGCGTAACATACCAAAATTAAATCGTCTACGCTCTGTGTTCGATGCGCTGGTAGGCACGAAAGATTCTAAATGGACTTGACTAGGCAGAGTTGAACTTAAGGAATTCAGAGACTTGACAAATCTTGACCTAGTTAGATCCGTTTAGCCTGACAATACAACGCTCGGATAGGTTGAGCAGGGAGATATACATGGGAATCTACTGGTCACATTTAAAGAACTTGTATCTAGAACTGTGGATTAACTTTTCCTTGGTGTGCGGATTTTGTCCTTAGTTCCGGTATTGATGGGGTGACTGGGGAATTCCGATAAGTTAGGTCTGTAGAAGATTATTTTCTTTCTCTCTGTCTGTTAGTCATATGTTGCTTCCTCTGCGTGATCGAGAGATCCGACCTGGACTGTAACATATGCAACTCTATCTCTATGCATCTTCTATCTATGCAATTCTTTCTATCTGTTAGCCATATACTGTCTCCTTTACGTGACTTACAATCCGACCTGGTACACAGTATATGCATCATTCTTCTTCTCAATCCCTCTAAAACTTCAGTTAGTCATATGTTTCACCCTCTGCGTGATTGGAAGAGATCCGACCTGGGTGTATAGCATATGCATTCTAAATCTATCTTCTCTCTTAATAATTGTCTGCTCACCCGATGTAAGGAGTATTCTGGAAGTCCTTGATTACTGGAGCATATCAGGAAGCGGGAAACATGTTCTAGTACAATTAAAATTGAACATTTACAGATTGTCTGTAGATCTCGCTGCTCAATTTAGGTGGACAACAATATCCCTGGTCGTCGTCAGCTAAATGGTCCCTAGGAAATTTATCTAAGTATATAGGATCAGAAATGTCTTGTCTTTCTTAGCTTGTCCAAATTTATCACAAATTTTTCGTATTTAAGTGGATCACAATACCGACGATCGACCAGATGAAGACATGAAGGTAGAGGTACCGACAAGTGGATTAAGGTTGTCTAACAACTTTGATCCCAGTGTCACAAAATTATATTCAGTGTTTGTTGAGATAAATCTAGTCTTCTTTTATTTTTATTTTTATTTTTATTTTTATTTTTATAATTGTCAAAATTTAAAAATTTTAAATTTTAGAAATTATTTTTTATTTTTAGTATTATTTTAATTTTAATTTTAATTTTTAAAATCCTCAAAAAGTTTTATTTTTGAAAAATATTTGGGATTTGGACTGTGCCTTATACTGTGTGGAAGACAGGTGAAATCGCACAGGGTATAAAAGGTAGGTTTACAGCCGGAAATCCTTCCACTCCTCATTTTTCCTCTTTCCGGCCGCAAACTCTCTCCCATTCTCTCTCCTCTCGAAAAAAATTTCTCGTTTTTTGTGAAATCGTTCGGTTCATCTCAAAGGTATATCAAAATCGACCGTGGGAATGTGTTTTGTTCATCAAATCGACGGATTTTGAGGCTTTAATCGAAGAAAAACAATCTGTCGGAGCTTACGGTCGAAGCTTACGGCCAATGAGCTTACGGCCGTAAACTCCGTTTCTGACCGTGAATATGTGTTTTGATCATGAAAATCGAAGAATGTTAGGGTTTTAATCGAAGAAAAATGGATTTCAAGAGCTTACGGTCAATGAGCTTACGGCCGTAAACTCCATCTCCGACCATGAGCTTACGGCCATGGGTTTACGGCCGTAAACCCCTAGTTGACCGTAAACTCCAGTTTGGTCAAAATATTTTTAAAGGCCAAAATTCAATCGATTAATTAAGAAAACTTAAAACATTGATTGCTCAAATATTTTTGTTTTCTTATTTGGCTTGTTTTAGTGCAGATCAAATGGCAAATTTGAAGTTCGCCGACATGCACAACTTGGCCATCATACTGGCTGATCCTGTTGGCGTCTGCTATTACTGTGAATCCTGTGATTTATCAGAATATCATCAGGGAATTCTGGAGGACTGCCAAACTGTAGACAGATAATGATGGAGCAGTTACTGTTGAAGCTGTTGTGAAGGGTTGCAAGATTGTAATTACTGAACAATTCATCAGAGAAGTGTTGCTGATTGATGATCAACCTGGCTTTCCTACTGAGATTGGGATTGAAGATGCCCAGAAGGTTCTTAAGAAGATGGGTTACGAAGGAAACTTTCCTCCCACTGTGAAAAAGCTTATGCCACCGTACTGGAGATTCTTGGCTCATGTATTTGTGAGCTGCATTTCGGGCAGAAGGTCTGGTGCTGATGAAATCTCGCTAAGGAACATTGGAGCCTTTGCTTCTCTTGCTGCCGGAATAGACTTTAATTTCTCAAAGTTTATCTTAGACGAGGTCGTGGTGAACATCAACACAATAACCCGGGATACTTTCTTGATGTATCCTAGGTTCATCCAACTGTTCATCGATATTCAATTTCCGGAGATGGTCAAGGAGGGAGATACCCTAGATATGAAGTCATTAGGTCCCCCATACTGTTGGGCTTATAAAGTAGAATCGCAAGGGAAAGGTCATTTTCCAAGGACTGTATCCGCTTGTGAAGTTTGGAAAATTTGCTGAGCTCAACGAAGCATCCGAGTCTCATGGATCTTCTGATAAAGTATCCTCTGAGCCTACTTCTTCAGAAAGAGTGATTTCAGAAGGGGATGTTATCACTGTGTCAGATCAAGAAGAAAGAGAAGAGACAGTAGCTCCAAATGCTCGTGTGGCAGAGGAGCATGATCTGACATCAGTTCCAGTTCAAAGTGATTATAATGAAGGGTCTTCAAAGAGTGGGACTGAAAATGATTTATATGAAGACCTTGATCTTTCTGGCTTCGATAAGGATGAAATTCCGCTGAATTTTGGAAGTAATGAAGATTTCTTGTCAAGTGAAAATCTCAACTCGCTGCTTGACAATATCAATGATGTTGCTCATCCAGCAACGGAGATACGGGAAACTGAAGACGTTCTTGAATCTACGCCTCCTACTACCAAACAAGTGGCCGAAACAGCAACTCCTATGGTGATAGTGTCAGGGATTCCTCCCCTTGATATTTTTTCTCCTACATCTGAGCCGCTTGAGAGTGATCACACAACAACACAGACTTCTCAACCTCCTCTGAAAAGAAGAAGACGTGACCCTAGACAGGGAATTGTTGTTTCTGGTGTACTTCAAGGCCTTTAAACACCACCGATAACCACTCCTGCCATTGTCTCATCAGAACCTTTCAGTGAAGGTCCTAGCACCACTTATGAAGCTGGTGGTTCTTCTATCCCCGCAGGATTTTCTCCTCCGAGGCCCGATCATGATGCTACTTCAGTGAGGCTGGCCATGCATTTGGCTGAAGAACAATTCTCAACGCCTCCCTCCCGTGGTAAAGGAATATCTTTTGGGGAAGGCAAATCTGGAGAAGAGAATCCTACTATTCTTGGACTACAGAAGGAGATCAACGTACTAAATCAGAAGAATATAGAGCTTGATATCCGGGTTACTGACCTTCAGACTGAAAACACCAAGCTCACCATTCAAGTTGCTGATCTTCTAGAAGACAAAGCTCTGAAGACTAAGCAGATCAATGATCTTCAGACTCACTTTGGTCTGTTGACTGCCAGTTACTATGACTTAAAGAAGAAGCTGGAAGAAGAACTTGGTGACAGATTTAAGACGTCTGTCGATGAACCAAGGATCTATATTCCTAATCAAGCTGCTCCCATATTTCCACCACATGTAAGAACAACCCAAGGTTTAGATCGTTTTGATAAAGAACCAGCACAGGCTCCGAATGTTGTGGCTTTGAAACGTGCCAAACTGGCTAAGTCTGCTGGGAAAAGACAGTTGTTGTTCAAAAAGAGCTCTGATCAGAATGCTCCTGCGAATCAACCCGAAATCACCATCACAGACCTTGTGAAGAAACGGTTTGGAACCGAATATGGTGACAGGTCAGGAATTGTCTCTTGGGGCTTTCACGACACACAAAATATGTGGTATGTGAGACGGAAGAGTGGCAACACAGAACTGTATAAAGATGCTCATGACTTCCATTCCTGGACCAGAGTTAATCTTACAGAACTATCCAATGCTCCTTTTGCAAATGTTTCTGGTAATCCCAAGGCAACACACTTTAAGATGTTTCTGGAAGATCAAGTGAAGAAAGGCTTTACTGCGATGAGGACTGCAGAGTCAATCGTCATAGAACACCCTGACATACTTGATCCCAAGACAAACCTTCCTATCCAGACGGTGATGTGGCCTCCTACAAATCAAGTGAAACATGTTCCTGTATTGAGGAGGCTTGGTGATGGAGTTCTAGAGAATATGCTTTACTGGGTATTTGATGATGCTACAGCTTCTGCTGTCATTAAACTCCCAAATGATTGCATTCGATTATATCACAAGCATGATCTTCTACAGTTTGGGAAAAGGGATATACATCAGCTTTCTCTTCATCAAATCAAGGTCACTGAAGATGTTTTTGAGCCTGCTGCTAAAGAGTACACATCCATGGTTGCAGAAATTATTAGAAAAGGAATGTGGTATGGAGCTATGGGGAAGTCAGACATACTGGTGGTTGATAAAGACTAAGTCCAAGCTAGCACCAAACCAAGGGGGAGATTAAAGGGTCCAGTTAGTGGTTTGGTCTAGGCTTTCAATGTAATAGTTCTTTTGAGTCTTTATTGTGGTTTAGTGGGTTATTTGGTAGTTTACGGCCCTGTAGTGAGTTTACGGCCGTAAGCCTGTTTACGGCCGTAAACCCAGTTTCCGGCCCAAGTCCACTATATATAGAGGTAGTCTGGGTCATTATTAGTTGTTGATGCCACAGAGTTCACGGCCAAGTATATCGAGTTGTACCAGACGTTTTTCAGTAATAAACGTGTGCAAGCTTGATTTCGTTTCTTCTTCTACTCATATTCTAGTTTCTTTTGATTGCTTGATTGCTTCATCATTGGTAAAGATCCGTTTTAGGACCTTACAGCCTCTGATGTGGCTTATGCTTTGAGCATGGTTAGTCGCTTTCATGGAAATCCTGGCAGAGCCCATTGGACAGTAGTCAAGAATATTCTCAAGTATTTGCAAAGATCAAAAGACATTTTCCTAGTTCTTGGAGGCAATGATACATTGAGAGTGAGTGGTTATAGGAATGCCAGCTTTCAAACAAACTGTGACAACTATTGTTCTCGATTGTAGATTGTCTATAGAGATTAGACATTGCATGGGATTGCTACAATATTCATGAATACTTTGAATATAGATTGTATATAGATATTTTGATTCGGTTGTTTATTGGTGGTGAGAAAACGCATCGGTAACATGATGTTATAAAACATAGTGTCATGTATAATTTGGCGGGTAAAGGTCACAGTTATGTAGTCAAAGTTTATTCGTTCATTTTTCCCTAACGGGAAAAGCGATATCTTTTTGATGTTGACATTATGGTGTTGGGCCTAGCCAAGACTAAATTAATGTTTTCAATTAGTTGTCTAATGATGTCATCATAAATCGGAAAATTAGGAAACAAAATTTTGGAAAATGAGATTGATTGCATTCCATGCCTTGTGTCCATACGATATCTTGAAGAATGAAGGAATAGCTGATCACCTATCTTTGGGCCAAAATTTGATTGGAATCAGAGTTCGACAGTTGCTTCGGAAAGCACAATTTGCTGTTTGATTCAAAGTTATACTTGAATTGTAGTTATAGACTTATCCAAGTGGGAGACTGTTGGATTAAGGTGTCTAATCGCATGACTAAATTGGTATATACTTGAATTAGAGGCAAAGTCCTTTTTGGGTTGCCCTCATAACTAGTAACTGAATAGAATCACATGTAGAGAGAGGTTTATTTATTAGTTTGTTATATGAATAATAAATTGTAATAAATGATTTGTTAATATATTATGTGATTAATATAGTAATTGGAAATATTAATAATTAAATGAGAATTAATCAAAAATTAATTGGAATTAGTTTTTGGGGTTAATTAGATTATTTGTTAGTGCAAGGACTGAGCTGCAATTGTTCAATAGTTGAACAAGAGGGTATTCTAGAACCTTCCAAAGGCTTGGACGGTTTTGGAAGGATCAAAAAGGGATCCAAAATATTTTTTCAACATAATTAGGAAACTAGATTAATATCAAATTTGAAATAATATTATTATATTTCAAATTAGAGTTTCTGGCGTTTTCCTATCACCTATAAATAGGGCTCATTGGTTCCTTATTTTTATTCATCACATACACATAAAGGATAGTCGATTTTATCCTATTCTCATCCTCTCTCGTCTTATTTTCTAGTTTCTAGGGTCTGGATACAAACCATGAAAGGCACTAAGCTTTTGGTGCTAGGCTTTCTGAAGTGCAAAGGAAGGATCAAAGATTTATTTGCTATAATAAATCAAAGGTATGTAAACCCTTACTCTTGAATTTCGATTTCAATAGGGTTCTTTTTGTTGGATTAATGTCTAAGTCCATAACTATAATTGGTAAGACTTGACCCGACCCGGCATGGTCCATTTGGGTTGCATGGCATCATGCATTTGGATAGACTATAATGAGAGAAATAACACTTAAGGTTGGTTAATATATTATAAGTTCTAATATATTAATAAGGGTATTTAATTAGTATTGATCAAGAATTAATTTGGAATTAATTAAGTGATCAAAAGGAGACTAATTAAATATATGGGTTGATTGTGTAAATCATTCATTCTTATATATGTGGGCTTGTGATCCAAGATTCCTTATGTTGGACTAAGTCCATGGGGTGACCCATGGATACTCCATGGAGGTTAAAATCCATGGAGCATAAGGAATGGGTAAAGTTATGAGTTACATGATGTAACCCTAATAGCCACCATATAAAAGAATCCCATGGCTCAAGAAATCGTGCACTAATGTGTGAATGTGAGGGCTAGACGATTTCAAGGAGTGTTCAAGTGTCTCTCAAGTTATTCCAAGTGTATTTGGTGTTGTGTGAACCATTTGAGGTGTCACACTTGGGGCACTAGGCACTCAAGCTTCATGAAGACATTCTACATCAAAGAGGTATGTATTCTATCTTGTTATATTTATTATTTTGTATGCTAGATTAGGATAATACCTTGGATGTTCATAATTGTATGTATAATAGAGAAAACATAGATCCAAGGTATTTAGGGTTGCATGTACACTTAGGAGTGTTAGAATGCTCAAAACCCATCAGTGGTATCAGAGCCAAGGCTTGTTTTCTTGTTATACTTGCAAAATTAGCTGAAAAATCGAATTTTGGAACCCCTGACAGCATATATTCGACTTTTTTTTGGCTAGAAATGGACTAGGAACATTACCCTTAGATGTTTTTGGACTTATAAACTTGTTTTTGATGTGGTAATGTTCATGCTAATCCAATTTCAAAGATAATTGTCAATAGATTCATGTTTTGTATTAGTTTAAAAGTTATGCTAATTACTTGAAAAAAAATTTGATGTGAATTATCTTTGTTCATATGAGTTTATTAGATTAATAGAAAAGTTAATTGATTATGTGTTTTCAATCCATTTTAATCTAAGAGTTGATTCTAAAGTGTGTTTTTGTAACTTGTCCTCAAGTTATATGAAAAGTTACATTTAAGTTTCATAAAACTCATAAAAAGTTGGCAATGGTTACAAAAATGAAGAGTCTTGTCCTCATTAAATGGTTTTATGACTCCATAACTTGTCCTCAAGTTATGGAGGTTCAAGAGTCACTTCATTAAATGATAAAATGTGTAACCTTAATTAGTTACATAAGTTACAAAAATAAAGAAAAGTTACATTCTTTTATTAGTTTAAAGTCTTCCATAACTTTTCCTCAAGTTATGGAACTTGAAGAGTTTTTTTTAATTAAAACTACTTTAAACACATAAGTTATGGAATTAATTAGTTTTGAATATTTTCAAAACTTGCCCTCAAGTTTTGGAATTTGTAAAGTTTTCCCCATGAATACTTTAATTCCAAGTTAGCCCTTAGAATTTTAAAAGTTAAAATTCAACCCTTATACTTTATAGTATTATAAGTTAATAATAAATATATGTATAAGAGCAAGTCAGTCTTACCGTTAGTAGGCCTCATTCACGAAGCCGGTCTATAAGGGGGGTATAAGGTTACTGCCTATAAAATGGCAGTTTAATGGGTGTCCACTCTCACCCACCGCTTCCTTGACTGGTGGAGGGTCGTTAGCCGAACGGGTAGGACAAGGACTATAATTCTCCCTTCATTAAAAGTATTAATGATAAATACTAAGTAACTAAACACTTATAAATTCCCAATCTTAGTTACTTAGGAAAATGTGAATAAGGTGCTAATCCATGAAATTACACTTTGCATTTTGTTTAAACCGTTAGTGGAGCGTGTGTGGTTAACTGGCACATTAACCTGGATTTAACAAAGTAGGCAAAGGGTAACTTAATATTTATCATAGTATCGGTGGAGCTCGTGTGGTTAACCGACACATCGATTGAGGGGTAAATATTAGGGGTACCAAGTATATTTGCATGGTTACTTCACACCTTGTTTTATGATCCTCGGCATCCCAGTCACAAAACCTGAAGGGCACACTCGAGATTGAAACATGCCATTGAAAAGTTCAATGAATCTCAAAAGATCTAGGAGTTTCAAATCCAATTAAAAACCTAATTACATTATTTCGTTTTTCATGGTGGAAATTGGTAAATCGTCATTTACCTACCTTCAACTATTTTATAACTCGGATTACGGCATCCCTCTTCCAGTTATAAATAGGTTGTTGGATCCTAGCCTTAATATTTCATATTGGGTGTTATATTAAGGACTTTAGATCAACTATCTTGAATATCTCCCAAAAGATGTCCAGTTGAGACATCTATGATCTTCCCAAATCTCTTGGAACTTTACTTCCTCCACCTCCTCCAATTATTCTCCCTAACCCACAAGTTCAAGGTCACTCAAGCCCTAATGGCAAGCAAGGTCTATGTGTGATCACATCTTAGAGATGAAGTCACATATTGACAAGCTGGGAGAGTTGGGTGTCAAAGTCTTGAGAAAGTTGGATGTTCAATCACTTTCTAAGTCACATAGTGAGTTCCTTTGGGACTACTATGAAACAGACTATGACATGAACCTTAATGATCATATCTATTTGCTTGGTGCTGCTGAATCAACAATGATTTGGAACGATAGTAAAGCAAATTTGATTAGAAGATCAATTTCCCAAAAACTTTATGGACAGTGACAATGGTGACACTGGAAATCCAGAAAAAGCATTCTCTTCCCAATGGAAAGGGATTGGCCATAGTCAACCCGGTTGACCAAATGGTAAAGAGAAAGGCTAAGTCTGAGATAGTCCCATTACCAAAGGGTCCATATGTTTATTTTGCCAAAGGAAGGGGCGTTGATTGCAAAGCTGCCAAATTAACCTAAGGATGTTAAAGTCAATAAGTTTGACTCTACATCAGGTAGAGCCCATTATCTAACTCTGTTAAGTTCTATTCTGAGATCCACATTACATGATGTGACTGGGTCACATGTTGATGTTTTAAGAATCAAAGAATAGAGAGAAATCTTAAAGGAAGTATATGTTGATTCTGATCGCGAAGGTGGATTTCGATCGCATCAGAATTTTGAGCAGTTGCTTAAGAAGTTATGATATATTGCTAAGGAATAGATAACAACAAGGTTTTTATATGGATTGTAAGGATAAGTTTTTCCGCAAAGTTTTTAAAATAATAGGAAATTTTTGATTTTATTTATTTTAAGTATCCTTACAATGGCATTTGTGAAAAAAATTGTTGTTTATATGATTCCATTGCTAGTAATATAGGAAAATGGTTTTGATTCTTTCATTTGTGGTAGTGTCTAAATTTACCAAATAAAGAAAGTTTCTCATCACCCAAGTTTCAATTGGACCGAAACTTGGAATCATGCAAGTTGTATAGTATGATGAATGAGAACTTTCAAGCATTGGAAAATTAAGACTTGTTCACATGGATGTGTGAATCAAGTGAAGGACTAAAGAGATCGAGTACACATTCTTGTGCACTGGTCATGTCCACCACAAAGCTCGTTAAGACTATTCGTCATGATTTACTAAAGTTTAGTAAATATGGTTATACTTACAAGTTTAAGTATAATTCTGAAACATTGGAAAAGTCTCAATGTATGGCAGAACGAATGGGAAGAATCAAATTAGGCAGACTGATAAAAGTTTCTCAAATCTAAAAAGATGGGAGAGTACTTTAGTATCATGTTTTGTGATCATCTTAATGATTAAAGAACCACATCACAATTGGTTTTCTAAGGACATCTTAGTGCATTCTTATGACTAAGAAGAGGAGTCATGAATTGTTGAAATGGTTAAATCAAGAAGATGAGTCATACTTCGTTTCAAAACAAGTCTTAGAGTCATACTCCAAGACTGTAAGTTGAGTGACATATCTTAAAGAAAGGTTTAAAACACTTGTCAAATGTAAGAGTAAACGTGTCCTACTCTTGTACATTTGAAATTGGTAAGTTGTGATGTTTTGGATAAAATAAAGACCAACTTAGGCCAATTATGTGAAGTGTTTGTCTTGATAAAGAATCCGCACTATCCCTTGAATATTTGACAAGAGAGTCTTATATGTCAAGAGGACAGTGGGAGTCTTAAAGGTCTTGAAAGTCTCAAGAACTAATAAAGAATAAAACCTGAGGTTCTTCACTAGCACACGACTTGAGGTTTATAACCTATCGTGTTGACATATTATGTGCCCATTCCAGTTAAAGTTGGCTTTGCATAGGAGTTTTGAAAGTTCTCAATTGGTTGCATAACAACTTGGAAGCAATGGCAGGCCCTGTACTGCCAGGTGGCAAAAAGTTAAGATTGCATAAGTTCAGTCCATATGTGTTTGGATTTGTCATTATCCTTGTCTTGTGACTATGGTTTTGACGATTCATATGGATAAGAACACATACACCATAAAATCTAAGGGTCATCAGGTTTCTCTCCGATTCATGAAAATGATGATGAGGAAACACTTCCACCAAGTAGATTTGAAGCAGATGGCAAAAGGTCTAAACAATTGAGACTATGATTACGGCATCCCTTTTCATAGTTCTGAAATTGTTTAGACACACATGCATGCTATCTAAGGAAAGGTGTATGATTTTGATAAAGTCTTATCAAGGCAATCTCGTCTCAGAAATCTGAACTTTGGTAAGAAAGTCAGTAAAGTATTGACTTCTAGAAGTCCAGCTGATTTCTGACTACGTGTCAAAGCTAGTGGGAGCATAAGTGTTATGCTAATAATCATCATGTTAGTGGGAGCATGATAATTTTTGTTAGTGTTTCAAGTTAGCAATGTTAATTATAGAAAACAAAAGTTTCAATTCGTGAGGCTGCAGGGGTTGAAAGAGTTGTTTTGCTATAATTAAGGGAGAGGATATACTTCATTTCAGTTCTAAAGGCTTAGATTGAGACCCTAATCATCTTTAGTCAAGAATATATATATATATATATATATATATATATATATATATATATATATATATATATATGAATTTCATGTTGGATTGGTTCAACTTAAGGAAATTCTATATATTGCGTTATCAAAATTCGATTATGATTACGGCATCCCTCTTCATAGTCAAATTTTGAAAACATGGCAAATAAAAATATTGTAGCAAAAGACTGGTCTAGAATCATGTCTTTATGTGAGACATCATGAATCGTGTCCCATTTGCTTTGGGTACAGGATCGATTGCATGTGCTATAATATTTGTCCTTTCTAAATTTTTCTAAATGCCCAGAGGCATTAAGAAGGGAAAAGGTCTAGAATTGGATATGACTAAAATGATTAAGCAATTGTCGAGGACAATCTACGGTTTACCAAAGATTTGTTTCTTAGGGAAAGTTGGAAGTATAGTGATAATTTTGGAAGGACCATATTGATATATTCTGAAAAGAGGCATCTCTTGTTCAGAAGTGATAGTCAAAATGAGAATATGGAGTTGTCTCCATAGGTGGAAGTTATCTGTGTAAGATTAGAAAACTTAATGCAGGAAGCATGTCCAAAGCAATGTACTTTGAATATGAGACTTAGTTTCCATGGAGTTGATCTCCATTGGAATACCTTATAATGACTGTTGACAAGTCTTTGTGACTTTGTACATATTCATTACAGGAGGGTTAGTGCATATAAGTTTAAAATCTAAACAGATTTCGATAAATGATAGGAATTTGAAATTCTCACATTTTTCGATAAGGATTTGGGAGTGTGAAATTAGAATCATTGAAATTATGTTCAATTGGTTTATTTCACAAAGTAAGGATCATAGACAAACATAGAGTGCGTACTTGGTGTATGGCAAAGCTATTGTTTAAGAAAAACATAGTGTACATGCTTGGAGCATGGGACAACTAGTGTTTTTAATTCAAGTATAAAGTTGATAAAACCGAAACAATGAATAATGAGTAATCAGTATGGTGATAAATAAAAGTGTTTATTTATATTCATAGGGTTTGATACCATATTTGATTCATTTATTCTTGTGTTTCACTTTGCATGTTTTGACTTCTAGAATAACTAAGTCGCTCTTCCTGAATGATTAAGTTATTCAAACCATCCACAGTCGGTCATATGTTGGAAGTAGATATGAATCAAGACTGTCATGGGTTGGTTTGTAGAGGTCCAAGTTGGTGGACAAAGTGGTGCTACAACACTCATGAGTGCTCATAAGTTCTGAGTATTGGATTCAACCCGCGCTCATTTGAATCACTTCATGGATTTTATCACGAGTGATCATGAGACGATAATATCTTATATTCTTCAAACCTAGAGATATGAGTTGTTACTATGAGTTGGTTGTACATTGATTGCACGAAAACGCATTCGGTAACTCGATGTTACAAAACGTGCATTTGTGTATGATTCAACAAGTAGTAGAACAAGCCATATGAGTCGAAGTTTATCCATTCCTTTTACCTTCGGGATAAAAGCGATATCTGTGGGCCCCTCGATGATTTAAAGATGATACATGTGAGTGCTTGGCCAAGCCAGGACTGATTTGATTTTTTCAATCAGTCAGTCATCATGAATCGGAAATCGGGAAACAACAAATGGACAGAGAGAATGATTGATAATCCATGTCTCAGTCCATATGATATCTAGAATGGAGGAATATATGATCCCTTATCTAATGGACAAGTCATTGACAAAGGTCAGAGTTCATCGACAAGGTCAGAGTTCGACAGAAGCTTTTGAGAGCTACGATTGCTGATCGGTTCCTGAAGTCATACACAATAATAGTTTTAGACTTATCCAAGTGGGAGACTGTTGGATTAATGTCTAAGTCCATAACTATAATTAGTAAGACTTGACCCGACCCGGCATGGTCCATTTGGGTTGCATGGCATCATGCATTTGGATAGACTATAATGAGAGAAATAACACTTAAGGTTGGTTAATATATTATAAGTTCTAATATATTAATAAGGGTATTTAATTAGTATTGATCAAGAATTAATTTGGAATTAATTAAGTGATCAAAAGGAGACTAATTAAATATATGGGTTGATTGTGTAAATCATTCATTCTTATATATGTGGGCTTGTGATCCAAGATTCCTTATGTTGGACTAAGTCAATGGGGTGACCCATGGATACTCCATGGAGGTTAAAATCCATGGAGCATAAGGAATGGGTAAAGTTATGAGTTACATGGTGTAACCCTAATAGCCACCATATAAAAGAATCCCATGGCTCAAGAAATCGTGCACTAATGTGTGAATGTGAGGGCTAGACGATTTCAAGGAGTGTTCAAGTTTCTTTCAAGTTATTCCAAGTGTATTTGGTGTTGTGTGAACCATTTGAGGTGTCACACTTGGGGCACTAGGCACTCAAGCTTCATGAAGACATTCTACATCAAAGAGGTATGTATTCTATCTTGTTATATTTATTATTTTGTATGCTAGATTAGGATAATACCCTGGATGTTCATAATTGTATGTATAATAGAGAAAACATAGATCCAAGGTATTTAGGGTTGCATGTACACTTAGGAGTGTTAGAATGCTCAAAACCCAACACTTTTAGGGCATATGATGTTCAAAGTATATTTCCTTATTTTTTTGGAAGACGTAGATCCTTATAGGTTGCATGTACCCTCTTAATTGTTAAGTGAATTTCCGCATTGTACATGTTTTGTTATAACCCATAAAACCTCTCATTAAGACCTTATGACATTGACTTAATCACCTGAGAATGAGGACTTAACAACCACTAAGAAGTGTGGTGACAAAATGGTCATAAGATGATTTAAAAATCCCAACGTAAAAGTACATTACCCAAATGAGAAAACTTCAACCCTAGGGTTTTTGTACAAAAATGACATCATATTATTGATTTTTTTCATCAAACGAACCCCACCTTCAATTAGCAACCAAATCACAACCACCACTAAGGGCAGAACAGTGGTAATGATAAGGTGGATGTGAACCATCGACCTAGGACGACACTATGGTGGTCACACGGTGGTGATGGTGGTGTTTTGAGAAAAAAACGAACCAAAAAGAATGGAAGGAAAGAGAATCGACCACTGACCTCGAGTAGATGAGCACCACCGGCTCTTTCCTTGTTCGATCACCCCTTCAGCCTTCCTATTCTCGATCATGTTACTCTCTCTCTCTCTCTCTTTGAGCACCATGAGTTCTAGCCTTGTTCGATCTTCCCCTTCTCGATCCTGTTACTCTCTCTCTCTCTCTCTCTTTCTCTCTATGTCTCTCTCTTTCTTTCTATCTATGTCTCTCTCTCTCTATCTCGCCTGATTCCTTCTTCTTGTCCGTAAGCACAAAAATACGCACACACTCTTCATAATTTTGGGATTGGGCTTAAATATGGTTTAAACGTGTATTCTATAGGGCTTGGGCAAAAACAAAACATGACAGCCCTATTCCCGTAATCACATGGCTGGTTTTCAAAATTTACACATTTGGTCTGTGATTTATCACATAATGACAAATCAACCCCACAACCAAAACCCTTACATTCTAAGTTTTCTAACATGGACCCTTTTAGTTCATCATCTTAAATATGATTACTATTCCCTTAAATACTCATTTTTTAATTTTTATTATTAATTATCATTAATATTTTTTATTTATTTGTGTTTATACCTATATTCCTCTATTAAATAATTAAACAGAAAATATGGTGTTACATTAGAACACCATAATGACCTTGAGATACATCCAAAATAGCCTCAAAGTTAGAATTATCCAATTATTCTCCACCGAAATTTCCTTGGTATTTATTTAATGCAAAGTTTTGAGATCCAGAATCCAATGTGCCTTATACAAATCACTTGCACCTTAAGTTTTACAGATAAGCAATTCATTAAGGCATATCTTGACCACCTTCTCGTTTAATAATATATCTAAGAGAATTACAAGAGTCGTTCAATTGAAATCCAAATCAATCCCTAGAGCCTTGGCTTTCTCAACTTCCACATAATTTGAATTCAAAGATGTAATTGGATTAATATTTATGCTTCTCGAATAATGAATGAAACCCATCCCCCCCCCCTTGAATAATTACCACTCGGCTCAAAAATTTTTGATCGAATACCTCTTCCTTTGGATGTTCTAATAATGCATTTAAACTTCAAAGATTACAAATGATGCTTTCAAGTTCAACCTTTCATGATTTTTGAAGAACCAATAGTCGATCAGGAATAAAATTCATCTTCAACATAGAATCAAGCCCTAAATGGTCAGTCTGTATCGGAAAAACACAAGGACTAGAAAATTTGAGATTCTCTAGAACCAAAGGTGACTCGCAATCCAACTATAAAAATGTGACCCATAGACAAATCATGATCCTTGTTCTAGTTTTCAGATTGAATATTTTATTTGCATTCAAAAACCATTTTAGGAATTGAACTGGCATCTGTAAGTATCTCACCATCCTCTTTTTGTAAATCTCCTTATGATTTCCATGTAATTACCAACTTCGATCACTATATTAAAAACATCACTATTATTAATGTCATTATGGGGAAAATTACAATCATGTCATGTTGATCCTCGTCCTTACATTTCTCCCCACCATCAAAATCATCGTCGTCTATGATTCTACCCTCAAGTCTATCTGATTCATCATCAATATTAGACTTGGAATCTGAATCACAGCAGGGAGGTGCCCATTCTTCTCTATGTTCTTTAAGACTAACAAGAAAAGATTTATTTTTCCAATAAATCTCCATACTGTCTAATCAGTCGACCTTGCTTAAAAAGTAAACAAATTCTACCATAAGAAAGATTTTTAGCATCTTTGTTACATTCTAAAGGAATTAAGATTTTGATGGAAACATGGTGTTCAAGATCGAGTTTTCAAAGACTTTAAAATGTTGATTTTCTTTGCAACGAAAGACTTTGATTTAAAACTTGAACATCATAAAAACATACAAGATCACATTACATGTACATGCAAAAAAATTATATCAAACAACCATAGAAGGATAAGATGAAAAAAATGTGTTGTCCCTTGGTCCTCTTGGGAGGCTGATCATTGATAATGAAAGCAAGAACCCAAAATAGAGCTCCTTTAGAGTTAGTCCACCAACAAGCTTGGACACCAATCTTGGAATGTTAGTTCCATCTTGCCAAAAAGGTCCTCTTAATCATGAAAACAAAAGACCGACATTTGTTCCAAGAGAGGTAATGCGAAAACTAAGATTTTAGATTGATCTTCAAAAGAAAAAGGAAAAACACCAACAACATACACATAACACACATATTATGTGTGTGTTCAGTTGAGAGAGAGAGAGAGAGAGAGATAGCAAGTTACTTGTTTTCTTGCTAGTATTCTTTTGTGCATCATATCTACCAAAATCAAGTCATATATATGACTAAATCTTGATGATTGCAAAAGTAACTAACCACAAGAGAGATATGCATGTAACCACTGAAAAAAGAAAGCTAGCCATGCATATGTCTCTTTCTAACCCTTATTAGTTTGACCAGTTACAAGTCACTACTTTAACTAGTTAAACTTGACTACTTTAGTCCCTCTTTTAATTTATAATTACAAATTAAATCATCTTATGATTAAATAAACTAGACTCTTCTATTTTCGCATCTTTTATTTATTGGAACATTTATGAATAATATTAACAAGGAATAATAATATTCTTCTTATGTCGAAATGACATGAATATTATTTTATTGATGTCTACTTGTTATTGGTCTGACCCTATAAGATCATATGTTATTGACAATATTATTTTATGATCATTCTTGAGCATATAGAACCAACAATCTCCTACTTGCGCAAGATTGAATCATAGAATCATATAGACAGTAGTGAACATCTAATAATATTTCATTGCCCTCAAGAACACATGATGAAGTGTCATTCAACAACATTCAATTCCCATGAGCTCATAACTTTAATTGAAGTACCTAGGTGATATATCAGTTATCCCTTTGTTTCGTAAATCATGTTAAACATGAAACATGGATCATAATCATTCTCATTTGGTGTTCAACTTTAGTCAGGCGCCTTAGATGTCTCACTTTCAACACATAAGATAAACAAATACCTTGTTGACAACATATGTCTCTTATGTAGATCATATTGTACCTAATGATGACCTTATGACTTCCTGGTTAAAGAGTATGGAAGAACCATATCAAAGCATAATAATCCTTTCATTTGAGTCCCTAATATGTATCTCAAGTCTAAGGATACAAAGATACTACCTTGTTTATGAGTCACTCGTAACAACGATCCATGAAGTGATTTTGAAACAACTCATGTCTAATATTTTTTCCCCAACAAATATCTATGACTTGGTTGCAACCCTTTGTTAATTTCAACTTATGAAATCCAACCAGTCCAATTCATATTAGTCTTCCTTCATATATGTTCCCACAATTATAATCGACTATGGACCTTTTAGAATAAGTAGTTTTATTCATGGATTAAACATGGTAATATAGAACATAACAAATATTAATGAAAGCATATCTTCATATATCATATTCATTACATAATTGTTGTTTACAATGTTCCAACATTCAAATACTAATGCTAAATCAAATTCATTCACTAGAATAACGAAGCCCCATAGCTCTAGCATGACTCATGCTTAGCTGGTGGTAGTGGCTTTGTGAATATGGTCTGCCACATTTGATCTGTATGAACTTTACGAATACAAACATCACCCTCTTCAACTATATTTCAAATGTAATTTAATCTCCATTGGATGCGCTCGGTTTCTTATGTGATCTACCCTTTGGCCGACCTCTAAATTTCATTGTTTAGGCCTCCAATTTGTGATTTTCATAAATTTATGTCAATTTCAATAATTTGTATGATTCCGTTTTAATGACAGAATATGTCATTTTTAGAATTTCTCTTTTTTTTCCATTTTTATTTAGTTGTTAAATTTTATGAATTTATTGTTAATTTCAATTTTTCATGTGATACTCAATAAAAACATTCTTTCCAGCATTTTGTGTGTTTACTTCCCGTGTGTTCTGCGTCATTAGGTTGGAGGGAGTGGTGTCACCAAAACCACACTCTCTTTGTTGCCACGTAAGCACCACGTCATTTTTACCACAAAAGTGTGGTTCCTTGCCACACCCAAGGAGTGGTGCCACACTTTATTTTTAAAAAAAAAATTAAATAAAAACTTTAATTTCTCCCCACCCAATCACAAAACAGTCAAATTATCTACACTCAATCACAAGCCGCGGCCATTTTTTGCCGCACTACGGTTTGAACCGCACCAAACCGCACCCAGGGGGCGGTGTTCGCTGCTTATGTGTCGAAACCGCACTCCCTGGAACCGCACCACACCCTCCAGTCTTATCCATATAACCAGTTAACTACATACGTTTTTTAAGACTTGGGAAGAACTTTGTTTTATACTTTGTACTAAACCATTTTTATCCATGGTAGATATTCTCCAAATAACGTATATAGTTCAAAATGTAACAATGATTTGACTTAAAACTTTTAAAAAGCAAAAACCTAAAAGTGAAAATATAAAAAATATGAAAAAATAAAAAAATAGTAATTTCTTTTCTCTTTTCTTTGCTGGTAAGGTTTTTTCAACTTCCATAACTACTTTTAGGACAAGATCCACCTGCACAGCCGATTAAACCGTTTCAAACTCGATTTCTAACCTTTCAAGCGAAACTTCAACCAAAGTCCCCTAAAACCCTTCAGATTACATCAAACAAAGAAAATTTTATAACAACAATATTTGTTTTCTTCGTTTCTTATGGTTTAGAATTGGGCAACCAATATGGCCGCCGTGAAGATGATGTTTCCGGCGATCATGATGGCGACAGTAATGGCCGTCCGTTCATTAGATACAAACCACGTTTTCAATCCATGTTCAGATACAAAAGTTCGAAGATGGGATGGATTTACCTTCGGAATCGCATTTTCTTCCAAGGATTCCTTCTTCTCCAACCAAATTCAGCTTTCACCCTGCGACCGCCGCCTCTCCCTCCGTGGAAACGCTAAACTCGCCGTCTTCCGCCCAAAAGTTGACGAACTCACTTTCCTCACCGCTAACACCGACTTTGATCCGGTAGGTCACCATTTCACTCTCTTGAATTAATCTTTAACGACATTTGAGAAATTTTACAGGAGAAAGCTGGTGGATATATGGTTGCGTTCGCTGGAAAACAGTGTGCTGCAAGATCGATACCTACTTTAGTCGCTGATAAATCAAACATCATCACAAGTTTCACTCTTGTAAGATCAGTATAACTGTAGAACATGAGTACATGAGTACACGAGTGCACGAAGCTTTGATTTGAATTCATTTTTATCGATTAATTCAACCCTTTTTGATCTTTAAAGGTTCTTGAATTCCAAGAAGGCAGGCTTATAAACTTACACTGGAAGAAAGTGGGGTGTAAATCGTGTGCAGAAAGATCAGGCGTTTGCATGAAAAATCAAGAATGTGCTATACCAATCTCGAAGTGTGACATTAATGGCGGATCTGTTGATTGTAATCTTAAGGTACAGTTAGCGTTCTCAGGTACAGATAAAACGTTAGGTGTTCTTAATTCATGGTATGAGGTGCAAAAACTTCGAGAATATTTGTTGGCTGGTTAGTATCAAGATATCGATGGCATGGTTATTGGTCTGTACCGGTTGAACCATTTTTTTTTTTGGTTAGATCAGTTCTTTATCATGTATATAGTTTTAGTTTGTGTTATTGTAAATGAGGTTTTCGGTTTTGTGAGGATTTATAGTTAATGTCCTCGAGTTTTGATGATTCAAACACCGGTCCTTTTATAGTTTTATATATAAAGAGTTTGGTATTGTTAGTGTTTAAAATTAACAATAACAATAATAACAATGACAAAACCTTGAGTCTCATAAGAACGAGGTAAGGGAGCCGAAACTGTTTTAAAAGAAACATTCGGCATACAAAAAGAAAGAAAGAAAAAAGGACAGAGTTTTTTTTGTTTATACTCGATACAATTCATGAAAAGTAATTTGTGCAATAACGAAATGAATCAAACCGTGAAAATATGATATTAGAAAAAGCTCTAACATCGAGTTTCCTCCACAATTCAAAGTAGTTTGTTAATTATCAAAGTTCATGGTGCAATAAGTTTTAAATTGTTTTAATAAAATTATAGTCGTTTAATGGGACTCACCTCAGAACGCACCATCCACCTCTTCAACCCGGTTAAGATGATATCGACATCTATGCGAACGCCAACAACAAACAATGTAAGGCGTTTGATAAACATATTTCCAGGTCCAAAAAGATCTTTCTGGCTGAATGGACCGAAAAGACCGTTTGATATTCACGCAAAAATGAGTCTTTCCGGGTAAGATATGTCTTTTCCAGAAAGCTTCAAAACCATATCTTTCTGGCTGAATAGGCTGGAAAGACAATTGTGCTCAAACTCTGCCTCTTTCTTTCTTGCATTATTAATTTCTTTTAAATAATTTTTTTAATTTTTTTTATTGAATTATTATATATTAATAAATATTATTTTAAATATATAATATTTATTTATTAATTAATATTATTTTATTTGAATATTAAATTCTTTTAAATAATTTTTTTATTTCTTTTTAATGGATTAATTCTTTTTATTGGATTATTATATATTAAAAAATATTATTTATAAATATATAATATTTATATATTAATAAACTAGTTTATAACCGGTGAGAACCACAGTTATAAAATTAATTAAACTTTCATATTTAAAAATCAAAATTGTTAATCAATTATTTTAAAGAAAAAACATCATAAATGGTCCCTGTGGTTTCCCAAAATCTGAAGTTTAGTCCTCATGGTTTAAAAACCTCATAGATGGTCCCTATGCTTTCAAAACTTTTGAAGATTGGTCCTTATTGCTAACTCCGTTAAGTTATGTCTGTTGACCGAAGGGTATTTTCGTAACTTCACTGCCACAGAGACCATTTATGATGTTTTCTCTTTTTTTTTAAAAAAAAAATAAGAAAATTAAATATAATTATTTAATATGTAAAAGGTCCCACCTCTCTCTCTCTCTCTCTCTCTCTCGTTTTCCCTTATCTGTCCGCTGATGAAGCTTCCAAGAACACCCCCTAAAAGCACTATGCAGATCTATTTCACCCCTCCTCTTTTCTTTAGATTCAGTTAATAAATCTCCACTGGAGGTGGAGTTTTCCGATAGTCAAGAAGGCAACAGCCTCCTTCGCATCTCCCCTGCACCTGACTTGTTGCTGCTTTCTTGATCCTCTCAGACCAACCTTCCCCTTTCCCTTCGTGATCCATTGCCGAAGCAGAAGCAAGTAGTCGAGAAGCTACTTGAGCAGCCCCACACTGCACCCACCGAGACCACCAGCAGCCATGCTGCTTCCGTTCCCCTTTCCTTCTTCGGTCCAGTCAAGCACCAAAAGTGCTTCCTTCCATCGGGTTAAGCAACCTTTAACCTCCCAATATCTCTCTTTCATTACCCGATCAGATGAATACGGAGACATGTTCCCTTGGTTCTCAACCAGCAATATTGAAAATTAAACCGATTATTTTCATGATCTTAATCAAGAAATCTCCACACTTTTAGATGTTTTCCCCATGAATAAATTGAATTGTTTGATTAGCGATGACGTTAAAGAACAGATAAACTTACTACAAAAGCAATCCAGGCGGAACAAATTGTTCATAGATAAATGCGTTGAATCATTACGATTAAAGTTCTTCAAGCTACTAAACGAAATCGGAACCGGAAACATCCCAAATTCGGAAGAATTCCATGAGTTTTTCGTTACAAAATTGGGGATCCTTGACGCTAGGGCTTGCCGGGTTGAAATTGAGTTTCTCGAAGAACAAATTGTGAACCACGGGAGCGATCTTGAGCTCTCAGCTTCCATCCTCGGTGGGGTTATCGCCATGATTAGATACTGTAGATTCTTGTTATTTGGATTCGAAGAAGACGAAGTGGAAATTTCACACAGATTCAGAAGAGGAAAAAAATAAGATAAAGCATCATAAATGGTCCCTATTGTAGTGAAATGACAAAAATACCCTTCAGTTAACGGACAAACTTAACGGAGTTAGCAATAAGGACCAATCGTCAAAAGTTTTGAAACAACAGGGACCATCTATGAGGTTTTTAAACCATGGGGACTAAACTTCAGATTTTGGGAAACCACAGGGACCATTTATAATGTTTTTTCTATTTTAAATAAATTATTGCTTAAGAGATATTTTTTTAGTTATATAAAATTATAATCAATGATTAAAATAAATACGTGAAGTTATATCAACCTATCATTTGTATTAATTTTCTTTTATTTTTTATTCTAATGTTATTAATTTAATATAATTAAAGTGAAAAATTTTAAAATTTGAAATTTAAAATGGAAAATCAATTATTAATTTAATGAAATTAGAATGGTAAATTTAAAATTTGAAATTTGAAATGGATAATTAATAGGTTGACAAGTGGCATGATAAGTGACATATAATACTAATGATAAGTTATAATATTATGACAATCATTTATTAGAATTAGAATATTACTTTATTAGATTATTAATTTCTTTTAGTTAATTTTTTTAACTCATTTTTATTGGATTAGTTCTTATTATTATTTATTTTTTTTACAACACTACCATCATCCTAGTATATTTTGAAAAAATCCATCCATCCCACCACTATCAGACATAAACCGAGTCAAGAATTGCATGTTGAATTATAAAAAAATTTTAAAATTGCTAGAAAGAATAACAACGTAACATTAACTTGAAAAAAAAAACTAAAAACAACTTAATCGGCATTCTATTTGGATTTTAAATTATTATTATTTAATTTTGATTTTGTATGACAATTTGTAAGTTTTTATAATTATTCAGCAACTTCATTCATCACAATATAGAACAGCAAGGTAATATTGTCATTTTTTATCATTCAGCATAGTCAATCAGATGTACAATCAAACAACATAGTTTCTTTCCCAGTCAGAAAACCTTCCCATACAACACTTTCCCAGACAGCACTTTCCCGGACAAAAACTATCAAACGGGACCTAAGCATAGATATGCAAACTCAAGGGGAGAACCGAACTCCGACCATAGCAATACAAAAAAAAACAAGAGTAAAGGAAAGACAAAATTGCTAGAATGGTTCATGTGGTATATGTCGAAAATTGCCACTTTGGGCCAAACAAGTTTGAACTAGCACCAATGGTCCAAACATTTCCATTTTGTTGCGATTTTGGTCCATTTTGGTTTAATTTTTTCTAAATGACGATTTTGCCCTTTGTATTTTCTTTTTTATTTTTTTATTACATAAATAAAAAAAAGAAAAAAGAAATTACCCTCTCTCTCACTCACTCACTCACTCACTCACACACACACACTCTCTCTCTCTCTCTCTCTCTCTCTCTCTTTATCTCTCTCTCTCTCTCTCTCTCTCTCTCTCTTTCTCTCTCTCTCGTTTCTTGCTTACCACCAGCCAAAGAAGAAGAAACCGGCAGCTGCTGTCGGGCTAGGCTGCCCTCCGCCTCCGTCCGGTCAGGTAGCAACACCCAAACACCCGCTTCGATCGTTATTGCCCTCCCTTTGAACCTCGACAGCTGACGACGAGAGAAAGGAGATCAAGATCTGAAGTAAGGGGTTTTTCGGCGGCTAGGGTTTCTTGGCGGATAGGGTTTTCAGATGGGTCGTCCTCTATCTCCTCTGCTCCGACGACGACTTCACCTTTGCAAACCCTACATGGACGAACACGATAACAAACCTGACTAAGTTCGTCCCTCTTTCTCAGTTCTTTCTTCACTGAATGCCCCGTTTCTCGGATCTACGTCCCTCCCAGACGACGAGTTGAACATCGGAGCGGCGGTGGTTTTGAGTTGTTAGGGTTTGTTGCATCCCGTTTCTTCTTCACATCTCTAAGCAGATGCATACAATCCAGATGTGACTCGACGAAGGAGACAAAGGTGAAGCCAGAGAAACCCTTTATCTTTACGGAGGTTTGCTGACGGCGGCGACGACTTCCTCTCCCTAGCTTTTCAGATCTGTTGTGGCGTTTGTGTGTGTGTGTATGTGTGTTTTTAATATCATTGGCCTTGTTCAAGTTTGTGGGTGTGTCAAATCGACCCAAGCTATCTCCGGTTTGCAGCGACGGTTGTTTCAAGTTGTTAGGGTTTGCAGCGGCGTCGAATCTGGAATCTATAGATCTGTCGTCCTCCCTAGATTTTCATATCTGTTGTGGCAATGGTTTTTTCCAGAATATCGATGTTGGTGGTGGTGTTGAACTAGTGGCGATGGTTTACGATGGTTGCCGGAAAATCCGGCTGGTGTTGGTGGTTACCAGAAAATCCGGCTGGTGTTGGTGGTTGCCGGAAAATCCCCTGTTCTTTGATCTCATACGATGGAGGTGATAGAAGGGGAAAAGGTTGTAGAAGTGGGGAGAGAGAGAGAGAGAGAGAGAGAGAGAGAGAGCATTTTTTCTTTTCTTTTTTGATTTATGTAATAAAAATTTGAAAAAACAAAATACAAAGGGAAAAATCATCATTTAAAACCAAAATGGACCAAACTCGCAACAAACTGAAACTTTTTGGACCATTAGTGCTAGTCCAAATCTAATTGGCCCAAAATGACAATTTTCGACATACCAGAGGGACCATTCTTACAATTTTGTCTAAAGGAAAAGAGCAAACGAACCATACATGAAAAACAAGTAAAAAATATCAAGCACCACACAATATGCGAGCAAACTAGTACTGATGGAAACATGCACTAGCTCCGGCACTAAACGTGGAAGCAATAATAAACAGACGAGCAAGACAAAAAACTCACCAACATAATCAAGAAATCATGTGAACTAATATAATTATTCCCCTACCAGACCAAACTAAGATATGCTCGTAGCAAGCACAACACAAGGTGGTGCACCATATATATACCAATGGCATTGCCCTTACCCTAAAGCCAGTATCAAAGCTTTTGGCCACTAATAACGTTGAACAATTTAATACAAATGCAAGCCTACAACCTACCTCTATTGCAACCAATACAATGGGAAAAAAATTAACAAGCCGACATCGGTCGCCCAAGAACAACAAGGAGCACAACGGATAAACAAGAATAGGATTCTAAGGTCCGACAAGTCGCCACTGGTAAAAAGTATACCGCTAGAAATAACGAAGTACGACGACACTAGTGATCCAAATGATCACATAGAAAAATACAAATGGAAGATGGATGCCTACTACGTACGTAGATAATAAGTACATGTGCATATTCTTCCCACCAACTATCTCCGAACTAGCGAGATTATTGTATAGAAGTCTACCACCAAATAACATCAGGAGCTTCAATCAACTAAGAGAGGAATTTGTCAGTCACTTCATATAGCAAAGGAAAAACATGGCAGACGCATAAGAATTATTAGGTTGGAAAAGGGAAGAAGGAACCCTACAAGCATGCATACATTGGTTCAACAAGGCAACATTAAATGCATCCGAATGAGAAACAATATGGTGATCTCTATATTCACATACAGACTTAGACCAAGACCATTATTCAAGAAGCTAGTTGGAAAACCACCGAAGTCACGAAAGGACCTAATGGAAAGGGTCCATACTTCTTTAAGTAAGAAGAGTCAACGATAGAAAAGTTGAAAATGGTGGATGGGAAAGGACAAACCCTAAAGCAACAAGAGAATACCAAATATAAAACAATAAGGACACACAACCAAGTCAAACCAGACATCCTTGTAACAAATACCCGCCATGGGACAACAAAAAATATAGTAAATTCCATGGAACGACATGACCCAACACAATCGAATGTAGTATGATAAAGATGGAGCTTATAGAAAGCATCACCTCACCACTAGAAGATAAGGGACACACCAATATTATAAATGTCATGGGCAACTAAACGAACACATCCAGACTTACAAATGAATTAGCTAGAAAGCATCGCGCCACCACAAGATAAGAGAAAGAAGTCAATGAATGGAGGAATCTTGATGATTTAATATAGTAACAAGCGGATAGTCGATTATCACAAAGAATATAAGGAATTCAAATTCATCAAATGGGGCTACGTTTTGCATAGTCACAGCAGGTGAACCACTCATTATAGAAGGATTCATAAATAAAATCCACATTGACAAAACATATTTTGACATAGGATGCTCTGCAGAAATTATGTACAACCACTTATTCAAGAACTTACCCACAACATGCAAAACAAATTAATACCACCAACATCACATGTTATGAGCTTTGTCGGCCATAGTGTATGGCCAAGAGAAACAATCATATTACCGTTAACATTAACAGATCACACCCGATGAAGAAGCACTAAAAGGAAGATAGAGTTCACCATGGTATATATATGTATGTATATCACTACTACAAAAAGAGTCAAAGGAACCGGTTAAATCGGTTAAAGAACTCGGTTTGCAACTGCGTTTCATGTCTGGCGAGTCCTATGTGAAATTGATAATGGATCTCGGTTTTAAATCGGGTCTATTAATGAAAAAAAGAGTCTGATTCATTATTATATAACTGGGTCATATAACAATTTCAGTGTCGCTTTCCTATGCAGATTAGAACCCAATTTCCATGTAAATAATCAGGTCTTATAAGACTCTCAACATTGTTTTCCATGTAAATAATCGGGTCTTATAAGACTCTCAACGTTGTTTTCATATGCAAATCAGAGTCTGGTTACTTGATAATCTGTAACATCCGGATTCCCAGGTATCTTATTTTAAGTATTTATCTTGAGTTTTAGGGAGGGACTCGACGAGTAGGCGCTCAGACTCGCCGAGTAGGAGCGCACATTTCTTGTCTGATTTAATGAAGGACTCGACGAGTCGATGCGTGGACTCGGCGAGTCCGCGCTGTAAACTGAAACCCTAATTCTCGGGGTCTGTGCCCTATTTAAAGGCCTTTATAGCCTCCATTGCGGCCACTTCACCCCTGAGAAACCCTAGAGAGCAGAGAGAGCGTTTGTGGTGCAAGAGGAAGGCTAATTCACCATTTCTTGTGTGTTTTAGCAAAGGAGAAGTGGTTTCCAACAAGAGGAGGTCAAGGGAGCTGTGGATCCAGGGTTTTCAAGTTCAGATCTACACTATTGAGGTATCAAATCGAACTTCCTTTCTGTTTTGGGTTAAGATCTATGATTTAGGGTTTTCTATAACCTTTTAGGGCTTGAAAAGTTGAGTTTATGGTCCCTTGCTGGGTTAGACCTCAGATCTGGACCCATAGAGGTCCAGAGAACCTTCCCCATTCTGCTTTATGTTTGTTCATGGAGGAAAGGAGACTAGGTTGCCATTTTAGAAGCCATTTCACCAAGGAAAGCCTTGGGTGCATTGCATGTGAGTCAAGTTTCGACCTTTACGTGGTTATTGGTCGTGGGGAAGTCAGATCTATAGTTTAGAGAAGCAGATCTGACCTCAGAAGGTCATTTGAGAGTTGTTATGGGAGCAACTCGCCGAGTCCATAAGTGGACTCGACGAGTCGATTCGGGGTTGCCCCGCGATTCGTGACAGGTGTAACCCGTCGAGTGGAGGGATGACTCGACGAGCCAAGGGAGGCTAGAAGGATTCAGAGGACCCGCATGGACTCGCCGAGTCGCCCATGTGCACTCGACGAGTCGGGTCAAAGTTTGACCATTGACTTTCGTTGACCTTAGGGTTCTGGTCAAGACTGATTCAAGAGAGTTCAGGGAAGGGTAGAATGGCCTTCTACCCAATCTTTAGGGATGATACTTTGAGAGAATATTGATCGAGGATGTTATTTGAATAATAGGAGGAGGCTAGGTCGGGACGTTTAGCACGAGAGCTTATCCGACTTCGTTGAGGTGAGTCTTCTCACTATACTGTACCTGGAAGGGTACCTATGTGTGACCGGAAGGTCTTATATGCTATGAGATGTATGAGATGTATGTTGTTATGTGATATGTATGTGTTATGAATGTTATGTATAATAAGGACCGGAAGGTCAAGAGGTTGCGGACCGGAAGGTCGATACGGGTAGGACCGGAAGGTCTACCAGGATTTGGGACGGAAGTCCCCTGAGACACTTGGATTGGAAGATCCTACAGTGTTATGGCCTGGAAAGGCGTATATGTGGTGTGTGGTATTTTGGGGAACTCACTAAGCATTTATGCTTACAGTTGTGTGTTATGTGTTTTAGGTACTAGCGAGGATCGCGGGAAGGCGCCGGCATGATCCGTACACACTCATAGAGAATATGTTTTGAGATTCTGGGATTTGTTTGTTATTATGACAGCGGATACAGTTTGCTTGATATTGTTTTGATGAATAAAAGTATGTTTTTAAAAATGAAAATTTGTTTTGGAAATTTACGTTGTTACAAGTTGGTATCAGAGCCTTGGTTTGAGGGATTCGGGTGCATCTTCGGATGTATCTGAACTCAAACTGAGGATTTGAGGAAGTTTTTCATAAAACAAACAATTTTTTTAAGAGAGTAAAAGATTTTGAAAAAGACAGAACAGAGCAGTGTGTACGATCAGCCAGCGCCCGAACGGTGATTTCCCAAAATACCCTTACATTATGTGTTATGAGATATGATATGTTATGCATGCTAGAGTAGGCTAGGTATTCATATTAGAACTAGAGTGGCCTGATTTGTGATGCCTTAGCCTAGGAGATTACTGCTGCTATGAGATGCCTCGAGAGTGAGTAGGTAGCAGTGAGGAGCTTAGGAGAAGTCTACCGAAGGGTAGCCTGTGCTTAGCGAGATGTAGAGTACTTGTGATCTGGGATCCCAGGAGGAGGACTTGGAATGAATGCTGATGCGGTATGGAAGGTAGTATTGGGCCCGTACTACTGAAAACACCGGATCAGTGCGCAGTCCAAGTAAGAATCCTTGGGATACTAGGGAACAAGTAGGGTTGAGTTATTGAGTGCGAGGATGCTCGAGCAAGTCTCTGATATTATTATTATGTTGTATTTCAAAGATATCATGGTTGGGACACGCCACATACCTGAGGCGAGTGGCGTGAGTGACGAGGAGCTTCGTCAGATGATCCACGATGAGGTGGCAGCGGCAATTCGAGCGGAGATTCCGGAGATGTTTGGGTCTATCAAGACCACGTTGATTGAGACTTTTGATGAGCGGTACGCAGCGGTGACTGAGGATCCGGCTGTTGCAGCTACTGTAGCGGTGGCTGCTGCCAGGCCTCAGGGAGGTGACTCGTTATTGCTTCGAGAGTTCAGCAACACGAAGCCACCAGAGTTTGACGGGACGCAGGATCCGATCGCTGCGATGAGATGGATTTCTGATATTGAGGGATGCTTCTACATGTGTTCATGTCCGGAGCATCTGAGGGTACGGTTCGCGCTGAACCAGCTTCGCTTGGGAGCGAATGACTGGTGGAAGTTCGTGACGGCGAGCTTCACTCTTGCAGAGATTTCAGAGGTGACCTAGGAGAGGTTCACCACCATGTTCAGAGACGAGTATGTTCCCCCGGTGGAGAGGGAACGGCTGGCTCAGGAGTTCTTGACCCTCAAGCAGGGTACTGATTCTGTTACTGTGGTTACCAGGAAGTTTCATGAGAGGGTGATGTTCTGCCCTGAGCAGGTGTCTACTGAGCAGACACACATGAGCCGGTATTTGGGCATTTTTAGGAGAGATATTCGGGAGTTCGTGTCGAACTCGACATACCGGACATTTGCTGAGCTCCAGGAAAATGCCCGGAAGAGGGAGATTGAGTTGGAGACTCAGGCCAGGGAGGAGGCCGAGTCTCAGGGGATGGATCGGCGGCCGGCACAGTCTCAGCCGGCAGCCAAGCGGGCAAAGCCCGCCGATTCGAGATTTGGAGGCCAGAAGGGCCGCACTTGCGGAAAGTGCGGCAAGGGACATGACGGGGTTTGTCGATCGGGTGCTTGCTACAAATGTTGCAAGGAGGGGCATATAGCCAAGGATTGCCCCAATGGGTTCATGGTTTGCTTTCATTGTAACCAGACGGGACACCGAAAGGCCGAGTGTCCGCAGCTGCGGGGGACAGCACAGGGAGCACCGCAGGGATCTGCCCCTACTACCGTGCGAGCTACTGAGGTTCGGCCGATAAAGGCCGAGGCACCGAAGGCTCGCGGGAGAGCTTTCCAGTTGACAGCGGAGGAGGTCCGCGCAGCGCCCGATGTGGTGGCTGGTACGTATTCTTTCATTTATTTATGCTGAGTTTGGGATATTGTGCTTATATTGTGATATGCGTAGGTACTTTTCTTGTGAGTTTGTACCTGCGTTGGTGTTATTTGACTCGGGTGCGAGTCGGTCATTTGTGTCTTTAACGTTTAGTCAGCACATCAGTATCCAGCGGGAGGCGTTGAGTCGACCTCTACGAGTTTCCATAGCTGACGAGCGAGCTGTGTATGCCATGCATGTGATTCGAGGATGTGTAATTGAGATCTTCGGTGTTGAGTTCCCGATAGATCTAGTCCCGATTGCGATGGGGGACGTGTGTGTTATAGTGGGCATGGATTGGTTGAGCCGATTTGGGGTTGTTATAGACTGCGGGCGACAGTTGGTGACGATACGAGACCCTAGTGGGGTAGTACTTACGATATACGGCGAGGGTACCCGATCTGGGTCCGCGTTCTGTTCGGCTGCTAGGGCGAGGCAGAGTCTACAACAGGGCTGCAGCGGGTTTGTAGCTTATGTGATGGATACGCGAGTGGCCTCAGGGAAGCCAAGTTCGGTTGATGATGTTCCGATAGTGCGTGAGTGCCCGGATGTTTTTCCCGAGGAGTTGCCGAGTGTGCCTCCCGAGAGGCATGTGGAGTTCCGCATGGATTTGGTTCCGGGAGCGGCGCCTATCGCCTTGCGCCACCAGAGATGCAGGAGTTATCCTCGCAGCTTCAGGAGCTGCTGGGGAAGGGGTTTATTAGACCGAGTAGTTCCCCTTGTGGAGCGCCGATCCTTTTTATCAAGAACAAGGATGGTTCACACCGGATGTGCATTGATTACCGGGAGTTGAACAAGTTGACGGTCAAGAACCGTTACCCATTACCAAGGATCGACGATTTGTTCGATCAGTTGCAGGGAGCGTCTTGGTTCTCCAAGATTGATCTGAGGTCTGGATATCATCAGATGAGAGTGCGTGATGAGGATATCCAGAAGACGGCGTTCAGGACTCGCTATGGACACTACGAGTTCATGGTGATGCCTTTCGGGCTCACCAATGCACCGGCAGCATTCATGGATCTCATGAACAGGGTGTGTAGGCCGATGTTGGATCGTTCAGTGATCGTGTTCATTGATGATATTTTGGTGTATTCGAGATCTAGAGAGCAGCATGAGGAGCATTTGAGAGAGATCCTCGGAGTATTGAGGTCGGAGAGGCTTTACGCCAAATTCTCCAAGTGCGATTTCTGGTTACGAGAGGTCCAGTTCTTGGGGCATCTCGTTAACCAGAATGGGATATTGGTCGACCCGGCCAAGATTGAGGCTGTGATGAGTTGGGAGGTGCCGAGATCCCCCACCGAGATAAGGAGTTTTCTGGGCTTGGCCGGCTATTATCGGAGATTTATCATGGATTTCTCCAAGATCGTCGTGCCTCTCACCAGGTTGACCCGGAAGGGTGTTGCTTTTTCATGGGGTCCGGAGCAGCATACCTCGTTTGACACACTTCGCCAGAGATATGTGAAGCCCCGGTGTTAGCCCTCCCGGAAGGGATGGAGGATTTTGTGGTGTATTGTGACGCATCGATATCGGGGTTGGGTGCAGTACTTATGCAGAGGGGGCATGTGATAGCGTATGCATCGAGGCAGCTGAAGCCTCATGAGACGAGGTACCCCACCCACGATCTGGAATTGGGGGCAGTGGTGTTCGCCCTCAAGATTTGGCGTCACTATTTGTATGAGGTTCGGTGTACTATATACACGGACCACAAGAGCCTGAAGTATTTGATGGATCAGCCCAACCTGAATATGCGCCAGAGGAGATGGTTGGACATGGTAAAGGATTACGATTGTGAGATCCTGTACCACCCGGGCAAAGCTAATGTTGTAGCTGATGCCCTGAGCCGTAGGGCGGAGAGTGCCCCGATACGAGATGTTTGCTTGAGCTTGACAGTGATGACTCCGGTGTTGGACACCATTCGGGAGGCCCAAACGGAGGCCGTGAAACCGGAGAACCGCAAGAGAGAGCGGGTGATTGGACAGGTACCTGAGTTCGTTACCGATAGTCGTGGGCTTATGACCTTTCAGGGTCGGATTTGGGTGTCGTACGCAGGCGGGACGCGCACCACTTTGATGGAGGAGGCGCACCGATCGAGGTTCCCGATCCATCCCGGGGCCACTAAGATGTATTTGGATCTGAAGAAAGATTACTGGTGGCCCGGTATAAAGAGGGATGTAGCGTGGTTTGTTGAGAGGTGCTTGACCTGTCGCAGGGTTAAGGCTGAGCACCAGCGTCCGCACGGCAAGTTGCATCCACTCGAGGTTCCCCAGTGGAAGTGGGAACAGATTTCCATGGATTTTATCACCAAATTGCCAAGGACCGCGAGGGGTGTCGATGCGATTTGGGTGATTGTCGACCGGCTGACGAAGAGCACTCACTTCCTTGCTATCAGTGAGAGCTCTTCTGCAGAGAGATTGGCAGAGTTGTATGGGAGGGAGGTGGTATTGCGGCATGGAGTACCGATCTCGATTGTGTCAGACCGAGATGTACGTTTCACTTCCAGGTTCTGGAAGAAGTTCCATGAGGAGTTGGGTACGAGGCTGCACTTTAGTACCGCTTACCACCCACAGACGGACGGGCAGAGTGAGCGGACAATTCAGACGCTCGAGGACATGCTCCGAGCATGTGTGTTGGACTTCGGGGGAAGTTGGGACACGTATCTGCCGTTGGCTGAGTTTTCTTATAACAACAGCCACCATTCGAGTATTGGTATGCCTCCCTTCGAGTTGTTGTACGGGAGGAGATGTCGGAATCCCATTTACTGGGGAGAGGTAGGCCAGCGCGTGATGGACAGCACTGAGATAGTGCTTCAGACGACCGAGCAGATACAGCAGGTTAGACAGAGGTTGTTGACGGCTCAGAGTCGCCAGAAGAGTTATGCGGATAGGCGACGATCCGAGCTTGAGTTCCAGGTGGGAGACTTCGTACTCCTAAAAGTGTCTCCTTGGAAAGGAGTGATTCGATTCAGGAAGAGGGGCAAGCTGGGGCCCCGGTATATTGGGCCGTTCAGGGTGACCGCGAGGGTGGGCAGGGTAGCATATCGGTTGGAGCTACCTGCGGAGCTGAGCCAGATTCATGACACCTTCCACGTGTCTCAGTTGAGGAAGTGTATAGCCAACGAGTCAGCAGCGGTACCACTGGAGGATATTCAGGTAGATACGAGCCTGAATTATGCTGAGAGGCCAATCGCGATCCGGGATCGGAAGATCAAGGTTCTGAGGAACAAGGAAGTGTCCTTGGTGCAGGTCCAGTGGCAACATCGGAAAGGGTCCGAGCTGACTTGGGACCCGGAGCTGGAGATGCGGGAGTAGCATCCAGAGTTGTTTGCCGAGCAAGACTTCGAGGGCGAAGTCTGATTCTAGTGGGGGAGAATTGTAACATCCGGATTCCCAGGTGTCTTATTTTAAGTATTTATCTTGAGTTTTAGGGAGGGACTCGGCGAGTACGCGCTCAGACTCGCCGAGTAGGAGAGCGCATTTCTTGTCTGATTTAATGAAAGACTCGACGAGTCGATGCGTGGACTCGGCGAGTCCGCGCTGTAAATTGAAACCCTAATTCTCGGGGTCTGTGCCCTATTTAAAGGCCTTTATAGCCTCCATTGCGGCCACTTCACCCCTGAGAAACCCTAGAGAGCAGAGAGAGCGTTTGTGGTGCAAGAGGAAGGCTAATTCACCATTTCTTGTGTGTTTTAGCAAAGGAGAAGTGGTTTCCAACAAGAGGAGGTCAAGGGAGCTGTGGATCCAGGGTTTTCAAGTTCAGATTTACACTATTGAGGTATCAAATCGAACTTCCTTTCTGTTTTGGGTTAAGATCTATGATTTAGGGTTTTCTATAACCTTTTAGGGCTTGAAAAGTTGAGTTTATGGTCCCTTGCTGGGTTAGACCTCAGATCTGGACCCATAGAGGTCCAGAGAACCTTCCCCATTCTGCTTTATGTTTGTTCATGGAGGAAAGGAGACTAGGTTGCCATTTTAGAAGCCATTTCACCAAGGAAAGCCTTGGGTGCATTGCATGTGAGTCAAGTTTTGACCTTTACGTGGTTATTGGTCGTGGGGAAGTCAGATCTATAGTTTAGAGAAGCAGATCTGACCTCAGAAGGTCATTTGAGAGTTGTTATGGGAGCAACTCGCCGAGTCCATAAGTGGACTCGACGAGTCGATTCGGGGTTGCCCCGCGATTCGTGACAGGTGTAACCCGTCGAGTGGAGGGATGACTCGACAAGCCAAGGGAGGCTAGAAGGATTCAGAGGACCCGCATGGACTCGCCGAGTCGCCCATGTGCACTCGACGAGTCGGGTCAAAGTTTGACCATTGACTTTCGTTGACCTTAGGGTTCTAGTCAAGACTGATTCAAGAGAGTTCAGGGAAGGGTAGAATGGCCTTCTACCCAATCTTTAGGGATGATACTTTGAGAGAATATTGATCGAGGATGTTATTTGAATAATAGGAGAAGGCTAGGTCGGGACGTTGAGCACGAGAGTTTATCCAACTTCGTTGAGGTGAGTCTTCTCACTATACTGTACCTGGAAGGGTACCTATGTGTGACCGGAAGGTCTTATATGCTATGAGATGTATGAGGTGTATGTTGTTATGTGATATGTATGTGTTATGAATGTTATGTATAATAAGGACCGGAAGGTCAAGAGGTTGCGGACCGGAAGGTCGATACGGGTAGGACCGGAAGGTCTACCAGGATTTGGGACGGAAGTCCCCTGAGACACTTGGATCGGAAGATCCTACAGAGTTATGGCCTGGAAAGGCGTATATGTGGTGTGTGGTATTTTGGGGAACTCACTAAGCATTTATGCTTACAGTTGTGTGTAATGTGTTTCAGGTACTAGCGAGGATCGCGGGAAGGCGCCGGCATGATCCGTACACACTCATAGAGAATATGTTTTGAGATTCTGGTGTTTGTTTGTTCTTATGACAGTGGATACAGTTTGCTTGATATTGTTTTGATGAATAAAAGTATGTTTTTAAAAATGAAAAATTGTTTTGGAAATTTACGTTGTTACAATCGGGTCCTAAGTACACTAATTTATTTGAAATATATTAATATTTAAAATATATATATACTAGTACCAACAAATTATGTAGGTTACAACTATTATATAGCTATTTTTGATTTCAACAAATAACAAGTTCTCAACTTAATTTCTAAATGAATTTTCACATATTAACATCACTAAGGTGTTGTTTGTTTTTAAAAAAAAAACACTTCTTCAAACCACTTTTTGTTGCGCGGCGCAGCACACGCACAGTGTTTGCCCTCTCGCAGCAGTTTGTTTTTTGGAAGGCTTCAGACCACAAAATCTTTGTGCGTGTTCTGCGCGGCACAACACTTGACTTGCCTCTTCAAACCTCTTCAGCTTTCATTTTTTCCAAGTGTTTTTTCTATAATTTTGGTATAAATTTTTTTTACACTTTGATTTTTTTTAAACTTTTATTTACGGATTTGATACAATTTTTTTATAGTTTCCACAATTTTTTTTAACTTGATTTTTTTTAAAAAACTTTGATTTTTTTAATTTTTTTACCGTTCCTGTTAATAATATTTTCAGTTTCAGTTGCATCTTTTTTAACATATGTAATTTTTTACGAACTTTGTAGACATCGTTTGCAATACTTTCTTAAATTTTTTTATTTTTTTTATGTTTTTTAAAAGTAGTTTTTTCTAGAATAAAACTGATAAGTTCTTTTACATATTTTTTAGATTTTTTTTAAAGTTTTATATTTTTGTTTTTTTACATGTTCTTTTTAGTATTCTTTTAATGTTTTAAGACTAGAATTATTAAAATTTCGATGTTGAGAACTATTTTCAGTTTATAAAATTAGTTTATTTAAATTTCAGTTTACTGCAGCAGTCTGCAGATGTTAAAAAACAAACATGCTTCTTTTTATAGGTGTAACGCCCCGATTCTCAGGTATCGATTTTGTATAAGGATTTCCTTGATTCAAGGTCTACTCGACGAGTTGGTTGCCCTACTCGACGAGTAGCAGCGGGTTGGTCCACGTATTTTACTGACCTACTCGCCGAGTCCAAGAAGGGACTCGACGGCTAGGAGCTGGCAGATGAAACCCTAAATCTCGGGGTTTTGCACCCTATTTAAAGAATCATAAGCCTCCTTCAGCCTCTTTACAGTCCCTTGAGAGCTCAGCAAAACCCTAATACGTGTGTGTGTGTACTCCATTGTGTTTTAAGCCTTGGAAGAGGATTCTTGGGGAGAGGAGTTTGGGGAAAACAAGGGGATTGAAGCAAGGATGTAACACCGTAATTTTTCAAACAAAATTTTCAATTTAAAAACACATTTATCTTCATTATAAATTCACAAAAGGTCACAATGTCAATTCATCAAATATCATATCCAAAAACTGTATATATCAAAACTCTAGGATCCTCTCAATACATAGCTCTTTCTCCGGTGTGTACAATCAAGCCGGTGCCTTCCCGCGATTCTGAGAAAAACCTGAAACATATAACACATAACACGGTAAGCACGAAGCTTAGTGAGTTCCCCAAAATACCACATACAACTCGTTAGCCACTCGACGCTATAACTCTGCATGACCCTCCGGTCAATGTGTCTCAGTGGGACCCTCCAGTCCCACAACTCTGGTGGACCTTCCGGTCCTAACTCTGTAAACTTTGAGTAACACACAACATAAATCACAAAGAAATAATGCAGGATATCACAATACACAGGTAAACACATAAAACAGCTCAATCACTACTCTAGGTAAGTATAGTGACAAGACTCACCTTGCAAGCAAGCAAGCAAATATCCTCGAACTCGAATCTCGAACTAGCCACCGCCTAACACATAGGGTAAATATCTCTAATTAATACTCTTTTCACGACTCAAATAACCGAAGGCTATTCTTTCTCTCTCTAACTCTTTAAAGTGGATAAAAGACCATTTTACCCCCTCCATAGCCTCTATTACTCATGTTGACCAGAACTCCAAAGTCAACAGAAGTCAAACTCAAGTCAACAGTCCATGTTTGACCTGACTCGTCGAGTGCACTCTTGCGACTCGTCGAGTCCCCTCGTTTCCTCAGAAGTCTCAAGAAAGTCCAGCTCAACTCGTCGAGTTGACCCTAAACTCGCCGAGTTATCGCACAATCAACCCATCGGGACCAACCCTCACCGACTCGTCGAGTCCGGCCATGGACTTGGCGAGTCCCTCCAATCAGATTCCTCATTCAGATGATTTAAGGCCGATCCATCACTCCAAACACTAGATCTGCCATCCTAAGAGTCGATTGTCACGTAAAGCTGCTAGCTTTACGTTTAAACATGGCATATAAGACTCATAATGCCAATACATGCTCCCACAAGGGCTAGATGCACAAAAGTTAGACTCTAGCTCAATAAAGCTTGGATCTTTGGTCTCTCAAGTCCTTCTACAGTCCAGATCTGAGGTTTAAACCTCATGATATGCTCAAACAACTCATTGCCAAGAATGGATGGGAGAAAACCCTCAAAATCTCCCTAAACTAAGATCTCACAAAGGAAAGGTCAAGATAGGAGCTTTTTACCTTTGCACTGAAGCTCACCACTGAAGAACTCTGGATCTACAGCCCCTCCTTGATCAAACACACCAAGCTCTCCAAATCTCCTTCAAAGGATACACAAAACCACTCAAATTAGCTCTTCACTCACTCTCTAACTCTAATGGCGATTAGGGTTTGCTCTCAGGGGTGTAGGGTAACTGGTGAGGCGCAAATGGGGGCATAAGTTCCCTTATATAGGCCCTAACCCCGGGAAATTAGGGTTTCTTTGCCCAGTTCCTACTCGGCGAGCCGACTCACTGACCCGTCGAGTCCATTCATTAAAGTCACGCGGACAACCCGACTCTACTCGACGAGTTGGACTCACAACTCGCCGAGTCACTTCATGAATCTCAATGTTAAACACACATTAATGCACCTGAAAATCTGGATGTTACAAAGGAACTCGTGGGAATCAAGATCTACTTCAGTTGGCATCCTTTGGGAAGGTATTAAGCTGTTATCCTAACCCCCTTTTCATTCTAGATCTATTTTGGGTGGATTTTAGGGCTTTTCTAGCTTATTAGGAAGCCTTTCTTGTGTTTGAGCTCAGATCTGAGGTTGCAACCTTAGATCTGAACTCTCTTGGGTCTCTAAGTCCATAA
The DNA here is from genome assembly GCF_052849685.1 of Lactuca virosa. Classification (NCBI taxonomy): domain Eukaryota; kingdom Viridiplantae; phylum Streptophyta; class Magnoliopsida; order Asterales; family Asteraceae; genus Lactuca; species Lactuca virosa. Next base: position 210,519,853 of record NC_136432.1, read on the forward strand.
AGTTTCCAGCTCTTGCAAGAATGAGACTCTCCTAAGGTGTAAAGCCCCATTAGAAGCTTAGATTGGCCATTTAGAGTCTCTAGGGCCTTGCATGCACGTAAAGTTTGCAACTTTACGTGATAAACATGCCTTAGAAGCTTGGATCTGCAATATGGAGCCGTTCCATGGCTTAAAAAGTACCTGTATGGATGAAGGTCTGAAGGGACTTGGCGAGTTGCATAGTCAACTCAGCGAGCCACTTGAAGATGGTCCTGTACTCGACGAGTTGGATGAACAACTCGGTGAGTCCGATGAAGATTGACTTGGTCTCGGCGAGTCAGTCGAATGACTCGGCGAGTCGGCTAGGGTTTCTCCCAACCTTTAGACACGCATGTACTCGACGAGTTATAGGGGAACTCGACGAGTCAACCAAGGATTTCACGACTTCTCGAGTTCAGGAAGGACTCGACGAGTCGGTGAACTACACTCGACGAGTCGGGACAACATGGACTGTTGACTTTGACTGTGGACTTTGACTTTGGGCAAGGGTTTACTATTGGACTTCTGGAAGTATTTTGGGAACCTATGAACTTTGTGATGTGTCGGATATAGGTGGTGGAGTTTGTGGTGGTGATCCGGGAGTTGAGCTTTCTAGCTTCAAACGACAGTTGCGAGGTGAGTTATCCTCACTATACTAAGGGGTCTAAGGCACCAAGGCCGGCCCATTGGATATGTTATCCTAGCAGTAGTTATGTTGAGTATGAGTTAGTGTTGCATGCTAGTGGTTATGCCAGTTAGGTAGATCTTTAGGACTACATGTGTTGGTATATGAATATCTGCATGCTCAGTAGTCATGTTATATGTTGATATGTTATGTGGGATGGGTTGAGGTGATACTGCTCCGTGCGGTAACCAACAAACCCGGGAGCATTCCAGATACGGGCTAAGGGAGACTCGTACTGTGGGCTCGATGGCAATCCAGATGTGAGTTGTGGACCCGGAAGGCAATCCAGACTCACACTGTGGGCCCAATGGAAATCTAGTAGGTGGAGCATTCCAGATACGAGCTGAGGGAGACTCATACTGTGGGCTCGATGGCAAGCTAGATGTGAGATGCGAGCCAGTAAGGCAATCCAGACTTACACTGTGGGCCCAGGAGGTAATCCAGTCTGTAAAGCTGTGGACCCAGTACATGCTATTGTTTATATATGTGTTATGTGCAGTGTATCGGTATTTTGGGGGAACTCACTAAGCTCTCGGGCTTATAGTTTTAGTTTATTGTTTCAGGTACGTCAGGGGATCGCGACAAGGCAAAGGCGTGATCGTACAGCTCCTCATGTTTTGTTTATGTTTCTGGGAAAACTCTGATATTATACATTTTGAAAACCAGTTTGTAATGTTCGATGAATTTGGAATGAGTTTTTAAGTTAAATTTGGAAAAAATTTATGGGTGTTACAAGTTGGTATCAGAGCCTTGGTTTGAGTGAATTGGAGGAACATGCGTGTGAATCCAGTCTCAAATCAAGGAAAGGTTTTCAAATGATTTCAAGAAAAATGTTTTTTCAAAATAAGTAAAGGAGGATGCAGGGTGTACGATCAGCCGGAGCCAGTAAGTAGACCCCAAAATGCCATACAGTTATTTGATTATGTGATATGTTAGAACAACATGCTAGATATAGGCTAGGGATCTTCAGGAATTGCATGATAGAATTGCCTGATTATATGATGCCTGCTAGCCTAGGATTTTCCTTATATGAAATTGACATCATTACTGTAGTTGCTTAGTGTATGCATTACGGTTATACATAATTAAGATCTTATAGCCTGAGAATGTTTGATTTGGCCTTATGTTCTTTTCTTGTTTGATTGGGAGCTTAGGGTAGGATTGGATATTTGAAAGTCTATAGGGTCCAGCATTATGTATGGCTAGCATACACTAGTGCTACAGGGTTGGTGAAAGTTTCATGGATGGGTGGGTTGTGAGAAGCCGGGAGGCCAGCTATGAGATATTTAGCATTCCTCTAGGAGTGGAGATTGAGCGCTGGCTATGCTTACGTATTATTAGGGTGTTGTGGTGATACTTGAGACAAATATCGGTAGGTGTGAAGGTAGTATGGGCCCGTACTATTGAAAGCACAGGACCCATACGCGTATTAAGGAAGTCACAACCCCTAGGGTTAGTCAGGAGTTGGCTCCCAATTATTTATGTGGATTATCTGATATCTTGTGGTATGTTTCAGAATGGTGATGACGAGACGCTTTGTGGCTGGATCCGGTTCAGGATCAGGATCAGGAGATGGAGGCCACGAGGGGCCAACAGCACCTGATCCCACGGTGCAAATGAGTACAGAGGAGTTGGATGCCAGGATTCGGGAGATCCTACATGATGAGGTTGTTGCTGCGTTCCGGGCGCAGCTGCCGGAGATGTTCGGGTCGATTAAGACCGCCATGGTTGAGTACTTTTGATGAGCGCTACGCAGCTCTTGCAGAGACAGCTGCCGCAGCAGCTGCATCAGCTGTATCCGCGGCAGGGGGGAGTTAGTAGGGGCTTTCAGTACAGGGACTTCGATAACACGAAACCCCTTACTTTTGATGGGACGCAGGACCCCATCAAGGCTATGAGGTGGATCTCAGATGTGGATGGGTGCTTCTTTACCTCCTCGTGTCCTACTGACCAGAGGGTCAGGTGTGCTCTGAAACTGCTAAGGTCCGGGGCCAAGGACTGGTGGAGATTTGCGACTGGGTCATACACTAATGATCAGAGAGCTACTGTTACTTGGGAGCAGTTCAGGGACATGTTCCACGCCCGTTACATTCCGCGGGTCGAGCGGGAACGTTTGGCACAGGAGTTTCTGAGTTTGAGACAGGATGGGGAGTCGGTGACAGAGATCACCCGTATGTTCACTGAGAGGGTGATGTTTTGCCCGGAGTTTGCTTCCGAGCAGGCCCAGATGACCCGTTATCTGAGCATGCTCAAGACGGATATCCGTAAGTTTGTGTCTACCCAGCGATGTGATACTCTTCTGGAGTTGCAGGAGGCCGCTAGACGGCGTGAGTTGGAGATTGAGCTGCAGTTGAGAGAGCAGCGGCAGGCCCCGGCACAGTCTCAGTCGGCGTCGAAGCGGTCTAAGACGGCTGATACTAGGATCGGGGGTCAGCAGAGCCGCACTTGTGGAAAGTGTGGCAAGGGTCATTCTGGCGTGTGTCGAGCTGGTAGTGGGTGCCACAGGTGTGGCAAGGAGGGACATTACGCGAAGGACTGTCGCCAGGTAGTCCCAATTCAGGGTATGATGTTATGTTATCACTGCGATCAGGTTGGCCACGTGAAGGCCAACTGTCCGTTACTTGCCTCTAAGCCGGCGCAGGCTCCCGCGCCGGCTACATTGAGGATTACCGATGGGAGGCAGGGTAGGGCAGAGACCCCGAAGGCTCAGGGGCGTGCCTTTCAGCTTACGGTCGAGGAGGCCAAGGCAGCACCGGATGTGGTTGCGGGTATGTTTCTATCCTTTATCTCATTTACTATATTTATTGTATGCTTATCTGTTGTACCTGTGATTAGGTACGTTTTTAGTGAACTCCTTACCTGCATTGGTTTTATTTGACTCGGGGGCGAGTCGGTCTTTTGTATCTCATATATTTAGTAGGGAGTTCAGAGTGTCAGTAGGCGAGCCAGAGTGTCCGTTGCGAGTCTCTATCGCCAACAAACACGAGGTTTCTGCTTCTTCGATCTACCGAGGGTGTGAGATGGAGATCTTCGGGATACCTTTTCCAATAGACTTGATTCCGATCCCCATGGGGGATGTATGCGTGATTGTGGGGATGGACTGGCTCAGTCGTTTCGGTGCCATGATTGATTGCGAGGGTCAGCGGGTAGTGGTTCGAACCCCAAGTGGGGGAGAGTTGATTATATATGGTGAGGACACCAGAGTGGGATCGGGATTTTGTTCAGCCGCCAGGGCTCGGCAGTATATCCAGCACGGGGGTGCGGGTTACCTAGCGTATGTATTGGATACGCGAGCCAGGGATCAGATTTCGGTTTCCGATGTTCCTGTGGTCAGGGAATTTGCAGATGTGTTTCCGGAGGAATTGCCAGGGATACCTCCGGAGAGGCAGGTCGAGTTTCGGATCGACCTGGTGCTTGGTGCGGCCCCTATCGCCAAGGCGCCGTACCGATTGGCGCCACCCGAGATGCAGGAGTTGTCATCACAGCTGCAGGAACTGCTGGGCAAGCAGTTCATCCGACCTAGCAGTTCTCCGTGGGGAGCACCGATTCTTTTTGTCCGAAAAAAGGACGGTTCGCACCGGATGTGCATCGACTACCGAGAGTTGAACAAGTTAACGGTGAAGAACCGTTATCCACTCCCGAGGATAGATGATCTCTTCGATCAGTTTTCATGGTGCATCTTGGTTTTCCAAGATCGATTTGAGATCCGGGTATCATCAGGTTAGAGTGAGGGAGGAGGACATGGAGAAGACCGCGTTTCGGACGCGTTATGGACATTACGAGTTCGTGGTGATACCGTTTGGGCTCACCAACGCGCCAGCAGTATTTATGGATCTGATGAATCGGGTCTGCAGACCGATGCTCGATCGCTCGGTCATAGTACTTATCGACGATATCTTGGTGTATTCCAAGACCCGAGAGCAGCATGAGGAGCATCTACAGGAATTATTGGGTATTCTGAGGCGAGAACGGCTTTATGCCAAGTTCTCGAAATGCGAGTTTTGGTTACGAGAGGTCCAGTTCCTGGGGCACCTCGTTAACCAAGATGGGATTTTGGTCGACCCGGCCAAAATCGAGGCGGTCATGTAGTGGGAGGTTCTGAAATCTCCTTCAGACATCAGGAGCTTTTTAGGATTGGCAGGGTACTACCGGAGATTCATACATGATTTCTCCAAGATTGCAGTACCCCTCACTCGTCTGACGAGGAAGGGGGTCGATTTCCGGTGGGGCCCTGAGCAGCAGAGGGCGTTTGAGACCCTCCGACAGCGGTTGTGCGAGGCCTCAGTCTTGACACTCCCGGAGGGAGTTGAGGATTTTGTGGTGTTCTGTGATGCATCCATCACAGCTTTGGGGGCAGTCCTCATGCAGAGAGGACGAGTGATAGCCTATGCATCGCGGCAGCTGAAGCCGCATGAGACGAGATACCCTACGCACGATTTGGAGCTGGGGGCAGTAGTGTTCGCTCTCAAGATATGGAGACATTACTTATACGGGGTCCGTTGCACCATATACATGGATCACAAGAGTTTGAGGCATATCATGGATCAGCCGAACCTGAACATGAGGCAGCGCAGGCGGCTGGATGTAGTCAAGGACTACGATTGTGAAATCATTTACCACCCCGGTAAAGCGAATGTGGTGGCGGACGCTTTGAGCCGCAAGTCAGCTGGATCCTCCACCCCAGCGACATGTATGAGGATAGTTGTGGATTCTCCGCTTGTGAGTTTGATCAGTGATTCCCAGGTTGAGGGCATGCGACCGGAGAATTGGAAGCTGGAGAGGATCAAGGGTGAATATACCCGGTTTGTGCAGGATAGTCGGGGATTATTGACCCGATGCGGTCGGGTTTGGGTTCCGATGTCTAGTGGAGTCAGGAAGACGGTCATGGAGGAGGCTCATAAGTCTCATTTTTCTATTCACCCGGGGGCCACCAAGATGTATAGAGACCTGAGTTTGAGTTAGTGGTGGCCATGTATGAAGCGGGAAATCGCTTGGTACGTCGAGAGGTGCTTGACCTGCAGGATGGTCAAGGCCGAACATCAGAGGCCGCATGGTAAGCTGCAGCCTCTAGAGATTCCCATGTGGAAGTGGGAACAGATCACGATGGACTTCATTACCAAGTTGTCGAGGACGGCAAAGGGTTTTGATGCTATATGGGTCATCGTAGATCAATTGACCAAGAGCGCCCATTTCCTGGCTATTCGGGAGAGTTCTTCGGCCGAGAGGCTGGCCGACGTGTATGTTCGCGAGATCGTTGCTCGCCATGGAGTTCTGGTCTCTATTGTTTCTGACCGAGATGTTAGATTTACCTCACGGTTCTGGCAGAAGTTCCATGAGGAACTGGGCACGCGGTTGCACTTTAGCACAACATTCCATCCGCAGACTGACGGTCAGAGCGAGCGGACCATTTAGACCCTCGAGGATTTGTTGAGGGCGTGCGTCATTGACTTCGGTGGGAGTTGGGATTCCCACCTACCGCTTGCAGAGTTCGCCTACAACAACAACAACTATCATTCCAGCATTGGCGCCCCGCTTTTCGAGCTGTTGTATGGACGGAGATGTCGCACCCCGGTTTGTTGGGGTGAGGTGGGACACAGGGTGATGGGGCGGACGGAAGTAGTCTTGCAAACTACTGAGAAGATTCAGTAGATTAGGCAGCGATTGCAGACCGCTCAGAGTCGGCAGAAGATTTACGCCGACAGACGTCGATCTGAGTTAGAATTTCAGGTGGGTGATATGGAACTCCTGAAGGTCTCACCCTGGAAGGGAGTGATTCGCTTCAGGAAGAGGGGGAAATTGGGTCCCCGTTACATTGGGTCGTTCAGGATCATTGCCAAGGTTGGCAAGGTGGCTTACAGGCTAGAGCTATCGGAGGAGCTTAGTCAGATTCACAGCACTTTCCATGTTTCGCAGTTGCGAAAGTGCATTATGGACCAGGAGACAGTGGTGTCGTTGGATGATATTCAGGTCGATGAGCACCTGAATTACGTGGAGAGGCCTGTGGCCATACTGGAAAGGAAAATGAAAGTTCTGCAGAACAAGGAGATACCTTGGTGAAGGTACAGTGGGAACATCGGAGGGGGTCCGAGTGGACGTGGGAGCCAGAGGCAGAGATGCGGGAGCACTACCCGGAGCTGTTCGTCGCGGCAGACTTCGAGGACGAAGTCTAGTTCAAGTGGGGGAGAATTGTAACGCCCCGATTCTCAGGTATCGATTTTGTATAAGAATTTCCTTGATTCAAGGTCTACTCGACGAGTTGGTTTCCCTACTCGACGAGTTGCAGCGGGTTGGTCCACGTATTTTAGTGACCTACTCGCCGAGTCCAAGAAGGGACTCGACGAGTAGGAGCTGGCAGATGAAACCCTAAATCCCAGGGTTTTGCACCCTATTTAAAGAATCATAAGCCTCCTTCAACCTCTTTATAGCCCCTTGAGAGCTCAGCAAAACCCTAATACGTGTGTGTGTGTGTACTCCATTGTGTTTTAAACCTTGGAAGAGGATTCTTGGGGAGAGGAGTTTGGGGAAAACAAGGGGATTGAAGCAAGGAACTCGTGGGAATCAAGATCTACTTCAGTTGGCATTCTTTGGGAAGGTATTAAGCTGTTATCCTAACCCCCTTTTCATTCTAGATCTATTTTGGGTGGATTTTAGGGCTTTTCTAGCTTATTAGGAAGCCTTTCTTATGTTTGAGCTCAGATCTGAGGTTGCAACCTTAGATCTGAACTCTCTTGGGTCTCTAAGTCCATAAAGTTTCCAGCTCTTGCAAGAATGAGACTCTCCTAAGGTGTAAAGCCCCATTAGAAGCTTAGATTGGCCATTTAGAGTCTCTAGGGCCTTGCATGCACGTAAAGTTTGCAACTTTACGTGATAAACATGCCTTAGAAGCTTGGATCTGCAATATGGAGCCGTTCCATGGCTTAAAAAGTACCTGTATGGATGAAGGTCTGAAGGGACTTGGCGAGTTGCATAGTCAACTCAGCGAGCCACTTGAAGATGGTCCTGTACTCGACGAGTTGGATGAACAACTCGGTGAGTCCGATGAAGATTGCCTTGGGCTCGGCGAGTCAGTCGAATGACTCGGCGAGTCGGCTAGGGTTTCTCCCAACCTTTAGACACGCATGTACTCGACGAGTTATAGGGGAACTCGACGAGTCAACCAAGGATTTCACGACTTCTCGAGTTCAGGAAGGACTCGACGAGTCGGTGAACTACACTCGACGAGTCGGGACAACATGGACTGTTGACTTTGACTGTGGACTTTGACTTTGGGCAAGGGTTTACTATTGGACTTCTGGAAGTATTTTGGGAACCTATGAACTTTGTGATGTGTCGGATATAGGTGGTGGAGTTTGTGGTGGTGATCCGGGAGTTGAGCTTTCTAGCTTCAAACGACAGTTGCGAGGTGAGTTATCCTCACTATACTAAGGGGTCTAAGGCACCAAGGCCGGCCCATTGGATATGTTATCCTAGCAGTAGTTATGTTGAGTATGAGTTAGTGTTGCATGCTAGTGGTTATGCCAGTTAGGTAGATCTTTAGGACTACATGTGTTGGTATATGAATATCTGCATGCTCAGTAGTCATGTTATATGTTGATATGTTATGTGGGATGGGTTGAGGTGATACTGCTCCGTGAAGTAACCAACAAACCCGGGAGCATTCCAGATACGGGCTAAGGGAGACTCGTACTGTGGGCTCGATGGCAATCCAGATGTGAGTTGTGGACCCGGAAGGTAATCCAGACTCACACTGTGGGCCCAATGGAAATCTAGTAGGTGGAGCATTCCAGATACGAGCTGAGGGAGACTCATACTGTGGGCTCGATGGCAAGCTAGATGTGAGATGCGAGCCAGTAAGGCAATCCAGACTCACACTGTGGGCCCAGGAGGTAATCCAGTCTGTAAAGCTGTGGACCCAGTACATGCTATTGTTTATATATGTGTTATGTGCAGTGTATCGGTATTTTGGGGGAACTCACTAAGCTCTCGGGCTTATAGTTTTAGTTTATTGTTTCTGGTACGTCAGGGGATCGCGACAAGGCAAAGGCGTGATCGTACAGCTCCTCATGTTTTGTTTATGTTTCTGGGAAAACTCTGATATTATACATTTTGAAAACCAGTTTGTAATGTTCGATGAATTTGGAATGAGTTTTTAAGTTAAATTTGGAAAAAATTTATGGGTGTTACAAGTTGGTATCAGAGCCTTGGTTTGAGTGAATTGGAGGAACATGCGTGTGAATCCAGTCTCAAATCAAGGAAAGGTTTTCAAATGATTTCAAGAAAAATGTTTTTTCAAAATAAGTAAAGGAGGATGCAGGGTGTACGATCAGTCGGAGCCAGTAAGTAGACCCCAAAATGCCATACAGTTATTTGATTATGTGATATGTTAGAACAACATGCTAGATATAGGCTAGGGATCTTCAGGAATTGCATGATAGAATTGCCTGATTATATGATGCCTGCTAGCCTAGGATTTTCCTTATATGAAATTGACATCATTACTGTAGTTGCTTAGTGTATGCATTACGGTTATACATAATTAAGATCTTATAGCCTGAGAATGTTTGATTTGGCCTTATGTTCTTTTCTTGTTTGATTGGGAGCTTAGGGTAGGATTGGATATTTGAAAGTCTATAGGGTCCAGCATTATGTATGGCTAGCATACACTAGTGCTACAGGGTTGGTGAAAGTTTCATGGATGGGTGGGTTGTGAGAAGCCGGGAGGCCAGCTATGAGATATTTAGCATTCCTCTAGGAGTGGAGATTGAGCGCTGGCTATGCTTACGTATTATTAGGGTGTTGTGGTGATACTTGAGACAAATATCGGTAGGTGTGAAGGTAGTATGGGCCCGTACTACTCGCCGAGTCACTTCATGAATCTCAATGTTAAACACACATTAATGCACCTGAAAATCTGGATGTTACAAAGGAACTCGTGGGAATCAAGATCTACTTCAGTTGGCATCCTTTGGGAAGGTATTAAGCTGTTATCCTAACCCCCTTTTCATTCTAGATCTATTTTGGGTGGATTTTAGGGCTTTTCTAGCTTATTAGGAAGCCTTTCTTGTGTTTGAGCTCAGATCTGAGGTTGCAACCTTAGATCTGAACTCTCTTGGGTCTCTAAGTCCATAAAGTTTCCAGCTCTTGCAAGAATGAGACTCTCCTAAGGTGTAAAGCCCCATTAGAAGCTTAGATTGGCCATTTAGAGTCTCTAGGGCCTTGCATGCACGTAAAGTTTGCAACTTTACGTGATAAACATGCCTTAGAAGCTTGGATCTGCAATATGGAGCCGTTCCATGGCTTAAAAAGTACCTGTATGGATGAAGGTCTGAAGGGACTCGGCAAGTTGCATAGTCAACTCAGCGAGCCACATGAAGATGGTCCTGTACTCGACGAGTTGGATGAACAACTCGGTGAGTCCGATGAAGATTGCCTTGGGCTCGGCGAGTCAGTCGAATGACTCGGCGAGTCGGCTAGGGTTTCTCCCAACCTTTTGACACGCATGTACTCGACGAGTTATAGGGGAACTCGACGAGTCAACCAAGGATTTCACGACTTCTCGAGTTCAGGAAGGACTCGACGAGTCGGGTCAACATGGACTGTTGACTTTGATTGTGGACTTTGACTTTGGGCAAGGGTTGACTATTGGACTTCTGGAAGTATTTTGGGAACCTATGAACTTTGTGATGTGTCGGATATAGGTGGTGGAGTTTGTGGTGGTGATCCGGGAGTTGAGCTTTCTAGCTTCAGATGACAGTTGCGAGGTGAGTTATCCTCACTATACTAAGGGGTCTAAGGCACCAAGGCCGGCCCATTGGATATGTTATCCTAGCAGTAGTTATGTTGAGTATGAGTTAGTGTTGCATGCTAGTGGTTATGCCAGTTAGGTAGATCTTTAGGACTACATGTGTTGTTATATGAATATTTGCATGCTTAGTAGTTATGTTATATGTTGATATGTTATGTGGGATGGGTTGAGGTGATACTGCTCCGTGCGGTAACCAACAAACCCGGGAGCATTCCAGATACGGGCTAATGGAGACTCGTATTGTGGGCTCGATGGCAATCCAGATGTGAGCTGTGGACCCAGAAGGCAATCCAGACTCACACTGTGGGCCCAATGGAAATCTAGTAGGTGGAGCATTCCAGATACGAGCTGAGGGAGACTCATACTGTGGGCTCGATGGCAAGCTAGATGTGAGATGCGAGCCAGTAAGGCAATCCAGACTCACACTGTGGGCCCAGGAGGTAATCCAGTCTGTAAAGCTATGGACCCAGTACATGTTGTTGTTTATATATGTGTTATGTGCAGTGTATCAGTATTTTGGGGGAACTCACTAAGCTCTCGGGCTTATAGTTTCAGTTTATTGTTTCAGGTACATCAGGGGATCGCGGCAAGGCGAAGGCGTGATCGTACAGCTCCTCATGTTTTGTTTATGTTTCTGGGAAAACTATGATATTATATATTTTGAAAACCAGTTTGTAATGTTCGATGAATTTGGAATGAGTTTTTAAGTTAAATTTGGAAAAAAAATTATGGGTGTTATAATAGGCTGCAGCCGTTTGTTCCACCTCTTCTGTTGCAGAGTGTTGCAGAGGTAGTCCGCAGACTTCATGAATTTTTGCTTCGAAAAAACAAACAACACCTAACTTACAAAACATCTAAGGAGATCCCAAATGTACCCGGTAGAGACATCAACATCTTTGCCATTTCCCATAAATATCAATCTGGTTGCATTCATTTGTGCTTCACGTGTGAACCTCCTATGACATATAGATACAACTAAAAGTACCGGTTTTTTAAGTTGGGAAACGGGTTATTTAAGTATAACTGAAGGACCCTGGAAATGGTTTGGTCTAGGCTTTCACTGTTTTTGTGTTCAGAATGAGTCTGTTATAGTGTATACGGGTTGTTTGCTGTCTGTTGAACATTTTGTCTGTTTACGACCGTAAACTGGGTTTACGGCCGTAAACACGTTTACGACCGTAAATTGTGTTTACGGCCGTAAACACAGTTTACGACCGTAAACTCAGTTTACGGTCGCAAACCCAGTTTGCGGTTGTGTCTTGATCGTGTCTTGTATATATAGAGGAGGTGTTAGTCTTTTAGGGTGGTTGATGCCAAAGAAGTCCTATCGAGTTGTACCAGACGATTTTCTCAATATAATTGTGTGCAAGCTTGATTTCTTTTATCTTATTCTTATTTTGTGATTGATGGTTGTGCAACTACTGGTAAAGATCCTTATTTGGACCTTACAATTGGTATCAGAGAAGGAACCGGTGTTAAATCTTCTTTCAATCGATTTTTGGGCTATTTCAACCGATATTTTTGAAGTTCGGACCTACTGTTAGTGTTTACGAAGTGAAGGGAATCGTTTCTACTGAAAAATCGTATTCATAAAGGTTTTCTGGGAGTTTGCTGTCAACCGTAAACTCTATTTACGGTTTTTGAATCTTCATAAACCGTAAACCAAGCTTCATAAACCGTAAACACATAAACCGTAAACTGTTGAACCATAAACTGTTCAAACCGTAAACTGTTCAAACCGTAAACTGTTCAAACCGTAAACTGTTCAACCGTAAACACAGTTTACGGTCGTAAGCTCAGAACCGTAAACTCAGAACCGTAAACTCCGTTTACGGTCAAAATCATCTGGACCGTAAACTCGGTTTACGGTCGTAAACCCTTTCAATTGTAAACTTAAATTTTGAGCTTAATTTGCTTAATTTCAAATGGATTCTCAAGGTCAAAATCATTTCCATGAACTTGATGCTGTTATGGGCACCACCACACGAATCCCAAGATTAATGTCTGCGGATGGTTTTCCCGAATGGAAGTATAGAATTGAAAAGTACATCAAAATGAAGGACTTTAAGGTATGGAGAAGCATACTTAGAGGCCCTATTAGAATCACTACGACAGTTGCAGGTCAAGTGATTGACAAGGCGGTTGAAAACTACACTGATGAGGAGTTTGAGAAAATAGAAGAGCAAGAAAGAGCTTTAGCCACTTTAACTATGGCATTATCTCCTGATATTGCTCAAGGTTTTCGTGAGTACACTTCAGCTAAAGATCTATGGGAAGCCTTAATTGAAGTTTATGAGGGCAATGAGGATATGAAAGAGAGTCGCCAGGACATGTTGAGACAAAAGTTCAACATGTTCAACTACATTCTAGGAGAGACCCTTGAGGCTCAATTACAGAGGTTCACAACTCTCACAACGGATATGAACATATCTGGGATTTACTTGACCAAGTCAGAAATCAACAAAAAACTTCTCAATGCTCTTCCCAGATCATGGGATATGAATGTTGCTGTGATCAAGAAGACTAAGGATCTAAACCGCCTCACTCTTGCTGAAACCATGGCAATCATCAAATCTTGTGATATCGATGACAAACAGAGAGAGACCAATCACATGAGCTCATATTCTACTGCAAATCTTGGGATCTCATCCAACAATGCTCTTTCCTCGATCATGTCCTCTTCAGGTCAAGGATTTACTGCTAAACCACCTCAAATTCAGACCCTCGATGCTGTATCACCTAATCTTCATCCTCATAATCAATCATTTATCTCCCCACAAGTTGTTCCTTCCCCAAATGTACCTACTGTAGCCACTTCCTCAAATCCTAAGGATACTGATGAAAATCTGGCTCTAGCTACTGGGCTTGTTAACTGCTATAATGCTTTTGTGGCTGGAGAACTTCCACCTCAGCTGTCATTTGCTGACCTGGACCAGATTCATCCTGAAGACGTAGAACAGATGGACATTACGTGGCAGATTGCTATGGCTGTTTTCAGGGCCAAGCAGTTTGCTAAGAAGACTGGGAAGAGCAATTGGGGCATGAATGCTGACAAGAAGGTGGGATTCAACAAGAGCACGCTGAGATGCTTCAACTGCCACGAGCCGGGTCACTTTGCTCGTGAATGTCCTAAACCAGATCGCAGGGTCAACAACAACAGAACGATGGTTGCAGTGGGAAACAACCGTGCAGGTGCTGCAGCTAATGGTGAGACCGCAATGGTCGCTCAGTCTTTTGACTGGGAGGATCAGATTCAGGCTTTGAACATTTCAGGGCCAGAAAATGCTCACCTTGCTCAGATTAATGATGCAACATTAAAGACTGATGAAGCTGATCCCGAGGCAGAAATGATGGAGCTGCAGTTTGCTTTCATGGCGTCTACTTCTTCTGAGTCCAAGATAAGCGAGGTAACCCTACCATCTTGTTCTTATGCATGTAAAGAATATGTTAAAGTTCTTCGTGATGAAATCCAATTATTACGTAGAGAAGTAGAGGACCTTAGATATGAGGGCTACCAACTTAGGAAAGGACAAAAGCCTCTTAAAGCTCAATTAGAAGCTAAGATAAACGATTTTAGAAGAATCCAGGCAGAGTACAGTGAGAAATGTGAACTGTACAATTATGTTAAAAGACAAAATGATGAGCTAACTGCCGAGCTTGATACATTGAAGGAAAGGTTTAATTCTGCAAACTTTGCTTTTAAAAAATTTGATGGATCAAGTGAGGCAGTTGCCACCATGATTGATCATTGCATGGATTTTAAACGAAATCAGTCTAAGGGTTTAGGATATGATAGCGTGCCTCCTCCATATAATCATACCTATCGGTATCAACCCTTGTCTAAAGATGAGATTGCCAATGAATCTTTTATGGTTTATGGCAATCCATCTGGCTTCGTTTCAGGAGGATTTATAAATGTTGAAAGTACTGACGCTTCTTCTTCCTCTGCAGATCATCCTTTAGATCAGGCAAAGCATGGAGTTGGTGTTTCTGTTTCTGCTCCTATTTCTAATGTTTCTATTCCTATTTGTGATTCTGATGTTAAGACTGATAGTATTTTGTGTGACGTTCCTATTTCTGATTCTGTTGAATTCAGTTTCTTTGATATGTTTGATGAACTTTTTGGTAATTCTGATGATGGTCATTCTCATGAAAATTCATCAATTCCTCATGTCATACATTCTGAGGCACCCTCACTTGTATCACAATCTGTCTCTCATGTATGCTCCTCTGAGAAAAGTAAGAGTGTCCTTCAAGAAAATAAATCTGATAAATGTAACACAAGTTCAAACAATAAACAGATTTGTTTTAATTGTGGCATTGGTGGTCACATAGCTAGGAATTGCCATAACAGGATCTTTGTAAACTATCTGTCACCAAAAGGAGAGAACGAATCTCGAGGAAGATCTTTAATTAAAAAATCTTCAAGAAATTGTTCTCAAATTGATGATTGGAAAGATGACCGAACCAGAAAAAGAACTGTTTTTCAAAAGAATAAAAAGGTTTTTATCAACAAATCTCAAGAGAGTTTGCCAAAAACGAACAAGGCTCTGCCAAGATCGTTTTCGTCAAAAGGCAATTCTAGATCTTCAACCACTTCTGGTCGAACATCCAGAAGCTTTGTGCAAACTTCTAAGAAATCTATTTCAAAACCACAGGAGAATGTTGTAAAACCTAAACTTCAATGGCAGCCTAAATCACTTTCTAATCCATCTTTGCCACCCTCTGAAGTAATTAGGAATGAGGATCCTCGTTTGAAATCTTTAAATATTAATTCAGAGAAAGTAAAAAGGAAACCCAGGACTGTAATGACCTGGGTTCCTAAATCTAAATGATTCCGCTCATTTTGCAGGGACAGTTGCGGAGGAATGTCGTTCGTCCCTGGTACGTCGACAGTGGCTGCTCCCGGCATATGACTGGAGACATATCCCAATTGAGCGAAATTCAATCCTTTAACGGGGGGTATGTTTCCTTTGCGGGAGGAGATGGAGGAAAGATCACACAAAGAGGAACTGTTACAAATGGAGTGTTAAGCTTTGAGAATGTCAACTTCGCTCCCGAGTTAAAGCACAGCTTGTTGAGTGTTTCCCAAATTTGTGACAAAGGCTACTCCACCCACTTAACTGACAAGGAATGTATGATCTTAAAGCCAGGCATTGTCATCCCGGAAGAATGGATCCTCGTCAAATCTAAGCGGGATGGGAATGCTTACATTATTGACATGAACACAAATCTCCCTGAACAAGTCACTTGCCTATTCTCAAAAGTCGCCGAACAAAATGCAATGTTGTGGCACCGAAGGCTAGGTCATGCTAACGCGAAAAACTTGAATCGTCTTGCCAAGAATGAGATGGTTCGAGGCCTACCCATCAGAGACTTTATTACATTTGAAAAGTGTGTTTCCTGTGCTCAAGGCAAACACCATCGGAAACCACACTTGCCCAAACATGTCAACTCAATAAGTCAAGTGCTCCAATTGTTACACATGGACTTATTTGGTCCGGTCAACGTTCTGAGCATCAACAGAAGCTCATACTGCCTCGTTGTGATCGATGATTTCTCTCGGTTTACGTGGGTTTTCTTCTTATCCAAAAAAGCAGAGGTTGCTGACCTGATAAAGAAGTTCGTAGTGATGATTGAGAACCAGACCAACAATCAAGTGAAAGCGCTTCGTACCGATAATGGAACTGAGTTCAAAAATTCGGTTCTTGACCATTTTTACGCGGAAAAAGGGATAGTGCGTCAATATAGTTCAGCTCACACACCTCAACAGAACGGTGTTGCTGAAAGGAGAAATAGAACATTGAAAGACGCCGCAAGGACGATGCTTTGTGATTCCAAGCTTCCTGTTTTCTTCTGGGCCGAGGCGATTAATACTGCTTGCTACGTGCAGAATCGTGTTCTAATCAACAAAGCACAGATGAAGACACCATATGAAATTCTCTATGGACACAAGCCCTCTGTCAGCCATTTCCGTGTATTTGGCTGTCCTTGCACCCTTCTTCATTTGGAATCCAACCCTAAATTCCACGCCAAAGCCGATGATTGTTACTTTGTAGGGTATGCTGCGCGCACTGCGTATAGGGTGTACAACAAGAAGACTAAGCAGATAGTCGAATCCTATGACGTACGCTGGCTGGAGGAGAATGAAACAGACGCTCGAGTGGGTCCTGACTGGTTATTTGATTACACATCGCTTTTCAAATCTTTAAATGTGTCTTCAAATAGCTCAAGTGGATCCTCTTCTAGTTCGAAGATCGTGTATGAAGACGAAGACGAAGAAGTTGTCTACAAACCTCCAACGGTTGAGGGGGAGTCCTTTGCTCCATCTGGGGAGGAGTCCTCTGTTCCACCGGAAGGGGGGCCATCTGATCAACCTAATAGTCCAAAGTCTAAAGTTCAAGATGGAACTCCTAATACTGATGCTACACCTCTTACACCTGTTGAAAGAGAGTTCATGTCCAGAGATGCTTCCGCTGTCAATCCAACGTTTATGGAACTTCTCTTTCCCGAAGAAATCGCAAATGAGTTTGTAGCAGATTCATCTAATGTGAATCAATCAGTAAATGATGGAAGTTTCAATATTCACACTCTTCCTGTTTCTATCAATGATATCAGCCAAGACATTCCCTCACGTATTCAACGCGATCATCCGATCGATAACATCATTGGCCAGTTGGGAGATGGAGTTAAAACCAGAAGTCAAAGTGGAGATGTTAATGCATGTCTTTACTCTTGCTTTATATCTCAAATAGAGCCGAAGAATGTTGACATGGCTTTGAATGATCCCAGCTGGGTGGATGCAATGCATGAAGAACTGAATCAGTTTGAAAAGCTCGGGGTTTGGAAGTTGGTTGACTTACCGAAGGGCAAAAGGGCTCTTGACACACGTTGGGTCTATCGAAATAAGCAAGATGATTCGGGTGTAATCGTGCGAAATAAAGCAAGGCTGGTGGTTCGCGGGTTTCGACAAATTGAGGGTCTTGACTACACTGAGGTATTTGCTCCCGTAGCTCGGTTGGAGGCTATTCGCATCTTTCTTGCATATGCTTCCTACATGAATTTCACGGTCTACCAAATGGATGTCAAGACTGCCTTCTTGTATGGCAAGGTGAAGGAAGAAATTTATGTTGATCAACCCCCTGGGTTTGTTGACTCAAAGTTCCCTAATCGTGTCTACAAGTTGGACAAAGCATTGTATGGGTTACATCAAGCTCCTCGAGCTTGGTATGCGACTCTAACAAAGCATTTGCTCGAGCATGGATATTCTCGCGGCACCATTGATCAAACCTTGTTTATCAAGCATGTGGGTAATGCTCAGATACTAGTTCAAATCTATGTTGACGACATTATCTTCGGGTCAACCTGTCCCCAGCTTTGCAAGGAATTTGAAGGTGTGATGAAGAAAAGGTTTGAGATGAGTTCTCTTGGGGAAATGACCATGTTTCAGGGGCTTCAGGTCAAACAATCTTCTACCGGAATCCTAATTCACGAAGCGAAGTATGTGGATGATATGCTGGAGAAGTTCGGGTTCCAAGACGCGAAAACTGCTCTTACACCCATGGCGGAGAGACCTTTACTGACTCCTGATCTTGAAGGCGAATCCGTAGATCAGACGTATTATCGATCAATGATCGGATCGCTTATGTATCTGACTGCCAGTCGCCCAGACATAATGTTTGCGGTCTGTCAATGCGCACGCTACCAGGCCAATCCTAAACTCTCTCATCTAATTGCTGTTAAACGAATTTTTCGGTATCTCAAAGGTTGCCCAAAACTGGGACTTTGGTATCCGAAAAATCCCGAATTTGACCTTTATGCTTTTGCAGACAGCAACTATGGCGGGTGTGAGCTAGATAGAAAATCGACTTCAGGAGGATGCCAGTTTCTTGGAGATAGACTGGTCTCATGGCAGTGCAAAAAGCAACATACGGTCTCAACCTCAACAGCAGAAGCGGAATATGTAGCTGCGTGTGCTTGTTGTTCTCAAGTCATATGGATCCAACATCAGCTGTTGGACTCCGGTTTGAATTATCTAGAAACCCCCATCTTTTGTGATAATGAGGTTGCTATTCAAATTGCTAAAAATCCTGTCCAACATTCCAAAACCAAGCACATTGACATCAAAATTCATTTTATTAGAGATTGCTATGAGCGTTCGCTCATTAGGCTAGAACATGTTCACACTGATAATAATGTTGCGGACTTGTTCACAAAGCCTTTTCACAAAGCTCGATTCGATGTGCTTGTGGGATTTTTAAAAATGATTCGTTTTGAGGATTGATTTTTAGGTTTTTCTTAGTTTAAATTTGAGCATTTCAGTCATTTCATTCTCTTCCATGCACAAATTTAGGGGGAGAAATAAACCAACAAAAGTCTAAAAACATTTAAAAACATTAAAAATCCAAAAACATTAGAAAATCAGAAAATTAAAAAAAAAATTGTCTCTTATAATTCTGCTTGTTGATATATGTACTGGGAAGTGATATTATCAAGTGATAACAGGCAAATCTGAGTCTGCGTAACGTACCCAAAATTAAAGGGTCTTTACTCTGGGCTGATGCGTCGGTAGGCACGAAAGATCTTAAATGGACTTGACTAGGCAAAGTTGAACTTAAGAAATTCTTAGTCTTGACAAATCTTGACCTAGTTAGATCCGTTTAGCCTGACAGTACGACGCTCGGATAGGTTGAGCAGGGAGATATATATGGGAATCTACTCGTCACATTAAATGAACCCGTACTTGGAACCGTGGATTAACTTTTCCTCGATGTGCGGATTTTGTCCTTAATTCCGGTATTGATGGGGCGACTGGTAAATTCCGATGAGTTAGGTCTGTAGAAAATTGTTTTCTTTCTTATCTTATCTGTCAGTCATATGTTGCCTCCTTTACGTGATTGGAAGAGATCCGACCTGGACTGCAACATATGCAAATCTATTTCTCTGCAAATTATATCTATGAAATTCCTCCTATCTGTTAGCCATATGTTGTCTCCTTTGCGTGACTCATAATCCGACCTGGTACACAGCATATGCAACCTTCTACTTCTCAATCCCTCTAAAATTATAATTAACAATAATCTGAATCTATCTTCTCTCTTAATGATTGTCTGCTCACCCGATGTAAGGAGTACTCTGGAAGTTCTTGATTACTGGGGCATATCAGGAAACGGGAAACATGTTCCAGTACAATTAAAATTGAACACTCAAAGATTGTCTATAGATCTCGCTGCTCAATTTAGGTGGACATCAATATCCCTGGTCGTCGTCAGCTGAATGGTCCTTAAGATGTAATATCTAGGAACTTAGGATCAGATATAGTATCTAGGAACTTAGGGTCACCTTGCCTTATAACAAATAGTATGTCCTAAATCTGTCATAATTTTTCGTGTTTAAGTGGACAACAATACCGGCGATCAACCAGATAAAGATGTGAAGATGAAAGGTACCAACAAACAGATTAAGGATGTCTAACAACTTTGATCCCAGTGTCAAAAGATTTTGTTAGTAGTGTTGAAGTAAATTTTGTCTTTTCAAAATTTAATTTTCCTTTTAATTTTATTTTATTTTTATTTTATTTTATTTTTATTTTTATTTTAATTTTATAATTGTCAAAAATTTACTTTTTAGCTTTTAAATTTTAGAAATTAGTTTATTTTATTTTAGTTTAATTTTATTTTTATTTTTATTTTTACTTTTATTTTAATTTTAAAATCCTCAAATGTTTTATTTTTAGAAATTTTATCGGGATAAAAGACTGTGTTTTTAACTGAGTGGGAGACTGGTAAAAGTTTAAGGAGTATAAAAGGGAAGGGCTTACTACCGTAAACCCTTTCCACTCCCTCTTCTCCCCTTTACAGCCGCAATCTCTTACTCTCTCTCTACACTCTCTCTCATCGAATTTTTCTGTGAAGTTTTGAGAAATCGACCCTGTTCACATCGAAGGTATGATGAATCCGACCAAGGATCTGTTTTCTATTCTCCATTCCGACCATAAACGAAGGAGTAATCGAAGTTTGAAGTTTCGTCGGCGTTACTGTTCATCGGGAGTTTACGGTTTCAGATCATTCAAGAACCGTAAACCCAAAGTGGTCTTACCGCCGTAAACTCAGGTTTTGGTCTTGCGACCGTAAACCCAAGTTTTGGTCTTACGACCGTAAACTCAGGTTTTGGTCTTACGACCGTAAACTCAGGTTTTGGTCTTGCGACCGTAAACCCAAGTTTTGGTCTTACGACCGTAAACTCAGTTTACGGTCAGTTGACCAACTTTGACCGTAAACCCTTGGTTGACTTTCTTTGACCGTAAACTCTTCAGTTTGACTATTTTGACCGTAAACTCAAAATTTTTGTTGTCAAATTAAGAAAACTTAATGTTTTGAATTATTATATTCTATGTTTTCTTACTTGGCTTGTTTAGTGCAGAAAAAAATGGCAAATCTAAAGTTCGCGGATATGCACAATTTGGCGATTGTATTGGATGATCCTCCTGTTGCCCATGCGGAGTTCAAGTCAATGATATACAAGCTAAGGGAGTGCTGCCTATCCTATACCATCACAGTAAACCCTGTCATTCATCAGAACATCATCCGGGAATTTTGGGAGACAGCAAAAATGGAGAAAGTCAACGGAGAGATAACAATTGATGCTGTTGTCAAGGGTTGCAAGATCACGATCACAGAGCAATACATAAGAGATACCTTGCTGATCAACGATGAATTCACTTTCCCCACTGAGATTGGAATAGATGATGTGCAAGGAGTTCTTGAGAGAATGGGATACGAGGGTGTCTACCCTCCCACAGTGAAGAAGCTCCTGCCTCCGTACTGGCGATTCTTGGCACACGTGTTCGTGAGCTGCATTTCAGGAAGGAGATCAGGAGCCGATGAGATCTCCCTCAGGAACACCGGGGCAATTGTCTCCTTGGCTGCTGGCATAAAGTTTAATTTCTCAAAGTTCATCCTTGATGAGTTCTTGGTGAACATTAACGCCATTACCCGGGGGACCAGAGACGCATTCCTACTTTATCCAAGATTTATCCAAGTATTCATTGACGATCAATTTCCAGAAATGGTGAAGGATGGTGACAAGTTGGATATTAAATCTTTGGGCCCTCACACAGTTGGTCTCATCAAGCAGAATAGAAAGGGAAAGGTCATTTTTGAAGGAAAATATCCTCTGGTGAAATTTGGTAAATTTGCTGAGATTGACGAGTCCTCTGAGTCACATGGAACGTCAGAGAAAATGTCATCTGAGCCAACTTCCTCCGAGAGGGTTGTTTCAGAAAATGTCATCACTGTCTCAGATCATGAAGAAGAAGAAGATCCAGCTGTTAATGCTGATGTTGCTTCAGAACATGAAATGACATCTGTTCGGGTTCAAGATGAATCTCACAGGGGGTCGGGGTCAGAAACTGACTTGTATGAAGACCTGGATCTCACAGGTTTTGTCAATGATGAAATTCCTATTAATTTTGGGAGTAACGAGGATTTCTTGACAGAGGAAAACCTCAATGAGCTACTCGACACTGTCGATGAAGTTGTTAAACCAGCAACTGAGACAAGGGAAGAAGAAGATGTTCTTGAAGTTACACCTCCTTCAACCAAAACATCGGCGGAAATAGCAATTCCTATGGTAGTGACGTCAGGGATTCCTCCCCTTGATGTTATCTTACCTACATCTGCGCCGATAGAAAGTGATCCTCCAGTCACCCTATCTACACCCCCTTCTAGCAAAAGACGAAGACGTGACCCAAGATTGGTAACTCAAAGTGCTTCAGCTCCACCAACAACAACCCCAGTCATAGTCTCAAACGTGCCAAATAGTGAAGGTCCCAGTACCGTTTATGAAGCCGGTGGCTCGTCCTTCCAAACGGACCTCTCTCCTCCGAGGCCAGAGCACAACGCTACCTCTGTCAAGTTAGCAACGCTCTTGGCCAGAGAACCATTTTCAACATCACCCTTGCGTGGCAAAGGAATTCATATAGGGGGTGATAACACAGGAGAAGAAGGTCTTTCACTAGTTGGTCTTCAGAAGCAGATCGATACTCTGAATCAGAAAAATGTAGAGTTGGATCAGAGGAATATTGAGCTTGACATTAAAGTCACAAGCCTTCAAGCTGAAAACACACAGCTCAGTATTCAAATGGCAGAACTTAATGAAGAAAATGCTGCTAAGACCAAACAAATTACAGATCTCCAGACTCATTTTGGCCTTCTAACAGCCAGTTACTATGATTTGAAGAAGAAGCTGGAAGATAAGTTTGGGGGCGAATTCAAGTCATCTGTTGAAGAGCCACAGATTTATCTTCCTAATCAAGATGCTCCCATTGCCCCTTCAACTATCAGAACCACCACCGTCGTAGACCGCTTTGAAAAGGAACCAGAGCAAGCTCCTCGTGGAAAGACCTTAAAACGCAAGAAGTCGACCCAGGAATCTGAAAAGGGTCAACTTCTATTTAAACGAAGTGCAGATCATAAGGCGCCCTGGGATAAACAACAGGTTACTGTTACGGATCTGGGCGAAAATCGCTTCAGAGACATTTATGGTGACAGGTCTGGAATCATCTCATGGGGATTCCATGACACGATGAACATGTTCATGGTAAGGAGAAAGAGCGGCAAAAATGAACTATACAAAGATGCTCACGACTTTGACTCTTTTACCAAGGTTGATCTTATTGAGCTGTCTAAGGCTCCTTTCTCCAATCCTTCAAATAATCCCAGGGCGAACCAGTTTAAATCGTTTTTGGAAGATCAAGTTGCTAAAGGATTTCCTTCGATGAAGACCGCTCAGTCAATCGTCAAGATTCATCCCAATGTGCTTGATCCCAAAACTGATCAGCCTCTTAAACAAGTGATGTGGCCAGCCACTGCTCAAGTGAAACAAGTCCCTGTTCTTCAAAACTACTCTGATGGTTCTCTTGCATCCATGCTGTATTGGGTATATGATGAATTAACAGATGCCGCTGTCATCAAGCTTAAAGATGATTGCATCCGTCTTTACGAGAAAAGGGACTTGCTTCAATTTCACCAATGGGACATTCATCATCTTGCTACTCAGCAGATTATGGTGGCTGAACCAATATTCGAGCCCGCGGCGAAAGAATACACGGCAATGGTGGCTGAGATCATTGAGAAGAAAATGTGGAATGGTGCAATGGGAAAGTCGGATGTTCTGGTGGTCGACAAGGATTGAGTCTAGGCTAGATCCAAACCAAGGGGGAGATTGAAGGACCCTGGAAATGGTTTGGTCTAGGCTTTCACTGTTTTTGTGTTCAAAATGAGTCTGTTATAGTGTATACGGGTTGTTTGCTGTCTGTTGAACATTTTGTCTGTTTACGACCGTAAACTGGGTTTACGGCCGTAAACACGTTTACGACCGTAAACTGTGTTTACGGCCGTAAACACAGTTTACGACCGTAAACTCAGTTTACGGTCGCAAACCCAGTTTGCGGTTGTGTCTTGATCGTGTCTTGTATATATAGAGGAGGTGTTAGTCTTTTAGGGTGGTTGATGCCAAAGAAGTCCTATCGAGTTGTACCAGACGATTTTCTCAATATAATCGTGTGCAAGCTTGATTTCTTTTATCTTATTCTTATTTTGTGATTGATGGTTGTGCAACTACTGGTAAAGATCCTTATTTGGACCTTACAATAACATAGACCCCGGTTCTTTCAGTTACACCGGGTCGTATAGCTTTTCCCTTTATAAGTCCTAGTTTTTTCATAATGTATCCCAGTTTTCCAAGAAACTGGGTCCAATTTGGTGAGTCCTATAACGTGTTTTGTAGTAGTGTGTGTATGTGTGTGTGTATATATATATATATATATATATATATATATACACACACACACCATCACCTTAAAATGTCATTTTTGGAAGTACATACATGTAACAATTCCAAGCAGTAGCTTCAACGATTCATGGAGTAGTTAAATTACATACAAGAGTATGAATTTGAACAATAATTGGCACCCCCAACACAAGGTTAAGAAAAATTTACGAATGAAATAAATCATGTTGTACACCAACCCAAAAAGTAGGACGCCAAATGCCACATGTAGCAAAAAAATCGCACGAAGACAAAAGTCGAAAATCCTACGGTCCAAAGAAACAAACAAGGAAAGAAGGAGAATTCAATGAAAATTTAGAAACACCATGGAAACTGGTAGAAAGCCCAACCAAAGGATCTTTACTATGAGTAAAAGATATGTTGCAAGTAATCGGCGATTTAAGGTGGAAGGTAAACATTAAAAGAGACGAAAGACAAAGGAAAGCTAGTAAACAAACAGAATAACAAAACAACTAATGATGACTCAGTCAAAATCAACTAGAATAAAGACCTTTAATGACACACAAACCATGACACGTACTGGTTTTATGATACGTAAAAGTGTGTGTCCTAAAAATAATGACATCTCTCCCAAAATTTGAAGGATTTAGGACACATATTTTTGTGTGTCCTGAATTAGTGTCATAGCATAAAAAAATAAAAACAAGGAGAGCGCCTATCATAAAACGCGTGTCGTGTAAGCATGTCATTTTATATTTTTTTTTAAGAACACGCATCCATTCCTATGATCATCACAAAATCGCGACCAACAACCAAGATTTTTTCTTCACAATTCACTACGCACGATCGAGGACGAGCATTTCACTCTTGATTTCCCTAAATCTTTCTCCGTTTCCGCTTCAAACTTGTAAGAATCGATGGAAAGATTGCTTAATGTGCTTGTATATATATAGAATGTGATTGCAAAGAGTCAAATAAATGGTCTATGACACTAATATCATTATAAACTTAGATGTTTCTTAAGATAATAAACTAACAAGGACAAGCAAAGAGCCTTTTGATAGGGAATAAGATTACTCGATGTCAAGTGTTTGAGTTCATGCATTATATTGGGGAAAATGACTCTTTAGGGTAACTAACTGTTGCGTTTGTTTTCATTTGGTCCATTTCCTTTTTTTGTACTCAATATACTATCGAACTTGTTGTTTGTGTTCACCATAACCCTTTTGACCGGCTTTTGACCTGTGATAGCCGGTCAAAGGGTTATGGTGAACACAAACAACAAGTTCGATGGTATATTTAGTACATAAAAAAAGGAAAGTGACCAAATGAGAACAAATGCAATAGTTGGTTACCCTCCTGATTCATTTTCCCTTTACTCATTTACAACAAATCTCACGTCATCTCCTGCTGATATTAATGACTTTATGAGATTCATTCTTGCTTCTCTTCAAAACATAACTCACGAAATAACATTATTCATACATGTACAACTTTGTCATGCACTTGAATACTTATTAGGGGAATCTTGACTAAGCAGGTGCATTTAATGACTACATTTACTTTTCCAATCAAATGATTTATCGTATCATGTATTCTAGACAAGTCTACAAACGAGTGGAATCACAAGTGCTGTGATTTTTTAGTTTACTTAGCTTTAAGATCGAATTCATAGGATAAGATACAACATCAATATGTACAATATCATGCAGCTTTTGCAGACACATCACCATAATTTACCTTGTGGCAAACGTTTATGCTGATAAATATACCTCTCATACACAGTCATATCTTTTTGCAGAAAGGTGTTGACAGCTAACCACAGTAAGAATATCATAGACCTTGTTTTAACGAAGTTACCCCTTCAAAACGCTTTTCATATACGTTATGGCCAAAGAAGGTTGCAGTCTTTGATAATTTTGCAACTTTAATTTCATTTAACTTTTCGGGGAAAATGACTCAAAAGGGTAACCAACTGTTGAGTTTGTTCTCATTTGGTCCATTTCCTTTTTTTATACTCAATATACCATCGAACTTGTTGTTTGTGTTCACCATAACCCTTTGCCCGGCTATCACAGGTCAAAAGCCGGTCAAAAGGGTTATGGTGAACACAAACAACAAGTTCGATGGTATATTGAGTACAAAAAAAATGAAAGGGACCAAATGAAAACAAACGCAACAGTTAGTTACCCTAAAGAGTCATTTTCCCCATTATATTGTATTTACATACTGTCATGAAAAAATTATCTTAAATTTGAAGTATGTTAGACAATTTTATATTTTATAAAATTTGAAATTCGATTTTATCTCTATGTAAAATCTCTATATCTCACTAGACTTTATGTTTTACGTCTTTCTTTTTTAAATGTCATGTACCTAAGTTGGCAATGAATAAATTTGTAATTTATCATATATTTAAAAGATTATTAAAACTAAATTTCATCTTAATTTTTTAAACTAATTCATTTAAAATCCAAAACCAATAAATTACATAATATCTATAAATTCTAAAACATTTCAAAACAATCTGCAAACCAAATGTTTACTTCTTTTTTACTTAAAAACATAAAGAAAATAATTTCGTTACTTTTATTTGTCTTTTTCCAAGATGGATATTCTGAGTGACACGTGGATCTCTCAATAACTGTATCCCGGTCTCCCTCTTCCACGGCGGATGAAACCAAACGGCTACAGCAACGTCGCCACAAGAAATCCCACAAACTCTCGTTTTCATGATCCCAAAATTTTGGATTTCGAGTTCGATGAGATCATGCCCCCCAATCGAATCATTTTCGCTTCAACCTCATTACAATTCAGATTCATCACAATCTACTATTTGTTTCATAACGATTAACGAACCATGTTCTCAATCGAGCATTAGGGTTTAATACCAACCAACATTATGGAAACATTACAGGATCTGATCGAAGAAGCAAAGCTTCGTACTGTATGGTGGGCTATTTGTATTTTCGCTGTTACGTACTTTTTAACCCGTAAGTTTCTTCAGTTTTTTTTTTTAGATCATGTAAATTTTTTCCTGTTTTGTTGATTTTATTTCAAATTAGGATGTGTTATTGTATGAATTTGTGATAATTCAGCGTTAGCGAACGTATTGCGTCAATTGTTAATTTCTAAAACTGCATCTGAACGCTGATTAATTAATGGTTTAATTGTTACAGACACCAGTAAATCGATGTGGATGAATGTTCCTATAGCAATTCTTCTGGTATCAGGCGTTCACATTTTAATAACCGAAGTGGATTTCCATTGGAAGATCAGGAAATCACGGCGACATTCATATCTAGCACACTTGGAGAAAAAACAATTGTCTGTGAATGATTCTCGTCTCAACACCTTGCCTCCTCCACCTAAATGGAAACGGAAGATTGATTCTCCAGTAGTTGAGGCTGCCATGGAAGATTTTACTAACAAGATTTTACAAGAATTTGTTGTTGATCTCTGGTATTCAGATATAACACCTGACAAGGAAGCTCCACAGCTCATACATGCTATTATCATGGATATTCTTGCTGAAATTTCCATGAGAGTCAAAGACATAAACCTTGTTGACATGCTAACAAGGTTTGTACATCTAGAATCCTTTCTCAGTATCCAATTAACTTGAAACTTGAATCAATTGGGATATATTTATATTGTGATTGTTTCAGGGATGTAGTTGACCTAGTAGGGGATCACCTAGAGCTTTTCAGGAAAAACCAAGCTTCTATTGGGAGGGAGGTTATGGTGACACTATCTTCTGAAGAAAGAGATGAAAGGTTAAAACACCATCTCATGGCTTCAAAGGAGCTTCATCCAGCTTTGATATCTCCCGAGAGTGAGTACAAGGTGTGAGATGAGAGTTCTGATGTAAGATTATCACCATCTTCATTGATCTTTTATGAATCCTTTCTGATTTATGATTCTTATCTTGTAGTTTCTTAAGCGGATTATGGGAGCACTTTTGGCTGCTGTTCTTAGACCACGAGAAGCTCAATGCCCTTTAGTTCGATGCATTACACGAGAGCTTTTAACCTGCTTAGTAATGGAACCTGTAATGAGATTCGCAAGCCCTGGGTGAGTTTTCAAGAATCATACTCTTTCTAATTTCTATTTCTCCACATTTTCAACTTGTAATTTAAATTTTTCAACAGGCGTATCAATGAGTTGATTGAGGGTATTTTTCTTGCTACCAATAAGGGAGAGAAAGAAACAGCTGATGATCAATCTAATGTAACTGTTCAACCCCAGAATCAACCTTCTGTTAATGAAAAAGGTCCAGAGTCAAACAGTGGGTCTTCTTCTAGTCAAAAGTTAGAGAAAACACCATCTACTTCTAACATCCAAAAGGAATCTTCTACAACTGTAAACCCATCTGCTACCATGGCTAGTGGGCCCATCCAAGATGACTCAATGCCTACACGGACTTCTGATTGGGCCCGTGTTCTTGAAGCAGCAACCCAAAGAAGGACAGAAGTTCTTCAACCAGAGAATCTTGAAAACATGTGGACTAAAGGAAGAAACTATATGAAGAAATCTCAAAAGAATTCTGCTTCTGGTATCATAAAAGGTGGAATCAATGAGAATTCTAATCTTGATACAGGATTTGATCAACAAAGAGACCAAAATCTTGATGTTGGACAAAACAAGACAACACCAACTCGGTTATCTTTAGTTGATGACAATATAAATTTTGATTTTGGAAGTGATGGGAAGTTGAAGAGATTAAATAGTGCATCTGAGTCAAACATTCAAACTTTGAGTGAAACTGCATCTCCAATTCAAGTTGGAGGAACTGGAACTATTATCCCAGAGTTCTATAGTGTGAATCCTGGAAGAGATAATGATGTACAAAGTGTTGATAATATTGCTTCTGATAATAAAGTGATAAGAACTGAAGGGTATGTTCCAAAGCTTAGGTGTCGGGTAAGATTATTCTCCTTTATTCTTATTTTATATTTTTATAAAACCCTTTATTTTATAACAAAATTCATTTGATTCTACAGGTTTTAGGAGCATTCTTTGAGAATATTGACTCAAAATCCTTTGCAGTGTATTCAATTGCAGTGACAGATGCTGATAACAAAACTTGGTTTGTGAAAAGAAGGTGTTATTACTAATCTCTTTAACTACCATTTAAATTTCCTACTTATTGTATCAAATATTTGTATTTAGTATTTTTTCCATTTTATCAACAGATACAGGAATTTTGAAAGATTACACAGACATCTTAAGGACATTCCCAATTACACATTACATTTGCCTCCTAAAAGAATATTCTCATCTAGCACAGAAGATGCATTTGTTCACCAACGATGTATACAGCTTGATAAATATCTCAAAGTATGAATTTATATCGAAAAAAATCATTATATTCTGACCAATTTTGATGTTTAACAACTTATACTTTATATATTTTGGGTTAATCTCAAAAAAGACCTTATATTTTGTGTTTTTTCCGGATTAAACCTCAATTTTATTTTTTGCCTGAAAAAGACCTTGTATTTTTTCGTTTTTTCCGAGTTGGCCCTTTTAGTCATTTTTCGCCAAAAAAAATTGTAAAATTTGAGGGTTTTTCGAGAAAAATCAAAAAAGTTGAGGGTTTATTTGGAAGTATTTAGAAGGTTGAGGTTTTTTTTCGGAAAAAAATACAAAGTTGAGGGCTTTTTCGGAAAAAAATGCAAGGTCTTTTTCGGGCAAAAAATAAATTTGAGGTTTAATCCAGAAAAAACATAAAATATAAGGTTTTTTTGAGACTAACTCTTATATTTTTCCAATCAAACCATAAAAGTTACAAACATTTTTCCAATTTAACCATTTTGACATGTTATATCAAATTGGTTAATTTGGAAAATCACCTGTGAAAAAGGTTCATTTTGAAAAAATCTGAAACTTTTATGCTTTGATTGAAAAAAAAATAATAATAAAGTATTAGTTATAAATCATGATATGTCAATTTTATATATGAAAAAAAAATTGTTGTTTTGAAGGAACTTTTGTCTATTGCTAATATCGCTGAGCAACATGAAGTATGGGACTTCTTGAGCATGTCTTCAAAAGTCTCTCTCTCTCTCTCTCTCTCTCTATATATATATATATATATATATATATATATATATATATATATATTCAAAATTAGTATTTTTAAAGTATATTATTAACACACCACAGAGTTACTCTTTTGGAAGGTCATCCTCTGCAGTGAGAGCCTTAGCAGGTATGTTTAATTTTTATCTATATTTCATACACTTCATTCAGTCCAAAAAACAAACAAGAAGCACTACTTTCAAATTATTTTTTAGGGTTAATCTCATAAAAAACCTTATATTTTGTGTTTTTTTCCGGATTAAACCTCATCTTTATTTTTTTCATGAAAAAGACCTTATATTTTTTTCATTTTTTCCGAAAAAAAAAACCCCTCAACTTTGTCTTTTTTTCCGAAAAAAACCTTTAACCTTCTAAATGTTTCCAAATAAATCCTCAAATTTTTTAGTTTTTCCTAAAAAAAACCTCACATTTTACAACTTTTTTTAGAGTTAATCTCAAAAAAGACCCTATATTTTGTGTTTTTCCGGATTAAACCTCAACTTTATTTTTTGCCTGAAAAAGACCTTGTATTTTTCATTTTTTCCGATCTGACCCTTTTAGTCATTTTTTCCAAAAAAATTGTAATATGCGAGGGTTTTTTCGAGAAAAACTAAAAAAGTTGAGGGTTTATTTGGAAGCATTTAAAAGGTTGAGGGTTTTTTTCGGAAAAAAAAAAAGACAAAGTTGAAGGTTTTTTCAAAAAAAATGAAAAAATACAAGGTCTTTTTCAGGAAAAGAAATAAAGTTCGAGGTTTAATCCGGAAAAAACACAAAATATAAGATCTTTTATGAGATTAACCCTATTTTTTATTACATCATAATACTTTTTGTTTTTTTACACACCCTTTTGATTCTATTACAAAAAAGTAGTAACAAATTTGATAATTTATAGTGTTTATATAAAGAAAATTTTCAAAATCATCAATATACTACATGTGGACAATGACATGGCATAAAAACTTGTTTACTTCCGCCATGTCATCATAATTCAAACCAATAGGTCAATTTTTCAAATTATTTGATTATTATTATTATTATTTATTTGGTCAACAACAGTCAACGTGGATGATGCTGTGGATGACATTGTACGCCAATTCAAAGGTGGAAGAATGCGAAAATCCGTGGGCCCGGGTGGGTCCCCTTCTGAATTTTCTTCTTCTTCTTTTTCAAGTGCAAACAGAAACATGACATGGAACACAAATGAAGCAAATGATTCACCATTAAAGCAACCTATTTTTGATATGGGAAACAATAACAATAACATTGTTTCTGATTATGAAGAAGGTGAAAAAGATAATAAGACAATTATTAACAATGAGGAAATGGAATCAATGGGACAAGTTTACGGGGGCTATTTGGACAATGAGGTCAATTTTAAATCAGGACTTTCACCCAAAATTGTTAATAAAAATGATGAACAGAATAAAATTTTGGTTTTGGAAAAGAAAAATAGTTCAGAGGTCAGATCTGAAGTGTTGACCATGGCTGCAAATTTTCCTTCAAGTTCTAAAGAAGATCCACTTGGTATGCCAGCAGAGGTAAATTAAATATATATTCTAAATTTTTATATTCGGATTATGATTTATTGATTTATCTCTATATTATAGATAAATCTTAGCTTTAATTAGTAAGTACAAAAGTGTAGGGAGCAAACTTGCAAATATACACAAGTCCTGTGGCCAAAGTGTAGGGACAAAACATGGCAATATATTGCCGGGGGGAGGGGGTAATTTTCAAATTTTCTATTAGGTAGGGACTATTTTTGTAATATTATTAAACGTAGTCTGCAAATTTTATAAACATATGGACTGTTTCTGTAAAAAAAATATTCACACAGTGACCTTTACTGTAAACTAAAGGCACAGTTTTTGTAATTTATTTTCTATACAGGGACCAAATCTGCTAACGTATGAAAGTCTTAAACACATGGACCATTTCTGTAAAAACAATCTGCACAGGGATGTTTTCTGTAAATTACAGGGACTGATTTTGTAATTTATTTTGTACATAAGGACCAAAACTGCTAAAATACTAAATTATTGTAAAATCTGTATGTGAAGCAATTATTTTGTTTTTGACTTTTATATTATTTTTTTACAGTGGTCCCCACCTAATGTAAGTGTTCCTTTGCTAAATTTGGTAGACAAGATATTTCAACTCAACCGAAGAGGCTGGTTGAGGTTAGTTATTTTCGTCTTATTTTTTTAGCAAAAAAAAAAAATGTTTTGTTGATTTAATATCTTCGACAAGAACCAATGAATTAGAAATGACCATTTTTTACCTTTACACTAGTGTAAGGGTAAAACGGTAATTTAGTTACAAAATCTTAAAAAATCATATTTGTTTATACAGACGACAGGTTTTTTGGATGTCAAAGCAAATTTTGCAACTAATGATGGAAGATGCTATCGATGATTGGCTGTTGAGACAAATTCAATTGCTTAGGAGAGATGACATTGTTGCTCAAGGCATCCGTTGGATCCAAGATGTAAGTTTTTAATAACTTTAATGATTCATATATATTTAACTAGGTGTGAGACCCGTATATTATACGGGTTAATTTAAAAAAAAATTAAACATTAAAATGTAAGAAGTAAATGTTTTTTAATGTAAAACTTTAAAATAAGAAAAGAAGAAACCTATTCATTGCAATTTAATTTCATATATATTATATTTAATACTTTACATATATAAATATATGACTTTAATTTTAAAAATTGAAACAAACCAGAAATTGACAAGTGGATGATATTTATTT
Organism: Lactuca virosa; assembly: GCF_052849685.1. NCBI lineage: Eukaryota > Viridiplantae > Streptophyta > Magnoliopsida > Asterales > Asteraceae > Lactuca > Lactuca virosa. Next base: position 210,552,994 of record NC_136432.1, read on the forward strand.
CAAATATACCACAAAATGACAAGTGTCAAACGCATGAGAGATTGACAAGTGGCAAAAAAAACATTTATTTATTAGAGAGGATTAATAAAATTACAATTTGTAATTAAAAAAAAAACTAAAATCTTAAATATGTTAAAGATTCTGTGGCCCGAAGGCACGTTTTTTCTAAAAGTAAAGTCAAGTCAATTGGATTCTTCTCAAACAAATGAAGGAGCTGCCCGAGCACCATCGGGCAGCAAGGCTAATAAACAAGGGTCATTTGAGGAGCAACTTGAGGCTGCCCGAAGAGCTAGCGATATCAAAAAGATGATATTTAGTGAGTATTTATTTATTTTTTTCATTTTCTTTTCATTTGTTAAGAAAAGACAAAATTGCAAAAATGGTCCTGTGGTTTGTTATTTTCTATGACTAAGGTCCACACGTTTGAAAAATTGCAGATATGGTCCTTTTCAGCTAGTTTTATCATGAATTTGGTCCCTGGAAAACTTGAAATGTTTAATTTACCCTTTTAATTTCTTTTTCCCTTTATTTTTATTTTTTTATTAACAAAAATGGTAAAAACAATTAAAAATAAAGGGAAAAATAAACTAAAAGGGTTAAAATAGACATTTCAAGTTTTCCAAGGACCAAATTCACGATAAAACTAGTTGAAAAGGAACATATTTGTAATTTTTCAAACGTTTGGACCTTAGTCACAGGAAATGACAAACCATAGGGACCATTTTTGCAATTTTGTCAAAAAAAAAATTATATTTTGAGCAATCAAATTATAAAAGCTTCTTACATTTTTCCAAATTAACCAATTTGACATGTTATATCCGGTCAAATTGGTTAATTTGAAAGAAAATAAAAATGTATAAAACTTTTATGGTTTAAAAGGAAAATAAAAAATACAAGTGGTTAAACTTAAAATTTAAACCACAAAATTTCCCAAAATATAATGGCTTTTCTATTATTTGGTTTTATATTTATTAGCAAATATAATAATATTTTTTAGAGGGTGCGCCTACTACATTGGTGAGCTTGATTGGACGTAAGCAATACAAGCGTTGTGCTAAAGATGTGTATTATTTTCTCCAGGTAATTAATTAAATAAACACTATTCTTTTTCATTATTAAATATTAAAAAAAAAAAAAAAACGAAGAGTGTAAAGAATTTTTTTTATTATTATTAAAAATGCAGTCTGCCGTATGTTTGAAGCAACTTGCGTATGGTTTACTTGAACTTGTACTCATAACGGTTTTTCCAGAGCTTCAAGAGATTATATCAAATGTTCATGAGAAGCAAAAAGGTCAAGGAGTGTAGTAGGTTTTAATGCAAAGTTTTGATAATGTTTATTGTTTAGAAATTTACATTTAATTGTACAAAAAAAAAAAAAAAAGTGTAGTTAGAATTTGTATAGACGTTTCACAATTCAATTCACACGCATTCACCTCCTTTCATATAATCTTACATCAAACTATTAAGATCTCCATGTTTAGGCTCTATGACTCCTTGAGACCTTTATGTTCAATCTAATGTAGCATCATTTGGCGCCATTTGTGAGAGACGATATTATATATCCTCATCATCTTCTCCAAAGTTCTTAATAAGTATGTGTCATCTTGTGATATGGGATTCGGATTAGAGGTTAAAATAAGACGTTAAAGTGTGACATTTTGAAAGAAATTAACAGTATTGATAGGAGGATGGATTATGGGAATGCGTTGGAGCTTGAGATTGAGACATGTCTTAATCTCCTTAAAAATCTTGATGACATGGAACATGTAGAGGCTAGCGATATGTCTCAAAAGGCAAAGATAAAATGGGACATCGAGGGTGACGGAAATAGTAAATTTTTTCATGGAATGGCCAATAGAAGGGGAGGGAAAATGTTGATTAAATGTGTGATGTTGGATGGATATTGAATCATGGACCCAATTGAGATGAAACTTAGTTATTTTTTCATTCTTTTTATGAAGACGTTTTTTAGCTTTTGAAAAGGGAGTTATAGGAGTTATCGGAGCTCTCAGTGAAGTTCAAATGTTGGAGGATCGGTTTTCTTTGGAGAAAATTAAAGTTGGGATTTCGTCATGTAGTGACAAGGCCCTTGGACCCGATGGCTTTTCTTTTCAGTTTGTCAAACATTTTTGGAATGTATTAGAAAATTACATTGGGTTTAGTACATCAATTTTTTCATTATGGTAGTATTCTCAACGACTGCAATCCCTCTTTTTTTTACACTTATACCTAAATTGGGTAATTCGTTATTTGTTAATGTCTACCAATTGATTAGTCTCATTTAAATTCAATACAAAATTATAGCTAAGTTATTAGCTACTCAGTTGACTAAAATAATAGGAGATTCTTTTACTGATTTAGAAAACAATTAATACAAAACAAATCTCACTACAACAATATATCTCCCTCAAGAACACTACAACTCTCTAAAACTCTCTAAAACCGAACAATTGTATGAGATGAACAAACCCTAAACATGAGAGAGAATACAAATGTTTATGGAGTGATGTATGTGTGTGATGAGTAAATGAATTAACGAAATACACATACACTCACACTTCTATTTGTTGAATGAGTTAAAGGTAGATCGAGTAGCGGGTAAAACCCATAAAACATTCGAACAAAACCCGACCCCAGATGGGTCTGCGTGACTTTATCAACTCCAACTTCTAAAGACACGAGTCACGTCCTCCTATTTAGCTTTATGGCAGTTTCTACTCTCTCAACAAAAAATAATTTCCCCACAGCTCATTATCAACTCTCTACTACTTGACACTTTACACCATGCACTTAAACATACTAAGTTAGTTATCATTATTGACTCAACATATTCTTGCACTTAAACATACTAAGTTAGTTATCATTATCGACTCAATGTATTCTTGACAAATATTAACAAGCTAGTAAATAGCTTCTCAACCCCCCCCCCCCCTAAGAATAAAATTGAGTTAAATAAAGAAACTTAATCATGTTCAAAACATAAAAACTTGTATTGATTTGAAGTCAAAGACTTTGTAAAAATATCAGCCATTTGTTCATCTAAAATAATTTTAACAATTTTCAAAATTCCTTTTGACACCTTTTCTCTTAAATAAAGGACATCAACTTTAAAATGTTTTGTTTTTTTCGTGAAAATTAGGAGTTAACACAAGTTTTAAAGTTGAATTATTATCATAGAAAATCTTTACATGAATTAAATTTTTAATTCCCAAATCAAAAAATAGTTTAAAATCCACATAATTTTATATATAGGTATAGAAGTTAAAGCTCTCTCTCTCTCTCTCTCTCTCTATATATATATATATATATATATATATATATATATATATATATATATATATATATATGATGAGAATAATATTCTCTAAGATGGATAGATTCAAACAGATATCAATAAGACAATAACAAGTAATAGAAAACGATAAACACCACGATGAATCAAACGAGTGTCGAATGATTAATATGCTCCACCTCAGAAGAATTCAATGAGAATTGCTACTGTAGAGGTGTGCTAGGGTTACAGTACAAGATCTGTAAAATAATCAAGAAGCGTAATCAATATAATGCATGCATGCACTATATATATATACTAAACCCTAAAAACAAAACATGGCTGGAGAGGCCCAGATCGAGTATACAAATGGACTTAAGAGCTAAGCCCAATGGTGTAACCCATAGACTCAAAAATCTCCCCATTTGCGCCAATTGAGGCGAGAGATCACTTCGGTTGAGTAACGGTGATTTTCTTCACAGTCTTGAACAGTTTTGGTATGATGGCAAGAAGAGTTTGACGAAAGTTAATATACCACCGAAGCATATCTGAAAACATCTTCTTATCCGCTTCACTGTTTTGATTGCACCTGTGTATGATATCAAGAATGTGCTCCAAGCAGGAAGTGGAGAACAGGTGTTTGTCAACGAGAGCGAACAGGCATTTTTGACCTTCGCCCCTGATGAACATGACTGTATGAAACTGTGGGTCGATTGTTCCCTTCATCATCACGTTGATGTCGCTTGCCTTCCCTATTGGCTTGATAGTGGGCTTCCTTCTCAAGGCAGAGGCGATTTCCTGATCCATCTTTGCGACTTCAAGAATATAGCACACCAGCATTCGCTTGATGTGATCAATGATGGGCTCATATTCTTGTTGATTAGTCAACAAAATATTGTTCATGAGAATCCAGTCATGAGGATTCAAATTTGGCAGATCGGCTAGGGAGATCATGTGAACCGAACTGTCTGAGCCTCGGGTCACTTTGAATTTGACATTGATAAACTTCCCTGCCGAAGTGGGTTTCAACACCTTCACTGTTGTGATCTTCTGTTTACTCCAAGTCAGGTATTGTGGTTGAGAGAACGTAAGATAGTATTCGATCAGGTCTCGATCAACCTTCGGGTCAGGAGATGGGATGGCAACTGTTGACTCAAAACAATGAAAGATGGACGCTTTTCGGGTGATTGGCATATCAAATTGAGAATCCTTGGAATTCTCAAGATCAAATGAAAGGACCGGTTCGAGCCAATGTGTGCTTGGAGATTCAATTACCTACTTCAGAAGCTTTTCCATTGTCCACAGAGGGAACATAGATTTCCTTCGTTCTAATGCATCGTTCGCTTCTTTTTGTTTCCTCTCCCTTTCAGCTTTTTCATTTGCTTTACGAAGCTTTTCCTCAAGCTCTCGATCAGTTCGCTTGATTTTGAGGTCTTCGATTTTGGAAGCTTTTTCTTCTTTTTCAGCCACATCTTCGATTTCAACATCATCATCATCACCAATGTTCTTCTTTCGTTTGTCCTTCATATTGCCCGAAGCTTCATTGCCCTTCGGTTCAGCAGTGACTTTTGGTTGGGTGATGAGTTTGCTTTTTGGAGGTTGTTGTGATTGACCCTGGGTAACATTTTCTCCCCCTTGTTTCGGAGGGACAACGGGCTCTGGAACACCTTCAATCCTGCTTAGAATGTCTAGAGCAGGTCTCAATTTCTCAGCCAAGTGGTGTCGAACCGAGATAGTAAGGACCGAGTCATGTGCGTCCAGAAGATGTAAAAGAATGGAATGCACATCACCAACAGAGCTTTTGATGAATGCTCGCTCAGACTTAAGATCTTCAATTTCCTTGGTCGCCATCTTGAGCTTCAAGTTCTGAGTTTTAAGCTAAGCAGTTCAACGATCCAGCTCATCCATTATCTTGCTTTCCACAGCTAGTTCGGCTTCGAGTTGAGTAAGACGGGCATCAACTGATATGTGAAGCTCGGTGTTGGCAGACTTGATAGATTGGCGTGTCTCCTCAAAGTGCTTCTTTTCAGCTTGAAGCGAGTTGGTAAGATTATCAACAGAAACATTCACCATTTGAGCATTCTTCTGAGCTGCAGCCTGAAGAGAATCAAGAAAAACTTGAGCATCAGAAATTAGTTTTTCGACGTTTGCGGTCGCTTGCTTGCAATCTTTGGTGGATTCTTCAACTGCAATAGAAGCTTTCTGGCATGAGGAAGTGGAAGCATCTATAGCTTTGACAGCATTGGAAATGGAAGTGCCATGCTCCTTGACAAAAGTTGCCAACAGAGCGTTGATTTCTGCTTCAGAGTATGCATTACTTGGAGTAGAAGAGGAAGAAGAAAGCAATTGGTCAAGCTTGTCATTCAGATCCTTTAAATGCTTCTTCGTGACAGGAGCGTCATCAACATCATCATCGCTCTGAACGCGATATGGGCTAAAATAGATGGAATCGAATTCCATTTCTGTTGCGCCAAGAACAGTGTCTGATTCGTGTGAGGGAGGTGGGGATAGAGGTTTTGAGGTAATTGGGGTTTTAGATTCGAAAGTAGGTGCCCCCGTATCAGATACGTTGACACGAACATGAGTTTCGGTTGTAGTAGTAGTAGTTGTGGTAACTTCGGTGAATAATGGGGTGGGAATGGGAATTGAAGTTGTAGTTGAAGATGAGATAGGAGGTGGGCATGGAGAAATGGTAATAGGAACCGATTGTGTAGGAGAAGGAGGAGGTGAGTTTCGGTTACCTTCATGAGATGGTGAGGGTGGAGGCGAATTACCTCGAAGCGAACTCTCGTGTTGAGAAACGTCATCATCACTGGACTCTGGTTCGGGCTGTGGGTCAGATAGAACGTAGTCAGAATCACTTGAAGAAGGAGCCTTCGCCTTGTGTGCCTTCTTCTTGGTCTTGCGTTTCTTTGGAGCAGAGGGAGCTGCTTGTTCAGATTTTCGCTTCTTGGGAGTAGAAACTTTAGAGGATTGACCTTCCTTCTCCCCTTTTCTTTCTGGCTTCTTCCCTCTTTTTGCTGGTTTATCTGCTGCGTCTAGCGAGCTTTGCATTTCGGGAGTAAGCTGCCTTGGTCCTGAAGGAGGTAGCTTCTTGTACTCAGCTATCACTTTGCTTTCACTGGAAACACACATGTACATGGATTTCGGAACCGAACCAATAAATATAAACTTCGATGGATCAGAGACGATTATCTTCGTCATGTGGAAGGTAGCAATAGACGACATCAGTGAGTCCGCCATTGTTGGAACTTGAAGCTTTTCCATCGCCCATTGAGTAACAAGAGTCCAAAACCTATCACAAGAGATTTCAGAGTAGCGTGAAGTAGAACTAATACTTTGAACCACTTGAGACCATAAGATAGATCCAAAGTCCATGTTGACCCCATGGTACAGACCGTAGAGAAGGGTCATGAATGCCTTGCTTGCCCCATCAGACCCTACAAACCTCTCCGATAAACCCTTGAAGAGGAGGGTAAAAAGACCATTCCACTGAGGAGGAAGGCATGATTTCTTGAACTTTGTGACAGTGGTGAGAATCTCAGTGTACCCCATATCATAGAACATTGTGAAGAGTTAAGTGGTGGTAATGGAATCAGGGTTGATCATGGAGTCGTCGATAGCAATCCTTAGCAACAAACAAAACCTAGTTTTTGAAATCGACGTCTTTTGATTGAAGATCTCAAAGAAAATTCTCTCCTTGACTTTATCGTAAACAGCTGTTGAGTAGACCTGAGAAAGTAGCAACATGGGAACATACTCCACCTTGGTTAGGGCAACTACAAGTGGTGAATATTTGAGGCATTCAACCACTTGCAGCATGTAGGGATCATACTGGAAAGGTGAGAGATCAATGATGAGGTTTTGATTTGGTTTAATGGTGAGAAGAGAGGACCGGGCACTGTGTTCATGAACAGAAGAGGAATCCGCCATTGTTGAACCTTGAAGAAAGAGATGAACAGTAGAGAGAGAATTTGCCGTATAGTGCTTGAGAGGATTTGTAAGTGGTAAGAGCGTAAAAGGAAGTTGAGAAATCCCTTTATACGATTACCATGAGAGAGAAAAATCAAAGGTATGATTGTACGATCCGCTGACGTATCGCCTGAAAAAGCGCGATTTGACAACTGTTACCCCGAAAAGTGTGGCATGCGTGCCAGGCGGCATGAGAAAGGAAACGATTCAAATTCACGCGCCTTTAAAATCTTATCCTTTCATCTCCTCTTGAATTTTGAAACAATCCAAATTCCCGATGAAAGGTTGAGTCCTCCTTTCACTTCATATGAAATTGCCCTTCGATCCCAACATTTTGTACCATTACAGCCTATTGAACCGAATGTTGTATCTGAGAAATAGCAATTAGTACCACGATCAAGACTTGTGGAAAATCATAAAGATCTTCGTGTAAGAGTGTGCCAAAGAAAAGGAAATAAAGCAAATAATTTGTGGGATTTAAGTGATGTCAATTAAGACACGAAACGGTGGATCCCGGGCACGAATCTCTTCCTTCAAAGTCAAGAAAGACTTAGAAGTGTCTGTGTGGTTTCCTGTTGAAATACGATCAAATGTTTATTAAGAAACATTGAAAGGCATCTTTTAATTGTATGGCTATTAGGGTGGCTTTCGCTTCATTCAAACTACGGAACTTGATATAAGACCGAAAGTTGGATGAAGTACTTGTGAGACCGGTGTAGTCTATAAAACAAGTAGGTTTGATCTTTTTCAGTGACTTGGTGAGTTTTGAAGAAATCTCAAAAAAAAAATAAACTGGATCTTATGGGAAGAAAAAGCCTTGGTGTCAGACAATTTCATAAAGATCGCGCAAAAATTAAAAAGATATTTCTTGGTACCAATTGATGGGTTTTGAGCATTCTAACACTCCTAAGTGTACATGCAACCCTAAATACCTTGGATCTATGTTTTCTCTATTATACATGCAATTATGAACTTTCCAAGGTATTACCCTATCTAACATACAATACTTGATACTTGGGTAATCAAATGGATAGAATACATACCTTTGTTTGATGTAGCTTGTCTCCATGAAGCTTGAGTGCCTAGTGCCCCAAGTGTGACACCTCAAATGGTTCACACAACACCAAATGCACATGGAATGACTTGAGAGAAATGGAACACTCCTTGAAATCGTCTAGCCCTCATATTCACACATTAGTGCACGATTTCTTGAGCCATGGGATTCTTTTATATGGTGGCTATTATGGTTACACCATGTAACTCATAACTTTACCCATTCCTTATGCTCCATGGATTTTAACCTCCATGGAGTATCCATGGGTCACCCCATGGACTTAGTCCAACATAAGGAATCTTGGATCACAATCCCACATATATAAGAATGACTGATTTACACAATCAACCCATATATTTAATTAGTCTCCTTTTGATCACTTAATTAACTCCAAATTAATTCTTGATCAATACTAATTAAATAACCTTATTAATATATTAGAACTTATAATATATTAACCAACCTTAAGTGTTATTTCTCTCATTATAGTCTATCCAAATGCATGATGCCATGCAACCCAAATGGACCATGTCGGGTCGGGTCAAGTCTTACCAATTATAGTTATGGACTTAGACATTAATCCAACAGTCTCCCACTTGGATAAGTCTAAAACTATTATTGCGTATGACTTCAGGAACCGATCAGCAATCGTAGCTCTCAAAAGCTTCTGTCGAACTCTGACCTTGTCGATGAACTCTGACCTTTGTCAATGACTTGTCCATTAGATAAGGGATCATATATTCCTCCATTCTAGATATCATATGGACTGAGACATGGATTATCAATCATTCTCTCTATCCATTTGTTGTTTCCCGATTTCCGATTCATGATGACTGACTGATTGAACAAATCAAATCAGTCCTGGCTTGGCCACGCACTCACATGTATCATCTTTAAATCATCGAGGGGCCCACAGATATCGCTTTTATCCCGAAGGTAAAAGGAATGGATAAACTTCGACTCATATGGCTTGTTCTACTACTTGTTGAATCATACACAAAGGCACGTTTTATAACATCGAGTTACCGAATGCGTTTTCGTGCAATCAATGTACAACCAACTCATAGTAACAACTCATATCTCTAGGTTTGAAGAATATAAGATATTATCGTCTCATGATCACTCGTGATAAAATCCATGAAGTGATTCAAATGAGCGCGGGTTGAATCCAATACTCAGAACTTATGAGCACTCATGAGTGTTGTAGCACCACTTTGTCCACCAACTTGGACCTCTACAAACCAACCCATGACAGTCTTGATTCATATCTACTTCCAACATATGACTGACTGTGGATGGTTTGAATAACTTAATCATTCAGGAAGAGCGACTTAGTTATTCTGGAAGTCAAAACATGCAAAGTGAAACACAAGAATAAATGAATCAAATATGGTATCAAACCCTATGAATATAAATAAACACTTTTATTTATCACCATACTGATTACTCATTATTCATTGTTTCGGTTTTATCAACTTTATACTTGAATTAAAAACACTAGTTGTCCCATGCTCCAAGCATGTACACTATGTTTTTCTTAAACAATAGCTTTGCCATACACCAAGTATGCACTCTATGTTTGTCTATGATCCTTACTTTGTGAAATAAACCAATTGAACATAATTTCAATGATTCTAATTTCACACTCCCAAATCCTTATCGAAAAATGTGAGAATTTCAAATTCCTATCATTTATCGAAATCTGTTTAGATTTTAAACTTATATGCACTGACCCTCCTGTAATGAATATGTACAAAGTCACAAAGACTTGTCAACAATCATTATAAGGTATTCCAATGGAGATCAACTCCATGGAAACTAAGTCTCATATTCAAAGTACATTGCTTTGGACATGCTTCTTGCATTAAGTTTTCTAATCTTACACAGATAACTTCCACCTATGGAGACAACTCCATATTCTCATTTTGACTATCACTTCTGAATAAGAGATGCCTCTTTTCAGAATACGTCAATATGGTCCTTCCAAAATTAGCACTATACTTCCAACTGTCCCTGAGCAACCAATCTTTGGTAAACCTCAGATTGTCCTCGACAATTGCTTAATCATTTTAGTCATATCCAATTCTAGACCTTTTCCCTTCTTAATGCCTCTGGGCATTTGGAAAAATTTAGAAATGACAAATATTATAGCACATGCAATCGATCCTGTACCCAAAGCAAATGGTACACGATTCATGATGTCTCACATAAAGACATGATTCTAGACCAGTCTTTTGCTACAATATTTTTATTTGCCATGTTTTCAAAATTTGACTATGAAGAGGGATGCCGTAATCATAATCGAATTTTAAGAACGCAATATATAGAATTTCCTTAAGTTGAACCAATCCAACATGAAATTCATATATATATTCTTGACTAAAGATGATTAAGGTCTCAATCTAAGCCTGTTGAACTGAAATGAAGTATATCCTCTCCCTTAATTATAGCAAAACAACTTTTTCAATCCCTGCAGCCTCACGAATTGAAACTTTTGTTTTCTATAATTAACATTGCTAACTTGCAACACTAACAATAATTATCATGCTCCCACTAACATTATGATTATTAGCATAACACTTATGCTCCCACTAGCTTTGACATGTACTCAGAAATCAGCTGGACTTCTAGAAATCAATACTTTATTGACTTCCTTACCAAAGTTCAGATTTCTGATACGAGATGCTTTGATAAAACTTTATCAAAATCATACACCTTTCCTTAGATAGCATGCATGTGTGTCTAAACAATTTCAGAACTATGAAAAGGGATGCCGTAATCATAGTCTCAATTGTTTAGACCTTTTGCCATCTGCTTCAAATCTACTTGGTGGAAGTGTTTCCTCACCATCATTTTCATGAATCGAAGAGAAACCTTATGACCCTTAGATTTTATGGTGTATGTGTTCTTATCCATGTGAATCGTCAAAACCATAGTCACAAGACAAGGATAATGACAAATCCAAACTCATATGGACTGAACTTATGCAATCTTAACTTCTTGCCACCTGGCAGTACAGGGTCTGCCATTGCTTCCAATTTGTTATGCAACCAATTGAGAACTTTCAGAACTCCTATGCAAAGCCAACTTTAACTGGAATGGGCACAGAATATGTCAACATGATAGGTTATAAACCTCAAGTCGTGTGCTAGTGAAGAACCTCAGGTTTTATTCTTGATTAGTTCTTGAAATTCTTTTTAGGATCTTTAAGACTCCCACTGTCCTCTTGACATATAAGACTATCTTGCCAAATATTCAAGAGATAGTGCGGATTCTTTATCAAGACAAACACTTCACACAATTGGCCTTAGTTGGTCTTTGTTTAATCCAAAACATCACAACTTACTAACTTCAAATGTACAAGAGTAGGACACTTTTACTCTTACATTTGACAAGTGTTATAAACCTTTCTTTAAGATATGTCACTCAACTTATAGTCTTGGAGTATGACTCTAAGACTTGTTTTGAAACGAAGTATGACTCATCTTCTTGATTTAACCATTTCAACAATTCATGACTCCTCTTCTTAGTCATAAGAATGCACTAAGATGTCCTTAGAAGACCAATTGTGATGTGGTTCTTAAATCATTAATATGATCACAAAACATGATACTAAAGTACTCTCCCATCTTTTCAGATTTGAGAAAACTTTTATCTTTCTGCCTAATTTGATTCTTCTCATTCGTTCTGCCATACATTGAGACTTTTCCAATGTTTCATAATTATACTTAAACTTGTAAGTATAACCATATTTACTAAACTTTAGTAAATCAAATAGTCTTAACGAGCTTTGTGGTGGACATGACCAGTGCACAAGAATGTGTACTCGATCCCTTTAGTCCTTCACTTGACTCACACATCCATGTGAACAAGTAATTAGTCTTGATTTTCCAATGCTTGAAAGTTCTCATTCATCATACTATTCAACTTGCATGATTCCAAGTTTCGGTCCAATTGAAACTTGGGCGATGAGGAACTTTCCTGATTTGGTAAATTTAGACACTACCACAAATGAAAGAATCAAATCCATTTTCCAATATTGCTGTCAGTGGAATCATATAAGCAACAATTTTCCACAAATGCCATTGTAAGGATACTTCAAATAAATAAAATTAAACAATTTTCTTTTATTTTAAAACTTTACGGAAAAACTTATCCTTACAATCCACATGGAAAATTGTTGTTATCTATTCCTTGCTCAAAATTCTGATGCGATCGAAATCCACATTCGCGATCAGAATCAACATATACTTCCTTTAAGATTTCTCTCTATTCTTTGATTCTTAAAACATCAACATGTGACCCAGTCACATCATGTAATGAGGATCTCAGAATAGAACTTAACAGAGTTAGATAATGGGCTCTACCTGATGTAGAGTCAAACTTATTGACTTTAACATCCTTAGGTAAATTTGGCAGCTTTGCAATCAACACCCCTTCCTTTGGCAAAATAAACATATGGACCCTTTGGTAATGAGACTATCTCAGACTTAGCCTTTCTCTTTACCATTTGGTCAACCGGGTTGACTATGGCCAATCCCTTTCCATTGGGAAGAGAATGCTTTTTCTGGATTTCCAGTGTCACCATTGTCACTGTCCATAAAGTTTTTGGGAAGTTGATCTTCTAATCAAATTTGCTTTACTATCGTTCCAAATCATTGCTGATTCAGCAGCACCAAGCAAATAGATATGATCATTAAGGTTCATGTCATAGTCTGTTTCATAGTAGTCCCAAAGGAACTCACTATGTGACTTAGAAAGTGATTGAACATCCAACTTTCTCAAGACTTTGACACCCAACTCTCCCAGCTTGTCAATATGTGACTTCATCTCTAAGATGTGATCACACATAGACCTTGCTTTCCATTAGGGCTTGAGTGACCTTGAACTTGTGGGTTAGGGAGAATAATTGGAGGAGGTGGAGGAAGTAAAGTTCCAAGAGATTTGGGAAGATCATAGATGTCTGAACTAGACATCTTTTGGGAGATATTCAAGATAGTTGATCTAAAGTCCTTAATATAACACCCAATATGAAATATTAAGGCTAGGATCCAACAACCTATTTATAACTGGAAGAGGGATGCCGTAATCCGAGTTATAAAATAGTTGAAGGTAGGTAAATGACGATTTACCAATTTCCACCATGAAAAACGAAATAATGTAATTAGGTTTTTAATTGGATTTGAAACTCCTAGATCTTTTGAGATTCATTGAACTTTTCAATGGCATGTTTCAATCTCGAGTGTGCCCTTCAGGTTTTGTGACTGGGATGCCGAGGATCATAAAACAAGGTGTGAAGTAACCATGCAAATATACTTGGTACCCTTAATATTTACCCCTCAATCGATGTGCCTGTTAACCACAAGAGCTCCACCGATACTATGATAAATATTAAGTTACCCTTTGCCTACTTTGTTAAATCCAGGTTAGTGTGCCGGTTAACCACACACGCTCCACTAACGGTTTAAACAAAGTGCAAAGTGTAATTTCATGGATTAGCACCTTATTCACATTTTCCTAAGTAACTAAGATTGAGAATTTATAAGTGTTTAGTTACTTAGTATTTATCATTAATACTTTTAATGAAGGGAGAATTATAGTCCTTGTCCTACCCGTTCGGCTAACGACCATCCACCAGTCAAGGAAGAGGTGGGTGAGAGTGGACACCCATTAAACAGTCATTTTATAGGCAGTAACCTTATACCCCCCTTATAGACCGGCTTCGTGAATGAGGCCTACTAACGGTAAGACTGACTTGCTCTTATACATATATTTATTATTAACTTATAATACTATAAAGTATAAGGGTGGAATTTTAACTTTTAAAATTCTAAGGGCTAACTTGGAATTAAAGTATTCATGGGGAAAACTTTACAAATTCCAAAACTTGAGGGCAAGTTTTGAAAATATTCAAAACTAATTAATTCCATAACTTATGTGTTTAAAGTAGTCTTAATTAAAAAAAACTCTTCAAGTTCCATAACTTGAGGACAAGTTATGGAAGACTTTAAACTAATAAAAGAATGTAACTTTTCTTTATTTTTGTAACTTATGGAACTAATTAAGGTTACACATTTTATCATTTAATGAAGTGACTCTTGAACCTCCATAACTTGAGGACAAGTTATGGAGTCATAAAACCATTTAATGAGGACAAGACTCTTCATTTTTGTAACCATTGCCAACTTTTTATGAGTTTTATGAAACTTAAATGTGACTTTTCATATAACTTGAGGACAAGTTACAAAAACACATTTTAGAATCAACTCTTAGATTAAAATGGATTGAAAACACATAATCAATTAACTTTTCTATTAATCTAATAAACTCATATGAACAAAGATAATTCACATCAAAAAAAATTTCAAGTAATTAGCATAACTTTTAAACTAATACAAAACATGAATCTATTGACAATTATCTTTGAAATTGGATTAGCATGAACATTACCACATCAAAAACAAGTTTATAAGTCCAAAAACATCTAAGGGTAATGTTCCTAGTCCATTTCTAGCCAAAACAGTCGAATATATGCTGTCAGGGGTTCCAAAATTCGATTTTTCAGCTAATTTTGCAAGTATAACAAGAAAACAAGCCTTGGCTCTAATACCACTGATGGGTTTTGAGCATTCTAACACTCCTAAGTGTACATGCAACCCTAAATACCTTGGATCTATGTTTTCTCTATTATACATGCAATTATAAACTTTCCAAGGTATTACCCTATCTAACATACAATACTTGATACTTGGGTAATCAAATGGATAGAATACATACCTTTGTTTGATGTAGCTTGTCTCCATGAAGCTTGAGTGCCTAGTGCCCCAAGTGTGACACCTCAAATGGTTCACACAACACCAAATGCACATGGAATGACTTGAGAGAAATGGAACACTCCTTGAAATCGTCTAGCCCTCATATTCACACATTAGTGCACGATTTCTTGAGCCATGGGATTCTTTTATATGGTGGCTATTAGGGTTACACCATGTAACTCATAACTTTACCCATTCCTTATGCTCCATGGATTTTAACCTCCATGGAGTATCCATGGGTCACCCTATGGACTTAGTCCAACATAAGGAATCTTGGATCACAAGCCCACATATATAAGAATGAATGATTTACACAATCAACCCATATATTTAATTAGTCTCCTTTTGATCACTTAATTAATTCCAAATTAATTCTTGATCAATACTAATTAAATAAACTTGTTAATATATTAGAACTTATAATATATTAACCAACCTTAAGTGTTATTTCTCTCATTATAGTCTATCCAAATGCATGCTGCCATGCAACCCAAATGGACCATGCCGGGTCGGGTCAAGTCTTACCAATTATAGTTATGGACTTAGACATTAATCCAACACCAATAACTAATAGTAGTTTCGTTAATACTTGGGTGAAAGCTAGAACATTTGATTGTTCACCGTCAATTCATTGTAGGTGTTGGATTTTGGGTTTCACTTAGCACATGGTGAAACGAAGCTAAGATCATTAACACAGATGTTGTGTAACCATAAACCTCAGTGGTAAATTCTGAGTCTCAAGGGTTACGATTATGAACCGAAGTGTGATGGAGAAAAGTGATAAGGAGGTTAAAGAACCGAAAGTACCTCTGCTATATAGTAAGGACCGAGCAGACAACTCTTAACTCAATGTGAGACGAGTAAGGTAGCTCATGACATAAGTTATTTTATCAGCCTGATTGGGAAGAATCGATTTGTGTATATCAAATCAGTAAGGTTTCACTTGAAGTCTTTGAGGCTTTGGTCACATGTTTCTAGGGACACTTAGCTAGTACAAAGATAAAGAGATTAATACCTATCCCAGCTCCATCATTTGAATGATCCATGATACCTTTCAGTCATAATTTTGGTATTTCTGATTTTGATAAAAAACAACAAGAACAACAAAACAAAAAATATTTTTGGATTTTATGAATTTTCTGAAAAAGAAATAAAAACAGAAAGGAAAATATTTTTTTTTGAGTTGTATGAATTTTCTGAAAAAGAAATAAAAACAGAAAGGAAAATATTTTTGAGTTTTATGAATTTTCTGAAAAAGAAATAAAAACAGAAAGGAAAATATTTTTGAGATTTATGAAAAGAAAAGAATTAAGAAAAGATATACATAGTGTACAAAGGATACAACCGAAACTTCACCTAAAATTAGTGAAGCGAAATGGACCGAGCGCTCGGTTCATTTCGGTTCCCGAAAAATCCGGAGCCGAAATAGACCGAGCGTTCGCTCTATTTCGCTTGTTCAATTTTAATGAGGTGAAAGTAGTTTCGGTACTGATTCAGCTTCCATCATTCCTAAGCCTTGGAGTATTTTATTGAAACTTACTTCATGTAAGGCTTTCGTGAAGATGTCAGCTAGTTGATCAGCAGATCTAACAAAGTGGATTTCTACATTAGCATCTTCAACGTGATCTTTGATGAAGTGGTATCTCAGTGCTATGTCTTTCGTTTTGGAGTGTTGCACTGGATTGTGACATATTCGAATAGCGCTTTCTGAGTCACAATAAAGTGGAATCTTCTTCATGTTTAGGCCATAGTCTCTAAGTTGACTTTGTATCCAAATGACCTGGGAAGTGCAAGATGTTGCAGCAATATATTCAGCTTCGGCTGTAGAGAGTGAAATGCATGTTTGTTTCTTAGAGTGCCAGCTGACGAGTTTACCATCGAGGAATTGACATCCGCCTGTAGTGCTCTTTCGGTCCAAACCGCATCCTCCAAGATCAGCATCAGAGAATGCTTGAACGAAAAATCCTGATTTAGCAGGATACCACAGACCGAGAGATGAGGTTCGCTTCAAATATTTGAAGATGTTCTTGACAGCCACCATATGAGGTTCGCGTGGATTAGCTTGGAACCTGGCACAATAACAAACAGAAAACATAATATTTTGTCTACTAGCTGTTAGATACATTAGAGACCCTATCATTTGCCGATAGAGGGTCATATCAACAGCCGATTTCTCCAAAGATGGTGTTAACTTCGTTCCAAATGCCATAGGAACCTTCACTTTGGAATCTCCCATCATGCCAAACTTAGCCACTAGGGTCTTCGTGTAAGCCTCCTGATTGATAAATATGCCTTCAGGTCCCTGTCTAATATTCAAGCCAAGGAAAAAGTTAATTGGACCCATTGAGCTCATCTCGAACTTAGTCTCCATCAACTTCCTGAATTCAGCTGTTAGGCTGGGATTCGTGGAACCGAAAATGATGTCATCGACATAAATTTGGACGATCATTAAGTGGTCACCCTCTTTCTTGCGAAAGAAGGTTAGGTCAACCGAACCTTGTTTAAACTTGGACATTTTTAGAAATCGAGTAAGGGTTTCATACCAGGCTCTAGGAGCTTGCTTCAAACCATAGACGGCTTTATCCAGAATATAGCAATGATCAGGATACCTTTCGTTCACGAAACCCGGTGGTTGCTCAACATATACAGTCTCCTCTAGTTCTCCATTAAGGAAGGCACACTTGACATCCATTTGAAATACTTCAAAGTTT
This sequence comes from Lactuca virosa, assembly GCF_052849685.1. Taxonomy (NCBI): domain Eukaryota; kingdom Viridiplantae; phylum Streptophyta; class Magnoliopsida; order Asterales; family Asteraceae; genus Lactuca; species Lactuca virosa. Next base: position 210,570,818 of record NC_136432.1, read on the forward strand.
TTATGTGCAACATATGCCAGAAAGATTCGCACTGATTCTAACCTTGCTACAGGAGCGAAGGTTTCTTCATAGTCTATACCTTCTTCCTGACAATATCCCTTCACAACCAACCTTGCTTTATTACGAATCACATTCCCTTCTTTGTCCATTTTGTTTCTAAAAACCCATTTTAAGCCAACTACAGATGCATCCTTTGGTGTGGGAATTAATCTCCAAACTCGATTTCGCTCAAACTCATGGAGTTTGTCTTGCATTGCCTGTACCCAATCGGAGTGATCGAGTGCAATATTAACCGTTTTTAGTTCTATTTTCGAGACAAACGAATTAAACATGAAAAATTCTACTTGAGAGAACAGAGCAGTTTGCTTCGCTTTTATTTGAGACCGAGTAAGAACTCCCTCAGATGATTCGCCAATTACTTGAGTTTTTGGATGATCGCGAGTCCAAGGATAATTTGGATCATAAGCAGGATCCAATTCAGCATTTATTTCTTCTTCGAATTCTGATTGAGAATCTTCGTCAGTTGTATTGTTATTCTCCCCCTCGAATGACGAAACAATCTTAACTTCCGGTTCAGAATTCTCCCCCCCCCCCCGATTGGACTTTCATGGGTCATTGTTGGAGATGAGTTCTCCCCCTGGAATGGTAAGTCAGGTCACCTTGGTGTAGATGAACTCTCCCCCTGAAATGTAGAATATCTATGAGTAGGTTCACTCGAGCTTTGGGGTTCGCCTTGATCTTGAGGTTCGCTTGAACTTTGGGGTTCGACTTGATCTTGAGGTTCGCTTGGACCTAGCTGTTCGATTGGTCCTTGATGTTCGCTTTCCATTTCTTTTGTTGCTTCATCGATAATTTTCTTCAAGTTGTCGATCTTGTTGTCAGCTGCCTTTGTCTCAGAATGAATTGCTCTCTCTGGTTCATCAAAGAGCAACATGTATTCTTCAGATAGATTGGAAATTGGAACCGAGACTTGACCTGATTTTGGAAAGATTTCGTCCGTTGGTCCTTTGATTGATTGAAGTTTCTTCACGTAATCATCATCAGAGGTGACATAGTAGGTTTCTTCAATTTTCTTTGAACGTTTATTCAGAACCCTATATGCCTTTGAAGTTAGCGACTAACCAATAAAAATCCCTTCATCTGCCTTTACATTGAACTTGTTTTGGTTCTCTTTAGAGTTGAAAATAAAGCACCTTGAACCGAACACATGGAAGAACTTGACATTTGGCTTGCGATTATTCAAGATTTCATATGGAGTGATGGAAAATATCTTATTGAGGAAGGATCGGTTCTGGGTATAGCAGGCAGGAGCAATTGCATCATCCCAAAAGTACAAAGGTAAGGAGGCGAAGCTGAGCATCGTTCGGGCTGCTTCACACAAAGAGCGGTTTCGCCTTTCAACTATGTCGTTCTGTTGTGGAGTGTAGGGAGCGGAGAAGTTGTGAGACACTCCCTTATCAACAAGAAATTCTTCGAACTCTTGATTTTTGAATTCCAACCCGTTGTCACTTCGGACATTTCTAACCACCTTTCGCAGTTGAAGTTCCACTTTCTTTATAAATGCTTTGAGCTTTGGAGTCGCCTCTAATTTATGTTTAAGAAAGAAAACCTAGGTGAAGTGTGAAAAGTTATCAACTATAACAAGAATATACTTACTACCACCAATGCTTTCTATGGCCGAAGGACCACATAGATCGATGTGAAGAAGCTCAAGAGGTTCGATGATCTTTGTGTTGACAATTGTGGGATGACTCTTTCGGATTTGCTTTCCCATTTCACATGCTGCACACAAGTGTTCCTTATCAAATTTGAGAAGTGGAAGTCCTCGTACATGATCACCGATAACCAACTTGTTGATATCCTTAAAGTTGAGATGTGAGAGCCTTCGGTGCCATAGCCAACTTTCGTCAAGGTGTGCTTTCGTTAAAAGGCATACAGCTGGCTTTCCTCGAATTGGGTTAAGATTTAGAGGATACATTTCTCCTTTTCGCTTGGATTTTAACAGGACACTCTTCGTCTTCTTTTCAACAATCTCCGAACCTTCATCATCGAACGAAACCTTCAAGCCAGTTCCCACAACCAGTTGAGAGACACTGATGAGATTGTGTTGCAATCCCTCTACATATGCTACTTCCGGAATGAGAATTCACCGTTTGTGATCATTCTGTAGCCTTTGGTTCCACGTGAGCCTTTTACAGAACAGGGAATAGCAATAGAAAATCAACCATATAAGTTCTTTTTATTAGTGTGGTTTTGTCTTTCCTTTTGATGGTAAAGACCTTGAGTTTGTTTAAATCAGGTTGAGGATTTTTATTTTGATTCTTAACAGACTTGTTTTCGTGTTTCCTAGGGTTAGCTGACGTCTTCTTTGTTTGCGTTTTGTCTTCAGAGACGAGCTTCCCATTTCCCTTGCCATCCTTGACATCCTTGTTAGGATTCTGCTTTGGTCGAGAATGAGGAGGATGGGGTTTAGGACCGAAGTTAGGCTTTCGGTTCTTGTCACTACTTGTTTTGGGATCGAAACTAGTCTTTCGGTTCTTGTCGCTGCAAGATTTGGGACCGAAACTGGTCTTTCGGTTCGCTTGACTACAGGATTGGCAGTGAGTGCATGGACCTTTGTTTGTCTGAGGGCTTACTTTCGCCTGTGGATTCGATACCTTGTGAACGTGATTAGTGTTTTGAGAATTCCAAACCTGCTTTCTCTCTTTGAGATTCTTCTGGTACCTTATGTTCCTTTGACGTGTTCGCTCAGCAAGTTGTTTATGAGATTTGTGAATGTTTGCTTTTGGTTTCGGTTTATCTTCACGAGCTTCGCTTGGAGATGATTCTCTTGATGCCTTTACCAGTTCGCCTTGAATTTTTTAGTACCGCTTGTACTTGGCTTATCAAAGCTTGAAGGCTTGTTAAGAGGTTCATCCACATATCTACCCTTGACTCTCCATGAGGTTTGCTCTGACAGACTTATTGTTTCGTCTGCATTGTCAATGGGAGCTGACCAGAAGAAATTATCACACCCATCAGTGTTGTCTTCATCTACCAAAGAAGTTAGCTCAACTGTTTGCTTCTTGGTAACTCTAGTGGTGGCATATACTTGATTCGGTAATGTTTGCACCTTTTTATATACAACCGCCTTTTCTTTAAGGACTTTGGACTTGTCTTTGGACATACGAGCGAACTCAACTGAGTTTTCAGATATGAGTGGTTTTGCCGGTTTGGGTTTGCTTTTGAGGAATTCAGAGCAGTCAACCACATCCTCTACAGAAATTTCACTCATATCACTGTCCTCGTCAAATTCAGAAGTGTTTTCTACATTTATCTTGTTTTCTGAACTTAACTTGGCATTCAATGAGTCAAATTTCTGCATGGTTTCGGTCTTTATTTTCAATTTATCATTTTCGTCCAAAAGGTTTTTAAGCATGTCCTTATGGTCTTTGGACTTAACAAAGGACTTGATTTTGTCCATACCAATCCTATAGGCGTCAGAGATGTTAGCTGAAGAAACAATAGATTCACAGTTATAACCATCAATATCAACTTCGTCCTCCTTTAACTCCAGGAAGGGCAAAATCATTTTGTGAATCTTTTTGCCGATTTCACAGTCTAAATGCAATTGAGTGATATTAGTATATAAACGTTTAGCAATCAAGCAAAAAATGTTTCTTTGTTTCAAAAGCTTCAAGTTATCACGTTGCAAATAAATAACTTCATCTTTCACCCTAACTAACTCCACCTCCTTCTGCTCTATCCAAATTCTTCTTTCCTCACTCTTGGATGTCACCCTGCTAATTTGATCGGTTAGGTTAGCATTTGTGAGGCGTGTTTGCATTAGACTTCCACTTAAACTAGAAAATTTGAATTTCAATTCGTTTAATTCATTTTCATAGTTTGTTACAGGTATTTTAAGTGATTCGAGAATGGATTGTACCTTCTTGATCAACTGATTGCAGTCGTTGATCCTTTCGCTCACAGGTTTGGCAGCAAAACACTTATCTTCCTTCTGATTCGCCTCATAATACTCGCCTTCGGTTGTGTAGCCCCTCATTTGTGACACTCCAGCTGTCACCATCAAGCATCTCCCAGCAAACTCAACAGTATCTTCTTTCACCATAAATGCCCTGCCATGCGTGGTTTTACGTACTTCTTCATCTTCAGAGTCTATAGACCAGACCTCTACACCACCGAACTCATCATTAACAACGTTCTCCTGCACAATCAAAGAATTCATAGAATTGTTAGAGGCTTTCTTCTTCTTTATCTCCTCCAGCTTGCGCATATGGTATGCTTCATCATCTTCACCCTCCTTCTTCTCCGATAGCTTTCTTAACATGAAATCTTTGGCAAAGTGGTTTTTTCCATGGCAGAAGTTGCAATCGTATCCGAAGTCTCCTACCAGTTTGCTCTCCTTCTTCTCTTCTTCTTTTTGAGGATTATTTTTGATCTCCTTTTTCGCCTTTTCTGAGCTGTAGCTTCCCTGCAAGTTTTGGTTCTTGGCAACAGGGAACTTTTTGCGAGCAAACCGCTTCGGGTTGGAAACCATCATTGCATACTCTTCGCTTGCCAGATCACATTCTGACATTTCTGACTATTCTTCATCTTCTGCCATATTCTTCGCCTTAGAGAGAAGGGCCAAGGATCCCATACTAGACACCACTTTCGCTTCCTTTGTCACAACACTTTCATGAGACTTGAGAATACCCACCATCTTCGCCAATGAATAGGTTTTAAACTGCTCGTGAGCCTTCACAGTTGATACCACAGCCATCCATTCGGGTCTTAAACCATTCAGAAATGTGACCTTCTGTTCGATCACTTCTCTTCCAATACCGTGCTTGATCATATTGCTCAAAAGATGGTTGAAACAATCGAATGCCTGAATAAGTTTTTCATCTGGCTTTTGTTGGAAAGCTCCGAACTCAGAGAGCAATAGAGTTTGGGTAGAATGTTATAGGTCCTCATCAGTGGAATACAGCTCTTTAAGTCTATCCCAGATCTCTTTTGCCGTGGTGCATGGGCTTACCAAACGAAAAGTATCGGACTGTAAAGCAAATCTGATCATTCTCATGGTTTTAACATTACACAACAACTTATCTTTTTCATCTTGAGGAATCTTGTCCACATCAGTTAAGAGTTTGTTGTACTCCTTTTGAGTCTTAATGGTTCTATTTGTTCCAGAATGAACAAAAGGGCCCAATGTTATTGCTTCCCAGATAAGATAACCATTGTCTTCGGAACCAACGACATAGTCATTAAAGTGATGCGTCCAAACTTCATAATCTTGAGTGTATAGAATCGGGATTCTGGTTGTGGATCCAATGTTGTTGGAGATATTGAACGGATTGGTTTGTGAATCATCGTGAGACATGATGACCTTTTTAAGATATCTGCTAAGAATCAGACTTGTAAAGATTGAATTAGGGTTTTATCAAAAGCAAGAAACAACGTCAATGAAGAGATGACGGCTCCTACAAATTCGATAAAAGCAGAAACCCTAAAAATATTCTTCCAACGGAAGAGATGCGTATGTATTACACAGTCTGCTGCTCTGATACCAATTGATGAGAATAATATTCTTTAAGATCGAGATTCAAACAGATATCAATAAGACAATAACAAGTAATAGAAAACGATACACACCATGATGAATCAAACGAGTGTCGAATGATTAATATGCTATTGTAGAGGTGTGCTAGGGTTACAGTACAAGATCTGTAAAATAATCAAGAAGCGTAATCAATATAATGCATGCATGCACTATATATATATATACTAAACTCTAAAAACAAAACACGGCTGGACAGGCTCAGACCGAGTATACAAATGGACCTAAGAGCTAAGCCCAATGGCGCAACCCATAGACTCAACAATATATATATATATATATATATATATATATATATATATATATATATATATATATATATATATATATATTATAATTCGGTGGAAAACCTAGAAACGAAATCATGTTTCTTGTTTTTCCATGAAATCAGAGAATCACTAACATAAACACAAAAACCAATCACAGACCTTCTAAAAGATAGACACTTTGCCCGGTCAATATCCACATATAAACTTAAACTAAACAATCATTTTTAATAATATTAACCCCTTTACTAGGATTCAATTTAAGATAACGCAATACTCTAAAAGCCACATTTAAATGATACTTTTTTGGGCTATACATAAATTGACTCTGTGTTGAACAATATAAGAAATATTTGGACGAGTTATAGTAAGATATATTAACTTTCCTATAAGCTTTTGAAATTCTGTTATATTTTCTAACAATTTATCACTACTATTAACACCTTTTGATGAAATTATTGAGTTCAATCAAGGAGTGTTTTAACTGGATTAGATCCTAGTATACCATAATCATGTAACAATTCCAACCAATATTTCCTCCATGTTAATCATACACCATCCTTTTTATCAATTACTTTAATACCAAGAAAGAATTTCATTTTACTCAAGTCTTTAATCAGATACTTAGATTTTAGAAAAAATTTAACACAATCTATTTCAACAACACTATTTCCTATTAAAACAATATCGTCAACATATACTAATAAAATCACAATAGAATCACATTTGTTTCTAATAAAAAGAGGAATAATTATTTACACTTTGTACAAAACCAATTTCAAATAAAGATGAACATAAGTTCTTATTCCATTTACTTGGGGCTTGCTTAAGTCTATATAAAGACTTAAGAAGTTTACAAACCTTATTTCACCAAATGTATGATATCCTTGAGGAAGACACATATAAACTTCTTCATCAAGATTTCCATACAAAAAGGAATTATTTACAACCACTTGGATTAAATTCCAACTGTTAGATTAAATTCCAACTGTTATTAACAACAAGAGAAATAACAACACAAATGGTGACCATTTTAGCTACAGGGTAAAACAATTCCTTGTAATCAACACCTTCTTTTTTATTATAGCCTTTTTGAGGTTGAGGGTTCAAGTCCCGTCGTGGACATAGGTGGATTTAAGGAGTAGTTTAGGAGTAGGTTAGATTTGCCGTTAAAAAAAAGCTACCAATCTTGTTTTATATCACCTCCCCATTAGATTTATACTTAATATTATAAACTCATCTACACCTATTGGTTTCCAAGTTAAGAGGAAGAGATTAGAGAAGTAATTTCCCAAGGATTAATGCCTCTGGTTCATCATTCACTACTTGAACCCAATTTGAATATGTAGAAGCCTCAAAATAATTATGACGCTCCATAGTTTTATTTAAGTTTGTACAAAACAAAAATTCTTAGAATCAAGAAGTAAATAATTAATAGATTTTTCAATACCGTATTTATGTTTTCCTTCAACAATATAATCACTAAATTTCAAAGGCATTCTAGACGCTCTACTAGACTTCTTAATCTCCAAAGAACCACTATCAGATAGCTCGAGATCAACTGGACCACATTCCTCATATAAACATGAAGGTGTCGGATCAACCCCCTAGACAAAAGTAAATGTACCTCGCCACCGAGGCTGCTATTTTTAGCGGGCTATGTTAAGATGATTGCAAGTGTACCCTCAGTCTGGCTGCTGACACCAGGCCCTTAGGTATAAATGTTTCATCTATAACATATGATGCAGAAAATCATTATGGGAACAGGGATATTTTGGGTTTTATTCACCGGTTAAATCAAATGAATCATTGTTATTTTTAATACCATCACAACATGTATTTAAAACCAAAGAGCTCATTTTAAAAAGAAAAATGTTTTCATAAAACTTCACATCATTGGAAAAGAAGATAGAACTGTTATCAACACGAAGAAGTTTATAAGTTTTCTTCTCATTATAATAACAAGGTAAAACACGTTTTTTATTTTCAAAAACTTATCAAAAACATTTAATATCTTAACATTGTATTAAGTAGATTTAAGAAAAGTTTTATCAACAAACCCTAGTTTATTTTTTCCTTTTAATGAACTAATCATAGAACTTCTCCAAATTCTAAAATTCTTAGTATCAACAAGTTTGATATTAATAAAGGATGTAACACTAGTACGAGAAGGATCGAGATACAAAGGATCATCAAAATAAATATGATCACCGGATTTACCAGAACCAGAACCAACATCAGTAATAAAGGGACCCGTCATTTAAACAGGAGAGAGTGATAACAAGTTATATGATATCAACTTTGGATTCTTAAATACAAGTCAATACTAACAAAAAATTTGCACCAGTAGCAAACAAAACAAGCACACAATTAATAGATAAGAAGAACAAATAACAATAATTGGTGTGTAGAACCAGGTCATACCAACCTAAAACACTAAACACACAATCAAAACATAAGACCTCCAGGATCACCCAAACAAACAATGAAAGAGGTCTTATAGTGGTCCAACAACATAATATGCAAAGTAAAACAATGTAGTTTCCCGTTAGAAACTAGTTGTTGTTGCTAGTTTCTAACATTAAATGGAATAATGGCATTCAAATGCCAAGAACATCAATTATGTCAAGAAACTTTGTTTGCACATCTGTAATGTTGACCATCAACTTAATGTTGGCCACTAGACGATAACAAAGATGTTATCTCTAGTGTTTACTCTCAAGCAATGTTTACACTAAAACATCGTGACGAAGTTAGACAGAAAACAAGGACGATACACCAGCCAAGGAACACTCTTCAAGCCAAAATACTAGAATGAGGTAGATCTACACATATCTACAAAGTTTTAATGAACTCAAGAATATAAAACCTTATCGATCTACACAAACAGACGATACAAACTTAGATCAACAAAAAAAGACAATCAAAAGTCCAACAAGAAAAAAATACGATGGAAACATAATTTATTAGAGAATAAGAGCTAACCAAGCTCTGATACCATGTTATGAAACGATAAAATCTTATATTGATTTAGAAAAAAAAACTAATACAAAACAAATCTCATTACAACAATCTCTCTCTCTCTCTCTCTCTCTCAAACTGAACAATTGTATGAGATAAACAAACCCTAAATGGTACATAAAACCTAAACAGTCGAGAGAGAATACAAACATCTATGGAGTGACGTGTGTGTGATAAGTGAAGGATTTAACGAAATACAAACACACACACACACTTCTATATATTGAATGGTTTAAAAGTGGAATAAATATCGAGTAAAACCTGTAACACATCTTAATAAAACTCGCCCCGAGATGGGTCTGCGTGATCAACACCAACTTCTGAAGGCACAAGTTGCAGTTCTCTTATTTAGCTTTATGACAGTTTCCACCCTCTTGGTAAAAAATAATTACACCACAACTCCTTATTAACTATCTACTACTTGAAAATTTATACCTTACACATAAACATGCTAAGTTTACCATATTGACTCAACTAGTCGTAAAACTCGTGTACTACACATGTTAATTAAAAAATGTTAAAATATGAAGATCTAAACATTTAGGGGTTCTAATTTATAAGAAAAGTGAGAAAAATATTAAAATTTTGAAATTGAAATGCCCATTTCTCTTTTAAATTTAAACAAATAGTTTAAATAAATAAACAAATGAAATAAGTGGGTTTTAATTTAGGGATTTTGAAATTAGAATGAAAGTTGTATTAATGAAATTGATATACATTTATTACAATTATTATATTTAAATACTATATTGAATTTAATTTAATAAAATAGAAAAAAAAACCTCATAAAATGACATATGGAACAAAATTAGTTTAAAATAACTAAAAAATGACATGTAACAAAATAAATGAGAGTATGATATGTAACAAAAAAAATATTTATTATAATAGATGTATTATTGACAAATATTAACAAGCTATATTAAATAGCTTTTCAAGTTTCAACAGACTTAGTCAACATTGAACAAACGACTTTTATCAACGGTCGGTGGATCCTTGATGGTCCATTGAGCATGATGGTGAACAAGGTTATCGATTCGTATAGAAAGAAAAAAAAGAATATTTTTTTTATGGAAACGCTTACTCACAAGTATACGGGGCCGTGCAAGTAATATATAGTCGTAAGACCAAATATTGTACCCACATGAACTATCTATCTTAAAGGAACATAAGGTAATTGTTGGTTAAAAATGATTTGATTTGATTAAACAAATGAAAACTAACTTTTTAAAACTAAAAAAAAATAAAGATAACAAGTAACTAATATTTTTAAAGCAAACTCAAGGAAAATTCAATATCGTAATACTAAGAACCAGAGTGAATAAAGAAATAGACACATAATTTGTGATTTAACATACAAGAGAAAAGTGGGGTTTAGTTGACATTTATAAGTCCATGATTCATCTAATGCAATTCATTAAATAACAAAATGTAATGGTAATTAATTTTTTAACATCAACTAAAATTATCAATTACCTCTCGCTCTCATGATTCTATTTAAAATCACTCACTCATATTTCTGTGTAGTTCATGAAATTTAAAAACCTTAAGTTCAATGGTTTTGTTAAAAGTACACCAATACACATCTAAGTTGATTTTAAGTGGAATAACGAAATCACACACTCATATTTAAATGATTTCCTAACTAAAGCTTCTCTTGAAGTCAAAAATTGCAATTAATTACAAAATGAAATCCAAATTAATATTCAACATCTATTATCGGCTAGAAAATAAACATTGTCAATTAACCAAATTTCATTAAGAAATTTTGACATTAATCACACATTTAAACATCAAACAACTACTAAACATAGTATAATTTAAATTAAAGAATTAGAATTATCCTTTTGCCCAAGGCAACTAAACCCACAAAAAGAAATTACTCCATAAGAGAGTTAATTTCACGAAATTAAACCTAATAAAATAAGTGTGCGACATATTTCGTTCAATCGCTAGGAATAATTCAAAGTTAACTAAAATAAGAATAAAAATTAGCACCAGAAATACTCCCTTAACTTTGTTGCCTGTGTTTCATGTGTAGCCCAACGATGAGATGGTAATCCAACAAAGAAAAGTAGAGTAGCCCAAAAAATAAATAAACAGGCCTTGAGTTCGTGTGTATCCCAGCAATAAGAGTCGACCCTTCTTCTGCTTCTCGTTCTTAAGCGATTCATAGGCACCAAAAAATCGCAACTCGCTCTCAAATATCGATCAACAGGAATGAAGCATTTATACAATCAATCACCAAGCCCTCCTCTTCTCATACCTACTTTCGACCCCCCCCCCCTGTCACACCCCCAAACCAAAGATGGCGGAAACGTCCAGGGGTGGCGGACTTCATGTGTAGTATCATAACAACGAGTATAATAGTGATCAAAGCAAATACAACCATCATAAATATAATTGAAAAAGTTACATCATAGTATGCGATTACATGTTTCAAAATCAATTACATTATGATGACAAAAATGAAAAGTTTGACATCTTCACGTCTCATCCCCAAAAGCTGTTGATTACCTGTTTCACTGATTTCCTGAGAATACAAGTAGTTTTAAAAAAAAGTGTCAACAATTAAGTTGGTGAGTTCATAAGCTTTTGAAAGTAGAGTTGAAAAGCCTTTGCTTGTAATAGTATTGTATAACCAAGAAAATCCAATATTTTCCTTGAAAAGTGTTACGTAGTCTTAAATCCCAAGACCGAATGTAAGTGTAAGTTTTGTACTAGTAATGATATGTGTAGTTTTAAATAAATAAAACCCATTTTCAATGTAGTATTTCCCCGTAAACTTTATGTTTCGTTAACTCCCTATGTGAGTCGTTATAACCATACTATGACTAACTGAACCTGCTACGACGTTTTTCAGGCGTCGGAAAGATATGACATTTGTCACTCCTGGCCTGCCGACCGGACTGTTGTGAACAGCTGGAGTGTGGGGTGTCAGTCCCAATATAGATCTATACACAAACTATCACGTTCTCCCTACAAGAGACTCTGGTTATAACTATCAGGAATTGAACCCGTACTCTAGGAGTACTATGAAGAATGTCTCACAATTTACGTTAACGAGTTTACGTGTGTGTGTATATAAAACCCTTTATGTGTAGTAGAAAAATGAATCCCATTTATGTATGTGTTTGAAATGTGAAAAACCATAACTATACCTAATATAGTTCGTTGGGTGTATTTATAATGTGAAGTCCATAACTATGCCTCTTATAGTTCATTTTATGTGTTTGTAAAGTATACAATACTTATCATGAATAACCACTTCTGTTTAGGATGTTAAACTAACATTAACTGCAATCAACATTTAGAAACTTATTGATTTACACTTTGCTCAACATGTTACAAAGTGTTAATAGAATTGTAAACTGTTAACTAAACTTTTAACCTTTCTGCACTGTTTTGGAAAAATCACAGGAAAATCATACGGACTCGAAAACTAAATCCGTAAACTCTGAGAGTTTAGAAATTGTGTCTAATTTGTACATAATTTTTATTATGATTTTTAGTAACCTCTAACTTGTGTGACAATGTCTATATTCACAGACTGGTCCGAATTGTTTTTGAAATGATAGGCTGTTTCGTAAAAATCACCATAAATTGTAGAAAAATCGTATGGAGATGTACAAGTAGTAATTTTAAAGGTAAAAACTTGAACTATTTGCATGTGAAACAGTTTTGAAAGACAAAACGTTTAACATGTTCAAAACAGTCTGTGAATGAGACCCAACTCTTCTGTGAAGAGCTGAACCATGAGTTTAAGTTGTATTAAGGTGTTTTAACTTGTATTCCCCCCCTAAAACTTGAAGAAAACATGAAAATGTAGGGGTATGAACTCACCTTGACTGATTTCTTGGGATGGATGATGAAGAAAAGAAGTTTCCAAGTCAAGAACACTTGGAAGATGTTTGAAGATTTGAAGATCTAGGAACAAATATGACGATATTTGTATAAGAATTCCATGATTTGGGTGAAAGATTGTAGAATATTCAAGTGTAGGAGGAAGATACTTACCAAATGTGGAGGAAAAGCTCAAGATCAGCCTTGAAATCTCGAGTTTTGAGAGAGAGGAAATGAGAGAGAGATATATGTTTGCTTTTGGTGAAAGAGTGAATATCTTGGAGGAGAAGCTTGAAATGAAGAAAATGAATAAAGGAGAGGCCTTTTTGGCCGTGAATTAGAAGGAAGGGGGAAAGAGGTTGGGTGGGGTGGGTGGAATGAGTTATGAGGGGTGGTAATGGGGGAACATGGATTTAATTAAAGGTGTTCTACTTTTAGGGTTTGTGTAAGTGCATATATGTGTCTTGTTTATGTTGGGGAAACATTGTATTAACTAGTGACTTTCTATAAAAAAAAAGTCAACCTTTTATAATTTCTTGATATTTTTATAAAAATGGTGGTGTTTTATAAATTAAATATGGTATAAAGGACGTATAAAATATTTAATTTGAATTATAAATATTCAAACTATTATAACAAGCATTATCATCAAAATAATAATACATTATATGAAAGTTAGGTTGAATTTCCAAATTTTGGTTCGTTAAAAGTTTGTGTTTAGCCGGGTATAAACTTTGTCGTATTTGGTGACGAATTTACCAAAAGTTTGTGTTTGTAGCCTTTGCTATGATTTTTGCCCCCTAGTGTTAGGTTTATGAACCCTACTACGTTGTGTTACGAGTATTATTTATTCCTAAATAGTATATAGCTGAATTATCAAGTTTTTACGTTACTAACCCTAACTAGGGTTTATATTTGATAATTGGTAAAAAGATAGATACTTTGTATTATAATTGCAAGTTGTACATTAGGAACATTAAGAAAACATAGTGCTTATCCTAAAATCTTAATACTAGTCCTATTGACTTGGTTGACTTTGTTTGACCCAAAGTTGACAGTTGTCACACCCCCCCCCCCTTCATTCTTCTTTAATTCAATCATAGGTTTTTCTCCCTCTTATTTTTCGTGTTTTTTGCAGGTTTAATTGGCAAAGAAGACGATGTATAGGGTCTAAAAATTTGGATATGAAGGTGCTGGTTTTAGGCTTGATAACTGGTGGGCGCTCGGGGGTGATAGGGTATGGCGACGGTGTAGATAGAGGTGGTTAAGAGGCTAGTATTTGTGTGGGTGGTATCGGGTGATAAAAAAGGGTTCGGTATTCAAGGGGTGTTTGATTGTGATGAAGGATGACGGATATGTGATGCTATAAGTTGTGTATGGTGGAGATAAGGGTGGACAAATGGTGGTTGTATGGAGGGTTAAGGGTGGTATTGGGTGACGAATTTACCAAAATGGAGGGTTAAGGGTGGTATTGTGTTTAGCTGGGTATAAACTTTGTCGTATTTGGTGACGAATTTACCAAAAGTTTGTGTTTGTAGCCTTTGCTATGATTTTTGCCCCCTAGTGTTAGGTTTATGAACCCTACTACGTTGTGTTACGAGTATTATTTATTCCTAAATAGTATATAGCTGAATTATCAAGTTTTTACGTTACTAACCCTAACTAGGGTTTATATTTGATAATTGGTAAAAAGATAGATACTTTGTATTATAATTGCAAGTTGTACATTAGGAACATTAAGAAAACATAGTGCTTATCCTAAAATCTTAATACTAGTCGTGTTGACTTGGTTGACTTGTTGACTTTGTTTGACCCAAAGTTGACAGTTGTCACATCATCCCCCCGTTAGAAGGAATTTCGTCCCGAAATTAGCATTTCGACTAGGACTTCAATAGTTGGGGAAAAGATGTGGGTATTTTTGTTTCATCTGATCTTCGCGTTCCCATGTGAACTCGGGTCCTCGTTTAGCGTTCCAACGGACCTTCACAATAGGGATGCGACTTTGTTTCGTTCTTTTGATTTCCCGATCCATGATTTCGACCGGTTCTTCTACGAAGTGGAGACTCTCATTGATTTCAATTTCGTCGAGGGGTATTACGAGAGTCTCGTCGGACAGACACTTCTTTAAGTTTGATACATGAAAAGTCGGGTGTACGTTGTTAAGTTCTTGTGGCAGTTGAAGTTTGTACGCCACTGGGCCAATCCTAGCAAGGATTTCGAATGGCCCGATGTATCTTGGGTTTAGTTTCCCACGTTTACCAAAATGTATCATCCCTTTCCACGGTGAGACCTTTAGTAGTACTCGGTCACCAACCTGGAATTCCAAGGGTTTGCGTTGCTTATCCGCGTAGCTCTTTTGTCGATCTCGAGACGCTTTCAGTCTTTCTCGAATTTGTACGATCTTTTCCGTTGTTTCTCTTATGATTTCAGGGCTAGTGAGGGTGCTGTTAGGGACTTGCCCCTTTGCTAGTTGTGTATCTCCCACTTCGGCCCAACATAGTGGTGATCTGCACTTACATCCATAAAGAGCTTCGAAAGGAGCGACCTTGATGCTAGTGTGATAACTGTTGTTGTATGAAAATTTAATGAGTGGTAAGTGGGTATCCCACGATTTACCGAAGTCAATCACACAAGCTCTTAGCATGTCCTCCAAGGTTTGGATGTTTCTTTCGCTCTGCCCGTCGGTTTGTGGATGGTAGGCCGTACTCATGTCTAGCCTGGTCCCCAGAGACTTCTGTAAAGATTGCCAAAATCTTGAAGTAAATCTACTATCTCTGTCTAAGATAATGGATATCGGTACACCATGAAGTCGCACAATCTCTTTGATGTACGTCCTAGTCAGTTTTTCCATCTTGTCAGTCTCTTTCATTCGTAAGAAGTGTGCGGACTTGGTCAGTCTATCAACGATCACCCAAATGGTGTCAAGACCACCTGTTGTTTTGGGTAATTTGGTTATGAAGTCCATGGTTATTCGCTCCCACTTCCATTCGGGTATCACCGGTTGGTGAAGTAGACCCGAAGGTTTTTGGTACTCTACCTTTACTTTGGCGCAAGTCAAACACTTGCTCACGTAGGTAGCGATTTCGGCTTTCATGTTCGGCCACCAATAGTGTTTCTTCAAATCTAGGTACATCTTGTCTGAACCGGGATGTACGGAGTATCGAGTTTTGTGTGCCTCGTTCATGACAACGTCCCTGAACCCACCGAACTTCGGTGTCCAAATTCGGTTCACGAGATAACGTGCTCCGTCGTCCTTGGCTTCTAGGTTCTTATCCATTCCTCTTAATGCCTCGTTTGCCACATTATCTGGTTTCAAAGCCTCCAACTGGGCATCTTTGATTTGTGTGGATAAGTGTGAATGGATTGTTATTGTTAACGACTTTACTCGACGGCCCGAGTATTCTTTCCTGCTTAAGGCATCTGCCACTACATTGGCCTTGCCCGGGTGATAGCGAATCTCACACTCGTAGTCATTTAGCAGTTCTACCCATCGTATTTGCCTCATGTTGAGTTCTTTCTGGTTGAGGATGTGTTGAAGGCTCTTGTGATCGGTGAAAATCGTGCACTTGGTGCCGTAGAGGTAGTGTCTCCAGATCTTTAGGGCAAACACTACTGCTCCTAACTCGAGGTCGTGAGTGGTGTAGTTAACTTCATGCGTCTTGAGTTGTCTCGAAGCATAAGCGATGACCTTTCCTCTTTGCATGAGTATGCATCCGAGACCTTGATTTGAAGCATCACAATAAACTATGAAGTCTTCCGTTCCTTTAGGGAGGGACAAGATCGGTGCGCTGCATAGGGCTTGTTTTAACGTTTGAAAAGCAGCTTCTTGTTTGTCCTCCCACTTAAACACCATGCTTTTCTGTGTCAGCGAGGTGAGTGGTTTAGCTATCTGGGAGAAGTTTTGAATGAATCTTCGGTAGTAATCAGCGAGGCCTAAGAATTGTCGGATCTCTGTAGGCGTCCTCGGTGCTGACCAGTTCTCAATCGCTTTGATTTTTGAAGGATCGACATGTATCCCTTCCTTGCTAACCACGTGGCCAAGGAAACCCACTTCTCGGATCCAGAATTTGCACTTTGAGAACTTCACATATAACTTCTCCACCCTTAGGGTCTCCAATACTCGTCGTAGGTGCTGACTGTGCTCTTCCTTGCTTCGCGAGTAAACTAGGATGTCATCTATGAAGACGATCACGAACTTGTCTAAGTAAGGTCGGCACACCCGGTTCATCAGATCCATGAATACCGCGGGTGCGTTTGTCAATCTGAAAGGCATTACTACGAACTCGTAGTGACCATAGCGAGTCCTAAATGCAGTCTTCGGAACATCTTCCTCTTGGACTCGAAGCTGGTGGTAACCAGACTGTAGATCGATCTTTGAAAAGTAGTTCGCCCCTTGGAGTTGGTCGAATAGGTCGTCGATTCGGAGTAGAGGATATCAATTCTTGATGGTGAGCTTGTTCAGTTCGCGGTAATCGATGCACATGCGAAAAGATCCATCCTTCTTCTTTACAAAGAGGACCGGTGCTCCCCAAGGTGAGAAGCTCGGTCTGATGAATCCCTTGCTTAACAACTCGTTCAGTTGACTGGACAGTTCTTGCATTTCAGTCGGTGCGAGACGGTATGGTGCTTTGGCTACGGGGGTAGCACCAGGGATTAGATCGATTCGGAATTCGACTTCTCGCGCAGGTGGCACTCCGGGAAGATCTTCTGGAAATACGTCAGGGAATTTACAGACCTCCGGAATGTCTTTGATTTCTTTCACCTCCTGCTTCTTGTCCACAACATGGGCTAAGAATGCGTAGTACTCCTTGCGAATGTACTTTTGGGCTTTGACGCAAGAGATGATTTGTAGGTTCGCACTAGGTTTATCGCCAAGACGATGAGAGTTTTACCATTCGGCAGATTAAGGCGAACAGCCCTTCCGTAGCACAGAATTTCAGCACGATTAGAACTCAACCAATCCATGCCAATAATGATGTCGAAGCTTTTTATTGAGATTGGCATGAGATCTATTTTGAATGAATGGTTATCTAGAGTAAGGGTACAACCCGTATATACATTGTTAGTGTTTTCTATCTTTCCGTTTGCCATTTCTACGGTGTATTTTTCTTTTAGTGATTGTGGATTTTGTTTAAGCATATGTTTGAATTGGTGGCTAAAAAAACTCCTCTCCGCTCCACTATCGAATAGTATGCATGCATAAGAGTGATTGAGGAGAAACGTACCGGTAACCACTGTGGGGTCTTCCATTGCTTCCCCGTGTCCTATGGCTAAGACCCTTCCCACGCCACCCGTATTGGCGTTCTTCGACTTTGCGCAGTCCCTTTTGAAGTGCCCTGTCTCACCACAGCCATAGCAGGCTCGACTTACTCCAGCATTGGCAGCCTGGTTGGTTGGTTGTGCGGGTGCCTTGCAGAAGCGGGCCGTATGCCCCTTCTTGTTGCAGTTGTTGCAGTGCATTTCCCGACAAGCGCCGTTATGGTGAAAGTTGCACTTGTTGCACTTCGGAAGGTTCCCAGCATATTGCCTAAAGGGCACTGGAGCGGCAGGGGTAGTAGCAGCATGAACTGCCACAATTTGTTGTTTCTTGGCGGGATCTTGGGTCGGTTGGTTCTTCTTGTTGTTCCAGGCCTTCCTTTTATTGTTTCCCCTGTTTGCTTGTTCAGGGGTGGCCGCAACAGTGATATGGCTGATCCTGTGGTCGATAAGGCTTTGTGCCAGATCCTTGGCACTTTCAAAAGTAGAGGGCCTTGCAGAGACCACGTTCCCTTGAATCTGAGGAGACAGCCCCCAGATGTATCTTTCTACTTTCTTTTCTTCCGAGGAGACCATCCCGGGACACAGCAATGCCAAATCATTGAATCGAGCAGTGTAGGCAGTGAGGTCAGAGCCAACCATCCTGAGATTCCAGAGTTCTTGCTCCAGCTTTTGCATTTCCCCCCTGGGGCAGTATTCCTTCAGCATCATAGCCTTCAAGCTCTCCCAGCTTAAAGAGTTAGCGACTGGGAGTGTCAATGTCTGGACATGGCCGTTCCACCAAGTGAGGGCCCGGTCAGAGAAGGTGCAAGCCGCGAATTTGACTTTGCTTGCCTCGGGACACGCACAGATTTCAAAGACTGATTCAGTCTTTTTGAACCAATGCATGAGAGTGATGACGCCCCCGCTCCCATTGAAGGTTTTGGGTTTGCCATTTGTAAAGTCTTTGTAGGAACATTCCCTCGAACGTCCTTGGCCCTCTCCATGGTTGGAAGTAAAGATACCACTTCCACACCCACTCATGCCCTGGTGGTTAATCTGTGCTATGGCAGCTGCTACGGCGGCAGCTATCTCCGCCCGTATAGCTGCGGGATCGTACTGAGGAGGCGGCGGCGGAGGTGGTGGTGCGTTGCCGGAAGGCCGGGGATTTTTCCGTGGTGGCATGATTCTGCCACAAGTTTTAAAGATGAAAAGACGGTAAGCCCTTGATAAAAAGTGAAAAGTCAGGTGTTATTAAATTAAATTATCTGCATTCTGATTCCTAACCATCCACCCTTTTCTCGGGTTCGGAAAGTAGGGGTTGCCTGGTAAGTAGAATCTTGCCATGATGTCCGTGCAAGAATAGACTGGGTAAGAGGCATATAATAGTCATATTCCTAGAATTACTTATAAAGGTTTGATCCTCTTTAGTAATATCTACAATGACATAGTGCATACTAGTTACATATAACAAAAGATATGATAGACCTTCGAATAAGTGATCATACCCTAAGACCACATCCAAACAAGGAAAAGGAAGTAAAGAAATGATCACAGATTCTAAGTCTATAACCTCTCAGTTATATATAACTTTAGCGTATCCACTTAGTGATTATAGACCTACTAATAAGGATCTCTTGAGTTTTCACATAAGTTACAGTATAACAAGATACTCCTATAGTATTTTATATGTTATGTTTGGTTCTTAGTAACTTTCTTGTATGGGAAGTTTTTAGGCTTGTTGCTCACTACGACCATGCCCTGACATACATTAGTCACACCTCAGATAAATATAGTTGATCAGGCTATATTCATCCCAAGTCTGATTACATATCCCAAGGTCTACTCGTAGTGTCCAACTCCTCATTTTGCTTTTGTATTGTCCTAGATATGACACTATACTAGCATGTATGCATGTACTCATACTTTTTAACAAGAAACTATTTCATTTCTAAAAGTATAGTTATTTTCAAAATGTTTAATCAGAGACTTTTAGTCCCAATGCATTTATAGTTGTATATCTTATGTGGTTCGATATACTTAGTTCACTATAAACAATGCTCTGATACCAATCTGTCACACCCCCAAACCAAGGATGGCGGAAACGTCCGGGGGTGGCGAACTTCATGTGTAGTATCATAACAACGAGTATAATAGTGATCAAAGCAAATACAACCATCATAAATATAATTAAAAAAGTTACATCATAGTATGTGATTACATGTTTCAAAATCAATTACATTATGATGACAAAAATGAAAAGTTTGACGTCTTAACGTCCCATCCCCAAAAGCTGTTGATTACCTGTTTCACTGATTTCCTGAGAATACAAGTAGTTTTAAAAAAAAATGTCAACAATTAAGTTGGTGAGTTCATAAGCTTTTGAAAGTAGAGTTGAAAAGCCTTTGCTTGTAATAGTATTGTATAACCAAGAAAATCCAATATTTTCCTTGAAAAGTGTTACGTAGTCTTAAATCCCAAGACCGAATGTAAGTGTAAGTTTTGTACTAGTAATGATATGTGTAGTTTTAAATAAATAAAACCCATTTTCAATGTAGTATTTCCCCGTAAACTTTATGTTTCGTTAACTCCCTATGTGAGTCGTTATAACCATACTATGACTAACTGAACCTGCTACGACGTTTTTCAGGCGTCGGAAAGATATGACATTTGTCACTCCTGGCCTGCCGACCGGACTGTTGTGAACAGCTGGAGTGTGGGGTGTCAGTCCCAATATAGATCTATACACAAACTATCACGTTCTCCCTACAAGAGACTCTGGTTATAACTATCAGGAATTGAACCCGTACTCTAGGAGTACTATGAAGAATGTCTCACAATTTACGTTAACGAGTTTACGTGTGTGTGTATATAAAACCCTTTATGTGTAGTAGAAAAATGAATCCCATTTATGTATGTGTTTGAAATGTGAAAAACCATAACTATACCTAATATAGTTCGTTGGGTGTATTTATAATGTGAAGTCCATAACTATGCCTCTTATAGTTCATTTTATGTGTTTGTAAAGTATACAATACTTATCATGAATAACCACTTCTGTTTAGGATGTTAAACTAACATTAACTGCAATCAACATTTAGAAACTTATTGATTTACACTTTGCTCAACATGTTACAAAGTGTTAATAGAATTGTAAACTGTTAACTAAACTTTTAACCTTTCTGCACTGTTTTGGAAAAATCACAGGAAAATCATACGGACTCGAAAACTAAATCCGTAAACTCTGAGAGTTTAAAAATTGTGTCTAATTTGTACATAATTTTTATTATGATTTTTAGTAACCTCTAACTTGTGTGACAATGTCTATATTCACAGACTGGTCCGAATTGTTTTTGAAATGATAGGCTGTTTCGTAAAAATCACCATAAATTGTAGAAAAATCGTATGGAGATGTACAAGTAGTAATTTTAAAGGTAAAAACTTGAACTATTTGCATGTGAAACAGTTTTGAAAGACAAAACGTTTAACATGTTCAAAACAGTCCGTGAATGAGACCCAACTCTTCTGTGAAGAGCTGAACCATGAGTTTAAGTTGTATTAAGGTGTTTTAACTTGTATTCCCCCCCTAAAACTTGAAGAAAACATGAAAATGTAGGGGTATGAACTCACCTTGACTGATTTCTTGGGATGGATGATGAAGAAAAGAAGTTTCCAAGTCAAGAACACTTGGAAGATGTTTGAAGATTTGAAGATCTAGGAACAAATATGACGATATTTGTATAAGAATTCCATGATTTGGGTGAAAGATTGTAGAATATTCAAGTGTAGGAGGAAGATACTTACCAAATGTGGAGGAAAAGCTCAAGATCAGCCTTGAAATCTCGAGTTTTGAGAGAGAGGAAATGAGAGAGAGATATATGTTTGCTTTTGGTGAAAGAGTGAATATCTTGGAGGAGAAGCTTGAAATGAAGAAAATGAATAAAGGAGAGGCCTTTTTGGCCGTGAATTAGAAGGAAGGGGGAAAGAGGTTGGGTGGGGTGGGTGGAATGAGTTATGAGGGGTGGTAATGGGGGAACATGGATTTAATTAAAGGTGTTCTACTTTTAGGGTTTGTGTAAGTGCATATATGTGTCTTGTTTATGTTGGGGAAACATTGTATTAACTAGTGACTTTCTATAAAAAAAAAAGTCAACCTTTTATAATTTCTTGATATTTTTATAAAAATGGTGGTGTTTTATAAATTAAATATGGTATAAAGGACGTATAAAATATTTAATTTGAATTATAAATATTCAAACTATTATAACAAGCATTATCATCAAAATAATAATACATTATATGAAAGTTAGGTTGAATTTCCAAATTTTGGTTCGTTAAAAGTTTGTGTTTAGCCGGGTATAAACTTTGTCGTATTTGGTGACGAATTTACCAAAAGTTTGTGTTTGTAGCCTTTGCTATGATTTTTGCCCCCTAGTGTTAGGTTTATGAACCCTACTACGTTGTGTTACGAGTATTATTTATTCCTAAATAGTATATAGCTGAATTATCAAGTTTTTACGTTACTAACCCTAACTAGGGTTTATATTTGATAATTGGTAAAAAGATAGATACTTTGTATTATAATTGCAAGTTGTACATTAGGAACATTAAGAAAACATAGTGCTTATCCTAAAATCTTAATACTAGTCGTGTTGACTTGGTTGACTTTGTTTGACCCAAAGTTGACAGTTGTCACACCCCCCCCCCTTCATTCTTCTTTAATTCAATCATAGGTTTTTCTCCCTCTTATTTTTCGTGTTTTTTGCAGGTTTAATTGGCAAAGAAGACGATGTATAGGGTCTAAAAATTTGGATATGAAGGTGTTGGTTTTAGGCTTGATAACTGGTGGGCGCTCGGGGGTGATAGGGTATGGCGACGGTGTAGATAGAGGTGGTTAAGAGGCTAGTATTTGTGTGGGTGGTGTCGGGTGATAAAAAAGGGTTCGGTATTCAAGGGGTGTTTGATTGTGATGAAGGATGACGGATATGTGATGCTATAAGTTGTGTATGGTGGAGATAAGGGTGGACAAATGGTGGTTGTATGGAGGGTTAAGGGTGGTATTGGGTGGTATAAGGTGGATTGGTGGTGGTTTGGCATAAAGGTTGGTAAAGATATGGTTCTCAGCTGAAACATGCTGATGGTGGCGATATTGGTGATGTTTTCTTTGGTGAGTGATGATGGCTCATATGGTGGACATAAGGGTGGCTAAGAAGGGTTAAGGCTCAAGATGGTAAGCGGTGGTTAGTGGTACGGGTGTTCAAAACCGGACATCCGAAATTCGGATATCCAATTTTCGGATACGAATATCCGAAAATTCTAACTTTTTATCACCATTAAATATCAATTCAAAAAAAATACCAATGTCAATATGTTGCATTTAAATAGCCACATCTAAGGTTCTAAACAGTTTATTTTGGGTTAACTTCATCATTGTTCCAAATGTAGATTCATTTCTATTTTATGTATGTGAAAAATGGTGCTTCATGCCTTCTATCATGTTATCTTCAACTTATTATCGTCATTTAATATTTAATTTTATATTTAATCTAATATATTATAATATTAATTGATTAATCTTACTTCAAATTAAAGTAAAAACAATGAATATTTCATTCTTTATTATGGTGACCGGTTAATACAAATATAAATGTAGTAATAAAAGGGCTTAACTAAACATATTACGAATATTTTTAGTTATTAACATAGATATTATTAGATATAAGAGTTTAAAATAACAAATAAAATACAAAATAAAATCATATTATTCGGATTTTGGATATCCTAAATTTTACAAAATTACTATCCATATGTGAATCCAAAAATTTGGATATCCAAATTTTGGATATCCGAAAATCCGGATATCAGAAATTTTGGATAATTTGGGATCGGATTTTCAGATTGGATTTTCGGATTCAGGTATTTTTGAACACCCTAGTTAGTATAGTTAGAAGGTAGTTGAAGGAGGTAGGAATGGAGATGGAAAAGGTTGGCCTTTTGGATAGAGAAGGGTTCAACTCCCTTTATTTCTCAGAAATCATGGAAGGGTGCAAGTCAACAAAGTGACTTATTGGTCTAGAAATACATGTATCATCAAATTCGATACATGTAGTTTTCTTTTTCATTGAGTTGTATACATGTAGTTTTCTTTTTCATTGAGTTGTGTGTTGCATAGATTTTGCCTCATGGACCATCACTTCCATGTCTTTTTCTTTGTATCTATTTGTCCAAAGTTATATCTTCCGGAAACAGTGAAAAAGCAAATTACATGGACTTGGATTGAAATGGCTTACAAATTGGGCTTAAACATAGCTAATTGATGGGCTTCTAAAATTGCAACTTGAGCCTAAATTGGTCTTCTTGCATGTGTTGATGAAATTTGTTGCTAAATAATTTGTCTTTAAATGCATCTTCAACCAAACCCAAATATCATTGATAAAATTATGAGCGCGTATGAACTATAACCGTCAATTCCTTATAAAAATAAATTAGATTTCATAAAATGAAGATCATCACACCGTCAATTCCTTAGAAACTTTCGACTTCGTAAAAAGAAGTCCAACTCCCATCAAAACCCGTAGAATAGGTGATGAGGAACCCACAAAAATAGGTTTGCACTTGCAATAACAAGTAAAATAAACTTGTTAATTCATTTGCAAAGCACAAAGTGTTGTATTTTAATTTTCATAATAAGAAAATCAACTCCCACAAACTTATTGAATATGCGGATGGGAACCCGTGATATTGTGGTTGCACTTGTCATGACAAGTGGTGATGCAAGTCGTCAATTCATAACAAGTAGCTTGGAAAAAGCTATAACTAGATTTCATAAATACTTACCGAATAGGTGGTGGGGACCTAAGAAACTTAGACAAACTTGTAAAAACAAATTAATGAGCCGTCAATTCGTTTAAGAACTTTGGACTTCGTAGAAAGAAGTTCAACTCTCATCAACCTATCGAATAAGCAATGAGAACCCACCAAAGCAGGTCAATCCGAACCGAATGGGAACAAGAATCATCAACAAGGAGATTCAAAATTTAACAAAAATTTGTCTTTTTAAGCTTAAAAGCCTAATAAAAATATAAAATTTGAAGTAAAAATGAACTTTTTAATTCATCAGTCAACGTAAAATGGGCACCAAACAAAACTTATGGTGTTCAAGGTGGGTTTGAGAAGGTTTATGACACATTAAGTTGGCCATATTTGGAATATATTATGATGTTCTGATGATGATTTGGTCAGAAGTGATGCTTGTGGTTGAAGGCATGTTTATCTTATTTGCGTATGTCGATTCTTAATAACAATATCTTTTTTCTAAATTTCAAATTTGTGTAAGGTTAAGACAAAGTGATC
Source organism: Lactuca virosa (assembly GCF_052849685.1). Lineage (NCBI taxonomy): Eukaryota > Viridiplantae > Streptophyta > Magnoliopsida > Asterales > Asteraceae > Lactuca > Lactuca virosa. The sequence goes on from NC_136432.1 coordinate 210,596,135, forward strand.
ATTAATTTATTTTTCTTTTTCACAACTATATATTAGTTATGGTAGATCTTCATGGTGCTATTAAAGATATGGCACAAGAGATTAATTATCTCTTATTTTGATGTGAATGACATGTTATTTTTTATAGAGTCAAGAAAACGACATTAATATCGTTTGTATCTTGAACTTTTTTTGTTTGTTTTTGGGTTGAACAAATTTGCAAAAGTCAAATTCATATATGATAGGATGGACTTTGAGGATATTGAGACATGATTAATGGGTGTTGTCTAATGAAACTTCCATTTATTTATTTAGGGATTCATGCTGGTAAGAACATGTTATATACGGTGTGCACCCCTAACTCAAACCCTATTATGGGGGACCTTCAACGGGTTGAACTGAAGAGTGGAATCTTATTATGGAAAGGTTTTGGAAAGAACTTTCTAATTGGAAGGTTAAAGCTCTCTCTACCGGTGGTCGTTCTATTTTGGTGAAGATGGTGTTATGAAGTTTTAGGATTTTCTACATAACTATATTTAGAGTTTTGTATAAAATTATCAAGTTAATGAAATCTATACCAAGTAGATTTGGGGGAAGAGATACTGATGTAGAGAAATTACTATGTGTTTCTAGTTCTTATGTGACTTTGTTTTGCACATAGGCTATGGGATATGTACCCAACATGAAGGGCATAATAATGATGCATTAGGCTATGGGATATGTACCCAATACGAAGGACATACTAATATAATGCATGGGATATGTACCCAATACGAAAGACATACTAATAATGCAGACAGAGGATCAATACATGCACACCACCCACTTTAGTGTGGATGGGCATACACCAGCCGTGTCGTATGTCACATGACATGATGACTCTTTCGACTAATTAATATTGTATGCCATTTAGCATGCTTCCGACTGTGAGGCTAACTTCACTCATTGTGATTTTGATGTATTAACGAACTAGCAAGCAAGAAACTAAAGCTAAAGATTTCGACAAATGAAACAAATATATATATTATTTCAAACTTTTTGTATTAAAAGACAATTCTCGATGGATTCTACAAATGAACCCTCCCTACTATTTATAGATCCCTACACCTCCTCAATGGAAGCTTGAAGCTTGTAGAAACCGTACTATCTTTGACTATTCTGGACTATTTTAGATTTATTTACATTTATCCTACTAATTTACAAGGCTTCTATATTATTCTTTACTACTTTTATAGTTTCTATATTATTCTTTACTACATGTCCTACAAATTTCTAGGACGATTCCAACATTATCTAAGTCACTCTTGAAAGATCTAGCGTCAATCGTTCCAAAATCTTCCAAGTTATTTTTGCTTCCTCTAGCATCGTCTTGTGAGCGGTTCAATCTTGTTCTACGGATTTCTATAATATTCCAGCGTCTTTCAGAGTCTCACTCACAGGGTGATCACTCCGAATTCAGACATTCTTCTAAAGGATCCTTCTAGAAAATTGGTCCGTGGCACGTGGCTCGGTGGCTGACAACACAAGTTCCTTCCAAATTCTTTCTTTTTTTCTTTACCTTCTTCCTCCCGTGACCACACCCTCAAAGCCGTAGAAATTCAGAATTTTTTTCTTTTACCTTCTTCCTTCCATGACCATACCCTCAAAGCCATAGAAATTAAGAATTTTTATGCATGTAAAGCAACTCATATTAGCTGTTAAACACTACCAAGCTTTAAGCTTTTTCTTTCCTTTCATTTATTTCAAAAAGCTATAAAGCTATAAAAAGCCGAACATAAACTATATCTTCGCCCAAACTCTTCTCTGCATCACAAATCTTAAAAAATACAGCAGAAATTCAAGAAATTCGAAGAGGGATTTAAATGGCTCACGTATAACGACCAAATATCTTGCATATATTACATCTAATCTAAAATCTAATACGCTAAAACCAAACTTGTTCAAGAAAACAAGAACAAACTATTGAACAAAACAAGATATGTACATACACAGGCAAAATCACCAAAAACTAAGCATTCGACATTGACACTAATCTGTTTCATGATCAGGAGCAGGGGAATACCAAGCAGGAAATCTTCCTTTTGACCGAAGCAATCTGGTGAACGGTGAGTCCGGCATTTTCCCCTTTTCTTCTTCCTCCATCTCCGCCCTACTCTTCGGCAGTCCGTCCGGTACTGGACATGTTCTTCCACCTCCGGCGGCTGCTGTAATATCCGAGTTTGTATTACCCAAGTTTGATTCATTCTGATGTTCTAATTGCTTTTTCGATTTGTGAATTTCGGAAATCCCGTGTAAGCATCTAACTAGCGATTTCACACCCCCTGATTCCAGAATCACCCTCTCCACCACCTCCTTTGGCTGCTCTTTCTGTTCACAAATGAAAAAGATTACCACAAATCAAACTTCAATTAACGAAAATCAAGTTGACAAATTGCGTTTATGTATTAGTTAAAAGGTAATCGTGTTCTTACTTCCAGATCTTTAAGCTCGAAATAAGCTCTCCAGCAGCTGTATGACGGGTCTCCTTCAAGCGTTGAACAGTAATCTGATCACCAAGGACATAAACTTCGATTATTAGAACGAAAAAACAGAAACTGAATCTGATCTATCAAAATCCGGTCGTTTTTAGGGTTAATCAGCGAACTGTAATTCGTTTTGCTTCATCGTGATTCAAAATCAATTAGTACAATTAAAAAAGAGTACCTGCTAGATCGTTTTCGGATTTCTGGATCAACGGAGGATCCTTAACGATTCTCTCAAACTTGCTCCGACTAAACGGTTCGAGTTTAGGTATATACGCATTGTTTCTGGAAGAACAACAGATCGTCGTCGTCATCGACGGAGCTAATGGCACTGATCTTATCATCATCGTCGCCCGAGTAAAATTACGTGTGTGGATTTAGAGTAGTTTTTGGTGAGTGATGATATTTATAAATTTTCTTATTCATGTGATATTAATAGACATCGATGGTATTTGGATAAGGATGAGATATTTTAATGAGTTTTCATGTTTTAGTTCTTTTTTCGTAGTTTTGATTATGCTGTGATCTTGGCCGTTGGATGATGACGATTGGTGGTTTCCAGAATCCAGTTGGTGTAAGGACGATGCAAAGGGGTTTGGTACTTGATACTGTATGGTATGGTGCGATACATGGAGAAAAACTTTAGGATATTTTATTGTGTACTTGTGGAATGTGGACCAATGGCTTTTTCGCTTTTCGGATTTATACAAGTATTTTTTTTTTTCAGGTATCTCTTATCTATATAAAAGCATCTTGATTCATGTATTTGCTTTGGTTTTCGGGTTATTTGAAAATACTTTTCGATGATGCATTGTGGATCTTTAAATTTCTATTGGATCAAAATTATGTGTGTCTTATGTAAGATTTCTTTTAGTTTCGTTTGATTTTTTATTTTTTTATATAAATTTCTAATTAGTGGATATCATATGAAGTATAATGACAACATAAAACTATATCATAACCACATAACGAATATAGCATTATCTATACATGTGACGTCTAAACATAAAATTATACCATATGCACATAACGAATATATTATATCCATATATTAATTGTTTTGTATTTTTATTTTTATGTTCAATTTAGGCGCAAATAGAATCAATATTATCAATAGTGCAACTCTTGTAATTAAGTTAGAAGTTTAAACCAAAATTTTTTATTTAAATGATTACTTAATTGACGAATAAGTAAGTGTAGGCGAATAAACATATATGTCAGTGAAAATGGGAGACTTCCCAAATCGAGAATTAAGGTAATTAGTGAGTTATGGTAATTTTCAATTCTTTAGGGATTTAGATATGGTTAATTCCATACTTAACTATTATTATCACCATTATGGAGTACAACAATCGAGGTGCGAAATTTCATAAATGTTTTTCTTCACATGATAATTTATTTATTTATATATATAATGGGATATTTCACAAAAAATATCTTATTGTATTTCAAAATAAATTTAATTGATTCGTTTCGAAATGACAGGTGAATCAGAATAAATACATCGAAAATATGCTTTAAACAATAATGCAATGACTTTTTTGCTATATAACCTTAGAATTTACAAACCTAAAAGAACTATTCAATAACACTTCATATACATGTTCTACAACAACATGAAGAATATAACTAAATAGTAAGTAGCTAAGCTAGCATAAAACTAACTACATTTTCAAGAAATCTTGAATTTGCAATAAAAAAATGTTGGTTTTGTTCTTTCAATTGTTTACTAATGAAATTTTAGGTATTCCACGTCAGCAAGGCTTTCTTTCACTAGTTGCACGTAAGTTAGCAAGCTCTTCTTTCACCCGTCTAATTATTACTTCTGCCCTTTTCAACTTATGACTGATTTCATCATTTTGTGCCTTCAACACATTGTTCTCCTCCTGTTACATCGACATTATTAGCCTTTACAACTTTTAACAATAATTTACACCTAATCGATTTTATTTTATTGGGAATTTATCATTTGTATTACAAAGTAAGAGACTGTTTGATATGCCACTATATGAGTCTGGTAAAAGGTTGTGTCTGACTCAGTCATATCCAGACCGTTTGATACCACAATTAAAAGCCTATTACTAAGTTTGGTATGACTCAATCAGATCTGACTCAATCAGCAACTAAGACATTTTCCTAGCTTTGTTTTTCAACAAAGAAAGGTAAAATATCGAACCTTTATTTTGGCATGATGATGGATTTGTTGTTGGAGATTTTGTTGTCCTTCAACTTCAAGCTCCATCACATTCTTCTTGAGATTATCGATCTCATTCTACATCCATAAAAAAAAAAGTAATCAAAACAAGATATCAAGTAATCAATTCATCAAAAGTGTTTTGATATTTTTATATTCATAGGCTTTTTCAAATTCAAACCTTTAACATTTCATTTTCCATTGTAAGCAATTGTTGTTGCTTAACACCCTCATTATTCTCCTTTTGCCAACTTGCAACCAATGCTTCAAGCTCTTGAATACGAATTCTTGCAGAAATTAGCTCTTCATCCTTCTCACAGTTCACTTGTTGTACAAACCCTAATCTTATGCTCTTAAAAGGAGAAGAACCATGTTGACCCTTTGACCTTGATCCACTTCTCTCAACTCTTTTTAATGGTGAATTTATGTTGTAGGGAGATGTCACATTCACATCAGCCATTTCCTCCATTTCCTTAATCTAATATGCATTTCTTTTGTTAATACAAAAATACATCAACATATTATATATTATATAGTTTATGGATTTGCTTACTTTCTCATTATATTCTCTAGATTGAACCTTTTGGAGATTCAACTCAATGATCTATTGAAATAAACAAGTCATGAGAAGAACATTTTAAATAAAGAAAATGATAAGAAGTAAGAAGTAAAAGTAAAAGTAAAACCTCTGCATCTTTGGAGATGATTTCTTTTTGAAGAATGATGTTGCGTCTAAGAAGATCTTGAAGCTCTTTCTCTTTTTCATCTAAATCTCTATAAATAAACAAAATCATATATAATAAATTTACATGTTTTTAACAATGTACGAATTTTGGATTTTAAGTTTTTAACAAACCTTTGCATAACAGAATCATTGCTTTGTTTCAAAGCATGAAGCTCTACTTCTACCTCCTCCCTTTGCAACCGTTGTCTTTCTGCATCTCCTTTCACCATCTTAATCTTGGAATTTCAATAAACTTTGTTAATATAAATAAAAGAAAAATATAAAAAAAAAAAAAAAAAGTTTTAGTTTCTTTTTCTTTTTTTTATATATATTACCTGGTTCTCTAGTACATTCACAGTGCATTCTAGCTCTTCCACTGACTTTTCATAAACCTTCAATTCCTCTTCCTTTTCATCTTTTTCACAACTAATTCTTTTCACATCTTCCTTCAATGATTCTATCAAAATGTTCTTTTCATCAACAACAGTTTCAAGTACATTGCTTTTCACAACACTTTCATAGACTTCACATTGTAAAGCTTCAAAATTAGCTTCTTCAATCTCATGTTTCTGATCTTTTAACATGATTGAAAGTCTCTTGTTTTCCTCTTTTTGTATTCTCAACTCTTCAACATTCATTTCCAATTCATGTTGAAGTTTGCATGATGACATTTCAAGATCAAAGCTATCTTTTAATTTCATATCCACAAATGAAATAATCATGTCTTCCTTAAACTTCTCAAGTTCCATAAAAATACTAAATTTCTCTTTCTCGAGATCATTATTTATAGAAGCCATTTTTTCTAGCTTCAACAACAACTCAATCTCTTTTTCAAATGAATCAATCACTATTTTCTCTTCATCTTCATCTTCATCATCAATCATTTCTTGTTGCTTTTGATCAATAACATTTATTTCCTTCATTATTGTAAAAAGCTCATCTCCCATATGATTAAACCTTTCCAACATTGCTTCCTCCATAACTTGTAAATCAAGAATCTTTTTTTCAAAATTTGTAATTTTTATCGAAAGGTTTCCAGTTTCTTCTTCTTTTCTTGAAATTCGATCAAAACCATTCTTGATGTCAACCAATAACTTCCCTCTAAGCATGCTACAAGCTTCAAGTTCTTTTCTTGATTTACCATTTTGCCCTTTTAACTCGGATACTAAAGCATTCGATTCACATAATCCATGGTGAAGTAGACTCTTTTCTACATTCAAACCACTCAATGTTTCCATTAATATTCCCATGTGACACACATGTAACACAGACACAACCCAATCCTTTGCAATTATCTCACACCATATCTCCTCATGCCACGTCAGCATTTCATGAACACAAGACTTGATATTGTCAAAATCAGATGGCTTTGGTATGAGATCTTGATTTTTAGCTTGGATTTCAAGAATCATATGTTCAATCTCTTCCACTTCTTTCTTCATTGAAATTGTATCTGTTTCAATTTGTGTTTCAAGAATCGAATAACTTTCTCTCTCGTTTATTAAAAAAACTTCTTTTTTCTTCATCTCTGAGATCTCAATCTTCATTTCTTCAATCATAAAATCGGTTTCTAAAAACTTATCAAAGTAACAACAAGACTCCACTTCAATTGCAAAATCTTTTTCTATAAGACTTTCTTTTAACTTATCAATCTCACATTCCTTTTCAACAATTTCTTCATCTTTTTTGTTGCAATCTTGTTGGTGTGCTTCTGACATTACCAAAATTGCCCCTCTTAATGACCTCAACATCGACTCCATTTCATTACTTTTTCTTTTTGCATCCTCTAAACATGAATTCAATTCCTCAATCCTTAACTCCTTTTCATATACATTTCTTGCAATAATCTTTAATTTCTCTGAAACCCATTCTTGTTTTCCATTTACAAACCGATTCATGACATCATCAAGAGCCATATCACCAACACTAAGAACCTCTTCAATCTTTTCACATAAACTGAATAAAACTCTATCTTTCTCTTCAAACTTTTCTCTTAATGTTTTATTGCATTCACTCATAACATCTAGTTTCTCTTGCAAAATGATCAATTCTTGTTGTGTTTCTCTCTCTTTTAAACTATTTTCTTGCATTTTTTTCTGAAAATTGCAAAGTTCTTCTTGTAAGCAGACTATAACCTCACTAGTTTCAGCCTCAACTTGTTTTCTTACTTCATCCATTTGTTCTTCATCCGACTCATGAAAAACTCGATCATTTTGGTAAAAAGTATTCAATTTCTTGGCTTTTTCAAGAGAATCTTGCACTTTGTTTAATGAAGTTTGCTCTTTTGATTCTTGACTTAAGATTTTGTCATTCAAAGAAGTGATTTCAGAATACTGATTATTATTAATGTTCTTGAGATCTTCAAGCTCATTGATTGATACAAGATTTTGTATCTCAAGAGCTTCAATGACTGATTTGGCTTCTTGAAGCTCTTCTTTTAAGTTTTCACATTGTTTTGTTATTAACAAAAACTTTTCATCTGTTTCAACATGAATCGATCTCTCCTCTTTGAGAATAATTTTCAAAATTTCAACCTCCAATTGTAAATCCAGTATTTCTTTGGTGTTATTTGCAAGAATTTCATCCTGAAATACCATTGAAATTCTTCTTATTTAAATGTTACAAAACACTTGTCATATTCAAACATAAGTAACAAATAACTGAAAAGGTTGAAATTACCTTTATGACCTCAGATTTTTGCATTTCTAGTAAATCATTTAAATCGGCAATTTCCCTGCAGAGTTTTGCATTTTTCTCCATGCATTTCTCTAACTGAAATTAAAAAAGAAAAAGTTAAACCCAAGTTTAAAATTGATTAAAGAGCATAAAAACAAGAAGATTGATTACCTCAAGTTGAAGAAAATCATCTTGTTTTTTGTCTTGTGTACTTTCCTATTGCCATTTTCAAAAGGGTTAATAAAAAAGGATGATAAATGTAAAAAAAAGAAAATTCAAAAATTACCTTTTCAATACTTTGATTCAAATTCTGATCAAGAGACAAAGTCAACTGATCCCTCAATTCAGAAACTTCAGTCAACAACATTTCCCTCTCCCCTTCTTCATAAAAATCTTGAAATCTAAACAAAATCCAAAAACACAAAATCTTGATTCTTGAAATCCATTCACTATTAAATATAAACTTTGATTTTATTGAAAATCTACCTTCTAAGTTGTTCAAGAAGCCGAATATTTTCCACTGCAAAACGTGTCACTTCAGGATTCCTCTCAACTTTTCCACGAAGAATCTTGATTTCTTCATTCACCATTTTGTTTTCTTCTAACAAATAAGAATCAACACTCAGTGATCCAGATAAAAGACACTCCATCCTTTGTATTTTATCTTCTCTAAACTTCAACATCATTTTTGTACACCTGTTTTCCTCCTCCCTTTGATGCACCTAATATCAAATTTTATATAACTTTTTAAATTATATATATAAAAACACCAAAGAAAAGTAGAAAAGAAAAGTAGAAAAACATACCAGGCTATTCAATTGTTCTATTTCTGCTTCAAGTTGTTTTATAGAATTTTCAGTAGATTGCTCTCTTCTTAAAGCTCCATTCAATGAAGTCTCTAATGATTTTAACTGACATACAAAAAAGTAAATAAAGTATTACTTTCAAAAAGATAACAAAAAGTCAAAAAAAAAAAAAAAAAAAAAAAAAAAACTGTGTTTTTGTTATTATTACCTGTTTACAAGAAACTCTTAGGATTTTTTCATCATCATCTTCATAATTATCATGTGAACTTTCATTGCTACAATTCTCATTTTTTGAATTATTTGTTAGTGATCTTGATATGTTGAGGCGTTTAAGAGACACAAGCTCCTCCTAAAAAAGAATGTAGATTTTATTTTATTATATTTATATAAGTTTATATTTATAATAAAAGAAAAATAAAGGTCTTACCTTTAGAAGTCGAATCTGATGTTGAAGTGCTTCAACATCTCCTGATGCATCTTCATTAATCACAGCCTTGATAATGACAATAAAAGATGGAAAATTGTAAATCTTGAAGAACGTAAGGGTAACAAGGTAAAAAAGACACCAAAATTTAACATGAATTGAAACTATGGAAAACTATCTTACATTGTTTTGAATAAGTTTTGCACGTTGTGCAAACTTTAAAGTGTTCAAAGTCTCAGTAGCAGAACTATCAAAAAATTAAAAAGAAATTATTAAATAGTTAAATTATTTCCTGTAATAATAATAATAATACAAGGAAAGATATAATAACACACCTTATTGAAGGGCTCACGTTAGCAATTATCATTGTTTTTGAGTTTCCACCTAATGAGTCCTGCATTATATTTGTAGTAAGGTCATTTCTAAACAGAAGGGTAAAATGGTCATTTACTCAAACAAATATTATTATCGATTCAACCGCTTTATCCATACGGCAATTAATAAGAATGAAAAAAGAAACATAGAAAGTCAAGAAAATTTTGATTTTTTCCCTATTAAGGTCAATTCTAAACAGAAGGGTAAAATGGTCATTTATTCAAACAAATACCTGAAGAAGGAATGTGAGTCTAGAATCTCTATAGGGAACATGTTTTGTCCTTGCATTAGCACCATCTACTAGAACCATTATTACATGACTGTATAAATAGACAAAATTTGCATTAACAAGAAAACAAATACAAAAAAACAAGAAATTAAATTTATAAAATCACGTAGTAAAAAAATTTATACCCAAGTGTGGATAATGATTTGTTAATATTTGCAGCTTCTTTTAACCTCTCACCTTCGGCACCAGAACTCTTTTGCCTGTTTGAACATAATAGTATAAATTTAGTTTTATAAAAAAAAAAAACAATAAATAATATAAAACTGAATCTTTCACCTTTCTGATCCAGCTAAATCAACAAGGTTTAATCTTGCAAATCTTAGGTTAGATGTTGAATCTTTTTCCCATCTACTTTCAATTACACATGTGAAAACACTATGTGAACGACTACTTTCTCTATTCATATTTGTAGAAGCAACTCTTCTGTTTGCAGAACCCTATGATACATTTGACAATATTAGTAAAAAGAAAAGGTAAAAATATCAAGAACATAAAAAAGATTAAAAAGATCATATTTTTTACCTGACTTAAAAGCCTAAGAATATCACCCACTGTATGAACTTCAAATTCGGTTAAATTCTCAACATATACTCCCTTTTTAACATCTTCCCGAAGCTAAAAGTGAGAAAAAAGAGACCTTTTTAACATAATGATGACGTTTATAAGGTCAAAAAAGGGTCAAACTCAAAGATTTACGTACTTGTAGATTTGTGGATGAAGGATCAAGAAGATCGGTGATTTGTTCGTTGTAGATTTCCAAGAAAGAACACTTGCAATTGTATGTAAGTCTTTCATTCTTTCGACTTCCTTCTTCCTGTATATGAAAAATGAATTTTTGAGATTGGAAATACTTTTGAAGGGTAGATTTGGAATTATGAATATGTCATAAGTTATAACACTACCGCTATGATTCTTGAAAATAGGAACTCGAATATTCTAGGTGTCATTCCACGATATTGGCTAGGTTTTACTTCAAGATTGTTTATTTCACCAAGCATTGTGTGTGTTTTCCCACTTCCAGTCTGTATAATTACATATAATATGAAGTAAGAAACTAAAAATATTATGATTAAAATGATTGAAAAGTGTTATTCTGATTAACTTAATTTACCTGTCCATATGCAAACATACAACTATTGTATCCAGATAAGCAATTCTCCACCATTGGCTCACCAACCATCTTGAAAAGGGTTTCCTGAAAATTTTCTTTTTTTAACAATTGTAATAGAAAAATTCAAGAAGAATGAACTTAATGTATCTGTGTTTTTACTTGTATACCTGGTCAATTGTTTCACATGCTACATGGTCAAATGTAAACCTAGTTTCTGGATTTCCAACCCATGTCAAACATTGTGCACTTTCCTGTTTTAGACACCTGTTGTAACCTTGTGAAGTGATTTCCATGCCATTGAGAGGTCGGATACGAATCAAAACCTGAAGAAATTATGCGCATAAGTCAAAAAAAAAAAAAATCAAAATCTTTTGAGATTAAATTATATCAAAAGAAGCTTACTTGAACATTGTGATCCATCCAGAATGATGGATCTTCTCTAAGATCAAAATGAGGGACCTCGATGGTATTTACAGTTGTACAAGTGTTGGATGTTACAGGAATTCCTTTAGATAAAGCAGCAAAGTTTCCAGTACGAACAGGAGGCCTAGAGTTACCTCCATAAATTAACCCTGGATTTGGAGGCTTGGTTACAGTTTTTGTAGGTGTAGAATGTGCAGAATTAAGCTCCGGAAACCCCAAAGAAGCTCTTCCCAAGGTCCTACATGACCTAGGAGTATTCACAGTTGAATCATTGCCCCACCCAAATCGATCTCTAGCTAAAACCCCTTGCTTTTCTGGAGTTCTCATTGTCATCGCAGATTCCTGATGCCTACTTTTAGCTTTAGTCGGTGTTCTATGTGTTTTTGAGCTTCTGAACCCTGGTTCCTGAGCTGGTTTACTAGGGTTTTGAAGGGGTTCTTGAATTGAGTTCAATGGAGGCCTGGAACAAGAGTCGATGCTCATCCGACGAATCGATGACTCACGAATGTTAACATTCACCGGCACATTTTCAGTTTCTTCGAAATTAAGATTTTTACCGGAATTTCGTCGCGAGAGCTTCGAATCTCTTATCATTATGAATCAAGAAACGAAAACCAATAATCTGAAAAGAGAAGGAGAACCAAACAGTATACTAGACGCAAGATCAAGATAATCTAGTAGAATATCGAGCTGAAAATGGAGGTGAGAAGAAGATCATTTCAAATCTAGTACAAAAGCCCTAAATGAACTGTAGTTTGTTTGGTTGTTTTCATGTGTTTTAAGGGAATGTAATTGAATTCAAATGACTGTTTTTTTGAATTGAAAGCTTTATTATTGGATTCGCCGAGATCTGGTTTAGGATTGACGGCTGAGATGTGTTGCTGATTTTTGAAATTTGGGGCGCAGGTAGTAACGTATATCGCGCTTTGTTGGATTTCAAGTTGGAGAAGGGTCTTATTTAGCAATATACAATAAATCAAGGGGGAATGGGTAAAGTAAGATATGCAATACTATGGCTTACTAACGGCTATATTTATACAAAACCTAAACTTGTTTTATTTTATGGTTAATTACAGGAATGGTCCCTATGATTTTGGGTAATTTGTACTTTTGGTCCTTCATATTTTTTTCTTGACTCGAACAGTCCCCATTATATGTTTTTATTGCGTCGGTGGTCCCTGCGTCACATAAAAAACTAACTTGCCCTTACTATTTTTTTATATTTTTCATTTATTTTATAGTTATTAAATATATTTAACAAGATGTTGGGGGCCCCACCCCTTATCTCTTTATCCCCTTTTACATCTAATAAGCCTCCATTGATGTAAAGGGTAACAACGAATCCTATATCATTAAGTGAAAATAGGTAAACCATAAAGTATTATTTTTTTTTTGAACCGGCAAATACAAATATTATAATCTACTCCTAAACTAAAACCTAATTCCACCTATGTTCACCACGAGACTTGAACCCTCGACCTCAAGGAGGGAGGGCACCATAAAGTATCATTTTAACCATTTGATTGATGAAGATAAAGTTATCAATGAAAAATCATATTAGTTTGGAGAAGTGCACATTTTTTAATCGATGAAGCCAAACCCACAATTTTCTATTCTTGATTTCTTTTTATATGTCAGTAGGATGGTATGAAGAAGACGACCAAATTGTGCCAACCAGCAACTCGTAGAGTTTACAATATCAGCGTTGGTGGTTCATTGAGACGGCCGTGGTGGTTGATTTTCACACTGATGTTGAGTTTCACCGGCACCGACGATCTCTAAGGAGATGAGGTTGACAATTTCAAACCCTTGGTAATATAAGTGGTCCAATGATACCTTCGTTTTTTATAGGGACCAGGGAAGTGAATAGGCCCATGGTTATATTTTAGTTTTATTAATAATAACAAATTAGATAATTAATTAAAAAAGAAAAAAATAAGGGTAATATAGTCTTTTTATATAAGAGGGACTAAATACGTAACAAATACATGAAATAGGGACTGTTCGAATAAAAAAAAAGTTAGAGACCAAACATTCATATTACCTCAAACCAACCATAGGGACTATTCGTGTAATTTACCCTTTATTTTATTGTTTTAGATAATGACTTAAGGGTAATATATTTTTCAATTTGTACATATTTGGTCACTGGTTTTCTTTTTCGTCCACATTTGCACTTCAACTTGTTAAATTATACGCATTCAGTCCTTATGACCGGCTACTCCAGGTAAGCCGGAGAAAATGACTTAAAGGGTAATATATTTCTCACTTTGTACACGTTTAGTCTTTAATATTTTACACACATTTAGTCTTTAATATCTTTTTTGTTGCAAAATAAGTCTTTGTTGTTTTTGCACACATTCAATATTTTTGACCGGTTTCTTTAGGTTTTTCCCATGGCGTCCTACATTAGACAATCATTAATGAGGTGTTCTGGGATGTGATGCTTATGGCCACCTCGGCATCGACTGCTTGGATGCTTAGGTCTTGTAGTTTGGCTTAAGTCTTTTGTTCTGAACGTCGTAATTTCTTCATATCATCTTGGATTTTAATGATATTTATATTCACGCGTTCATATTTGAGTTTAATACAACTTTCGTTTAGCTTACTCCCATTAAAAAATAATATATATTTTAACTTACGATATATATATATATATATATATATATATATATATATATATATATATAATATATATATATATATATATAAATGTTTTTATTTTTGTAAAAAGTAATATATTTTTACTTATAATCTTTATATACATGCGTTTTTTATAAATATATGTATGAAAGTTTATTTATAAAATCATAAGTTAAAATATATTACTTTTTAACGCGAGTAGTCTTAATAAAAGTAGTAGTGACTCAAATACGATCGTGTAGATATAAAAATCGTTAAAATCAGAAAAATGAATCCTCAAGTCATCAACTAACTGTAACACATATACATAAAATAGTAAAAATGGACAAATAAACAAATTAAAAACAACCTGATTGCCCAATAAATACTTCACGTAGCAAAGGTGCATGTGCGACGTGTTCATCGAGTAAACAAAAAAGTAACTTTCTACAAGAAAACTCAAAGTAAGAATCAAATAACTAATTACTAAATAACTAAAACAAAATTAAACAATTCCCCGATAATGTTGCTAAAAACTTGGTGTGTGATTTATCAATAGGTTTTAAATTTATAAAATGGTTTATAACAACTGGATCGTTACACACTAAACAGTGTACCTGATCGTGAAAAATATAGTTGATGTAAATAATCATTTTTAAGTTCGTATTATGAGAGATTTAATCTAGTAATTAGTCTCAATGGTCGTGATAATTAATTTATGCACATAATGGTCATCTAATGTAATCTTACACATTATACTTCATAATTATATTACCTAACCCTAGGATTTGGTCTATCATTAGTCATAACAATTTAATGGCCACAAAGCAGTTATGATTCAAGTTAATATAATTAGATTGGTCATCTATACTACATAAAACTCAATCATAGGTGATAAAAATCAGAACTTTAACACATAAGGATTTACGATCAAACAAACATAATACATAATCAACTTAATAAATCCAAACTAAAAATCAAACCATAAATTTAGGGGTTCATCTATATCTATTTAGAAGTAAAGGGTATTAGCCCATAATCATGGCTAGAAAACAAAAATAAATCAAAATAGTATTGCAAAACATCATATTTAAGTAAACTGTAACATCCCAAAAATATTGATAAAATTTTTTCATTGAAAAGCCAACAAAACCATACATCAAGTGTCTCAAAACCAATTATAATAAAAATGTATCACAATCATCAAAGTAAGATAACAATCATCGGTGCGGAAAATCATAAGGGGATGTTGTACAGTCAAGTCGGGCCCTTCCATTTGGAACTGGAAATACCTGAAAATGTTTAAACCACAAAATCGTAAGCACAAAGCTTAGTGAGTTCCCCCAGAACACCACATACCATACAACGGGCCTAGCCCAATATACAACAAGCCTAACCCATCATACAATGGGCCCAGTCCAACATAGCAGTGGGCCTATCCCAACATATCATTGGGCCTAACCCATCATATCATCGAGCCCATCCCAACATACAAATGGGCCCAACCCAACATACAAATAGGCCCAGCCCAGCATACAAATGCAAGTCACAAAGACAACTAGCATCCTACTCAATATAGTGAGAAGACTCACCTGTCTCACAAAGTCAGCTAAAACTTAGCTCAATGCCCCATAGACGGTCCTACCACACACCTATCGAGTTAAACAAGGTCCAACCTTAGTCTATACTCTAGAACTAGTAATTTGACCAAAAGTCAAACTATGCCAAAAGTCAACAGTCAACAGTCAAAGGTCAAAAATTATCATCAACAAGCCTCCACGTCGTGGCCTTCCTTTGGCCATGCAAAATGAAAAAACAGTCGGCTAATCCCCAGTCGCTACGTCGTGGCGGGCGGAAGGTCACGTCATAGGAACTGGGTCGGAACAACTTAATGAATTAAGTCATTTTCCTTCATCCTTAAGAGCTCCAAAGCTCAGATATGATTATTCTCAAGGTATTTATGGATAAAGTTTCCAACTTTATCCATTTAATACATCCCAATAAGCCAAGATTTCAAAACCTAGGTCCTTAATGGCCACTTAAGGCATGAAGTCGCCTATTAAGCACTTAATCCTTAAAGTCTTCGGTTCAAAACTTCCACAAGGGTTTTAGGGATCCTAATAATCCCTAAAAATGCAAACTTTATGGACATGCATGCACCATGCATGTCCTTTCCTAAATCTATGTCGTAATATGAAATATGATCTAAAATTCATGCAAACTCTTCTAACCACCACCAATTTCTCGATCTACAAAATATGATGCTCAAGGGACTCGGAGAGATAAAGTTGCAAACTTTATCTCTTCAAATCATAAAAACAACATCAAAGGGACCAGAACATGATATAAAGCCTAGATCTAAAGAGGAAGACATCAAAAGATGGAAGCTTGAGGACTTACAAAGAGTCTAGAAGATGCACACAAGTGAGGGAAAAGGTTTTCTTGCTGAACCAAGGCACCAACTCTTCTTCTTCTTCTTCTTTTAAAACCACTAAAAGCTTGAAAAATGAGCACAAAAGCTTCAAAAGAACAAGAGTTTGGCTAAAGGTTCATTTAGAGGTGATAGAGGTTGAGGGTGGAGGAAATCTGAGCCATCACTTCCTTTAAATAGGGTTTAAGGCTCGAGAACTAGGGTTTTGCATAAAATGGTTGCCACGGCATGGCCAACATAGTTCCACGTCATGGCACTCATTTAAGATGTGTGCCTCAAGCTGCCCTCTTCGATATGCTTTCTACAACTTCCCAGAGTTATTCTACCATAAGCAAGTATGCGAGTTCTATTATTCCTGTTCTGTTGATTATAATGTTCAAACTATTATCGGAACCATTGGAGATGGTCAATCTAGGGTTACTATCAATACAAAATCTTTTCGAACTGCTCTTTGTCTTCCCAAATTAGAAAACTATTCTGAAACCCCTTCTGAAGAAAAATGTAAGTCTATCCGTTCAAGATTGGGATATAAAATCTTTTCGAACTGCTCTTTGTCTTCCCAAATTAGAAAACTATTCTGAAACCCCTTCTGAAGAAAAATGTAAGTCTATCCGTTCAAGATTGGGATATAACTACCCTCTTCAGGGCACCTCTCGTGACCCAAACAAATACACCATTTGTCAATGTTGTTGTGTAGGATGAAAGTACTTATCAGGGGTGATTGGAAAATGTCTTGGACATAAGACTGGAAGCTTGGATCAGTTAAACCTGTTTGAGAAAAGAATCTTGTACGCCATGACTTGCAACAAAAGATTAAATTTTGCTAAACTCTTCTTCGATCAAATAATTGAATGTGTCACTGGGAACAAGAAGTCAACATATGTTCCTTATCCATGTTGTCTTGGACTTATTTTGGCTCGTAATGAAGAGGGTTATAATGTCAGACATGGAGTCGTCATTCCAATTCCAGCCCTGTCTTCAAAGATCATCAATTTTGGTCCATCTGATGGAGATATGCATCTTACTCGGAATATGGAAAACTGGGTTGAAAATCCCTATGTTGTTGAAACCTCTGACTCTGAAGAAGAGGATGATGAAGATAATGATGGAGAAGAAGATTCTAAGGAATATGAAGACACTAATAATGAATACGATGAAGAAGGTTTTGATGATGAAGAAGGCACTGATGATGAAGAATACGCTAATGATGAAGAATATGAATTTGCTTCTAATAAAGGAGAATACTCAATTCAAGGAATGACTAATTCTCCTCCAAGATTGAACCAACATAGTCGCTTCTTCTCATCCTCAACGTCATCCAAAACTCCTTCTGCATAAGATTTTGTACAACGAGGATCAACTCCATCTCAAATGGAATCCACTTATCCATTCATTCAAGATGCGAGTTCTCCAAGCTCAGCGCATCCTTCTCCTTAAGCTGCAACTGTTCCTCCAATGCCAACACCTCTTCAAACCGCTTCTACTTATCAGGGGGAGTCCAGTTCAAACTTTCAAAATAATGTGCTCTCTCAGCTCTCTCTATTGGTGAATATGACGCAAACTCTGGGAGAAAGATAATCCAAAGTAGAGAAAGATGTGGCTGATATAAAATGTTTAATGACTTTGGATGATGATGATATGATAGTTGAGGACACTCCTCCTACCTCTCCAGGCAATCATCATCCACCTCCACCATCACATCCACCTCCTCGGACTCCCTCTCCACCACCTGACTCCCCTCCCCAAACTGATGATGCCAAAAAGGGAGAGAAAAAACAAGAGCCAATGATGACTACAACAACTCCATCTCATCCTGAAATGTCTGAATTAGGAAGGGATGATAATGAAAAAAAGCAATCATTGTAGTTGAACAATAGAGCAATGATCAGTCCATACCAGATGTTGAGGAAACAAATGATGAACAACCTATTTCAGACGTTGGTGATCAGTCTGAGAATGATGAGTATGAAGGGTTTCTTGATTTGGGGTTTATGGCACAAATTGTTGTCCCTATGAGCGTTGTTTACCTTGATACATATTTTGAGGGTGAGATTCCTTAAGAAACCAACAACGACATAGAGTCTGATGATGAACAACTTAATCCTAGAAAAATGAAGGTTTCTTTCTCAAGGGGAGAAAATGACGTTGAAGCTGGAAGTTCCTCTGTCGCTGGTAGTTCTTCGGCCCATCCTCCCAAGAAATGCAAGATGACAGTTGATTCGGAGGATTTAGTTGGAGATTGGCAAATGAAGATTGAAGAAGTCAGAGAAATCATGTTGGAACATAATGCATCGGTTTGAACAAGAAAAGAGGAATGTCAATATATCAAACTTGTTCAGCTCCTTGCATCAGCTGATGCTCAAAAGACCAATATTTAGCGTTTAAACATTGATGTGGCCAAATGAAATAGAGTCTCTGAGCTGAATGATCAGATCAACTGGAAGAAATTTGGGAATGTTCTAAGTAGAAGATACCAACATGATTCCAAAATCAAAGTCAGATGCACCAAACCCAAAAATGAATCTCTCAAATTGCATCTGGTCAGGAAAAAGGCCGAGTACGAATACACTAAAGTTATATTTGCTTGTGAAGTAGTTAAATATGGCTACAGTGAGTGGATACCAATTCAGGAGATAATTTCTAAACACAAAGTTGTTTATGCTCAGGATGTAAAATTGGTTATTCAAACCCTCATCAACAAAGTCAAGAAGTTGAACCGAGTACCTTCAGTTGGTCCATCCCAACCATCCACCTCAGAAAGAACTAGTAGACCCAAAATATAAAAGTATACTAAGTTTCTTCTTCCGTATGACACTCCCTACATCAACAAAAAGTTGACAGCGGCTGTTGATCCAATTCAGCACATGTTCATTTGAGAACCAAAACATGGTATTTTCTATCTTGACAGCCAGAACCAAATGTGCTTTCAACGCATTGAAGATCTTCCTAATGCTTCCACTGAACATTTGTTCAATCTTCGTCTGGAGGGTATGCGACATAAAGAGTTAGAAAAAGGATATCGTTTGTTGATCTCTTTTGAACTTAGTAAGCGTCTAACTGATCTTCATCTCGATGACTTCAAGTGGTTAAAGCCTGAAATCTTAACTGAAGTTGAAAAATTCTCAAATGATGACCTTGATGATTTTGTTGAAGGTTAGTTTTGACATCATCAGATAGGGGATATTGTAAGGTCACACCTTATGATCTGATGAGTCAAACACTTTACACGCTGACCACCAGCTCCAGCGTCAACATCAACGCCAGGGCCAACACAAGACCTTACCAGCGTCAACATGAAGCTAATGATCTTAGTGTGTGTGTGTGTGTATATATATATATATATATATATATATATATATGTATATATATATATATATGATCCGTAATCTTTGTGATTATGATAAGACCTTTACTTAGACAGATATACATCCCTTAATTAGTGGGATGTCAGTTATTGTAATCGTATATATTCAACATTAGGGTGAAACCCTAATGTATGTCTTAGTGATCGTCTTTGTGACCTTCGTTCTCTTTGTGAGAACATTCTTTCTTAGTGAAAGCATCTTTGTGATTGCTCATGCTCTTTGTTTTTCTGTTTAATCTTTGCTTAGTTAGTTCATTCTTTGTTATTTATACTTGAAGTGTATCCGATCGATGCAAACCTTCAACTTCAGATCCAACACTTATCTTATCAAATGGACACTGGAGATCCATAAAGTTGGCAACTTTATGGACCCCCATCACTATATCAAGCCTAGACATGAAAGATGGTGCATAAAAAGCTATATCTAAGCTTGTAGACTCATAAATCATTGAACTTGGAAACTCACAAGGGTCCAGAAGGTGTGAAAATGGATGATGGTTAAGCTTGAATGTTGAGTTGATGCACCAATCTCTATATCTATTTCTTATTGGCTAGAAAACACTCAAATGGAGCTCAAAATTCAACTATGGGGGATAGGGGTTTCAAGGGGGAGTGTTAGGAGGTGATGGAGGCTGAGGGTGGGTAACCCTAGCAATCACTTCCTTTAAATACGGGAAAAATCCCGGAAATTAGGGTTTGGATCGCAACAGGTCTCACATCGTGGCCCATGAGTTGTCACGTCATGAATCCTAAATATATGTGTGTTTCTTCCATTGTGGTCACGTATTCTTAGGGGATTAACCAAAAATTACCTTGAGGTTAAGAAGGATTTCCGAGGATATATTCGGAGGGATGCATAAAATGAGTGTTGTTCAAAAGAAGTAGGGAAGTGTTTTTGAAGATTGTGAGTATTTAGGATTGAGGAAGTTCTTAGGAAAAATTAGATACAAATACATGCATTACGGTCTTGATGTAATGGAGAGGTCAAAAGTGGATTGTCTTGTGCGATATTGGTGGCTAGGATTTTGATATAATAATAATAAAATCAGTTTTGCTTGAGGGCAAGCAAAATCCAAGTGTAGGGTATTTTGACGTGTGCATATTTAGTCATATAATTCATACATATTTCTTAATACTTTTAGCTATAACTATACTTAAATTGGGAGAAAAGGTGCTTTTTTTGAACATCCAAACCCTTTGTGAATAATCATCATAATTGTTTATTAATACATCTTAGTTATCATCATACAACGAATGAGAAGGAAAACGGGCAACAAGTTGCGCCACTAAGCCTTTTTGTATGGTAAAACCAATTATTTTGAATACTACAGGGGATATAACATTGTTATGCATGATCCGTTGTATTCTACTAAGAAGCTCCATCACATCCAGAGCAAGGAAACCAAACATCTCAAATGCAAATGGTATGAACACGTGTTGATTTTCCATGCACGATTTCTCATATTTGGTGACCTTTCATGTAGCAGCTTTTAATGCAGCATGTCCCGCCATGAAACACCCGATTGTAACGCCCGCAGATTTGGACTAGTCAATTTAGAGATAATAAGCGTTAAAAATGACTTTTTGATAAAAGATTATTTAGAGTAAATAATCATAACCAAAGCTATAGTATATGTCACAAGGATTTTGTACATATAAAGAACGCTGAAATCCGATTTAAAACGAAGAAGTTATGACCCGTCGAAGTTTTTCGACAAAACCGGCACGACGCCTTATATCGTAAAAAGTGAATTTTTGATAAACTAATTTTTAGCCTTAGTGATCTAAACTAAAGTCATAGTATATGTTAAACCGAGAGCGTGCATATAGAGAACGTCCAAATCTGACTTCGTTTGAGGAAGTTATGATTTTTTTAAGATTTAGCATAATAGTATGCAACTCGGAAATCGAATTTTAGATCGATCGATTTTTAACCAACACAACCTAAATGAGAATTGAAGATCTCATTAATAGGAGCTCAACAATATAAAGACAGTCGAAAACAGACGTCGGGTGACAAAGTTATGAATTTTTAACGGACTTTAACAGTTTAAGCCTGTTAAAATATAACTTTAAAATAAAGTCAAAATTAGCCAACGGAGTCTAAACGAAAGTTGTAGATCACGTAGCTACCTACACATGGATATAAATAACGTCAAAAACGGAGCTCGTATGCAAAAGTTAAGGAATTTAGAAGATAATTAATTTTTGGGTTAAGTTCTGGAGCCGATACGTGGCGAGATCTCAACCCCAACTTCTTCCCCACGGCTTCGCACATGATGCTGAAACGTGGCCTACGTACGCCCATCATAGGGCTTGGTACACCCAACTTACTCAGTACGCCCTACGTACAACGAAATTACTCCCAGCGTACTCTTCAATCCCAACCTATAACTAGAGGCGCAAATCACCCATTTTCTTCACACCTTTCCAATTATCTTCTCCCAATTATTCCCAAATCTTCTAAGTTTTTCCATAGCACTTCCTAAGTGCTAGAGGCGAGTCCCGGAGCGCCAGAAGGCTCCAAGAAGAAGAGCTTTCGGCTCAGAAGTTCTGCCCGCGCAGAGCCTAGATCTTCGTGAAACCCCCTTGCAAGTGAGTTATGCTTACCATACATTAAGTATAACTTATGTTTAAGTTCATTATTGTTATTATGAACCTATAAAAAAGATTTATCAATAATTCCAAGTTGTTATACTGATTGATCTACTTACGGGGATGATGTCTAGGTTATGATTTAGTGAGTTGTTTAAAGCGGGCTTTCCAAATAGTATACTTCGTATACCAAACGGACCCTACCTCCGATATGATCCTACCTGGTTGTTCCTTACTTGATAGATCATGAAGTAGACTTTGAGTTAATGATAAATCTAGACTAATAATTAGTCGCAATAAATATTAGACTAAACACTTAGCGATAATAATGCTAGGTTTCGTCGAAGGAAAAGACGATTGTTAGAAGCGAAGTGTTGCCCGAATTTCGAGTCATCACATTAACAAGTGAGTACATAGTTACTTTCATATTGCACATAGATATGAAGTATTTAATATTAATACATGTTATATGTTCTTATTATCTGTGTTCCTGATATCTATGCTAGATGAACGATTTATACATGTTTTACGTGATTTAAATTGTATATGTATTTTCATACCTATAAATATATTGGGTAAAAGATGGGTAGATGAATGATGAGAAATGAAAGATGAAATAGATGATGAGAGGTGAAAGATGATGAGAATCCTTGACTTTAACGATCATCCAGTCATCTAGCAGAGTATAGATGTCAACCACAAACTATTATAGACAGTCCAGTGGAACGCTAGCAGGCTCGTAACTTGTAGGTGTTTGTGAACGACGTGTTCACCATATGTACTCTAAACACCCTAGAAGCTATGGACTTAGTATCTGTTAACATTACCTAATGGCCATGTTATTATTGTTGAGCTTTATGATCCACTAAGTTAAACACCCTAGAAACACCCTAGACCTGGTCTTGGCCTAAGAGAGCCAAAGCCGGAGCGGCAGCTCATTTCTCGTCACAAGGGAAGAACATTCCATGTAATCACCTCATTCACCCACAACCAATGAGAAAGCAACGAATAGCCTAGGTGACGCCCATAAATGACGTCACCTGGCGGTTAGTTAGCGTGAATAGCTCTCCCAGTAAGAGCACGTTTCACGCTCATGAGGCATGGTCCCCACGATCCGTTAGTAACAGGTACAAAAGGATCTCTTCCGTCTCAGGGAAGGGATCCATATTCTCTCTTATGAATATTACCCTAAAATTTCTCTCTCTCTAGAAACTAACTTGATCGTCAAAGCGACGTCCCGGGAGAACACCCGGTCATCCTTTAACGGTTCTTTTGTGATTGTGTTCTCAGTGAAGCACTCAGGTCAGATCCATCCTTCAGTATCTAAACCATCTGCGAACATGTCACAACATTTGGCGCCATCCGGACGTATCTTCAGAGTGATATAGCCAATAGACGATGTTGGTTCCTTGAATAAGGGGGATCTAAGCCCAACAGTATCTAGGATGGCAGTAGAAGCTCTGTTCAGAATGCACGAACCACTCCAGGTGCTGATGACACAGATCACACCAATTACAATAAGAACAACAGAACCAGGGCTCCAGAGCAATTTCCGACAATTGTCATCAGATATCTCATCACCTCAGATGGCGATATCACATCCCAATCTGTTGCAGACGAATCCATATGACGGCACTGAGGTATTCACTATCTTTAACTCTCATAAGAGAAACACACCACACCACGTAGAAAACGAGATCAAGGCACTCTCGAGAAACCTACTCAACATCAGTTTCTCGAGCAGCGATCCCAGACCATCAAACTGGGATCCACGAGACCCACTCCTCATATCAGGATTCATTCATAACACGAAGGTCCACCGAATATACATTGACAATGGTAGTTGCTCTGATATACTCTATGAGCACTGTTTCCGGAAAATACCTGACACGTGGAAGAAGGGGATCCGACCCTCAACCGGTGGACCATTAGTAGGATTCTGTTGAGAGAAAAACTTGAGTAACACACTTGAACAAACGTTAGAATAAGTAATAATGTGGAATGAAGTTTAACTTAGTGGATCATAAAGCTCAACAATATAAATGACAACAAGTTAGATAGTTAGATAATTAGGTGCGGAAATATAAGGAAATATAAATGACAACAAGTATTATATCAAGAAAACACTTAAGATGATTCTTAACGAGGATTGCAACCAATCCAAGTTAGTAAG
This sequence comes from Lactuca virosa, assembly GCF_052849685.1. Taxonomy (NCBI): domain Eukaryota; kingdom Viridiplantae; phylum Streptophyta; class Magnoliopsida; order Asterales; family Asteraceae; genus Lactuca; species Lactuca virosa. Next base: position 210,620,843 of record NC_136432.1, read on the forward strand.
TGAGACCAGACTTAGTGATTAAGTCAAAACTGACTTGCTCCGAAGAGAGATAACAATCTTAATATTCCAGTTTAAGTTCTGAAGATCTTTTTAGATGAGAAAGTAAGAGAGGATAAGTAGAATACGATATTCAAGATAGAGATAATTGATAGATGTGTTCATTCAGAAAGAGAGAGCTCTATTTATAGAGTCTCGAAGATTACAAAGTTAAATCTGTCTAAGGTAGTCATGCAAGGCACACTGGATAAAGAAGTGTAAAGACATAAGATAACAGATAAAACTAAAAACTAAGATTGATGACGTCTACTGTGGATGCGGTTCTAGATTGCGGTTGGGATCTTGACTGCGGGTCTTGTGATGGCTTCAGATCTCTTCAAGTTTAAGAGGGTCACTTTTATGTTTCAACAATTTCCCCCTAAGTGACCTCTTCAACTTTCCTTTCATTTGTCGAGTTTAAGGAATTTGATGAGAATCCACCAGAACTTCCTGACTTCACTGAGCCAAACAATTCTCCTGGAGATTTCAAACTTCATTTCAGCAGTTGTGTGTTTTGACTTGTTAACTGCAGTTTGAGTGACTTCAAGTTGCCTCCGGGTCAAGCGGTTCATGGCAGTCATTGGAATGAAGTACTTTGTTTCATCATTCTTGCGCTTGAAAATGACTCAAAGGTCAGGGAAGTTAGTTTCTCCAAGGGATCGCTCTTGAAAACCTTCAGTCAGCACCGAAGCTGGTTCGAGAGGAGGAAGGTTGAACTTCTGAGCAAGTGTTGGGTGGATGTCCGCGTCAATCTTTGCAAAATCACAAACAATCTCTTTTAGAAATGTGCAGGCCCTTTCATACGCAATCTTCATCTTTGTATGCTTCTCACACTTGTTCTGAAATACCTTAGCAATCAGAAAGATTTCCTCCGGGTTCATGCAAGGAAAATCAGCTTGGGTTCGGATGTAGTCTGAATTTCTTCTTGTGAGAGTATACTGGATGAATTCTGCTTTCATAAACTTTATGGGCTTGTAGTTCTTGACTGCGGTGGGTTTGTCGTTCGACCGGATTTTCTCAATTGCAGATCCATGTGTGGCATGGAATCTGTTAAGTCTTTTAAACTCAAGTGGCAACCTCTGATCTTCCGGGAGGCTGCGGTCAAACGATTCAAAGACGGTGAAGAATTTTGTGTTGGGAGAAATGAGAATGTCCTAATAACCGTCAAATGGGGGTTCCGCATAGGTGAGATAGGGCTTGTAGTCGTCATCAAGTAATCTTCGGATGGGATTAACCCAGGAATTGATGAGGGATTCATCCATAGTGATGTCGAATCCGTGATCTCTATATATCAGTTCTGCTAACTTAGCTGCTCTCGAACCAGCTTTCCTTTGTTTGGTTTTGGGAGACTCGTAGGAGTTTTCGGATGACATTGTTAGGGCTACATTTCTGAAATGAGGGGGAGTCTCCGGATGCAGGGAAGAAAGATGTTGAACAACTTGAACTTGTTGAACTTCTTGATGTTTTGGAGGAGACTGATGAGTGGAATGAATTTGACTTTGTTGAGGAGAATGCACATGAGTCTTCTTTTTGGGAGATGGTTACGGGGAAGATTGCGGAGTAGGAATATTTTGTTGAATGATGAATTCAGGGATGATTGGTTGCTGATGATTGGGACCGATTCGGATGGGAGAATGTAAATGTTGATGCGGATGTGAATGTTGATGTGAGATGCGGTCCGAGTCACGGTCTTCACTTCCCCCTCTTGAGGAAGGAACACCGGGTTCCTCCTCAAGCCATTGCTTAAGACCGTCAATCTTGGCACAGTCTTCATTAAACTGGGCTTTGATAGCCTCACTAAGTTGCTGATTGGTGGGGGTTGTAGTGTTGAACACCAGTTTGTGGATCTCCTTGGTAAATCTTAGAATCTCCTGGCCATGGAAGTTTGAGGAAAAGGAACGTCTGAGGTTGTTAATGGTTGTTTGTAAGACTGAGATAGCGGACACATAAGTATTGTGAGTTTCCTCAACAAGCTTCTTTGAATGAGCATCTTGACCCACAATGGCTGTTTGAAGTTCAACTTTGATTGCGGTTACTTCAGTGATGAGTCGCTCCGCAATGGTTATGAATTGTTGATGATCAGCCTTTCGACTTGTATCCAAGGCTCGGATACCCATTTCAACCTTGAGAGAGATTCTCTCAGCAGCGAGTCTTTCTCTTGCTTCCAAACGTTCTATTCTTTCAATCAGGGATTGCGGTCTAGGCACATCTTCCGGTTGCGGTTGGCTGGATTTCACTATAGCTAAAATCTGATCGATTTTGTTTTGTAGGCTTAGAAATTCTTTTCTTGAAACAGCCAGTTTCTTCTTATTCTTCTTTTCCTTGGGTTTTGAAGTAGAGTGTTGGGATCCGCTTGATTCTTCTTCCTCATCAAAGATCATCATCATATCATCTGATGGCTCCGGTTGATTGATTACATTCATGTCTATGTCATCAAATCCAAAAGTAGGTTCGGAACTGACTTCGATTGTTGTTCCAGCATCTTGGGAGTCTTGAACAGCTTGAGTTGGAGGGGGCTGGGATGGACCTGCACCATCAGGGATAGACTGAGCGTTGTGGATGGTCGCAACCATTGCGGTCATCCATGCTTGAACCTTGAGAATATTGGCTACGGTGTTGGCGTTGTTGATTGCGTCTGCCCAATACTTAGCCACAGTTTGAATTTCTTTCTCCTTTTGTTGAAGCTGTTGTGTTTACCGATCTTTGCGAGCCTGAAATGCCCTGCGAAAAGCTTCATACTTCTTGATACCAGACTCGGTAGTGGGACGATCCCGAGTGAAGGTATCATTAGAGTCATAGCCGTCAAAACCTTGATTACGCACCGAGGTGTCCCTCGGGTTCACGGATCCTTGCACATTTGTGCTCACCGTGCCTAAACCACCTGTATGTAAGGTAAGCAGAGTAGGATTTCCTGAGCTTCCTCGGTCTCCTTGACCCATAGTCAAGTTTGGCCTCGGCTCAGTTATGGCAAGGACTGAAGAATTGTCCTGCGGTTGGGAAGGTGTATCAAGTGTTTGGATTACAAAGTCAAGTATGGAGCGCAACTCCTGTTCCTGAAAGAAATGAAGTCGTGAAGCCCTGGAGACCTTAGGGCGAGAAGAACCAATTAAATCCTCTTGGGATTTAGTTGGGGGGGGAGTCTCCACGTTTTGATGAAGCAGACACACTTACTGTGTCTGAGTGGCTGGGGAGGGTTGATGCTAATGGGTCTGCGGGGACCCCAAGGACTAACGGAGTCTTTTAAGAGACTTCGGTATTAGTCCGGTCACGCATTTGGCTAGAACTTGGTTTGGTTTTGCGTTTCTTGAGAATGAGAATGGGGACAGAGTCATCATCAGACTCATCTTCAACATTGACTGCAGGGGTCTGAATTGGATCGGAGTCTTCATCCGAAGATACAACATGCCTGAGTTTGCATTTTTTAGATGGTTCGACTCCTTTGGATGGATCACCTTTCTTGGTCTTCCCACGAGAGGTTTTTCTTGAAGAAATTTTTTTAAGACGTTGGGCTAAAGGGAGATTAGACAGAGTAGTGGAAGATGGAGCTGCGGTATGTTCCGGATCACGTGGTGCTGTAGAGGCTAGTATATTCTGACTGGGTAGAGGCGAGGTAGAAAGGTATGGGTCAATACCTTCCGTAGCCTCAATGTGATCAGTGACTTCTTGAGTCTCAAGTCCAACAGTTGTCAAGATATGTGTGGGTAAGCGTCTTAAAGGTCCAAAGACAAATTGATCTTTAGAGTGAGGGTACCTTTTGAGATCATGAGTGACAAAGAAGTTGATGTCGCTGCCCATGCTGATCTTTTCATCGCGGTGGAGGTCTGAAATGCATAAGGACCAAAACCTTGAAAAAATGAGCTCTGTAGGATTTTCCCTCGGATTCTCCTTAGGGATGTACTGAAGGAAGTCATCCCATAAGATCTGGCCGTAGTTGACGTCGTGGCCTGTGAAAATGCTCCATACTAGCTCCAATAGCTTGAGGCCCATGTTATCAGTGCCTCCGGTTCTTCCTGACAGACTGCGGATCACAAAGTGACAGACGAACTGCCAGACCACATGGAGTTGATTTTTCTTGAACTCTCCTATCCCCTTGAGCTTCTTCTGGTATCCCATTTGGTAGAGTGAAGAGATGATGTATGTCACGCTTGGAGAGATGAACTTTGTAGTCGGATAAACCAGCAGATTGATTGCATTCAGAAATTTGTATTTGGTCAAGATGACCAGGGAATCATCCATTAAGTTGAGATGAACTTATTGCAGGTTGTTGAGGGGACGGTACGCCGAGAATGCACATTTGATAAGCATTGAAATTGGAACCACATCAGTGAAGGAATCAAATGGTCCAAACAGAGGGTGATTAGAGATGAACTCGATCATGAGTCGAATGGATTCATTGTAGGCTGAATGATCTTCAAAGATTGCCCTAAAGTTTCTTGAGGCAATTGATGGCGATTGGTTCCTTGTAGAAGAATCAGAACCAGCAGGTTGACCAGAACCAGAAGCTTTGGATTGCTTCTTTGAAATGCCAGACTTCACCATTTTGAGAAAAAGTTTGAAGAACTTGCAGAAAACTTGAGTGTAAGAGGGTGAAGAAGATGAAGATCGTCTAAGAAGGTTCAGAAAGCGTAAAGCTTTCTTGGATGAGAAAAAAGGTTTTTATAGGGGCGGATCTCAAAAGTTTATTGTTTTTACCCTATATGTGGCAGTTAAAGATAAAAACCCTTGAGTTTTATTTTTAAGAAAAAGGTGAATATTAGCCACAAAAACGATTAAAAAAAGAAAAGTTTTAATGTTTTGATTTTCCAAAAATGTAGCATTTAATGAAGTGTCAGGCCCATTATCACACGTTTGAAGATCGTGTGGTGAGGGGCTTAAGTTCGTTGAATAAAGGTGGAATTTGAACGGATTTGACATCTTGGGGCAAGGGGGATTAGACAGTTTAAGGAAAAAGATTTCTTAAAGATTTCTTTTATTGGGAAACTGTTTTATTTGGTATCAAACCCAAAATAGGTCTGACAAAAGGATCATTTGAAAAAGAACTAAACCGGTGATGTGCTACACAAAGAATGTTTTTTTGAGAATGTTTTTTTTAATTTAATGAAGGATCATTAAATAGCACACAAAGTTCTTTGGAATTTATGAAGTAATTGAAGGTTCATTCAATGTGACTGCGGATTGGTCAGTCATTGCGGATTGATACATCAATACGGAGAGATTTTTCGTTGCGGTGGATGGTTATAAGACTGCGGTAGAGGAACTGAGAGAAACACTTGAAAAAAATAAGAAATAACAAACAATAAGGATCTTAGAAATATAGGTATGATATATGGTTGCGGTACACAAGGTACACTGCGGTACACAAAGTATACTGAGACCATGTATGATAGATATATTTTGTTAGGACCGCAACGGGGACCAGAGATGGTCTGCGGTACCTATCAATTCAAAAAGAATTGCGGGTCCGGATTCATCATTCCTAACATTTATAAGAAACTGTTGAGTTTTGTAGAGTCAAGTGCTTTTGTGAATACATCAGCAATCTCTTCATGAGTGTTAACAAAAATTAGTTCAATGTTACCTTTCAGAATGTGGTCTTTAATGAAATGCTATTGTAGTTCAATATGCTTCGTCTTAGAGTGATGAATAGGATTGTGGGAAATCGCTATAGCACTCTCTAAATCACAGTAAATCGGTATCTGCAGCATCCTATATCCGTAGTCCATAAGTTGCGTTTTCCTCCACAATGAGACACAATTTTGTTTCTTTGATGACCAGCTGACGAGTTTTCCACCGAGAAATTGACAGCCACTGGAAGTGCTTTTTCTATCCAATCTACATCAAGCATGATCCGCATCTGTGAAAGCTTGTAGGCTGAAGTCATTCCCTGCGGGATACCAGAGGCCTAGAGCCTTGTTGCCCTTTAAGTATTTGAGAATTTGCTTAACTGTGGTCATGTGAGATACTTTCGGATAGACTTGGTATCTTGCGCATACACCTGTTGCTAAGACAATGTCTGGTCGGCTTGCGGTGAGGTACATCAACGAACCAATTATTCCTCTATAAGTTTTGTGGTCTACTGATTCACCGGAAGGATCAGCATAAATCTTATATCCGAAGGCCATAAGAACCTTGGCAGAGGAACAGTTGTCCATTGAGTATTTCTTCAGCAGTTGAGAGGTGTATTTCTCTTGATGGATGAATATCCCTTGGGGAACTTGTTTTACTTGAAGTCCTAGAAAGAAATTAATCTCTCTGTTTATGCTCATTTGAAACTTGTGGGTCATGAGCTTTGCAAATTCATCCACCATCCCCTGATCAGTTGATCCGAATATGATATCATCCACATATATTTGTACAAGCATAAGGTGATTATCGTTTGCCTTTCTAAATAAAGTGGGTTCAATCACTCATCTTTTGTAAACGGACGAGACAAGAAATTCTGAGAGAGTCTCGTACCACGCTCTTGGTGCTTGCTTTAGACCATAAACTGCTTTCCCAAGCTTGTAACAGTGATATGGGAATTCAAGACATTTGAAGCCCGGAGGTTGTTGAAGATAAACCTCTTCTTTCAATTCACCATTCAGGAAGGCACTCTTTACATCCATTTGATGTATATTGATATTCTTCTGAGCAACATACGCTAAGAAGATGTGTATGGTCTCCATCCTGGATACGGGGGCGTATGTTTCATCATAATCAACACCTTCAAGTTGACTATACCCCTTAGCGACTAGTCTCGCTTTGTTTCTGACGGCCGCACTGGATTTATCTAATTTATTCTTGTACACCCATCTGGTAACCAACAACAGTGTGACCTTTTGGCTTCGGAACGAGTTACCACACTTTGTTTCTTTTAAACTCTTCCAGTTCCTCTTGCATTGCAGCTATCCATTCGGACTCCATTAATGCTTCTTTTATGGTTCGAGGTTCGACCGAGGACATAAAAGCTGCATAGTGACAATGGTCAGATAAATCTCTTGAGGATCGAGTTTGAATACCTGCGGACGGGTTGCCGATGATTTGACCCGGTGGGTGGTCCTTCGTCCATACATGTAGACGAGGTTGCAGATGGTCAGCAGTTGCGGTGGAGGGAATGTCTTTAATATCTGAAGACTCTGCGGCAGAAGAAGGCAGTTCCCCCTGGACTTGTGAGCAGCCCGCCGAATTGTCTTGGACTGGGGAAGTGGGATTAGCATTTTCTTGAGCAAGTGAGAAAGGTTCCCCCTGGATTGCGGATGGGAGTTCTCCCTGAACCTGAGAAGGTCCCCCCTGGATTGTTGAGAGAGTGATAATCCTTGGATCGGTTTCCGTGTCAATGTACTTTATATCTTCATCGTCTGAATCTGAGGAGACATTTGATGGGAGAGTAATTCTGCGGATAGGGACCGGAGCTGCTTCCTCAGGTACTGGAACCTCAATGGTTGTCACTTGATCCGGTGTGGAGCTTTCCTCCTCAACCGGCAAGGTGGAAGTATTGAGTGACACATCATCGGATGGAGTAGGACCATATACTTCGGCATGCTGCTGTTGAGCTTCCGGAGACACAAGAACTTCGTGTTGGGTTTTGAGCATTCTAACACTCCTATGGTGTACATGCAACCCTAGAAACTTGGATCTATGTTTTCTCTAAAATACATGCAAATTTGATTTCCAAGGTTTACAACCTAACTAACATGTTATGGGGTACTTGTAATATAAAACTTTAAGTAGAATAACATACCTTTCTTTTTGGTTGATTGCTTAGAGTTTTAGAGCTTAGCACCAATAGTGTGGATGCCTCAAGTGGTGTCACAAATCACCCAAAACAACTTGGAAATACTTGATAGAATATGATGCTCACTAAAATCGGCCCACTCTTGTTTCTCACACACACTAGTGCCAATTCTAGAACCAAGGACCTCTTTATATAGTATGGAGGATTAGGGTTAAACCCTAATACCCATGACTCTTCATTTGCCTAGGATCCATGGGTTAAAAGCTCCATGGATTATCCATGGACTTCCATATACTCTTAGCCCATCCTAAATAAATCTTAGCCCAATCCATATATGTCACACCCCCAAACCAGGCGGCGGAAACGTCTAGGGGTGGAGGAGTTGAATTGTAGTATCACAACACATGCATCATAGTAATCAAAGTACAAACAACCATTGTATTTAAAAAGTATAAATATTTACATGTGTTCAATCATTGTATATTGAACCAAAATATAGTTATACAAAAGAAGATATGACTCAACAAAGCTCCATCTTCTCAAAAGCTCGGGGAGTACCTGTGTATTATTTCCCTGAGAATACAAGTAATTTGAAAAGAGAGTATCAACATAAAGTTGAGTGAGTGCATAAGTGTTTATGTTTGAAAGAGTGTCTCTATATCTTGTATATGTAAACTGTTCCAGAAAATCCTATATTTTCTGTTGTATATGAAAAGTAGTTTTATTCCATAAAACCGTTCTCTTTGTATAAATGTTTTGTATTTGTATTCCTTTATGAAAACTTGTAACTGAGAGTGTGCCTGGCTCCGCCAGCTGTTACTGAAAACTGTATTGAACCATTGTAGTTTGTATTCTGAAAACTGGTACTTTGAAGGTGTACTTTCGTTTAGTTATTTATTCACTAACGTATTGTTAATATCTTTTTAATGAGTTATTATAACCATACTATGACTGATGGCCTGAAACAAACGCTTTGTGGGCGTTTAAACTGGTGATAACAATTGCCACTCATCTAACTGTAGCTAGCAGCCTGAGTGCGGGGTTGTCAATCCCGATATAGATCTACACACACTTGTTTCGATCCCCGGCTGGAGATTCTGGTTATAATGTCAGGACTTTTCCTATGTTGTCTAAAGTGAATTAAACAACCTGAATAGAGTGTCTCATAAAAAGTATATAAACGTTACATGTATATTAGTTTGAAAACCCAATCATTCTGAAATAATGATTGACAGTATGTTCTTGAATTAGTATTCCAAACATGTGTTTGATAAGTGTAAACCTTGATTTGTTCTGTATCAAAACCCTAGTTTCTTGTAAGACTGTGTATTCTAGTATACTTGTATCACGAATTATTGTTCTATGTATAAATTATACCTATTATAATTTATATGTACTTTCTAAATGTGTATTTAACAATGTTTACATGTAATCCATTACTCAACATGTTACAAAGGTAGTTAAATTGATGAAATAACTATTATATTTATATACATATACAATTTTACATATAAGTAAAATTTAAACGACACTCGGACAAATAACCGGTACTTTAAGCTCACATCCAAACAAGGAAAAGGACCCAGAATGAGTTATCAGTCCTAAGTCTTTTAAATCTCATTTATATACATATATATATATATATATATACAAATATGAATTTTGGGGAAAAATATAAGTTTATAAAAGAGTTCAATGTTTTGAGTATTTTTAATGATTTAATGTTGTTTATCATGATTTGAAATCATGATTTTATAACACAAAGTTCTTGTGTTATGCTTGTATTCCCCCCCTTAAAACAGTATAAATTATGAAAATACGGGGGTATGAACTCACTTGATAGGTGGTGAACCGGACAGAGTTTCGTTTCACGAAAAGGAGTTTATTTGTCGAGAAACCGGCTCAAATTGGGCAGAGTTTCGACAGGATAGAGGTTACTTCTCGGGAATCTCGGGGCTTCGAGGCTTGCTTAGGGTTCGAGACTTGATACCGGGGCTTTGGGGGTTGTATATGAGTTTGTGGAAGTGGAAAATGTGAAAGAGAATGAAAATTGGGGTGAAAAGTGTAAAATATTCGGAAGCCCTCGCATGCTTTATATAGTCCGAAGGTTCGGACCCAAGCCTATGCGAGGCTGACATGCGTCGGACAAGTGGCTTACTTCGGACCGAAGGCTCGCAGGGTGTTAGGCTCGGATTGGACCAAACCTCGGTCCAATGGGAAGAGGCCACGTGCGAAGGAGGGTGTCCGAGGGGTGTCTCCGGGGCATCTCATGCGAAGCTGTTCGCTTCTTAGTGGACCTCGGCTGCGGTCCAATCAGGAGGTGCCACGCATGACTTCGGTCCACTCAGCAGCTGCCACGTGCGAGGTGACGTGTCACTTGCGAAATTGCCCGGTTTTCTTATTTTTTCTTTATTTTTGTGCCAAAACTTGCGAAAATCATAACTTTCGCATACGAGCTCCGTTTTTGGCGTTCTTTATATGCACGCGTAGGTAAAATCATACTCTACGACTTTCGTTTAGACTTCGTCGGCAAATTTTGAATTTATTTTTTTATATTATTATTTTAAACAACGTCCGTTTTTGTCTGTCTTTTTATCGTTGTACTACTACCGACGAGACCTTCAATTCTCGTTTAGGTTGTGTCGGCTAAAAATCGTTCGATCTTTATTTCGAGTTTTTAGCTGTACACTGCTATACTGAAACTTAGAAAAATCATATATTCCTCATACGAAGTCAGATTTTTCCGTTCTTTTTATGAAAGTTCTCGGTTTAACATAAACTACAACTTTCATTTAGATTGTTAAGGCTAAAAAGCCTTTTATCGAAAATTCAGTTTTTACACTGAACAGTGTTTTGCCGGTTTTGTCGCGGATTTTCGATTGGTCATAACTTCTTCGTTATAACTCGGATTTTAGTGTTCTTTATGTTTTTGGAAACCTTGTTACGATCTCTATCACTTGGTTCATCCCAATCGAGATTGTTAAATAATTTCTTTTTGAGGGTCAATTATGTAAATATGCACATTATGCTAAAATTTCTCTTTATTATTATAAATAGAACTACACATTGACCTATACTATTACATAGGTTTGAAATAACGATTTGTTACAATATATATGTAAGAGTCCATATTTAATTAGCCTCTTTTGATCACTAAATTAATTCCAAAATCAATTCTTGATCAACACTAATTAAATAATATGATTTCATATTAATATATTATAACTTATAATCTATTAATAGATCATAAACATCTTATTCTCAAAAGTATATCCATACAAATTGTTAGATGAAGTGAAACCCAAATGGACCATGCCGGGTCGGGTCAAGTTCATACCAAATATAGTTACGGACTTAGACACCTTATCCAACACTTCGGAGAGTTGAGCAGTCTCTACGGGGTCGAAAATATCATCACAGTTTATTTCTACTATGTTTAGGGGACCCGAGGAGGCTGGGATATCACTTTCTAGGATTGCTTTTGTTTCATTTGAAGGAGCAGTGTTGCGGACGTAATAGTCATCGAATTTGACGTCGAAGCTTTCAACTATTAGTCTCGTGCATCTGATGAGAACCCTATAGGCTACCTTGTTTGTTGAGTAGCCAAGGAAAATGCCTTCATCTGACTTCGGTGCAAATTTGTTAAGATGATCCTTGTTATTGATCACAAAACATCTACACCCAAAGATGTGAAAGAATCTGACATTTGGTTTGCGGTTGTTAAGGCCCTCATACAGAGTTTTGTTGAGACGCTTGCAGACAATGCTTTGGTTTTGAACAAAGCATGTTGTGGCCACTGCTTCGGCCCAGAAGTAGAGAGGAAAGTTTGAAAAGTTAAGCATAGATCTGGCTGCTTCCACCAGAGTTCGGTTTCTTCTCTCTACTACTCCATTCTGCTGCGGTGTGTAAGGAGCTGAGAAATTGTGACTGATGCCTTTTGAAACCAAGAAACTGTCCAGGAGATGATTAGTGAACTCGGTTCCATTATCACTTCGGATGTGGCGCACTGGTAATTTGATTTGAAGTTCAATTTCTTTGATAAAATTGATCAGCACCTGCGGAGTTTCTGATTTGAGTCTCAGGAAGAAGACCCAAGTGAAACGAGTGTAGTCATCAACTATAACCAGTATGTATTTTTTGTGGTGGAGACTGGCTACGGTTGATGGACCGCAGAGATCAATATAAAAGAGTTCCAGTGGTTCAGAAATTGAAGAATCAATCTCCATAGAATGTCTTGCTTTTGATTGTTTGCCACATTCACAGGCTGAGCAGAGGGTATCATTGTTGAATTTTAGAATGGTAACACCTCGGACGAGTTCTTCGGTGACCAGATTGTTGATATACCTGAAGTTAAGATGAGCCAGCTTGCGGTGCCATAGCCAACTGACTTCGGATACTCCTTTGGACAGAAAGCACAACTGCGGTTTCCCAATGATCAGAGAGACGTCCAAAGGATACATGGCCCCTTCAGACTTGGATTTGATCAAACAGGTGCTTCTATCGCTTGTCATTATGTAGCAGTATTTATCATCAAATTCAACCCTGTGGCCTGCTTTACATAGTTGGCCTACACTGATGAGATTGTGTTTAAGACCTTCTACGTAAACCACCTTTTGAATAGAAAAGTTCCCTGTAGTAAGCACACCATAACCTCGGATTATTCCATTCGCATTGTTGCCAAATGTGACGTTTCCACCATTACAAATAGGCCTGAAATCCCGAAGGTACTCTAACCTTCCGGTCATGTGCAAGGAGCAGGCACTATCGATTAACCACTCCTCTTCTTTTTCCTCCTTGCACATTGCCTGGAAATTACACGGTTAGTTTGGGCACCCAAACAAGTTTGGAGCCCGAGGCGACTGGTGGGTTTTCCAAAGATGCATGAACCGAGGATGCAGGGACAGGTTTTATGTCAATCTTGAGACCTAGACCTGGGTGTTTGTGAACTTTTGAAGTGTTGTGAGATTTAGAAAAGTTACGAGGTTTTTGAAAAGTGTGAGATTTAACTTGAGGTGATCCCTTTTGACAAGGACATTTACATGAAAGATTTTTGTCATTTACCCTGACATTCTGCTTGGTCAGCGGTGCGAAGGGTGTGGGAACAGTTTTGTGACTAGTCCGAGAAGAGTGAGATCTGACAGCGGTTTCCCAATGATCAGAGAGACGTCCAAAGGATACATGGCCCCTTCAGACTTGGATTTGATCAAACAGGTGCTTCTATCGCTTGTCATTATGTATCAGTATTTATCATCAAATTCAACCCTGTGGCCTGCTTTACATAGTTGGCCTACACTGATGAGATTGTGTTTAAGACCTTCTACGTAAACCACCTTTTGAATAGAAAAGTTCCCTGTAGTAAGCACACCATAACCTCGGATTATTCCATTCGCATTGTTGCCAAATGTGACGTTTCCACCATTGCAAATAGGCCTAAAATCCCGAAGGTACTCTAACCTTCCGGTCATGTGCAAGGAGCAGGCACTATCGATTAACCACTCCTCTTCTTTTTCCTCCTTGCACATTGCCTGAAAATTACACGGTTAGTTTGGGCACCCAAACAAGTTTGGAGCCCGAGGCGACTGGTGGGTTTTCCAAAGATGCATGAACCGAGGATGCAGGGACAGGTTTTATGTCAATCTTGAGACCTAGACCTGGGTGTTTGTGAACTTTTGAAGTGTTGTGAGATTTAGAAAAGTTACGAGGTTTTTGAAAAGTGCGAGATTTAACTTGAGGTGATCCCTTTTGACAAGGACATTTAGATGAAAGATTTTTGTCATTTACCCTGACATTCTGCTTGGTCAGCGGTGCGAAGGGTGTGGGAACAGTTTTGTGACTAGTCCGAGAAGAGTGAGATCTGACAGCGGTGCTCTTGGAATTTGAAAAAGTACGATTGGAGAGTGTGTGAGCACGTGTAGATTTCCTAGGATGTGATTTCTTAAAAGTTTGCGGTGACTTTACAAGTGTTGGAGTTAGTAAAATCCCCTTCCATTTTGGATCATTTGAGGAATAGTTCTGAGAACCATTGCTTCGAAAAGTCTTTACTTTCCTTTGGATTGTGTCAAAGGAGTTTGAAAAGGTTTTTGTGACAACCGTCAAATTTCGGTCAATTCAAAGTCAACAAGTCAAACCGCTCAACTCCAATAACCCTTGTATGCTAGGGTTTACGTTATGTAATCACTATACAATTCGCTATTTTAATGAGAAATCATCATTTGGAAAGTTCATGTGTTTGATTTTCCTTAGCCTTAACAAGTGCTAAACAACGAACCAAAGCGATAAAATACTATTACACAATCATCGGGATTGTGTAAGACACTAAAACACGGTTTAATGGGGTTTACGAACCTTGCGTTGTGAAGCCGGACACTCAAATTAATCACAAACGAAACCTCTCTAAATCGTTTTCACTCTATCTCTTTCTATTTGAAATCTCTCCCAAATCTCTCTCAAAAGTTACTTTAACTTTTTGTAATCATTTGGGTCATCTCGACCCTTGACCGGGTCAAAAATCGCTTGAAACGGGGTAAAAACGAGTAAAATAGCTTTAAGGATCCGAAACCGAAGCTTCTGGACCGAAGCCTCGCATCCGAAGCCTCGCATCCGAGGCCTCTGATCCGAAGCGAGGGTCCGAAGTCCGAAGGTCCGAAGGTCCGAAGCGAAGGTCCGAGGGTCCGAAGTCCGAAGCGATTTACCGGTTTTTCGACTACGACTTCGTTTTAACTCCGTTTTTCATTATTTTAACGTGGGATTTTCACCCAAAACTTTATTTTATAAACTAAGGCCCCAAAATATATAAATCTCCAGGGTTTTTATAAAATATATTAAAAGAATTGGTGATTGAACTAATTATTGAGGGAATATTTGCTTTTCCTTAATTTATGGCAAAAGCAAACCACTACCACCTCACTCTATGATTAGCCACTCTTTCCCACTACCCCTTGTCTCCTTAGTGGACCTTTACAGCCAATCTCCAGCTCTTCCCACGTTCTAAGAGCTGGAGGATTGATCCTCTCTCCTCATTCTCCATAAAACTCTTTCATTCTACACTTAGCAACCAAGAACACTCTCCAAAATTCTCTCATCTTTTCTCTTAACTTCAAGAACTTCAAGGCTTTCTCCAGGGATTTCTTTCTTCAATTAGTAAGTATCTTCATCATTCACATAATTATTAAACTCCATTCTACTCAAATCATTGATATCTTACACAAGTTTCATCTTATTCGGTGTTAGATTCTCGAATCATCAAGACATCTTCTTAGTGTTCTTGAGTTGAACACTTCCTCTCTCTCACTTTCATCTACTGAAACCACATAAGGTGAGTTCATACCCGTACACTTACATGTTTTTCTTAAGTTTTAAGGGGGGAATACAAGTAAAATCATCAAGAACACAATTAAACTTTTTCTAACAGATTACATCAGAAACGATGGACGTTAATCACGGACTGTTTTGGTCAACTTAAATATTTTAGTTTTCAAAACTGTTTCAGGTGCAAGTAGTTCAAACTCTTAGCTTTAAAATGGCTACTTGCACATCTCCATATGATTTTTTTACAATTTATGGTGATTTTTACAAAACTGCCTGTCATTTCAGAGGCAAACCCGGACCAGTCTGTGATTATGAACATTTTCACCTCTGTTAGAGATCACTAAAAATCATGATAAAATTTACGAACAAACTAGACTCATATTCCAAACTCTCAAAATTTGCGGATTTGGATTTAGAGCTTTGATGATTTTTCTATAAATTTTCTAAGAACGGTAACAGAAACTGTTTTTAACGAAAAGTTGCTGTTAATTTCATATCACCTTGTAACATGTTGAGCAAGGTGTATATCTTTATGTGATTATATGTTACTGCAATATATGACATTTTGTCTTAATATTTAGACACACATCAGTTTACAAATGGATTTGGTCATATAAAATACAAAGAATAACAAGTGATTATAATCAAAGTACAATAGATACATTCAAACATTAAATAAACTATTTTGAA
Source organism: Lactuca virosa (assembly GCF_052849685.1). NCBI lineage: Eukaryota > Viridiplantae > Streptophyta > Magnoliopsida > Asterales > Asteraceae > Lactuca > Lactuca virosa. Next base: position 210,636,591 of record NC_136432.1, read on the forward strand.
TATAGTTTGCATACATTACCACGTACTACCCTTGGTTGATAAACTATAATAGGTATAGTTTATGATACATTACATAACACATACATTTAAAAAGGGTACATTTATACAAAGGATATTTTCATTAAGCAAGGTACGGCCATACGGTACCAAATTTTCATAACACGTAATTCCGTTAATGACTTTGTGAGACATTTACTTCAAATTACCATTAAGTCCTGTATTGTAACCAGAGTCTCCTTGAGGGAGAGCGTGATACTTGTGTATAGATCTATATTGGGTTTGACAAACCCACACCTAAACTGCATGCAACAGTTAGACCGATAGGTCTGGGGTGACAAATGTCATAACATTTCCGACGCCTGAAGAACGTCGTTTTAGGCAACCTTGGTCATAGTATGGTTATAATAAACTCACATAAAGTATTAACAAACATTGGAATTTACGGGGACTTCATTAAAATTTAACGAGTTTATGTCGATTTAAACTTGCATTGTTTTACTATAAATATGATAAATTACTTGTACATTTCGGTCTTTGGGTTTTAAGACTACATTTACACATTAAGGAAAATATTGGATTTTTCTAACACAAATACTACTTTTACAAACGAAAAGCTTATGAACTCACCAACCTTTGTGTTGACACTTTTTCAAACAACTTGTATTCTCAGGAAACATTAAACAGGTAATCAAGTGCTTTTGAGGATGGGACGCTAAGGCGTCTACTATTTCATATTTTATCAACATATTGTAATTGATTCGTAAACATGTAATTCATACAATGATGTAATTTTTTTCAATTATATATATGTTGGTTGTGTTTGCTTGAATTACTATTACAATTGCTGTTATGATACTATACATGAAGTCCTCCACCCCCGGACGTTTCCGCCATCCTTGGTTTGGGGGTGTGACAGATTGGTATCAGAGCGCAGTTTATAGTGAATTAAGTATATCAAACCACATAAGATATACAAACTATAAACACAATTGGGACTAATAGTCTCTGATTTGTGCATTTTTCAAATAAATATACTTTTAGAAAATAAATGATTTTTTTTTATTAAAAGTATAAATACATGCATACATGCTCACATAGTGTCATAACTAGAAAAACATAAAATAAAAGAAGAGGAGTTGTACATTATGGGTATGCCTTGGTATATGTAAATCAAGTCTGGGAAGGATATAGCCTGATCAACTATATCTGTCCGGGAATTGACTTGCATATACCGGGGGATGGTCAGGATGGACAACAAATCTAACAAACCTAATAACATACTACAAAGGATACTTTAAGAACTCAAAACTAAACATTTACAAATACTATAGGAGTATTTTGTGTTACTATAATAAAAATATTTTATACTTTCATTTTACCTCATAACCCAATGTATTGGGTCAATAAAAAGTATAAAATCGTATGTATCGTAAACATACCGGAAAACAACGTAAAAATATACTTTATGTATAAAAGATTTCTCTCCCTATAAATACACTTTTACTAAAAGTACATTGGTTTACGACTTATGCCAGAATCATGCCGCCAAGGAGAAGACCAAGACCTTCCAGCAACACAGCAACACCTCCTCCGCCGCCGCCTCCACAGTTTGATCCCACGATGTTCCAGGCTGCAGTAACAGCAGCCGTAGCGGCCGCAATGTCGCAGATAGGGACCAACGGAGCTGGTGGTTCGGGATCGGGAGCTACACACTCTAACCACGGAGACAGTACGTGGCGTGCAAAAGAGTGTTCATACAAAGACTTCACAAATGGCAAACCCGACAACTTCAATGGTAGCGGGGGAGTCATCGCTTTGATGCAATGGTTTGAAAAGACCGAAGTAGTCTTTCAGGTGTGCTCTTGCCCCGAAGCGAGCAAAGTTAAGTTCGCAGCCTTCACCTTCACCGGCCGGGCCCTTACTTGGTGGAACTGCCGGATTAAGTCACGTACTCTCGAAGTGGCTAGCTCCATAACCTGGGCAGAACTAAAAGCGTTGATGATGAAGGAGTACTGCCCGAGAGGTGAAATTCAAAAGCTGGAACTAGAACTTTGGAACCTCAGGATGACGGGCTCTGACCTTGAAACCTACACCACCCGATTCAATGAATTGGCTCTCCTCTGCCCAACAATGGTTACTCCGGAGGAGAAAAAGGTGGAGCGATACCTTTGGGGACTGTCTCTCCACGTGCAAAGTAGTGTCCTGGCTTCAAGGCCAACTACTTTTGACAGTGCCAGGGAGCTGGCACAACAACTTGTTGACCACCGAGCCGGTCATAATACTACAACCACCACCACTGATAAATCAAAAGGAGGAAACAACAAAAGGAAGTTCTGGAACGAAAAGAAGAGCCAACCAGCACAGGACCCCGCTAAGAAGCAACAAATTGTTGCTGTCCATGCTGCCACTAATACTGTCACTACTACTACCACTCCAGCACCACCGAAGCCATATGCGGGAAAACTACCTAAGTGCAACAAGTGCAACTTTCACCACAATGGTGCTTGTAGGGAGATGCACTGTAACAACTGCGACAGGAAGGGGCACACTGCTCGTTTCTGTAAAGCGCCGGCTCAACCAATCAACCAAGTCGCCAGTACGGGGGCAACCCGGACCTGCTACAACTGTGGAGACACAGGTCACTTCAAAAGAGACTGCCCCAAAGCACAAGCCCCTAATGCTGGTGGAGTAGGAAGAGTCCTGGCAATAGGACATGGGGAAGCAGTCGAGGATCCCACGGTGGTTACCGGTACGTTTCTCCTCAATAACTCTTATGCATGCGTACTATTCGATAGTGGAGCGGAGAGGAGTTTCGTGAGCCACCAATATAAACATTTACTTGAACAAAATCCCCAATCACTAAAGGATACTTATGTAGTAGAAATGGCAAATGGGAAAGTAGAACGCACTAGCGATATATACTCAGAATGTACTCTCACTATAGACAACCATACATTTAAAATTGACCTGATGCCAGTCACCATAAAAAGCTTCGACGTAATCATCGGGATGGATTGGTTAGTTCCTCACCGTGCCGACATTCTATGTTACGAAAGGGCCGTTCGCCTCAATCTACCAAATGACGAAACCCTTCTCATCTATGGTGACAAACCTAGTGCGAATTTACAAATCATCTCATGCATCAAAGCCCAAAAGTATCTCCGGAAGGAGTACCACGCCTTCTTAGCCCATGTAGTAGACAAGAAACAAGACGTGAAAGACATCAAAGACATCCCCGAAGTGTGTAACTTCCCGGATGTGTTCCCAGAGGATCTTCTTGGTGTACCACTCGCACGACAAGTCGATTTCAGAATTGACTTAATACCCGGAGCTACCCCCGTAGCCAGAGCTCCATACCGCCTCGCACCATCAGAAATGCAGGAGTTGTCCAGTCAGTTGACCGAGCTTTTGAGCAAAGGGTTCATCAGACCAAGCTTCTCACCTTGGGGAGCACCAGTCCTTTTTGTAAAGAAGAAGGACGGATCCTTTCGCATGTGCATCGACTATCGGGAACTAAACAAACTCACCATCAAAAACCGATATCCTCTACCCCGAATCGACGACCTTTTCGACCAACTCCAAGGAGCAAATTTCTTCTCAAAAATCGACCTAAGGTCAGGCTACCATCAGCTACGAGTTCAAGAAGAAGATATTCCCAAAACTGCATTCAGAACTCGCTATGGGCACTACGAGTTTGTGGTGATGTCCTTCGGTTTAACAAACGCACCTGCGGTATTCATGGACCTAATGAATAGAGTGTGTCGACCCTACCTAGACAAGTTTGTAATCGTATTCATCGACGATATCTTGATCTACTCGCGAAGCGAAGAAGAGCATCGCCTACATCTACGCCAAGTGCTAGAGACACTAAGAGCGGAGAAGCTTTATGCTAAGTTCTCTAAGTGTGAATTCTGGATTAGAGAAGTGGATTTTCTTGGACATGTGGTAAGTGAGAAAGGCATACATGTGGATCCCTCCAAGATCAAGGCAATCGAGAATTGGTCAGCACCCAAGACGCCAACCGAAATTCGACAATTCCTTGGGCTTGCTGGCTACTACCGAAGATTTATACAAAACTTCTCCAAGATTGCGAAACCACTCACCACCTTGACGCAGAAAGGTGTGATATTCAAGTGGGAAAATAAACAAGAAACTGCTTTCCAAACGTTAAAACAAGCCCTATGCAGCGCACCGATCTTGTCTCTCCCAGAGGGAACCGAGGACTTCGTAGTGTACTGTGATGCTTCGAATCAAGGCCTCGGATGTGTGCTCATGCAGAGAGGGAAGGTTATCGCGTATGCATCAAGACAGCTTAAGACGCACGAGGTTAATTATACTACGCACGACCTGGAATTAGGAGCAGTGGTATTCGCTTTGAAGATCTGGAGACACTACCTCTACGGCACGAAATGCACTATCTTCACTGATCACAAAAGTCTTCAGCATATCCTCAATCAGAAAGAGCTCAACATGCGACAGAGGAGATGGGTAGAGTTGCTGAATGACTACGAGTGCGAAATTCGTTATCATTCGGGCAAGGCCAATGTAGTGGCCGATGCTCTAAGCAGGAAGGAGTACTCGGGCCGCCGAGTAAAATCCTTAACAATGACAATCCATTCCCACCTGACCATACAAATCAAGGAAGCTCAACTGGAAGCTTTGAAACCAGAAAAGGTGGCAGGAGAGACATTAAGGGGAATGGATAAAAACTTAGAAGTCAAGGATGATGGAGCACGTTATATCATGAACCGGATTTGGACACCGAAGTTCGGTGGACTCCGAGATGTCGTCATGAATGAAGCACACAAGACTCGATACTCCATCCATCCCGGTTCGGATAAGATGTATCTGGACCTCAAGAGATTATACTGGTGGCCGAACATGAAAGCTGAGATTGCTACCTATGTGAGCAAGTGCCTGACTTGCGCTAAGGTCAAAATCGAATACCAGAAACCATCCGGGCTATTACAACAGCCGGATATACCTGAGTGGAAGTGGGAACGAATAACCATGGACTTCATAACCAAGCTGCCTAAGACATCGGGCGGGCTTGACACAATATGGGTAATTGTAGACAGATTGACCAAATCAGCACACTTCCTACCAATGAAAGAAACCGACAAGATGGAGAAGCTGACTAGAACGTACATCAGAGAGATTGTATGACTCCATGGTGTGCCGATATCCATTATCTCCGATAGAGATAGTAGATTTACCTCACGGTTTTGGCAGTCCCTACAAAAATCATTGGGAACTAGGCTTGACATGAGTACGGCCTACCACCCACAAACCGACGGACAGAGCGAACGAACCATTCAAACGTTGGAAGACATGTTAAGAGCTTGTGTGATAGACTTCGGTAAAGCATGGGATACCCATCTACCGCTTATCGAATTCTCCTACAATAACAGCTATCATACTAGCATCAAAGTCGCTCCATTCGAAGCTCTTTACGGTCGCAAATGCAGATCACCCCTGTGTTGGGCTGAGGTGGGGGATACACAGCTAGCTAGAGGGCAAGTCTCTAATAGCACCCTCACTGGCCCTGAAATCATAAGGGAAACTACAGAAAAGATCGTTCAAATTCGAGAGAGACTGAAAGCGTCTCGCGATCGGCAAAAGAGTTACGCAGACAAACGACGCAAACCCTTGGAATTCCAGGTGGGTGATAGAGTACTACTAAAAGTTTCCCCTTGGAAAGGAATGATACGATTCGGCAAGCGCGGGAAACTAAATCCAAGGTACATCGGGCCATTCGAAATCCTTGCTAGGATTGGGCCAGTAGCATACAAACTTCGATTACCTCAGGAACTCGACAAAGTACATCCCACATTTCACGTGTCGAACCTAAAGAAGTGTTTGTCTGATGAGACACTCGTAATACCGCTCGACGAAATCAAAGTTAACGAAAATCTCCACTTCGTGGAGGAACCAGTCGAAATCATGGATCGGGAAATCAAACGAACGAAACAAAGTCGTATTCCCATCGTGAAGGTACGTTGGAACGCTAAACGAGGACCCGAATTCACCTGGGAACGCGAGGATCAGATGAAACAAAAGTATCCACATCTCTTCCCAAACTCTTGAAATCCCAGTCAAAATGAAAATTTCGGGATGAAATTCCTTCTAACGGGGGGATGATGTGACAACCGTCAAATTTCGGTCAATTCAAAGTCAACAAGTCAAACCGCTCAACTCCAATAACCCTTGTATGCTAGGGTTTACGTTATGTAATCACTATACAATTCGCTATTTTAATGAGAAATCATCATTTGGAAAGTTCATGTGTTTGATTTTCCTTAGCCTTAACAAGTGCTAAACAACGAACCAAAGCGATAAAACACTATTACACAATCATCGGGATTGTGTAAGACACTAAAACACGGTTTAATGGGGTTTACGAACCTTCCGTTGTGAAGCCGGACACTCAAATTAATCACAAACGAAACCTCTCTAAATCGTTTTCACTCTATCTCTTTCTATTTGAAATCTCTCCCAAATCTCTCTCAAAAGTTACTTTAACTTTTTGTAATCATTTGGGTCATCTCGACCCTTGACCGGGTCAAAAATCGCTTGAAACGGGGTAAAAACGAGTAAAATAGCTTTAAGGATCCGAAACCGAAGCTTCTGGACCGAAGCCTCGCATCCGAGGCCTCTGATCCGAAGCGAGGGTCCGAAGTCCGAAGGTCCGAAGCGAAGGTCCGAGGGTCCGAAGTCCGAAGCGATTTACCGGTTTTTCGACTACGACTTCGTTTTAACTCCGTTTTTCATTATTTTAACGTGGGATTTTCACCCAAAACTTTATTTTATAAACTAAGGCCCCAAAATATATAAATCTCCAGGGTTTTTATAAAATATATTAAAAGAATTGGTGATTGAACTAATTATTGAGGGAATATTTGCTTTTCCTTAATTTATGGCAAAAGCAAACCACTACCACCTCACTCTATGATTAGCCACTCTTTCCCACTACCCCTTGTCTCCTTAGTGGACCTTTACAGCCAATCTCCAGCTCTTCCCACGTTCTAAGAGCTGGAGGATTGATCCTCTCTCCTCATTCTCCATAAAACTCTTTCATTCTACACTTAGCAACCAAGAACACTCTCCAAAATTCTCTCATCTTTTCTCTTAACTTCAAGAACTTCAAGGCTTTCTCCAGGGATTTCTTTCTTCAATTAGTAAGTATCTTCATCATTCACATAATTATTAAACTCCATTCTACTCAAATCATTGATATCTTACACAAGTTCCATCTTATTCGGTGTTAGATTCTCGAATCATCAAGACATCTTCTTAGTGTTCTTGAGTTGAACACTTCCTCTCTCTCACTTTCATCTACTGAAACCACATAAGGTGAGTTCATACCCGTACACTTACATGTTTTTCTTAAGTTTTAAGGGGGGAATACAAGTAAAATCATCAAGAACACAATTAAACTTTTTCTAACAGATTACATCAGAAACGATGGACGTTAATCACGGACTGTTTTGGTCAACTTAAATATTTTAGTTTTCAAAACTGTTTCAGGTGCAAGTAGTTCAAACTCTTAGCTTTAAAATGGCTACTTGCACATCTCCATATGATTTGTTTACAATTTATGGTGATTTTTACAAAACTGCCTGTCATTTCAGAGGCAAACCCGGACCAGTCTGTGATTATGAACATTTTCACCTCTGTTAGAGATCACTAAAAATCATGATAAAATTTACGAACAAACTAGACTCATATTCCAAACTCTCAAAAGTTGCGGATTTGGATTTAGAGCTTTGATGATTTTTCTATAAATTTTCTAAGAACGGTAACAGAAACTGTTTTTAACGAAAAGTTGCTGTTAATTTCATATCACCTTGTAACATGTTGAGCAAGGTGTATATCTTTATGTGATTATATGTTACTGCAATATATGACATTTTGTCTTAATATTTAGACACACATCAGTTTACAAATGGATTTGGTCATATAAAATACAAAGAATAACAAGTGATTATAATCAAAGTACAATAGATACATTCAAACATTAAATAAACTATTTTGAATATAGTTTGCATACATTACCACGTACTACCCTTGGTTGATAAACTATAATAGGTATAGTTTATGATACATTACATAACACATACATTTAAAAAGGGTACATTTATACAAAGGATATTTTCATTAAGCAAGGTACGGCCATACGGTACCAAATTTTCATAACACGTAATTCCGTTAATGACTTTGTGAGACATTTACTTCAAATTACCATTAAGTCCTGTATTGTAACCAGAGTCTCCTTGAGGGAGAGCGTGATACTTGTGTATAGATCTATATTGGGTTTGACAAACCCACACCTAAACTGCATGCAACAGTTAGACCGATAGGTCTGGGGTGACAAATGTCATAACATTTCCGACGCCTGAAGAACGTCGTTTTAGGCAACCTTGGTCATAGTATGGTTATAATAAACTCACATAAAGTATTAACAAACATTGGAATTTACGGGGACTTCATTAAAATTTAACGAGTTTATGTCGATTTAAACTTGCATTGTTTTACTATAAATATGATAAATTACTTGTACATTTCGGTCTTTGGGTTTTAAGACTGCATTTACACATTAAGGAAAATATTGGATTTTTCTAACACAAATACTACTTTTACAAACGAAAAGCTTATGAACTCACCAACCTTTGTGTTGACACTTTTTCAAACAACTTGTATTCTCAGGAAATCATTAAACAGGTAATCAAGTGCTTTTGAGGATGGGACGCTAAGGCGTCTACTATTTCATATTTTATCAACATATTGTAATTGATTCGTAAACATGTAATTCATACAATGATGTAATTTTTTTCAATTATATATATGTTGGTTGTGTTTGCTTGAATTACTATTACAATTGCTGTTATGATACTATACATGAAGTCCTCCACCCCCGGACGTTTCCGCCATCCTTGGTTTGGGGGTGTGACAGTTTTAGGAACTGTACATCCCTTTTTGTTTGTTTTCTTGACTGCAGAGTTTTAGAAAAGTAATTTGAGAAAACAAGTTTTTTTGGACTCTTGGGTTTTGAAATTTTGATTTGTCTTTTGTTTTTTGAAAAGATTTCCCGCTTTTTACCACGAGATTGAAGTTCCTCTTTGAAGGCCCTTTTTGCCTGAGTTTTTGGAGAACCGCAGTCATTGAGATTCAACTGCGGTTTCTTAGATCCACTAGATTGTTTTTGAAAACGAGGACTTGATTCATCTGAACTAGAGAGTTTAGGATTCTGGGAACATTGACCATACTCGAAATTTTCTATAGGCAACTCATGATGAATTGGCTGAATGGTCACTGAACTCTTAACTGTGGTCTGCGGTAAGGAAGATTGGACTACCGCAACATAAGTCTGAGTTGATTTCTTTGTGGGACATCTGATGAGAGGCAGTTGGTCAGACTGCAGTTCAGAATTACAGTGAGCGGTACTGCAGTCCGAAGGCAGTGATGGGAAGTTCATACAAACTTCGGATTCCATAAGAATTTCTTCATCGACAACTGATGAAGTCTGAGAGTTGGGATAAATTATGCCAGAGATAGGAATTTGATCACCTGAGTGACCCAAAATTTCAGGAAGAATTTCCTCAATAACACAATTATTACTCAGATTATGAAGTTGACCAAAATGAGCTTTGATGTCCTCGGGAAAGGTTTTGTCATTGATTGGGAACTGGAACTCTCGGTCCGGAGGGACATAGGGATGATCTTTGTTAAATCAGGGTGATAAGTCCTTTGCGGTGGAGTACCCATTGGACCAACCCCAATTATATGTGTTATCTACGGTTCCATTGTTCACAAGATTATCAATAGCTTCACTTTCATTGAACAATTTTTCTATTAGAAGATTTAAACGTACAATTTCATTTTGAGCTAAATCTCTCTGATCTAATGCTATGCCTAATTGGGTTTCACATAACATTCTTGTATCCTTCTCTAATCCTAAGTCTTTTTCTAGCATGGAAACTTTGAGTCTTTTGTCTTCTAGACGTCCTCTAACATGGAACATTTCTTGGGACGCAATGCTCTTCTCATCTAGGGCTTTGTTATAGTCTGAATGGACGGAAGCACATGTGTCATTAAGGTTGTCAAGGAATGGTTGACAATCATGCATGCTATAATTAAGAGTTTGGATCATGAGTTTTACCTGCTCAACGATGCTCAGAGTTCCATCCTTTTCCATGTAGCAGTAGTTCTTTTCCAGCTTGGTTGACCCATCCTCATCCGCAGTTGACATCATGCATATTTTTCCTTTTCCCTTGATGTTGTTGATATCTTCATCCTCATCTCCGGATGACCACACCTGATGGTCTCTCTTGACTTGGGCTACGTATGCCCTTGCTTTCTATTTTGCTTCCAGTTCTTGAGCCATTCTAAGATAGAATGCTTTGTCTTTCACTACATTTGCTTTGCAATCTCTAGCAAAGTGGTTTTCCTTGTTGCAGTTGTGACAAATTACAACATCATATTTTTCTTCTGCTGAGGTACCGGAGTCAGTTGTCTTGACAGGCTGCGGTGCCTCTTTCGGTTGAGTGTTTTGAGGTTGCGGTGCTGGGTGAGGGTTTTTGGGATATCGAGAGTGAGTGTTTTGAGGATTGAAGTTGCGGTTGAAGGGAGGTTTAGTAAACTGCTGATTTTTTTCGGAAAGATGAGGGTGGTAGCCTGTTGAATTGTTGACTAACTAGAGCAATCGCGTTTTGGAATTCTTCTTCATCATCATATTCTGAGTCAGCTTCGTATGACTGCGGAGGGTTGTCATACGAGGGTGAGTAAGATTGAGTGTGAGGTGCTTGTGCTACGAGAGCAAGTGGTCCTTCGAATTCAGCAGAGTCTTTGAGTACGGTTGATTCTTGTGCTTGTAGTTCACCATACAGTTTGTAAAGAGATAAAGAATGAATTTTTCTATCTCCTTCGACTATCATTTTAGCCGTAGTCCAATGTCTACCCAAACCATTGAGAAACTGAAGATTGGTCTCATGGTTACTTCGGATGGTGCCATCATTTAATAACTTTGTGACAATTAAATTGAACCTCTTGAAGGAGTCTTCCAGACTTTCACCAGCATGAGCTTTGAAGTTGTTGAATTCGTTGAGTGCGGTTGTAAGCTTTTTATCTTGAGCCTGTTCTGTGCCTTCATACAAGTTCTTGAGAACATACCAAATTTCTTTGGCTGACTTGCAATTTATCAAGATCATCTTTGGTGGGACGATTCATGGCTGGTGGACCTCCTCCCAGTCTAGCTTGAGTGTCGTTGTTTTGGATTGGAGTAAGTACAGGGACATGAGATCCTTCTTCTACAGATCTCCATACATCTTTTCCAAGTCTTCGTAGATACCTCTCCATTCTTTGAGACCAGTGATGATACTCGTTTGCCACAAGTATTGGAGCTCTATTCGAACCTCCAACACTGTTTGAAACATTGAGAGATAATGTTTGTGCCATATTTCCTTGTTTTTGAAAAGATTTGTATTTTTTTTTGTTTTTTTATGAGATGAGATCCAGTAGTATAGAAGGCCTTTTAAAATAAGAGTTCTTGTTTAAAAAGCAACCACTTTGGCTCTGATACCAATTGTTGAGAGAAAAACTTGAGTAACACACTTGAACAAACGTTAGAACAAGTAATGAAGTGGAATGAAGTTTAACTCAGTGGATCATAAAGCTCAACAATAATAATAAGTTAGAGTTAGATAGTTAGATAATTAGGTGCGGAAATATAAGGAAATATAAATGACAACAAGTATTATATCAAGAAAACACTTAAGCTGATTCTTAACGAGGATTGCAACCAATCCAAGTTAGTAAGTGAGATCAGACTTAGTGATTAAGTCAAAACTGACTTGCTCCGAAGAGAGATAACAATCTTAATATTTCAGTTTAAGTTCTGAAGATCTTTTAAGATGGGAAAGTAAGAGAGGATAAGTAGAATACGATATTCAAGATAGAGATAATTGATAGATCTGTTCATTCAAAAAGAGAGAGCTCTATTTATAGAGTCTCGAAGATTACAAAGTTAAATCTGTCTAAGGTAGCCATGCAAGGCACACTGGATAAAGAAGTGTAAAGACATAAGATAACAGATAAAACTAAAAACTAAGATTGATGACGTCTACTGTGGATGCGGTTCTAGATTGCGTTTGGGATCTTGATTACGGTTCTTGTGATGGCTTCGGATCTCTTCAAGTTTAAGAGGGTCACTTTTATGTTTCAACAGATTCACCAGGCATAGTTTGTGGCCACTAGGAACTATTTAGCTACCCTTAACGTTGTTCAGGCACGACGAAAGGGACCGAATCACAAGGACATTCGAATTCTCTGTGATCCGATACCCAACACAACCCAACATTCTGCTTGGACGACCAGCAATCGCTTTACCGCATCTCATACCATCAACGATACATGGCATCATTAAATTCAGCACATGCCAGGGATCGGCAGCGGTCCTTGCCATAAGCACCAGAGCACAACATTGCCACCAAATCATAGCCGCCCCAAAACCCGTGCGCGCGCCAAAGAAGTCCAAGGAGGGATGTTCCACCGAGCAACACCAAATAAACATGGAGTATCCAGAGCAGCTCGTGCAAATCGGTGCCCACTTAACAGACGAAACCAAGGCACGACTAGTGGCGCTCCTGAGTCAATACTCCACCGTCTTCTCCTGGAAGCCAACGGATCTGACAGGCATCGATCGACATGTCATAGAACACAACCTTAACATAGCACCTGGGAGTAACCCTGTAAAGCAAAAGAAGCGAGGACACGCGGCAGACGGCAATAGGGCTATTAACGCAAAAGTGGCCGATCTGGTGAATATTGGCATACTCAGGGAAGTAATGTTCCCAACATAGATAGGAAACCTGGTCATGGTAAAGAAAGCCAATGTGGCATGGCGAATGTGCATAGATTATTCAGATCTCAATAACGCCTGCCCAAAGGATTGTTATCCTCTGCCGGAGATCGATTAGAAAGTCCAATCGCTTGAAGGCTTCCAATTCAAATGTTTCCTTGACGCATATAAGGGCTATCACCAGGTGCAGATGAAGCGAGAAGATGAAGCAAAAACAGCTTTCCATACCGAAAAGGGCACCTTCTGCTATGAGAAAATGCCATTTGGGCTCAAAAACGCGGGTGCTACTTACCAGAGGCTGATGGACAAGGTATTCGCCGACCAAATTGGACGGAATATCGAAGTCTACATCGACGATATGGTAATTAAAAGCCGCAATGAAGAAATGTTACTCCAAGACGTGGAAGAAACCTTCAAAACGCTAGTCAAAGCGTAGATGAAGTTAAATCCGGATAAGTGTACTTTTGGGAGTCGAGGAAGGGCGATTCCTTGGCTATCAGGTGACCAGGGAAGGGATTCCACCCAATCCAACCAAAATACAAGAGTTCCTCGAGTCGAAAACTCCCCACAACCTTAAGGGAGTACAGGAGATTAACGGCAGGTTAACGACTCTTGGAAGGTTCATTGCCAAATCCGCAGAGAAGGCGCTTCCTCTGTACCAAACACTCAAAGGATGCTTAGAGAAAAAGCAATTCAAATGGACATAGGAAGCGGATGTGGCCTTGCAAAAATTGAAAGACGCACTGCAGCAACTCCCGATTCTTGCTTGCCCACTTCCAGGGGAGACGCTACAGATGTACTTAGCAGCGTCTAAGGAGGCTATCTCCTCTGTGTTAGCGGTGGAAAGGGAAGGCAAACAAATCCCCATTCACTTTGTCAGCAGGGACCTGCAAGGGCCATAAGTAAATTACCCGGCCTTGGAAAAACTAGTCCTCGCCCTGGTCTACGCAGTGAGACGTTTACGGAGGTATTTCCAAGCCCACAAGGTGGATGTTCTGACCTGTTACCCAATAAAACAAGTGTTGCTAAGGCCGGAAAAGTCCGGACGCCTAGCCAAGTGGGCCATAGAGTTGGGTGAAAACGACATCTAGTACCACCTCAGAACCAACATCAAAGTCCAGGCCCTTGCTGACTTACTGGTTGAAATACCAGATACCATCAAGGGAGTGCTGTCGACAATCTCTGTCGACCCATTAGAGCCTAAAGCCGGCAAGGAACTTTGGAAGTTGTATACCGATGGCGCAGCAAGTAAAGAAGGCTCAGGCGCAGGCCTGATCCTCCAAAGCCCTAAAGGTGAAGAGATCACCTATGCACTATGGTTCGACTTCCAAGTATCTAACAACGAAGCAAAGTATGAGGCACTCCTGGCAGGACTAAGGTTGGCCAAGGAGGTTGGTGCAAAACAACTAGCAACTCTTAGTGACTCGTTGCTTATCACAAACCAAATAAACGGAGTATACGAGGCAAAGGACCCCAGGATGCAGAAATATCTAGACGCGGTCCGTAATTTAGCCAGCACGTTCAAAAGTTTTTCAATAAAGCAAATCTCCCTGGCCCTTCCACCAATCGGGGATCAATATAGTGGGACCATTTCCATCGGTGCCGGGAGGCGTAAAGTTTTTGCTGGTAGCCGTGGACTATTACACCAATTGGATAGAGGCAGAACCACTGGCCACTGTCACTGGCAAGCAGATGATAAAGTTCATGAAAAAGAACATCTTGGTCCGCTTTGGAACTCCTATGATCCTTATAAGTGATAATGACACTCAGTTCGAAGGAAGTCCCTTCAAGGAATGGTGTGAAGACAAGAAAATCCACCGAAGGTTCACATCGGTAGCGCATCCTCAGGCTAACGGACGGACAGAGATATCCAACAAAACCATAGTCAATGTTTTAAAGAAATGGCTACTCAGATCAAAGTCCGCCTGGGTGGATGAGCTCCCGACAGTGCTATGGTCCTATCGCACCACATCAAGGTCAAGCACGGGAGAAACGCCCTTCAGTCTAACCTATGGGACGGAGGTGGTCCTCCCACTGGAAATAGTCGATGGCTCCTTGTGAATAGAGAGTTTCGAGGAGGTAGCCAACGAAGAAGGGTGACGCCAAGGCCTAGACATGCTCGACGAGAAACGCGAGGCAGCACAGATGCGCCAAGCACTGTATAAATCACGGACTGAGAACTATTACAACCGCCAAGTCTGGGCCAAGAACTTCAAAGTTGGAGAATGGTTACTAAGAAAGAACGAGTCTAGCCATATTGAACCATTGGGGAAACTAAGTGTCACGTGGGAGGGACCATACAAAATCGTAGAAGCACATAAGAATGGTGTCTATGTCCTAGAAGCTCAAGAAGGGTGCGACATTCCAAGAACATGGAATGCGCAGAGCCTACGCCACTTCTACTCTTAAAACAAGTGTTAAAGGTAGAACAGTGCTAGCTAACGCATTGTGTATTAATTTTAATATGTAAATGTAATCAGCATAAATTACATTACTATTTTCAGTCATATTATGCTGTAAACAAAACTAGAGTAAATAGAAAGGGCAATTCAGATGCTCCTTATATCCAAATCTAAGAAACAAAGAGGTTGTGTACATTTACCGTGTGGCAACAAGGACTGATCATCCAACATCACATGAGCGAAATCGTTACAAGAAGGCATACAGTGAGTTTACACTAGAAAGGCTCATAACCTTCCTCCCACAACATGTTCATGAAGTAAAGAACATGTGACATGAGTGTAGAAGGGTCATAACTTTCCACGAATATAAAAAACAAAGTAAACAAAACCGGGTGAGCCTTAAGATGACGATCTTGGCTACAACCAAGGTCTTTAAGTAGCATATTAGAACAAATCTCTCAAAGACCAGCTTAATAAAGCACAAAGAGTTCACTAGCAAGAGAACTATGACCAGGGGTGTAAACAAACCCTATGTACATATCATGTGATGGCCAGCATAAACCATACACAGAGTAACCAGGCGAAAGAGTATGTGCGATAAAGAGAAACATTCACACCCATAAAAAGCAAACATTGTTCAAACTGCTGGACTCCCGGACTCAAAAGATGGCCACAAAGGGCGGTAAAGACAACAAACAAATAAGGAAAATACTATCAAAGGGGGTTACATCAAAACAAGCCAAACACAAAACTACTTATCAGCAGGAGTGTTATCATCACTAGAAGGAAAGCTTGAACCATGGACCGATTCCTCGCTCTGAGACTCCTGGCAGAGATTACGAAGCCCAGCTATGTCCAGGGCACCTAAGCGAAGATGGTCGGCAAATTCTGTCTCCATGAAGGTCACCAAGGCGTCTTCCATCTCTTGAGTCCTGGCTGCCACATTCTCCTCAGACTTTTGGTCAACCTCCCCAACGGAGACCTACTCCCAGACAATCCTTTTACCCTATTCCATACCAGCAGCGACACAGGCTTCTTTCACAAGAACCA
Organism: Lactuca virosa; assembly: GCF_052849685.1. Classification (NCBI taxonomy): domain Eukaryota; kingdom Viridiplantae; phylum Streptophyta; class Magnoliopsida; order Asterales; family Asteraceae; genus Lactuca; species Lactuca virosa. The sequence goes on from NC_136432.1 coordinate 210,652,899, forward strand.
AGCCTTGGAGGAATTGTGGACTTTCAATCAACCTATCCACAACCCGACTGAGCCCGTCACTAAGGATCCAAGAAATATCCCTTTCCAGCGCTTCCCTTGCGGCATTCCCGGTCACCAGATCAACCTCCAGCTCTGCTGTTTGCTTGTTCAGACCGGTGTTCTCCAACGTCAGGACCCCCACACGAGCGTTCAGACGCTCCACCTCTTTCACCAGCTTCGCCGCTTGATCCGCCAAGATTGCCCTCTCAAGTAAGACTGCCTCCTGCCTAGCCTCCAAGCTGCTCTTATTGGCTTCTAACTTTGCCACTTGGGCCTTCAGTTCTTCGCATTCAATGCCCCTCCTATCCGAATCGGACTGTAGGGTCTCCATCTCGGAGATGCGTTCGGAAACCGCGACTAAATAAGACGGCACTTGGGCGGCAGCGTAACGCAAGCCATCAACCATATGCTCGTCGGATAGGACATTTAGGGCCTCAGTCGTGGCATGAGGAAATGCGTGCTGACACCACTCGAGAGCGATGTCATGATCGGAAACAAGATCCTGAGTAGTTAGTCTCCAAGTTGGCTTATAAGCATCCGGATGAGAACCCATCAGCAGGGGGTGGTTGTGTTTTTACTAGAAGAGGTGGAGGCAAGACCATGAGGAGGCGAAGACCCAATCTTTGTCCCGACTCCTTTGATTGTGGGAACGAGGCTGGTTTTCTTGGTGCTTCCTTCTCCCGTATAACATGGCGGTTCATTCGCCCCGATTTGTTCCCCATCCAGCAGTTTCGGAGGACCTTCATCGGGGGCACGGTTGGAATCCTTAGAACCCCCTAGTAAGAGACTCAAATTACGATTCTTACGTAGAGGGGGCCCGGTGCTAGCTGCCTCAGTTGGACCGCCAGAAGAGGCTTCCAGGAGTGCAAAACACCTCTTAACCCGACGAAGACTCCTCGGGGACCCGGACAGTGTAGGATCCTTCTGAGAAGAACCAGCGACGACAACATCCTGTAGGTCCGGATCCTCATCAGCGCCGGTAACACTGTCAGAACCGGCAGTTGTCGTGAGTCCTTGGCCAGAAAAAAGAGGTGGAAGAGCCTCCACCAGGTCAACATCGCGAACCTGAAGCTCGCCGTCTAACAGACCCCAAAGAGCTTTCTCCAAAGAAATAGTCTCCTCCATACCTGGTAAAAACAAGAAACAATACAAGTTTAGCCAAAGCACCGCTTTAAACATGACTTGCCAATCTTTTCATATAAAGGAGGGGGAGAGGAAAAGAAAAAGAGATACCCTCTTTCTCAACAAAGAATTCAAGCATCTTCCCACGAGCCCTCCAAGCAGCACTCATCCCGCCGGCGGCCAGGAAACAGTCAAGCCAATCTTCACCGGTAATGCTGATCTTCTCCAGGGCATTAGCCAGTTCCTTGTCAGCACCAAACAATACGGGGGCACGGTCGACGTACACCTTAGTTTTCGGGTAACTGAGTACCACGAGATCGTTGTTCACCCATAAGAACTTCTCTTGCCAGTTCTTCTTAGACTTCTTATCGTGGATAAGAGTATGGACTCCCCGTCGGCGAGAAAGGGTTCGAGTCCTTGACTGAGTGGAGGCGTTAAAGAAGTGCTTGAAAGCAGGAACGGTCGGCAAGTGTCCTAGGGAACGAAAAAGGATTTCAAAGCCGACTATCTTGTTTATAGCGATAGGGGTTAACTCTCTTACTGAAAACCCGTATTCTCGGATTATCAAGTTCAAGAAATTGGTGGTAGGCAAGCACAGACCTACCTCGAACAAGGCGATTGGGATCCCGAATTTTCCATCAGGAGGACTGTACAAAGAGGCACCATGCAAGGGGATTTTCACCCCGTTTTCAGGAAGAAACCCGAACCGGAATTCAAAATATTCCCACTCTTCAGCAGTGAGATTTCTTCCCAAAGAGTGAGAAGTAGCCATAGAAGAGTTTGGAGGAAAAAACAAAAAGTTTTCTTTCGAAAAGAAGCGTAAAGGAAGCAAGGTAACAGGTGAGGCAGATGTGCCAGGGAAGGAAGAGGCTTAAATACAAAGAAAGGGGCATCGAACCGTCTTCATGATGAAACTGCCGAACAATGGCAATTTCGCTCTGTCATCAGTATAGGCTATCAATAGCAGCTCACCACGTATCTGTGAGTAGACCAGAACAACTCTACTATGTCACGAACGCAGAGGCCTACTGGTCTAAGGGACCTTTTAACGTTACCTATCGACCACGTTAAATGTAACAGAAAATGTAACAGAGACGTTACTACCTTGGCTAAGACCCGGTCTTGGCCTAAGAGAGCCAAAGTCGGAGCGGCAACTCATTTCTCGTCACAAGGGAAGAACATTCCATGTGATCTCCTCATTCACTCACAACCAATAAGAAAGCAACGAATAGCATAGGTGACACCTACAACTGACGTCACCTGGCGGTTAATTAGCGTGAATAGCTCTCCCAGTAAGAGGAGGCCACGTTTCACGCTCACGAGGCACGGTCCCCACGATCCGTCAGTAATAGGTACAAAAGGATCTCTTCCGTCTCAAGGAAGGGATCCATCTTCTCTCTTATGAAGATTACCCTAAAATTTCTCTCTCTCGAAACTAACTTTATCGTCGGAGCGACGTCCCAGGAGAACACCCGGTCGTCCTTTAACGGTTCTTTTGTGATTGTGTTCTCAGGGAAGCACTCAGGTCAGATCCATCCTTGAGTATCTAAACCATCTGCGAACATGTCACAACAGTACTTTATAAGTGAATGCTGGCAACTATGGACTTAGTGCCTTATAGATGAACATTGGCAGCTATGGAGTTAGTGCCTAATATATAACATCGACAACTATGGACTTAGTGCCTAATAGATAACATCGACAACGATGGACTTGGTGCCTGATGGATGACCCTGGCAGCGATGGACTTTGTGCCTATTCATTAGGACAATCCGTAGGAATGAATGAATGAACAATAGATGATTCTTAGGGTAGACCCTTAAGAATAAAGAAGATAATAAAGATGGGAAGTTGGGAAGTTGGGAAGTTGGGTTAATTGTTTGATGATTAAACATAATAATTATATTATTGTAGGTTGAAAACCCTATGTACTCACCAGGTTTACCAACCTGACCCACTTAGTTTATTTGTATCACAGGTGTCGATATGAAGATACATTACACTGAGAGATTAAAGGAGATCTAAATCATTAGTGTAAATGAATGTAAGGACTGTTTATGCTTATGTTTATGTATTGACGAAGACATCCCAATGTTTTAGTATAAACAAAATACATTTCTACGAGAGGGGATACCCCTGTAAGGTCTACACATACATGTTTCCCTCTAACCCATCCAAAAATCAAAACATCGGCCGGTCTAAGGGTTGACCTTCCTTCTGTCGGGTCATTCAGGAAATTCACAGGAGCCTCTTTCTTGGCAGAAACCCCGACACGTTTAAATATGTCAATCAAAACATCCCTAACCATATCGTACCTGTATTTGAACCCTAGGAGTTCTTTGTAATGAACTGTATGGTCTCCAAAAGAGTTCAAACATGCCTTGCGGCACACCTGACATATCTCGTCGGCTGGGAATATTGGAATCATGAGCCGATATTTGAGAATGGTACGATACTCCATAGGAGACATATGTTGGCCAAGCCCATCTATAAGGATAGCTAGAAGAAAATATTGAGCATGTAGTGCACGTAAACACTGGAAAACTGCTTTCTATTGAGCCATCATGTTGAAATGCACTTCCATATCTTGGGCAATTTTACTAAAAAGGGCACTCTCTAGTGTATTATGGGATTTAGGGGGGTGATGTCCTTAATAGTAAAACTGCTAAGGTCAATTTCCAGAAGCTTGTTACGAAGAGAAGTTAAGGCACCGGCATAATTAGAATCTATGTTATAAATGCCACTATCCCGTAAGATGTGGTCTTGCAATACCCAAGATTGGGCCCTTGAGGCAACAAAAGCATATGAGGTAGCCTCTACTGCCGAGTATAAAACCAAACCACCAAACCGAATGGGTAGGGAAGCAAGTCGCCACTATATGTCGCCAATGAAAGGCCCACCACAAACCACAATGTCCTCAATCGCCCCGTACAACCCATTATCGAAGAACAGCGCCGCCTCCTCCATATGAACAGGTTGCCACGTCCCTAGCCCAAAGAAAAGTTTTGTAATACCCATACAAGACCGAAGTAGAAGGAGCTCACTCTGCGGGTCAGACAATTGTGGAAGAAGACACATCAAATTCACAGCGTTTTCAGCTCTCTTTATGGCTAAGATGCTAATGAAACTAGCATCTCTACTAATAGCTCCCCCAAGAAGTTTCACCCCCAATGGCGGCCTCCCGATGCCATCCGGGAATAACCCCTAACGCAACTTCCTACCATCACACGAGAGCCAAAAGAGCTCGGTTTTCTTTATATTCAATTGAAGGCCCAATTTTGGGCCAATAACCTTAATAATGTCTAACGTTTTGGCTACCTCCTTAGAGTCTCCAATGAGTGTGCCATTATCAAGGTACCATGCAAGGAGAAGAAGGTTGCAATTGTCTCTAATATTATGCAAGAGCGGGTGCAACACAAGGGCAAAGAGAAGTGGTCCCAAGGGGTCTCTTTGCTGAACTCTAGTAGTAAACCAAATATGCATGTCTCTTACATACAACCTTGCTGCTTGACCATATAGGAATTCTACCCACAAGGATATAGAAGGGCACCTCAATCTAACCTCATGAAGTAATGCATATCTGTCAACAAGGTTAAAGGCATTGAAGAAGTCCATGGTAAGCATGAAAAGAGACCCGCCATTGTGGCGCTCACTCAACACCCTGTTGGCGCTATGTAATACGGCTTCAGCACCACCCAACACCCCGACCCCGAACTAAAAATCATTGAGATACTTGGCCATTTCTTTACCAACACCTTTCAATAGAAAAGCAAAGACATGATTGGGACAAAGAGGTGCTTATTATGTTTGAAATTTGTTTTGCAATAGCAAAGACATGTTTGGGACAAAAAGGAAGCAAACGAGGAGCTGGAAGCAGGAATGGATGAACTAAAGCAGGAATGAAGAAAAAGAAGACTTGAAGATAGAAGACAACGATGTGGTGATTGTCCACCATGACGTGGAGAATGGAAGATTCCCGATCATTAATGTTGACTTGGAGAATGCGCGATTTCAACGAAGACCACGCCGTGGTAGCGGTTGACCACGTTACGGTGATCAGTTTTATGGAAACTATAAGTATCTGATTATTAGGTCGAATGTGAAGACTTCTAATAGGTTTTTTGAGGAGAATTGTGACTAAAAATCTCTAGAAACTCAGGAGAAGATCAAGAAGAAACTGGAGCTCAAGAATTGAAGAAGATTAGAATAATTATACATAGATTTAATCGGTTTGCTCATGTATAGTCTTAATTACATAACTTTTGTGTGTTTTTCTGCTATCCAGAGAGGCTAAAAACATTTTACTTCTGTTTGGTAAAGATGAACCTAATCCTATTATGTTGCTTTCGTTTATTGGATGCTTTATATTGATTTTATTTGTGTTTGATATTTAAACACTAACATGTTTTAGTTCTAGTTTGTATTGCTTATTAATAAGATTATGTGTGATAGTTGATAATTCTAATTGCATGAATTTGTCACCTAATTGTTTATGATCATTAAATAATTAGAGCTAGGATTAATCACATCTTAGATAAAGTAATTAAAGCTACTAACTTTAACTGTATTAGATAGCATAATTAATCTTAATTTCTGATTGGTTGCTTAACTTGATCATAGGAAAGTAACTACTATCATTCATAGTCCAATATATGTTCATTATCGATTTGGTTTTTAACTTGTACTTGATCATTGAATGGTAATTCATAAATTAATAAGTCTAGATATTTGATCATAATAGCTGGTTAACAAATCGGTAATCAATATATTTTATCTACTAGATATCAACCATAGGAGAATGTGAAATCGAATCTAAGACGAAGTACTGTTTTAATCTTGAAGTAAATTTGTTTTGTTTGCTTAATTGTTTAGTTAAGTTCTTCTGATCTTGCAAAATTAGTAAAAAACCCCCATTTTAAGTTTGTTTTTTAGTTTAATTAAAAGTAGTTTGATTAATTAATTGAATTCTGTTCCCTGTGTTCGACACTCGAGTTACCCAAGCTAATCTATAATTCGACTAGGTACACTACCTATAGGTGCATAGTTATTTAAGTTAGGTTATAAATTTAAAACAAGTAGTACTTTTGTGCACATCAGAAGGCATTAGTCCATGTCTGTACCAAGAATATCTCGCACAGATGTTTTTAAGTTTGCACACTTCTAAAAAACACACACTTTGCGAGTGCACATGTATGCCCGTGGTCTGCGCCGCGCAGATAAAAGTGGTCACACAGATCTGCATACAAAAAACAAACAGCCCCTTAGTGAGCATACACATTACTCTACCATTATACAAATCACTTACTTACACATAACACATTTCACATAAGATATAAACATTCCTATCACATAACGTTGGTACCAACCATAACCTTGTTCCCCCTTCTGGGAACTTCCCCTTACTCCTTAATAAAGAGATAAGATATAAGAGTGCAACCCGTCTCACTAAAGAACAAACTACATTATGTTTTTCCTTGTTCACTCTACCAGATTAGGTTATCCATGAACAATAACATATAGCAAGTAATGCCTACATATATGAGAGTTAGTGTAACTCACTTTCTTGGTAACTTGAAACACTTAACTAGTGGGAGCTATATGGGTCTCCTCATTTCCGAGGACCTACACAACAATTATAACAGTACTTAGCTTGCTTTATTACATTACCCTTAAAATACTTATAGTCGTATACTTTAACTTCTCTTTGATTATAGCGTTCTGTTCTAGATCTGATTAATACCCCTCAACCCATTCTTAAATTATGATTAAATTATATTGTTATAGATCCCTCTACTAACTTTCCAGATATTTAAATATTTCACTCTAACAATTTTTATTTTATTTAATATCAATTTTACAAGTTAACATATTTGAGCTGTCACTTTCTGGACCCACTCGTAAAGGTGATAACTTTTACTCTAGGAAAAGTAAAATACAAGTCTTAGTAAAAATTCATGGTATAATATACATCATACCCTAATCATAACGTATGACATAACATGAATTGGGGTTACGTAGAACTAATTGTCCGTATCATAAGTTGATGTATGATTTCAGTAACTTTTTGGACCAACCATCACTCTTTGTATAAACTGCACCAATACAATTGGAATTACTTCAAGCCCTTGATACGGAGGAAAGTAGACATCCATATATAACTATAGACCTTTACTTTTCTACATTTGAAGTCTTATTGAATTTATTATAATATTTGGAAGACAACGTATGAAATATGTGACAACACATACCAGTTTGAGAAGATTGACAATTATACCTTTCAAGGATTTGGAATTAGGAATAGCGATTCAAAGTTCGGAGGAACTAGACACTCAAAACTTTCCGTAAAACTAAGTCTCGTGATTTTTGGACACTTTGATAACCTTGCATGATTTTTAGAAGATAGGAACAGATTGCAGCAATGTGCTGAAATATTTCATGATAACATAAAAAACGTGTTAAACGACTCACTTAACCTCATCATCGGGTTAGGAAAAACAAAAAATGACAGTAGACATCCATACCTTTCAAACGATATATACCACACCTTCAAACAATTTTTATAGAATTAATTATGATTATGATTTTTAGAAGTCAGGGGAAAATCAGAATTTTAAGCCTTAAAGGTTATTAAGCCACCTTTACCCCTCCATTAAGTCCTTAATGATTAAGCTTTAACTTCATAATTTTCATTAGATTAAAAAGTCACGTAACAGGCTCTTAAGATGTGTGAGTTACATCGACTTAATGACTTAATGGCTTGTCTAAATAAAGGCTCGAAACTAGGACCTTTTACAAAAATCATAACTTCGGTTAAGTTTGCAACCTAACTCATTAAGCACTTAACTTAGGTAATAGGCTGGAATTAAACTCTCCACAACACCACCCACCTACTAGTGGTCCGATGGTGGTGTTATAGTCGTCAACGGTGGTCAAACCACCAAAAAAAATAAAGTAGGATGTTATATTAATGGTATAAAAAAACAAATTTCTGGCAAATTAGGATTTTATTAGGATTTCAAAGCTTTCAGAAACACCATAATAGTTAGTTTACTAGAAGAATCAGGAGTCTGGAGTGCAAGCAGCTCATAAGCACCCTTGGGTGGTGGTGCTGTAGTAATTTCACAGAAGCTAGCTGGCAGCAAGAGGCTGCCGGTGGTGGTTTATGGCGGTAATCCGACACCCGGCGACACAAGGACATGCCAGGAAGGAAAAATAATAAAAGAAAGTGTTACCGTTAAGGCCTTAAACAAGCTTCGAATTTGTTCCCGTACTCTCACCTCTCTTCTCCGACGAGCTATTCTGGCAGCAAAACCCAACAATTTACAGCGACCTCCTTCTCCCCCGCCTCTTTCTTTCTCTCTCGCTCCCCTGATGCGTCGTAAGTGAATGCGATTGGGGTGGGGGGTGTATTTGGGTTATATAGGAGGCTCGTAAGGGTTGTTTGAATCCAATCAGCAAGCCAAGACGTTCCTCCCCTTCATTCCCGACGACCATTAAACAAAATTTCCATATTTTACACTATTAACCCTCCGATTTGCTATAATAGCAGAAATAGCCCCTCAAAGTAATTCCCTTGCAATAAAGGTTTTCACGTCTGCTAGAAATAACCCTAACTTAATAAACTTATATGTTAATTTCTCTATTAATTCTTTTTATTAACATTAAATATCATTTTAATATTATTATTATTACTATTATTATTATTATTTGTATTTATATCAATATTCCTATAAAAAATAATTAAACGAAAAACAAGGTATTACACCACAAAGAAAACACACGAACATAGCCACTTGAACTGGATCGATGCCATCATGGGGCTCTTCGTCATGTTTTTTTTAGCCCCTAATAATCCTAAAACCAAAATAACTTCACACTAATAATTATTCGAGTAACGGAAACTAACATTGGTAAGTGAATAAATTCCAGGTCGTTACAATAGTAGTAACAGAAGTATTTGAAATCCCAACCTCTGATGTGTTTGCCCTTACAAAAATTATAGTTGCATAGAATTAAAATTAACAATGTAATTTTTGTTAAAAAAAAGTTGCCATTTTTATAAAGATTTATAACATTTTTTAAAAAGTTGCAAGTTTTCATAAAATTTGTAACCTTTTTAAAAAAAATTGCAATTTTCAATAAAATTTGCAACTTTTTAAAAACAAAGTTGCAATTTAAATAAATTAGCAACGTTTTTAAAATAAGTTGCATTTAATCTTCTAATGCAACCTTTCTATTTGACAATATTTTTTTATAATCAAATGCAACTGTTGTGAAAATGTTGTATCTCAAAGTTCGCATTAGACGCAATTTGTAGTAGTGAGTTATACAAAATCCATGGCATTTACAATGTACTTTGGATCAAAGTTCACACATGGTACCTCAAATTGATGACATGGAACAAGAGGGTGGTTTTAAAGATGTTCAAATATGTCCCAATAGCCACTTAGAATATAACCCAATAGTCAACCTTTGGAAAAGTAGGGCCGATGTCCCATTGACAATATATCTTATATATGATTAGACTATATAGAAGGGATGCAATCTTGCACAAGATTAAACTGATATACACTATAGTTTATAAGGCCATAGTGAAATCTTGGTGGACCAATTTATAAAGCCGTGTAAGCTATGGGCTATAAGACATTTATCCTTCTAGGAATGTTTGATATCACAGCACATGTGGGCTGAACTTTTATTCATTCGCCTTTCTTCATTTTTGTTCCACATTGACTTAAAAGAAGAATAAATAAATTGGTGGTTTTCTTCTACAAATAGATATAATTCATATCTTCTACTCGAATAATTTTGAACAATTGATGTTTTATGCTTTATCGTGTATGACGGATTTAGTTCAACTCTTTACATTACAAAATGGCAAACAATTGTATCTTTTCATACCAAATAGTAAAAATACAATTATTATATAAAAATGCTATACTGATTGCTACAAATATTAAATTATATACGTCGTATTTTTTTAAACAGTTTGCAACTTATAACTGTAAAGGCCAACAAAACCAAAACAATAGTTTATACAGTATATAGCTAGAGGTTCTTTTAACCCGATGGATAGCATCAAATACATGTAGGTCTCATATCTGTATTTAAACCAAAACATTAGCTTTCTAAAGTTAATTCCGCCCCTGAGAGTCTAGTGATGTTAGTGTTCTGCAACTGATATTCTCTGTGTGTCTTGAGACGGATTTGACGTGGGCTATTGAAATGATAAAATTTATCAAAAAAATTTAAATTAATATTCATTTTTATGGCTTTTTAAAAATTGATAACTAAATAAAAGTTAAGCAAAAAGATAAATTTTGTATCTAATCTTTTTCGTCTTTAAAATCTTACAATAATTTTAAGAGACATAGTAAAAACTATATATATATATATATATATATATATATATATATATATATATATATATATATATATATATATATATATATATATATATATATATATAGGCCTAGATTATTCTATTCTAACTAATTATTGTGTTATTGTATGAATGTTTGTGGGCCAATCATTTTACTTATTTTAAGAAAGTGGTTATTATATATTATTGAATTAAATATAATTGAAAAATACCATCTAATTTAACTAGAAGGGTATTTTAGTCAACTAATATAGATTTAATAAAGGAAATTTGCATATTTTAAGGAAAATTGCATATTTTAAGGGAAAATAGATTCTATTAATTTTAAAAATTTGATTGTATGGATGATAATTCTCCTAATTCGGAAATTCTTACGGAATATGTTTATCAATATATAGAAAAACAACAAAAATTATTGAACCATACAAGAATACACATTCTGACATAATATATATTTTGATTTAATGAACTTCTTGAAGAATAACAAAATTTTGGATACAAGTTAAAAAAAGTTTCATTACATTCTCAGAAAAGAAAAAAAATTATATACTTATTCTATGAGAATGTTACACTTATTAATAACAAAGAAATACAAATATATAAATCATTCTACCAGAATATACTATTATTCTACTAGAATAATCCATTCTTTTTGGAAGATTGGTAGTCATTGTTCATCTTCATCCGTAGAATGTTCATCTTCAAGATTCTATTCTGACATAATCGGAATTCAAGATTCCATTCCAGTAGAATGTTGCAAGTCTCATATGTACCCTTCCCAGCGAAGAAAACAAGAAGTCGTTTACTGCCATTTTCTTTCTTATTCTTAATTTGATACCATGAACACACCAAAGTGTGTGTTTTTACTCCTAATGGTTGACTAACCCCCTCCATTTGGCCTACAAAATCACCACAATCAAACCACTCTCCATCACCCATTAGATGTCCCCTCTTCCCTCTATATTTTCCTGTCAAAAATCAAAATCAAACACCAATTCCTCCCAATGATTTCTGTTCAAACAATAAAAAAAATAAAAAAAATGTAACAGCTAATCAAGTAAAATATAACAACTAAAGCATAGAATTATTCCAAGTTTTACTATGACCAAAATCACACTCAAATTATGTTTCTCCTATTGGTCCTTCCATTGCAACCATTCTACCTCCTGAACACTCAATAAAAGATTAAACTCAAATAAAATCAACACTCCATTCTAAAATAATATATACAAGGATAAAAACTTTCTGTGAGATATGGATGATCAAGAAACACCCATCAATTCACTGTAAAACATCAACACCAAATATCCATTCCTTCATCAGTTTGTGTCAAAACAAACAAAGAAAAAGGAATTTTCATTGTTCTTCTGTTCCTCTCTATCAATTTCTGTCAAAAACAAATCCAAACATCCATCTTTATCCTACATTGATTCCTATCCCAAAAAAAAAGAAAAAAAAAAAAAAAAAAAAAAACGAGGCTGCTAAAGCAAACCCCATGCTCAGCTGTTTCACTGATATTTCAATGGAGCTATTGCTAGATCAAGAAAAAAAAGAGAGAAAAAGAACAGGGGAGCTGCCGTAGCAGCCCCCGTCCACGCACCTTTCAACCACCGAGAGCAAAACCTACCGAAGTGGGTGTTTCCTAGGAGCAAGCACGGGAGGCGACAACCCCCTCTGATCCCTCGACCTCTTTCCTACCGCGACGATGTTGCTGCCCTACCCCATCCCGTTCTTCCCTTCGGCACGTCGAACCCAGGAGACCACATCGCTGCTTTTTCACGTCTTCGATGCTTCGGCCTCATCGAGCCCCAGAGACGGCGATCCTCCTCCCGATGGATCGACCAGTTCCTACGGGGGGTTTAGGTTAAAATCCAAACTTTGGATTGTGGTGGTAATTAAAAGGGGATAAATTAGGTTAAAATCAACTAGCATAATTATAGGAAAGTATTTGGGGAAGTTGTTTATAAAATTACCTAATTACCCTTATTTATTTATTTAATTATTTATTTATATTTTAAATTTTGATTGGCTCACATTTATGCATACAATAACACAATAATTAGTTTAAACAAATGAACCTAGCCCCCCCCCTCTCTCTCTCTCTCTCTATATATATATATATATATATATATATATATATATATATATATATATATATATATATATATATATATATAATGGCATTAGATCAAACTTAAAAGATTTTTTCTTTATAATTATCTCCTAATCTAGATAAACATCAACCAACTTACTTTATGCATAACTTTTAAAACTTAAAATAAATTATTTGTCATTTTCAATCAACACTAATAATTACTTTAAACATGATAAAACAATGTACGCTACAGTTGAAAGTGCAAGTTGAAAGTGCAAGAGTAGCCACTTTACTAAAGAATATTCCATTGTAGGCTCATTGCCATTTTAATAAACAAATGCCATTATTTGAGCACATAGTATTCAAAAATCACAAATACCAAAAGGTACTAACTTGTGTCTATGATATATATTCTTTTAAATTCGAGATGAATAAATGAAGTCGTAAATCTTTAGGAGGTTTTCTGCGATTAACAATTCTTGATTCTGATTAATCGAGTTAAATGGGTGAATCACTGCATGTGATTTTTGAGCAAAAGTAACAAATTTCCAAAGATCTATAAATATTGGAGACTTAACTATAGGATACAGACTAATTTAAAGAGATAGATCGCATGATCTTATGTTTCTAATCGGGATACTAAGATCCTTTATAGATCTTTCTTCAAAATTTGTCCTAGTGTGCTTAAAATCGTTTTTTTTAATCTTAATTAACTACCACATGTGTACTTACAACTCCAGTTAAACATGTTTTTCTTATCTATACGTGACCTTTTATTATTTATAATAACCAGAATTGGTAGGGTTGATCGATCCCTCATGGATTATGTATAAATCGTGGATATCACTCGGTGATTCGGTCCTAGCTAGTCTAAAAAGGTAGAATCGTTTGACTAAGCCAAACCAGATCGTATATATGCATGGGTGAAGTTTATATATATATATATATATATATATATATATATATATATATATATATATATATTAACGTTCATATCAGATTATATTTTGTTTGATTCTCGTTTCATTTTATATTAATGTGTGAAATAAACTAATACCTATGGATGCATTGATGCTTTCCCATAACAATAAATAATGGTACTTTTACGCATTCGTCTACGTGTAAAGTCTAGTGGTTTCGAAATATATGTTTTTAATAAAATTATGAGAGGATAATGCATGCATAATATATTGATAAAGTGTTAGCTAGGGTCAATTTTGTTTTCCCGTACATATTCCATGCATATTCTGCACCACATATTCAATATCAATAATTGAGTTATTAGTTTATTTTGTATGCCCCTTCAAGGTTCCAATAGCCATATAAAACCTACTTCGTTCCTTTCACTTTCTTCATTTATACACACACTATATATACACACACATAGATGCATGTTTATACACCAAATATACAAACAAAAACAAAGACATGGCTGGGAAAATGGAAATATGGATGAAACTAATGGAGGTGGGGTTTGAGTTTATAATGGAGTTCTTTGAAGCATTCAAGATTGCAATTCATCAAACAAACCCAAAAAGCATTTCTTTCACCCCCTCAACCCCTTACATTAGTCTTCTTCTTTAAACAAAATTTGTGTAATTCTTTTATTAGATTTTGTTAGTGTCTCCTAGAGGCTATTCTTCAATCTCATGTCTAGCGGCTTATTACACTACCGAAGCTTTAGGGTTTCGAGAATTTGGTAGAACGGTCGAGGGTGGAGACTTCTGGTTTTGACTTTCGGTATTGTAACAGTCGTTACTTTGACTTTTTGTTGGGACTTTTTGTCTATAACCTCATGCTATTGTATATTACTCTTAGCATATCCATTTTTGCAGTTCAAGATTGTTGCATAGATGAATTTCTTTCTAAATATATGATTTTGTAGCTTTTTTGAGAATTTGAATGAAGTTTTTATTCGTTTGGTTTGGAATCAGAATTGAATCGGTTTATTTTAGTTTTTATTTTGTACTTTTCTGGTTATTTTTTTTTACTTTGCAAACAAGAAGAGACATTGTTTTACGTTTATATTTTAAAAACTGAAAATATACGAATTGAGCTAATTCAAAAAAGAAATCAAACCATTTTTGAGTAGTGGGAGGTGGGAAAGGACTTAGGAGGAAGAAAATATGGTGTTAGCAAAAGGGTAATATAAGAAAAAGAAAAAACGTGCATGCGGTCGGGTGCGTAGAAATGTTTTTTAACATATAATTAACATACCATTATCGTAAATTTTCGTAAACATGACTTTGCAGAAACCATATACCATTTCTTTAATTTTGTTAAAATTAAATTTTAATAAAAGAAAATTGTAAAAAGGATATTAAAATAAGTTAGTCATTTTATTTTGGATAGAATCAAAACCTAAAAGAAATTTTAGACTAAAAGACTTTCTTTTTAGCAAAAAAAATAAAAAATAAAAAATAAAATTGCAAGAGGTGGATAAGAAAAAAAAAAAAAAAAAGAGTGGATGGGGCAGGAGAGGAAGGGTAGAATGTTTTTTAACATATACTTAACGGTTAATTTTTAAAAGTGGTACATAAAAGGAATAACTATGCAAGATTTTAAAATCAAAAGGGCTCATTAGGGTAAAATTTCTTAAACATAACCTTTTAGAAACTATATGGACCATTTCTTAATTTTGTCAAAATTAAATTTAATAAAAGAAAACTGTAAAAAGGATATTAAAATAAAAAAAGGTTAGCTATTTTATATGACCAAAACCACAAAGAAATCGTTGTCTTAAATACTTTCTTTTTAGCAAAGTTAAACTTGTGGACCTGAATGAAAGAAAACAACATACCATAAAGACCACATATGCGATTTCATCTGTATATACTAAATTATCAAAAATGACCTTGTGCTGAAACAAACGTCAGCACCTTCCTCCATGTCTCATCCAACTAACAATGCCTAACAATGCAAGGGAATATAAGCTCCAAAACCCCACTCAAATGTAGGGATGTCAATGAAACATTTATTGTTGATTACACCACCATATATACCAGGTTATAAAATTGTATCCGACATCCTTTCACATCCTGCAGGGTGTCCGGTTACAAAATACTCATCGAGTTTGCAGCTATACACGTACATATCATGTGTCCCAATTATCATCTTAATATGTTAAAATTAATTCGTTGGAAATTTTATTACTTAAAACTCAATCACAATCTCATCCATTAGATTGACATGAATATTTTAATTCCAATTTGTAACAACATCCACAAGTTTAATATTTAACAAATATTACAGAAATATAATCATCACCATACAAAATTTATTAATATCCGAATTTCATGATAAACTAATAAAGATCATAACAAAAGAAATCAACAATTTCTAATTACATAACAAACTTTCTAGTATCACATATTATATTATAATAAAACTTTGAAATAATACATAATAACAATAAAAGTATAAGTATTATAAGAACTAGAAAGGTTACCCCTGCTACGCGGGGGCCAGAAGCTTTCAATGTTGTTTCCGAATTGATAAATATGACAGACATAGAAAGTGCAAGGATGAAAAGTCCGGGCTTTGCCCCGGACAAAAAATGTAAAAGTTTTGACTGCAAGGACCAGAAGTGTCAAAATGGCTAAAGAATTAAAGGGGTAGGAATTAGCAACTTTTTAGAAAAGGGATCAAAGTTGTCAAACCGTTAAAGTTTTGTGGCCAAACTTTAAATATTAAAATGTTCCAAAAAAGTGTAAAAATATTGATTGCAAGGACCAAAAGTGTCAAAATGGGTAAAGAATAATGAGCAAAGTTGCCAAAAAACATCCAAATTTAGTATTCCTAACTTCCAACAATAATACAGGGACCAATTCTGCCAAAAAAATGAGAAGTTGAATGGAACACAAACAAAAGGACATGAATAAATTAGTTAAAGAAGTACAGGGACCGGATATGTAAATCAAGGGACCAAACCTGGACAAAGTATCCCAACTTTACTATTCTTTTCTTCCACAACTTTAATATATATATAATAATGGTTTGAGGATGGGTAATTCGACGGTATAGCTATAATATCATTAATCATCCTAAACCTATGAAAACTTTTAGAAAAAAATCCCATACACGGTCCCATAACCATTTCCTGAGCCCAAAACTCATCCAAAAAGTTTTTGTTTCGATTTTTACCATCAAGTTTGAATATTTTTACATCCCTGCTCCAGCTTCAAGTCTTCTCTCTGCATACAATTACTGAGAGGCATCAAAAAAACACTAAAAATTTCACGAGAGAATATACATGGTTCTCCCTTCCCAAAAACATGATTTCCTATGTTATCCCTAAATATTGAAGCTTGGTATTCCAAACAATTAAGAAAATGTACCATCACCTCCAATGTAACCTAGGTCAAACCCTATATGATAAAAGACTATTGGTCTTATTGTCAAATCACCAAAATGCCTATTGAAAAATTATGGTTTAAAAAATCCAATTGATTTGTGTGAAAAATTATTTTGTCAAAAGTTCTGAAAAACTTAGTTTGGATTTCCATAGGAACAATAAAAATGACAATAATGCGAAAATTGAATGATTTATATCAGACATGAAAATGAAGCAGAAATAAGATGAAGAACAAGCATGTAACAACTAAAATGTTCCATTATAATATATTTATGAAAATACAAAGTATTGTATAATTGAGTACACTTCATAATATAAAATTTGAATAATTCGTTCGTTTCACAAATGATAAGAAAATAAAGTTTCTTCAAATGGATATGATAAATATTCTCTTTTTTCAACAGTATCATAATGATAAGAGGGAGTGCCATGAGATTGGTGAAAATGTTGAGGTATTGGACGAATACTATCCAAGAATTTTGTCAAATGATGAAAGAGAATGTATAAGAAGGGGTAAGGCTTGACGGAGTGAGCTCGGTGAAGCTCGACACATCCGATGTGGCCTCGGTGTACACCGCATCACCAACTGCCGAGTTCGGTGGCCAAACTCGGTAACCACCTGATGAACCCTCTCTTCTTTGCCCTCTTCTTCCCTCTTTTCTTCTCCACCCGACACCCAATCCCTCGTATCTTCTTCCTTCCTTTTTTCCTTAGCCGGAGCTGAGGTGGAGCTCGGTGCAGTCGGCACCACTCTTCTCGGCCTAATGAAGTTACGATGCCATGTACTATTCATCGGAGTAAATATAGTGTTTTTTTGAGATAAAGTATGATTGTGTATATGGTTGACAAGTGTCAAAGAAACTTTCATGTTGGGCCTTGATCAATAAATAAGCATCTTTGTGCTAACATGAGCCTTTGGTGATATGTCTACTTAACAGACAATAATATTTCTGTTGATGCCCATTATTTTAAGCATACTTCGTTAAATATGTCATTAAGTTTGGTTTGATATATATGAAATTTGAGTTTTATTGATTTTTTGGTGATGTGACATTAAGTTATATTACTTGAAGGTTGTTATCAAGAATAAATTAAGTGATTTTAGTTGTTGTTCATCGAGTAGAGGCTACTCATTCACAATGAATTAGCTAGTTGGCTACCTTATATCGATAAGGAAAATCACATAGTTACTCTTGCTCGGTGAGATACTAAGATGGTCTCAGTATTTCTCTTGCTTAGTGAAGGAGTTTCATGTGTTGATTATTCTTGATGGGATTTGGTCTCTTTACTGCTTTACCTCGATGACTTGATCACTAAACGCTAAAACAGAAAAACATGAAACTGGAATTGCATAACTCGCAGGGACCTTTTATTGTAGAAAATAACTCAAAACTACAATCTCTAATGAAGAGTACAAGAACCTAACATCTATATATACTAAACATAATCAAATTAGCATACAAATAGGATTCCTAATAATCTAGACTTTCCTTATAGCTCAAGGTGTTCTAGAATAACTTGGACACCACTCCAAGACTTGGTCAACACTCCAAGGAATTGATTCACTAGACCAGAACACGCCTTTGAGACTTATTTGTCTCATATATTCACCAACAATCACCCCCTGAATTTTTGACTCGAGGGTAATTCTTGCACGCCAAGCAACGCTCTCATCTCTGCGAACCTTATTCGAGCTAAGGCCTTCGTAAGTGGATATACACGTTGCTTGTCTACCGAAACTTGTTCAACTGTCACTTGTTCGTTTCCCACACGCTTATGAATGAAGTGGAATCGAGTGTGGATGTGTTTGCTTCTTCCATGAAAGACATGATTCTTTGACATTGTAATTATTGTTTTGTTGTCTATTCAGATCAGCACCTTCTGTTTCTTCATTCCTGTCAACTCAGCTTACAACTCCCATAACCAAACTGCATGACACACAGCTGCAGTAGCTACCATGAACTCAACTTCACACGAGGACAAAGCTATTGTATCTTGCTTCTGGGAGCACTAAGTGATAGGTAAGTCACCAAGGTAGAAGACATGCCCTGTTGCAGTTCTGCATCATCAACATCTACATTGTGACTGTTATCACTGTAACCTAGCAAGCTCATATGTTTACTTCGTTTATATACTATCCCAAAAGATATTGTACCATGCAAGTAACAAAGAATTTGTTTAATAACGTGTGCATGATATTATCTTGGACTTTGCATATAACGGCTAACTACTCCAACCAAATATGCTAAATCTGGACCTGTATACAAAAGATATCGCAAGCAACCCACTAGTTTTCAATATTGGGTAGCTCCAACTTCATGCTCATTTTCAACTTTAGACAATTTTAGTCCTGGCTCCATAGGACATTGAGTTGAATTACAGTCTTCCATACCAGCTTCTTTTAGAATTTTCATGGCATAACTCTCTTGCTTTACCTTTACATAACCATTTTCTTGTAATACTTCAATACCAAGTAGCAAGTTAGTTCACCAAGGTCTGACATTTCAAACTGCAATGTCATCAATTTCTTGAATTGGTTTATGAACTCTAGACTTGTTCCTATCACGAATAAATCATCTACATAAACTGCAACAATTATATATTATCCATTTGAAACCTTTCTATAAACCGCATTTTCTTGCATGCAATGTTGAAAACCCATATTTTTCAACATATTATTAAGTTTCAATTTCCAAGCTCTTGGAGATTGTCGAAGACAGTATAAAGTTTTAGCCAATTTGTAGATTTTTATTTCTTCACATTTATTCACGAACCTTCCGGTTGGCTAACGTACACCTCTTCTTTTAAAATCTCCATATAAAAATGTTGTTTTTACGTTCAAGTGATGAATCTTCCATCCGTTTCTGGCCGCGAGATCAATCAATAGTCTTATTGTCTCGAGTCAAGCTACTCGCGCGAATACTTCATCAAAATCAATTCCTTGCTCTTGTGCATAGCCTTTATCCACTAGACGCGCTTTGTACCTCGTAATTGATCCATTTGTATTTCTTTTGATTTTATACAACCATCTTAATCCAATAGGTTTAGCTTCCTTAGGTGGAGGAACTAATTTCCAAGTGTTGTTCTTCTCGATGGAGTCAATTCTGGCCTTCATTGCATCGAGCCAATTCTTGTTCGTTTTGGCTTCCTTATAATTCTTTGGTTCTTCATCAAATGTCAACATTAGATGATCCACATTGAGCTCGTAGTCATTTAATCTTCTTGGCAACACTGAATTTCGAGTAGATCGTCGAAGTGGGACAAAATCTGCATCATTATTATCATCAACCGGTTGCGATGGGTTGCTACCAACATGGGAAGTGTCATTGGTTTGGTCGGTTTGGGCCAGATTAGTGGGTTGTTCGGTTTCAGTTATAGTTGGGCTCAAACCACCATTAAATTTGGTTGCTTGGTCACTACTTTATAAGACCGTAAATGTACCCGGTCCATTTCCATCTTGATTTTCGGGTTCATTACTCCATTACCATGTCTTATTTTCATCACAAATTGCATAGGCACTTATAATGATTTTATTTTCCCGCAGATTATATAACCGATATCCTCCCGAATTAGGTTCCTTTCCAAAATATACCAACGGCCGAGACCTATCATCGAGCTTCTTTAAATGTTTTCAGACTACTCTTTCATATGCAACACAACCAAATACTTTCAAGTCTTTAAGGTTTGACTTTTCACCATAAAATTTATCGAATGGTATAGCACCTATCAATGCTCGAGTAGGTGTACGATTTATGATGAACGTTGCATGATGTACCGCTTCACCCCAAAAGTAGTTTGGAATAAAGAAATGGAAATTAGAAAAAAAGAAAGGAGGAGAACGATGAGTACCATAGGCTGATAAAAAAATATAGATGAAATTGAAATTGCAGCCGAGTCGAGAGCTCTCACTGATTTTGAAAGAGGTGAAAGGCAAAACTGAAAAAAACGGGTGATGGATATCGAGACAATTAGGAGGATGGACCTAAAGCAAAAATCTCGTGTGAAATGGGATATTGATGGGGACGAAAATACCTCCTTTTTCCATGGAATTATAAACGGAAATAAAAGAAAATCAAGCATTATGGGGATATCTGTCGGTGGTTCTTGGGTTACTGACCCGGTGACCATAAAAAGTGAAGTCTTTAATTTCTTCTCTGACAAATTTGATGAACCTGTTTTTGATAGGCCAAAGCTTATTAGTGGTCGTTTCAAAAAATTGACGTTGATTGAAAAGGGAGCTCTTGAAGCTCCGTTCACGATGGAAGAAATAAAGAATGTTATTTGGTGTTGTGGAAGTGAGAAGGCTCCGGGGCCAGATGGGTACACTTTTAAATTCCTTAAAAAATATTGGGAGGTACTTAAAGATGATTTTTTTAGATTCGTCAAATACTTTGAAGTGTCTGTATCCTTTAACAAGGGGTGTAGCTCATCTTTTGTATCCCTCATTCCCAAAGTTAATGACCCAATTTCTTTAAAGGAATATAGGCCAATTAATTTAATTGGCTCATTATATAAAGTGATTTCTAAGCTTCTTTCCTAGCGCCTCAAGCTTGTGATGGATATCATCATAAACCCCAAGCAGTCAACTTATGTTAGTGGTAGAAGCATTCTTGATGGACCTCTCATTATGAATGAGTTTTACTCATGGGAGAAGAAGGTGAAAAAGAAAGCCGTGTTTTTTAAAGTTGACTTTGACAAGGCTTTTGACTCTTTAAACTGGGGATTTCTTGATTCGATTTTAATGAAAATGAACTTTGGGGAGAAATGGAGGAGATGGATTATGGGATGTCTCAAAGCGAGTAGGGCTTCGATTTTGGTCAACAGTTCCCCAACAAAGGAATTTGATTTCAAGAAGGGAGTTAGGCAAGGAGACCCGTTGGCTCCTTTCTTATTTATTATCTCTATGGAAGGTCTACATGTCTCTATGGAAGCGGGTTGTGATCAACATCATTTTCGTGGTATATCTCTCCCCAATAATGGGCCTAATTTATCGCATCTTATATACGCGGATGACGTTATTTTTATAGGTGAGTGGTCCGAGATAAATTTCATTAATCTTAACCGGCTTCTTAGGTGCTTCTATCAAGCATCTGGTCTTAAAGTAAATCTCTCGAAGAGCAAAGTGTACGATGTGGGGGTGGATAAAGTGGAGGTTGATAGGCTTGCTAGCTTCTTGAATTGTGAGCCTGCTTCTTTCCCTTTTATGTATCTAGGCCTCCCGATTGGTGTTAACATGAAACTCGGGAAGAGCTGGAATGTGATTGTTGAGAAGTTTAAAAATAAGTTGAATAATTGGAAAGCTAGCACCCTTTCCTTTGGTGGGAGGCTTACTCTTGTGAGATCGGTATTAAATAGTCTCCCTCTCTATTACTTTGCTTTGTTTCGGGCTCCAAATAAGGTGATTTCTTTGCTTGAGTCTATTAGGAGAAGATTTTTATGGGGTGGTAGTTTGGATAAAAAGAAAATTGGTTGGGTGTCCTGGAGTATGTTGGTTAAGCCTAAGAATAAAGGTGGTCTTGGAATGGATTGCTTGAACTCGCTAAATCTCTTGTTGCTTGCTAAGTGGTGGTGGATAATGAAATCCGATAAAAATGAGTTGTGGTTTAGGTGTATCAAAGCAATGCACAAACTTCACCTGGTAGACGGGAAGCCTTTGGTGAAAAAGACTATCCCAGGGGTATATCTAAGTATTTCAAATTTAAATTCTGATTTTGAAAAGCTTGGTGTTTCTCTTAATAGTCTCTTTGGTAGGGTGGTGGGTATGGGGAATAAAACAGTTTTTTGGAAGGATTGTTGGTGTGATGTGATTCCTTTAAAGGAAAAGTTTCCTAATATCTATGCTATTGATGTCAATAAGGATTGCTTGGTCTCGGATAGAATCATTTTAGGGGCTGACTTGGTGCCTCGTTTCTCAGGAGATTGGAGCAGGAGCATACGGAGGGGTCGAGAAACTAGACAATTGGACGAACTTTTAAATTTAGTTGTTAATTTTAACTTTTCAGGTGTTGATGACAAGTGGAGATGGTTAGGAGATAGCTTGGGGGAGTTTTCGGTCAAGTCCTTGAGGACCATCATAACAGATCGAGCTGAAGCGGATATTGATTACGATTTTTCTTGGATTAGTTGGGTCCTTCTAAAAGTCAACTGCTTCGTTTGGAGGTTATTAAAAAATAAAATCCCTCTCTTGGTGAATCTAAGTCGTAGAGGCATTCCTGTGAGTTCATCAATCTGTTGCTTCTGTAATCGAGAAGATGGGGACATTAATCATATGTTTTTTAGTTGCGAATATGTTGTTGTGGTGTGGAATTGGCTCGACCCTTGGGCTTCTTTTTTGCCTTCGGTTCCTAACAACCTTTCGGAATTTGTGTCTATGTTAAAAGCTCCCGTTAACTGTAAGAATTTGGCGTTCCTTAGAAGTTCATTGTTGTATCCGGCTCTCTGGTTACTTTGGAAGGCGAGAAATAGGTGGTTGTTTAGCAAAGATAGGATTCCCTCCTTGAAGACGGCGGATGAGATTCAAGTGACCACTTTTAATTGGATCAAACATAGGTCAAAATTGGTTTCGTTAGATTGGTCAATGTGGATATGTAATCCTGTTTTAAATTGTTTTTGTAATGTTTCTAGCATCTTGCTAGTTTTCTTTTGTGTGTTAATATATGTTGCTATTCTAAAAAAAAGTAATTTGGTCAACTGGTTTGGTTGATCGATCTTTCATGGGGAATTAGGAATGCATACGTTAATCAAGGCTAAGTAATTTGGTGATCAATTGGTTTGGTTGATCGATTCCTCATGGGGAATAAGGAATGCATACATTGTTACTTTCCTATTTAATGTTTGATTAAGGCAAACCAATCCGTATACATGTACACGCTCGATATTTTTATATTTAACGTTTATATCATATTATATTTGTGTTCGACGTTATTTTCTTTTTATATTAATGTGTGAAATAAATTAAGCATACGTTGTTACTTTCCTATAACAAAATAATAGTTCTTTTTACTCGTTCGTCTACGTGTTGAGATATATGTTTAAAAAATTGTGAGTGGACAAGACTTGCATGCATAATATATTGATAAAGTGTTAGGCTCAATTTAATATATTGATAAAGTGTTAGCTAAATTTTGTTTTGACGTACAAATTCCATGCATTTTCTGCATCACATGTTCAATCTTGATAATTGAGATATTACTTGATTTTATATGCCCCTTCAAGGTTCCAAAAGCCATATACAAGCTACTTCGTTCCTTTCACTTTCTTAATCGACAGACACACACACACACTATACACGCACATATATATAGTCTTATATGTATATATATAGATACACATTTATACAACAGTCAAAGAAAAACAAAGATGGTTGGGAAATTGGAAATATGGATGGAAGTATTGTCGGTGGGTTTTGAGTTTGTACTGGAGTTCTTTGAAGCTTTCAAGATTGTAATTCATGAAACAACCCCACGAAGCATTTCTTTCACTCCTTCAACACCTTACATTGGTCTTCTTCCTTAAACAAATTTTGTGTAATTCTTTTATTTGATTTTGTTCATAGATTCTTGTTTTTTTGGTTGTGAAGTCAATACACGAGTCATACACCGAATTATACTGTTGATGGAGTATCTTTTGTATACGGGAATATATATATATATATATATATATATATATATATATATATATATATATATATATATATATATATATATATAAAGGTTAGTTATGGTTTTCATGAACCGTATGTGTTATTATGATCTTTTGATTGAAGTATTGTAAATTGAAGTGATCCTTTGATCAAGATTGAGATGGTGTATCATTTTTATACCATTAAGCGGATTTTTTTGATAGTATTGCTTTTATTATGCTTTTTTGTTTATAGATTTATATACATATAATCATAGTTTAATGATGATATGTATTTTTTACCTATTTGTTGGTTCTCTTATTTTTATTTCTTTCACTTGAATATAGTAATTTTGTATAATGGTAGGCGGACAGAAGTTATCAAGTGGGCATTTGGTCTAGTGGTATGATTCTCGCTTAGGGTGCGAGAGGTCCCGAGTTCAATTCTCGGAATGCCCCTCCTAAGTCTATTTTTATTTAAAACTTGCACAAGTTTTCTAGTCCTTCTATTTTACTCAAAGTGGCAACTTCTATTTTTATTTAAAAAGTCCGATTTTTTAATTCCAAAAGAAATTGTAAAGTTAAGGACAAATATTCGTCCTTGTATTTTACTCTATAATGGCAAGTTTGGTCCTTTTTTCAAATGCAAACTTAAGGAAAATTTTAATAAGCTTTCAAAAACTATACCAACTTACAATTTTCAAATATTGGTCCGACTTTTTAAAATCCAAAACAATTGCAAACATAAGGACAATTTGGTCCTTGTGTCTTATTCAAAATAGCAAATTTGATCCGATTTTTCAAATACAAAACAAAATGCAAACCTACGGACAACTTCAGGAGGATTTCAACTTGTAATTTTGAGTAAAGTATAGAGACCAAATTTGTTTTTCCTTTTGATTTTATTTCCTCTTGGTATATCACACTAATGGTTTGTTTTGTCATGTAACACATTTTTTTTATATATGAAATTGGATCGAATAAATATACACTAAGATGAGGACTTGAGGCGATTAAAGATGATAATAATGATAGTAAAATACAAAAAAAATATCGTTTAACTTTTGTTGACTAATATTGTTAGCATGATAGAATTATGTGAGATGAAACAGAATTTGTGATTGGCCAAAATTGCGTATATTTCAACCTATTTCGGGGCATTTCCAACTTTAATTATAGAATCACATGATTGCCATTATTTTCTTAAATCATGTTTGATTGATTACTCGTTTACTTTCAGTGAATTTGCATCAATTTTAATTTTTGAAAATTTGGCAACACAAGCCAAATTTTGATTCATCCTATAAAAAGGGCTTTTTGTAAGCCTTTTCAAGTCATATTGGAGATGATACTTTTATAGAAGACCTCTAACATGTGATAACCTCCGATATGTGTAATGTACATCATATACATGTGAATAAAAGATAAAAAAGTTGATACTAATACAAGAATAGTTAATAATATTAATTGTAATAAATGACAAAAATAAATAGATAAATACCTAAATACATATAAAGTTTACCTCATAAAGTTTACAACAAACCTTGTACTTTTATGGAACCTTCGAGAACCTTTTAAGCAGCAGGCATTGAGGTTGAAACAACAAGGTATGCCAATTGCCAAATAGTAAGATCATCTTAAATTCTAGTCAATACTGAATCTACTGGCACGTAGATTCTAACAAAATGAATCTACTTTCCCTTGTATTAATTTTTCAACAATACGATAAAAAAAAATAACCAACCACACCTAGATAGTTAGGATATGTATTAAAATGGTCAATTGAAAAACTACTAATTACAATTATTATGAAATAGATTTAAGGTAAGAATTGATTAAAATGTTAATGCCTTTAACCCGGTGGATATATCAGCCTTGCTCCACGAGGATAGGAGGATGTGTCCTTCTATTTCTTTGTGGGTGAATTTCTTATACGGGCAAGCAGCGAGACTTTATATAGGAGACCAACATATATGGTCTGCCACTGGGGTGCAGCAAGGCGACCCCTTGGGCCCTCTTCTTTTTGCCCTCGTTTTGCACCCGTTTGTGCACAAGATTAAAGACAATTGTAAGCTTCTTCTTCATGCTTGGTATCTAGATGATGGGACTGTCATTGGGGATTCAGAGGAGGTGACTAGAGTGTTGAACATTATTCTGGTGAATGGTCCATGCTTGGGTCTTGAGTTGAACATCAAGAAAACGGTGATTTTTTGGCCCTCCTGTGATGGTAGGAAACTTCGTGCCGATTTATTCCCAACGGATATAGGGAGACCTTCTTTGGGGGTGAAGCTCCTGGGGGGGGGGGGGGGCTGTTATCAAAGACGCAATGTTTATTAGTTGGCTGGCCACGAAGAGAGCGGTCAATGATGTTGATTTGATGTGTCTTCTTCCACAACTACGTGACCCGCAGAGTGAGCTCATTTTGCTTCGATCATGTATGGGCATTGCAAAACTTTTCTTTGGTTTAAGGACTTGCCAACCGGTGCACATAGAAGAGGCAGCTTTGTTCTTTGACAAAGGATTGCGCGAGTCTATCGAAGATATGGTAGTATATGAAGACCCCTTCTTTGGAGACATCCAGTGGCGTCTGCCTTCCTTACCTATTCGTTTTGGTGGTTTGGGTTTGTACTTAGCATACGAGGTTTCCTCCTACGCATTTGTAGCATCGAGGGCCCAATCTTGGACTTTACAAGACCACATCTTACGTGACAGTGACATATGTGGTATGGACTCTGATTACCTATGTGCTTTGACTCGTCTTCTCAATACGATTCTAAGATTCGACTGTTGCGGTTTCACTATTAAGGACACGCCCCCCCTAAATCTCAAAAGCATTTGCGTGTGTCCTTTTTAGCAAAATCGTCAAAGATATAGAAGTCGATTTCGACATGACTGTTAGACAAAAAGCAGTCTTTGAGTGTCTTCGGGCACCTCATGCTCATGATTTTTTGCTAACTATCCCTATTGATGGCCTTGGCCAGCATATGTCTCCTGTGGAGTACCAAACTATCATTCGTTACCGCCTCATGATTCCTCTATTCCCAATTGACGATATATGCCCAGTTTGTCGCAAGGCATGTTTGGACACTTTTGGGGGAGAGCTCCCTGGTTTCAAGTACCGAGATGATGTGGTTCGGGATGTTCTCTTTGATGCTTGTTGGCATGCTGGTATTTCTGTGAAGAAAGAAGCGCCAGTGAACTTTTTGACGGATACGCAGGATAGAAGATCCACACTCAGGCCGGCTGACATTTTGGTCTTTGGATGGGTAGGAGGGAAGCATGCTTGTGTGGATCTTACGAGGGTCTCTCCTCTCGTCGGGTTGAGGAGCGGGGGTTTTACAGTAGGCCATGCCGCTTTGAAAGTCGTTGCGTGCAAAGTGGCAAAGACGAGAATACATGTATAGAAAATCAACATGTGTTTGTACATTTTGCATTTGATACATTTGGTTTTCTCGCACCAGAGGTTGTGGAGCTCCTCAAAAGAGTCCAACGGGTCATGCATTCTAATGTTATATCTCCTAGATCCACAGATGTTGTTTTCAAAATAATTAGTTTTTCCATCCAGAAAGGACAAGCGGCACAACTTGTTGCCCGTTTGCCTTCCATCGATATGTATTGAACTATATATAATATTTCAATTAAAAAAAATTTTGCACGAATTTTAAACAAAAGATTATTAGTAAAACAAACAAGATTACTTTTGCATCAGTTGTATATGATCATGATTCATACATTTATCTTCCCTTTAATTCAAATGTAATTACACATACATAATTAAAGTTAATCAACATGTAATGTATAATTTTGGACATGCAATATGTTTAGCCAGCCAATTTTCTTATTCTCAATGTCTACTTGAATTAGGAGCAACGAGTGTTTTAGCAATATTAATTACTGATTACAATGTTAAACATTTAATATTACAAGTTCAGAATAATATATGTTGATTAAACGGGCCGTCTTAATTCCTAAACTACTTAAATTCGTACGCTTAATGAATTGACAATACAATATTTTAGTTACAATACCAAAACACATAAATAAAACCCAACTCTAGTTATTATTAACGAATGATTACTTGGAAAACAAAGCAACAACAAAGTTTGATTTGAATAAAAGTAATATTTATAATAAAAAATAATCAAAATACATTCATCCTAACATCCTACAACATTTCCAAAAGTTATCTTAATGAGTTTTGACTTCCATCTTTACTTGTTAAACACATAAATTTAGGAAATTCATAATATCCAATATCAAACCAACAAACATATGAAAAAAATATAAAAACTAATGATGTTTGATATTCCGGAAAACTTGACACAAATGAACCTTATGAATTAAGTAATGTAATTCTAGAACTTGGGGAAGATGATGATGATACAACCAAATGATTATCTTCAATGGAGGAAAGACAATGAACTTGATTATTTGGAACCTTAAACTTGGAAAATGATTGAAGAAAAAAGGGTTTGAAAGAACTTTGGAAGTGATTTGAGACCTCCAAAATGAAAGACTATCGCAAATGGTTCTCTTGAATTGATTAGGGAAGTCTCTATTTATAAATGAGTGAAAAAATGGTTTTAAGAGTTCAAAACTTCGCCACCATCATAGGAGGCGTCCCTAAGACGCTCACACCCTAGGCATTTTTTCATGGAACACAAAGAACGCACACTATTTGATTGATTTCAATTTTAAGAGAGAGAGAGAGAGAGAGAGAGAGGTATTGTTTAAGTAACCTTTTGCATACACATATTAATCAGTGTTAATCATGATAGAATCTTTCATGATTACACCAACAAGCAAGTCCATTTTCAAGTTAATGCTTCCATTCGAAAGTTACATCCGACCCCTACATGTTTTATTAACTACAACTTGCCACTTTAAATAATCAAACATGAATAGAATAGTTCCTCTTTTAATTCCTAGTTCCAAGTTAACCCACAATGTGTTTAAGAAACTACACTCATTTTTCATCTTTATTTTGGACTTTGCATGTTACCCAATAGTATATATTCTATAATTATAATGAGCATATCTCCAACAGACTTCCACTTATGCTTTGACACAACAAATGTATTTATGAGTACCATAGGTATGTCATCCATGACACACTTTATTTAGTCAAAACTAAAATGTATGAAATAATCCTATAGGTAAGTGATCAACTATCCTTTTGTTCCAAATATCCATATAAATGCGAGACATGGTGCATTGTGTATTTTTAATCTCAAATCGTTCACAATTGTGTTTCTCGATAAAGATTTGTGGTGAACTTAAAAAAAAAATCTTGAAACGAAAAATCTAACCTACTCCTAAATTACACCTTAAATCCACTTATGTCCATGACGGGACATGAACCCTCAACCTCAATGAGGGAGGGCAATATCGAATACCGCTATGCTAGAAGCCCTTTGATGCTAAACTCAAATATACTACAAAATTGATCTAGTCAATTTAGTCAAATTATGTCCATACATTAAAGTGTCAGCTCGAAATCATCGAGGGGTCCAGGGATGTCACTTTTAACCACAAGGAAAAATAAACAAATCATTTTGACGAAATAGATCTCACCATTAATCAATTCATGTCTGATTTTACCCTATGGCTGCCAGTCACGAACAACATTGGAGTATAGTCAATACATAACCGAATTTATGTTACGAGTCTCATGTATCCTCCAGTATAGGATAAGAGATATTACCATTTTAGAATTACTTACGGATTCCATGAAGTAATCTCTAAGTATTGGTCGCTTTATAACTTGATCTCTATCAAGTTCACATGAGTGTAGTGGCATCTAATGCTATATCTATATTTATGGATAATCAACTCCACCCCTCACACCAATGAGTTAATTCATTTCTTATTTCCTTTAGAGAATGACTAGCTATGGAGAGTTTTTGAATAGGAATGTATTCAAAGGAAGTGTAAAAACATGCAAAATTAGAACACATTAATACACCAATTAATTGACTGCTCCAAGAATATACTATGATCTCCATATAATAATCATCATCTCATTAGCAAATGTAATCTGCATAAGTTCTGAAATCTCAATTCATGTAAAATAAATACTATCAAACCAAATCGCTAGCAACTCTTATGCCTATATACACAATATACACAGTATGAGCATCATGCTTGGTCAAAGACAACGTTTATAGAATGGTTTAGCCGATTGCTTTCCTTTTTAATACAACTCTACTAACGATAATTTCCATAAAGGAATGAATCCTGACTATGAACATGAATCCATAGAAGCTTGTCTTAGTGTGACTCTTTATACATAACCTTCTTTATATTCGTGGATCAAGAACTTGTAATTTTATCTTCTCAAAATTTGAGATGGTTCTTGACTCCCGTTCATGGACATTTTATCGGTATAGGTCTGATATCGACTTATCATGCTTAAAACATACATCATATCAATCCTAGTACATTGTAATCCAATGACTTCTGTTAGGATAGATCTAATATCAACTTGTCATGCTCTAAGCATACATCACATTAGTCCTAGTACATTGTATGGTTTAAATGATTGATCTTACAGTTGACGCATATAAGACTCAACTTATTCTATCTAGATCCTTTATAGGACTAGGACATTTAGCTCCACTTAATGTCAAAACATGCTTCATAGATATAAACATCTTTCAGAGTGTTTTACTTCTTGAATTTATTTAAGATCTTATTTATGTATATTTATGTATGTCATAAATCTTGATATCTAATATCCATTGTATTTCCTATGAATACAATTCAATGCTCTTTATAGAGTGGACTTGAGAGTTGAGCAGGAATGCAACCCAAGCTTGCATATGCGTAATTTAAAAGAAAAAGAAAACAATCTAATATTTTATCATTTTGATAATTTAAATGATTTTATTTTTAACAAATTATTAATATAATTGATTTTTACATACATAGAATCAACGTTATTGCCACATTTATTTTATGAATAGGATTGGTGTGTTTTCCTTGTTAGGATTAGACCAATAATTATTTGGTTGTGTTCTTGTATTCTATCAAAAAAGGTTGTATATTTTGATTTATGATTTGTAACTAAGTATTTGTATAATTAGATTAGGGTTTGTAACTTTCATACTTTTTTGTATTTTTAATTTTTGGAAAATTGTAAAATACAAATCAAAACGAGAACCCTAACAACCAAGTGGATCGAGAACCAAATGACCCTCGATCCAATAACATCAAAAAGGAGGTATGCGGTATGCCTCCCTTCTTACTTCTTAGCCTAAGTGGACTTGAGAGTTGAGCAGGAATGCAGCCCAAGCTTGCATATGCGCTTGTTTCTTTTTGATCCATTACCCATTTTGGCCTCTCTTCTCTCATGTGGGGTGGAAAACAAGACTTTTTCATGAGCAATTTTTTTTGAGTCTTTTTTAATATATTTTAATAGTGTGAATAATTAAATTGATTTTTTGTGTGTCATAGACGCCAATTATGTTTCATGGACTACGTTTTTCATTAGACTCATCCTTGATACTTAAAATTATATTTGCATATTAGGATAACAGATTAGGGTGAAAAGCTCATCAACAAAACACTCCATTGATACATAACAAGGTTACACTTACAAGTTACACCCTATTTATTAATAAGTAATAACATTAACATCCCCCCCAAAAAAAGTAAGAAAAACAAAGGGGGATCCATTATCCATTATACAATAACAATAACACTGATTTATAACAACATACAACAAACATTTTTTTATGAAAGTATATTAAAAAAAAAATAAATACACTCACATTGCATAAACTATCTCCCCACTACTATCAATATCCAAATCCGGATCACTCTCCAAATCCTCATCCATGTCATCATCAATATCCAAACTCCCAGTAAGATACTGATTCAAATTATTAGCTCCAACCGGAGGAATTGTAGCTTCCGCAATTATTTGCATTATTTCATCAACACTTTGACTCGGTTCATCGGGCCCACCAAATTGATCCATTGCATTTTCTTTCGTCAGTTCAGAGGGTAAGTTCTTCAAAAACCATTCGTGGTTTCTTATTTCATCCATTGTTATCCGCTATTTTATTAAAAAAAAAAAACAGTCATTTTTATAATATGTAAAATGGTTAATTTCGTAAAAGACCTTATATTTTATGTTTTTACCGGATTAAACTTCTTTTTTATTTTTATTTTTTCTGAAAGATACCTTGAAATTTTTTATTTTTTCCGAAAAAACACTGGAAAAAACCCTCAACCTTCTAAGTATTTCCGAATAAACCCTCAACTTTTTTAGTTTTTTTTCGAAAAAAACTCAACTGTCTTTGTTTTTCCGAAAAAAACCCTCAACCTTCTAAGTGTTTCCGAATAAACCCTCAACTTTTTTAGTTTTTTTTCGAAAAAACACTCAGATTTTACAACTTTTTTTGGAAAAAAAAAACCGATTAAAAGGGTTAGATTGAAAAAAAGTTTAATCTCAAAAAAGCTATATATTTTGTGTTTTTTCGGATTAAACCAGAAATTTATTTTTTGACTGAAAAAAATTGTATTTTTTCATTTTTTCCGATCTCGCCCTTTTAGTCATTTTTTGCCAAAAAAAAAATGTAAAATGTGAGGGTATTTTCGAGAAAACTAAAAAAGTTGAGGGTTTAGTTGGAAACATTTAGAAGGTTGAGGGTTTTTTTCAAAAAAAAAAAAATACAAGCTTTAGGGCTTTTTTGGAAAAAAATAATACGAGATCTTTTTCAAGAAGAAAATAAATTTGAGGTTTAATCCTGAAAAAATACAAAATATAAAGTCTTTTATGAGATTAACCCTAAATAAAAACCAAGAAAATGGAATTATAATGTTGTATAATAAAATAATTACTAATATACTTACTTTAGCAGGATCAGCAACAAAGATTCTTGAGATTAAATGGCGACACTCAGCAGATATATGAACATAAGATGGAATCGAGTATTGGACGTTGAGAATTCTCTACATATGTTGAGCAAGGGTAAAATGGTCATTTTACATTGACATTATATTATATATTTATGATTTATGATTGGTTATTAATTAATTAATTAATTAAAATTAATTACCTGTATAGTTTTGCGAAAATTCTTGGGTTCATCAGGGTCTTCAAAAGGATAAGCTCCAACAAGCATAACGTATAATGTTACACCACATGACCACACATCTGCAATCTGAATTAATCAAGAAAATGTTTAATTTTTCTTTTTCTTTTTTTAAATCTTTTTAATTATAATAATAATATAATTAAATTTGTGGTTTAAATTTACCTTGCCATCGTATTCTTTTTTCAGCAAGACTTCTGGCGCAATATATGCAGGTGTCCCAACGGTGGATTTTGGTTGCGAGTGTAACACAGATGACTGATGAAAAAAATAAAAAAATATATAAAAAGATTGAATTTTTATAAAACCCAAGAATCAAGAAAATCAAGAAACACGATAAAAATCATACCTTGGAGTACCCAAAATCACAAATCTTTAAACGAGGAGCTGGGCTTCCATCTAGAAGTGTGTTCTCTAGTTTCAAATCGCGATGACATACTTGCTAGATTTTTATAAAATCATTAAATTATATAAGTAATTAATAAAAATATGTATATATAATTATATACGAAAGTAGTTAAATACCATATTATGACAGTAGCTGACTCCTGATATGAGTTGCTGGAAGAAGAAACGTGCCTAACAAAGATATGATAAGTCAAAAAGTCAACACTAGAATTTGAAGTCAATGCATAAAGATTCAAGAACAATTGAACAAACCTCATCTTCTGGGAACCTTCCAGCATTGCAGATACGTTCAAACAGTTCTCCTCCAGATGCATATTCCATTACAATCGCAAGATGTGTTGGTGTTAAAATCACCTGTAGATGAAGTGAAATTAACATCTTAATTAAGAAATTACTCGATTAGTAGTAGTTTAAGATGTTATTATAGTATAGAAGATGAAGAATTACAAACCTCTTTGAATCTAACGATATTGGGATGCCTTAGTGATCTGTGGTTAATGATTTCCCTCTGTACATTTTCGTCAATCTGTTGAACACAAGAGTTAGAACTTCAATAAGCTCTGTTTATATCAATTACGTTTTACCCCTGTTTCAGCTTCAAATCACAAGCTTCGATTTCAAACTATTCGCTAAATCAAAAGAGGGTAGAACAGAAGAACAGAAGAACAGAAGAACAGAAGTGCGAGAATCTATGGAGGATTGATACTTAATTTTTAACACTGACCTTCTCACCTCTCTCGATGTATTTGACAGCAACAAGCTCGTTAGTATGTTTATCCCTCATCAACCTCGCCACCCCAAAATTACCAGAACCAATGTCTCTCACTAACTCGTAGCGATCGCTATCGTGCATGATAGGCAAATCCATACCCGGACCCACTGTAAGCGCAGATCGATCCATTTGATTCTTCACTGATAATTATAACCCTAATAAAGCAAACCTGTTCGAGACTTCAAAACCTCTCAAATCTCCAGCTCGCATTACAACCATCCACGTAAACAGGGGGAAAAATCCAATCGATTTTCAATTCTTGGGCGAATTCATCAAAATCAAACGTGGCAAAACAGCGATCACAGGGATTGGGGAGAAAGCTGTTTGATTTTGGTTGCGGAATAGTGATAGTGAAAGAGATAGAGATAGAGATAGATATAGGGATAGAATACCGAAAGTGAGCTCAAAACCCGTGAAGCTTTTACGTGCACAACCACAAACACCCAACAAAAATTAGGGTTTTAATAGAATAATAGGGATGGCTGAAATATAGGTGGTGATGACGATAATTCACGATAAAAATAACAACAATAATAGCAGTGACATATGATACCTTAATAAATTAATGGCGATATATAGATACAGGTGGATAGATACAGAGAGAGAAGAAGAAAGGAGCTCGTGAAGATTGCTGCTTTTTTGCTTCACTTTCTCTCTCTAAAGCAGGCTACATAGTCGCTGTGTGTTTGTATGTGTGGGTGAGGGAGACAGAATACACATATTTTAGTAGAGTTAAATGAGGGGTGGAAGCCCCGAGAAAATGGCACCGCCACCTTTCGGTTTTAGAAGCAGGTTTACGAATCTAAGTACTTGTTTTGTTTTTTTATTTAACTTTACCCTTTTTTTTTATCATTTTTGTTTTAATTTATTTTTATATACACAATAAAATGTTGATTATAAGCGATTTTATGTAAAACCCCCCCTCAATTATATATAGTCAAACCACGACATGGAAAGTTAGGAGAATGAAAGGTAACATTTCCAAAATTAATAAATCAAAAGAACTATAAACTCTCAAATAACCAATTATTGATTTTTTTAATTTTTAAGTTTTAGACTAAAATACACTTCAGTTTCGATGCTCCTGCTTCATTGCTTATATTAGATGTTCATGTTGCTATGATACTTTTCGAGTATTTTACTTTTGCTTCTCTTTGTTTTTTCCCTTCGAAATTGTTCCCGGTATAAATTATGGTTGACTTGTTTTCCTACTCTTAATCGATGTGAAAAAGTTCAATTCTGACCAAGGTTTCAATTTGTGTTGTTTAACATCACTATTGCATAATCAAATATTGATCTGGTGTTTTTTTTTAAAGTAAAAAGTTGTTCATGTGCTAATTCAAATTTGGTTACTATAAATTTTTGGTGTGACATTTTCAAAAAAAGCAAAGTATAGTTGGGTTGCTGTTTCACGCCAATATCTAGATCAATTCTTCTAGAATATACAAGTTGGATGTTATTTTAGGGGTCGTCTTTAAAGTTTGTTGCAATAATAGCTCTTTTGGACTACTTTTCCTTTCACTTTAATGACATTCTTAATACTTGCTTCGTATCTAATACTTTTAGTTATTATGTTTGTTATTCGTTTCTGATTCATGTATTCTATACAAATTGTTCCTGACATAGCAGGATGCTCGCTTGTTTGTTTGTCTTTATAAAAATTTTCAGCCATTATAATAAAAATTTACCTTTTAAATCATAAATCCAAATAAAACTTCAGCCAAATCATACAAAAACCTAAAATTACATTTATTGTTTAGGTCTAACATTACAAATTTCCGTATATAAAGATCAATGATCTTCAGGACACAACTAAACAACACAACCCATTAATGAAACTACCATTTATTGTGTCTTCAATAATGTTTGCCTCAGGTTCGTGCCTGCAAAACCTCATATATTTGTATGAGGACAAACCCTTTACTAATAGGATTTGATATTTGTTTAACGAATTAGTGACTTAGTTGCAAAAAATGGAATAGAAACAGACTCCAAAACAATTAAAACCTAGGTTTATTAAGCTTTTATAACTTGATTAAACTCTATAGTTGAGAAGCAACGTGCATGCAATGGGGAGAGGGGTAACATATGTAAGTGAAAATAATAATACCTTTCACGGTAAAAAGCAAAATTCTTGTGTTTCATTTATAGAATCAAAGTGTTTACCAAAATCCCTATTTGTCAATTACCAAAAAAAAAGAGACAGAAAGGGACTATACCTGGTAAAAACAAAATGATTAGCATAAAAACATTTTATAACATAGAAGAAAAATACTTATAATAGAGGGTTAAATGAAGACTCACCGTTTCTTCTCACATTTATTGCTTTATTAAACAACAACACCTATGATGAAACAATAAAAATAAAAAAACAACACAATCAAACCAGAAAAATCAAAACTTGTAATGAGGGAGAGAGAGAGAGGTCTAGTGGAATGAAAGAAATTTGGAAAAGAAAAAAAACAAACCAGAGAAAAAAAGAGACCATACCTAGGTTCGATGTTTGAAGGCATCAACGATGGTGGAGATGGTGGTTGAAGGAAAGAACCCTAGCTATTTTGTTTAAACAGAACCCCTAATTTCTCGATATGGGATAGAGTGTTCATTGGTCTTATTTGTTTCATGCTTTCCTTTATGGTATTCTTCACCTATAAGAGGTGGCTTACGATGATAGTAATTGTGAGATATAGACTTTCTTGAGGGTGGCTTGCGATAGTGGTACAGTGGTGAGTGACATGAGATCGTGGTGGTGACTGGTGCGGTGATCCGATAGTTGGTACTGCGAGGGGAGCTTAGATTAATGAGAGAAAAGAAGAAGAGGAAACAGAGGTGCCAAGAGAGAACGACTAAGGTGGGTGGCAGAGAGAGGTTGAGAGTGACTTTTAAGAGACCGAGAAACCGAAGAGACTGGTAACGAAGAGGGGCATTGGAATTTGATAAATTCTTCTGTGTTGTATATTTCGTTTATACATACTAGAAGAGTTTCCCCCGCGTTGCGGGGGGTTGTAAGGTGTCGCTTCTGTGTTCAAGTATAGTACATTGTCTTACAAACGCATAATAGTCAAAGTAAAATGTCAATGAAAAATTTGTCTTTCAGTAGGTCAAAGTCTCTAAGAAATCCATAAACATCTTCAACTCTTCTCTGTAATCTCTGCAAAGTGCAAAATATAATGCAGTCTAAATACATTCATATAACTTTATGTTTCGGACTGACGAAAGGCATAGACAACAAACACCAAATGACATAAAAGGTACTCAGAAAAATTCCATGGTTATTTCCGTAGCAACTTACCTAATTTTCTAGTGGTGATACCATGTCGCTTTTATAAAATGGAAGACGTAAAAATACAAAGAAGTCCATGTTGTTTTTATGTATTCCGAAAATGCCCTTTGTACATCTGCTTGATTTTGTTGGAAGTGTTGTAGTTTTAATAAAAAGGAATAATCTTAGAAAAGTCTTTTGAGAGTATGTACAGATAAGAGAATCTTTTGACTGTAATATTAAATATATACTTTTCAATTTAATTTTTTTTGCCTTGTGGCTACTGTTTAAAAACTTTATTTTATACTAATTTAGTTTTTGTAGGACATTGTATGTAACATCCCGAGAATTGGCAGATATTCCCGAATTCTCTTCTATCATTACCTTGTCATTTATAGTCCTTGGGGTTGTAAGTGAAGAACCAAGATAAGTTTAAGGGTCAAGTTTGCAAATTTGGGCCAAGAAGGAGTACGTTGCGCGTACATAAGAGTACGCTAAGCGTATTAAGGCCTGCCTTAGTACGCTGGGCGTACTAATGTCAGGGTGAAACCATAATATTTAGGGTTTGGGGCCTATATAAGCAACATTATGAGCACCAAAACCTCTCTTACCTCAGCCTCCATAGATTACATTCGTCCTCCCCAAACCCTAGCCTTTCCTTTGTGTTTTTAAGCTTATTTGGTGTGTTCTTGAGTGCTTGAAGAGGAAGGTATTGCATCAAAGTGTTGGAGAAGAAGATCAAGCTTGTAGATCTGAAGTTAGCTTGTGCTCAAGAAGCTCCAGAAGGTATAAAGTTCCAAACTTTATGCATATATGCAT
Source organism: Lactuca virosa (assembly GCF_052849685.1). Classification (NCBI taxonomy): domain Eukaryota; kingdom Viridiplantae; phylum Streptophyta; class Magnoliopsida; order Asterales; family Asteraceae; genus Lactuca; species Lactuca virosa. Next base: position 210,691,873 of record NC_136432.1, read on the forward strand.
AGATCTCATCATTTTACTTTATTAGAAGCATTTCTTGTCCCAAAAGCCATAAGGTGGTGCATGTTGTGATCTGGACGAAAAAGGTTGTCCTTCTAGACTCTGAAGGGGCCTTGAGTGATAAAAATGAGGTCCCATTAGCTGTATGTGTCCCATGCTTGGAGAAATAAGGTCTTAATGGATTAAGACCAAGCATTAAGAACTTTATGGCCGTCTAAAGTGATAAAGTTCATGACTTTATGGATCCTAGGCATGTTAGGTCTCTGGATCTAAAGTTTAGGCTTAAGTGCTTAAGCCATTAAGCACTTAATAAGGTTTTGGCAAACTGTTGAGTACGCCCAGCATACTGGGTCAACCACCCCGATGGTGGTCAACATCTGGACGAGTACGCCCCGCGTACGTCCTCTGTTGGGCCTTTGTCATTGGGCTTCGGATTTTGGGCTGTTTATGGACTAAATGGAATTAAGCGTTTGCTGGACATTGTAAATAAGATATTTTGGGCCTGGTAGTGATAGTAGATCATGGGGTGAGGCCCAATTAGGAGGTTGGGCCCAATTTAGTAAATTAGGTCGATAATGGGCTTTATATGTGGACTTTCAAGTTAAGGATTGGGTATTTGGGCCTTGGCCCAACAAAGAGAATGGACTTAATGAATGGTGTGGACATTTAGTCAAGAAGGCTATTTCGGGTATTAACTTGGTGTTTATTGTATAATACTTTGGGATTCCCGGCGAGTCAGCAGTCAGAGATTTACAGTATTTCAGCACTACTTGCGAGGTGAGTTGTCCTCACTATATCAACAGGGTCTAAGGCACCAAGGCTGGCCCTTTATGGATTGTATTCGGTTATGGTATGATATGTTGATGGGTTTGCATCCTTATAGTTAGGATGAGGTTATGTTTATGCCTAGTGACCTGGTAGGGTCGGTGTCCTGGTTATAGGATGATGCTATGCTATATGATCTGTTAGATCGGTTTGATTGTTATATATGTATGCTAGCATATGATAGTTATATGCACATGTTTGTTTTGTTTTGGGATGGGTTGAGGCGGTCCTGTTTTGTGTTGAAGGCCAACATACCCAGGGCGGACCGGATAGACAATAAACCCGAAAGGGTATGTATGACACCAGTCAAATTTAGGTCAAAAATAAATTGATCAATAATCGTAATTGGGATGAACCAAGTGGTAGATATTGTAACAAGTTTTCCAAAAATATAAAGAACACTGAAATCCGAGTTATAACGAAGAAGTTATGACCAATCGAAAATCCGCGACAAACCGACAAAACACTGTTCAGTGTAAAAAGTGAATTTTCGATAAAAGGCTTTTTAGCCTTAACAATCTAAATGAAAGTTGTAGAATATGTTAAACCGAGAACATTCATAAAAAGAACGTAAAAATCTGAATTCGTATGAGGAAGTTATGATTTTTCTAAGTTTTGGTTTAGCAGTAGACAGCTAAAAATTCGAAATTTAAATCGATCGATATTTAGCCAACACAACTTAAACGAGAATCGAAGGTCTCGTCAAAAGTAGTACAATGATAAAAAGACAGACGAAAACGGACGTCGGATGAAGAAGTTATGAATTTTTAATGGATTTCCTTTCCCGGTCTGTTAAAAATAATAATATTAAAAATAAAGTCAAAATCAGCTGACGAAGTCTAAACGAAAGTCGTAGAGTATAATTTTACCTACGCGTCCATATATAGAACGTTGAAAACGGAGCTCGTATGCGAAAGTTATGATTTTCACAAGTTTTTGGCACAAAAACCAAGAAATATTGAAAACCGGGCAATTTCGCATGGGTGACCTTTGGACACGTCACCCTTGCATGCGAGCCTCCACGTGTCACCTTCTGATAGGACCGAAGTTCGCCGTGTCACCATCTGATTGGATCGCAGCCGAGGTCCAGTAAGCAGCTGACACCTTCGCATGAGACACCCCTCGGACACATGCCCTCTTCCCATTGGACCAAAGTTCGGCCCACTCAGAAGCCACCACGTCCGAAGTCTCGCCCCGTATACTCTTCGCATGACCGACGCGTCTGCTGCTGACTCCTTCCTTCGCCACCTGTCCGAACACGTGGCAGCCTCGCACAGCCTCGGATCCGAGGCTCCGGCCTATATAAGGCATGCGACGGCTTCCGAAGAATTCACATATTTCACCCCAAAATTCATCTTTCTTCACACTTTCTACCCCCACAAGCATATTTACAATCCCTAAAGCCCTGATATCCTATTTCAAACCCTAAGCAAGCCTTGAAGCCCCATAATTCTCGAGAAGATAACCTCTTTCCAGTCGAAGTGCTGCCCGAATAAAGCCGGTTTTTACTCAAAAACTCGTGGTTTCTTCGAGAAAGATCATCTATAGAAACGAAACGCTGCCCAAATAACCACTTATCAAAGTGAGTTTATACCCCTATACTTTACCTTTTTAATGGTTTTTAAATGCTTTTTAGAGGGGGAATACAAGTTTAACACAATATAAATTGTGTTAATAATTGTATGTGATAATAATCACACAAAGGATTTCCTTATGTTTTAAGGATTACCAAATACTTCCAAAATGACTTAAAGTCATGTTAAATCTTTAAAGTCATGTAAACTCCGTTAAATTCTTTGAAAAAGGTTTTATAAACTATTTCAAATTATAAATGCCAAAATCATGTTTATATATGTATAAATATATAAATAAGATTTGAAGGGCTTAGGACTAATGAATTATCTTATTTCCTTTTCCTTGTTTGGATGTGGAATTAAGGTTGTGTTATTTGTCCGAAGGTCGTTTCCTTCTTAATTATATATATATATATATATATATATATATATATATATATATATATATTATACATATATGAATATAAAAGGTTACTTCATTCAGTATCATTACCTTTGTATCATGTTGAGCAAAGATGTTCATCCATGAGAAATCATGCTAATCAGATAGAACATATAAATTATAATAGGTATAATTTATGATTCAAAACTAAATATACGAGTATGATTAACGATTGTATACTTTCCAAGGAAATTACCAACAATTCATTTAACTATACCAGGATATGTATAATACCTTTAATATATGAACAACATATTAAAGAAGTAATAATACATCATACCGGGTTTGCATTAACAAAGGTACAATACAGAGTACCAGGGTTAGCAAACACGGGGTAATAATACATCATACCGAGTTTGCATTAACAAAGGTACTATACAGAGTACCAGGGTTAGCAATCACGGGGTAATAATACATCATACAGGGTTTGCATTAACAAATGTACGATACAGAGTACCAGGGTTAGCAATCACGGGGTAATAATACATCGTAAATCTTGTTGAAACAATAAATTTGTGAGACTCTTCATGGTGTACTTATCTAAGTACGACTTTAAGTCCTGACTTATTAACCAGAATCTCTTGTAGGGAGAGCGTGAATTTGTGTATAGATCTATATGAGACTGACAATCCCGCACCTTTACTGTTCGCTACAGTTTGGCCGGCAGGCCTAGGGTGTCAAATATCATATCATTTCCGACGCCTGAAGAACGTCGCAGCAGGCATATCAGTCATATTAGTATGGTTAATAGAACTCACATGGATAAAACAACGAGTTAATTACTACGTAATATACTTCTCTTAAAACAGTAAGAAAAGATAATTACATCCTGACCAAATATACCTTCTGTTAGTTTTTACTTACAGTAAAAACTACGTATCATGAAATCAAGTATGGTAAATATACTTGTACTTCTGGTTTTGAACATTTAAAACCACAAAGGCAGTATTATGGATAATATAATATTTTCCAAGATTAATACTAAGGTTTTTA